>NC_142741.1:8267500-8867500 GCF_051943395.1 Hippocampus bargibanti
GTGCAATTTGGAAGCTCTTTTGCGGGGGCTTAAAAATAGTCCAAAATTGCTTGCTCTAAGGGGCAACAGAGGGTTGTGTCAGGAAGGACATCCGATGTAAAAGCTTGGCCAAAACAAACATGCCAATCAAACCTCTGTAAATGGAGGACTGATTCGCTGTGGCGACCCCTGACGGGAAAAGCCGAAAGGAAAATATTTATTTATTTATTCATTTATTTAGTTATTTATTTATTGGTTCGTTAATTTAGTTATTTTTCACTTCCACTTTCTACAAATATCAATTGGCTTAAAAATGGCCTGCCCATTCGGTGTCATTTCTTATTCAACTATCCCGTTGCACATCTTTCAGTTTAATTGCATAAAATTCAGCAAAAATGTGAATGTCCACTGTTTACTTAAATCTTCTTCTTTTTTCCACTATTTTTTCTTTTTTTCCCACAAAATTTCATAACTTCAACTTTCTACGACACTTCCAATACTTGGACTTCCTTGCTTGCGATTTTAAAACTGGCTTAGTGAGGTGCCAACTGAGGTCATGTTTTACAAGCACACCCACAAACACACACGGATCACACACGGATCACGATGACAGTGTGTCGATAATAAGTGGTTGTTGAGTGGCAGTTTGTGTTGCTAAGTACTGTTCTAGCACCTGCTAATCTCACGTACGTTTATAAAGAGCATCCGCGTATGACGTATACACTTGGCAATGGAGATGGTGGAGATTTGTCTTTGTCTTGGTGCAGACTTGAGGTTCTCGTCAGATGTGTGCGATTGTTTGGATTGGATTGGATTGGATTTGCCTTTATTAGTCTTGCAGCGGAGAAATTTACATTTCACAGCAGCAAAGTTATGAAAGTTTACCTTTCTGCAAACAAACTTGAAGGGGATGAGGAATGATTTCAGGTGTCGGCGATGCACGCAGACAAGGCCCAAGTGTGTGAGAATCTGCTTTTGGATGACTTTTTTGCGGGGTTTTCCACGCCCATTTGCTCACTGATATGGAACCCATCATTTCAGATGCTGGGAAAAGTCGGAATGGGGGGGGGGGGGGGGGGGAGTGATTGATTGTGCACGCAACCAATCCGGAGGGCACTTTGCCTTTTGACCGCAGACTGGGGGGAGATGGTCTCCAAACATGCGTCGCTCAATTCATTTGTCCCCAAAGAGTCCCTCCAGTCCTGTTCTCTATACCTGCCCACGTGGATCGGGCTAATAAGTACTTTTGAATTGGATTTTAATGTTGGTTTTCAAATTCTGTTCAGTTTTAATTGTTGATTATTTAGACTAGTTTGACCTTCATAATTATTTTTTCAATTTTTATTTATTTAAAATATATATGTTTTCGTTTTTGGAATGTTTTTGTTTTAAGATTTATTTTTTATTTTTTTTTGAATCATTTAGTTTTTATCTATTTTTTTGTGTTTGTTTTTATCTTTATGTTTTTATGATTTCTTTTGTGTTTTTGGAATCTTGGGTTTTATAACAATGTTTTTGAGTTTTTGGAATTTTATGTTTTTATATGTTCTTTGTTTTTGGTATCTTTTTGTTTTTAAAATATTTTTTTTTCATTTTTTGGAATTTTTTTTAATAATATTTTTTTTAGTTTTTAGAATATTTTTGTTTTTATAATTATATATTTTTTGTTTTTGGAATCGTGTTGTTTTTATAAAAAATAGGTTTTGGAATCTTTATGTTTTTATATATTTTTTGTTTTTGGAATCTTTTTGTTTTTATAATTATTTATTTTTAGTTTTCGGAATCTAGATGGTTTTATGATAACATTTTTTAGTTTTTGGAATCTTTTTGTTTTTATAATTATTTATTTGAAGGTTTTTGGAATGTTTTTGTTTTTAATAATAATCGTGTTTAGTTTTAGGAATATTTTGTAATTATTTTTTGTTAATGTAATACACATTCACAAACAACAGTTTAGGGACCAGTTCTATTAAAAAACTGTTTTTAAAATTAATAATAAAAATTTGGTTTTGTACACATAGTTTGAGTCTACAAGAAAAAAATAACTTTTTATTTCTTTCATTTTCAAAAATCTTTTTCAAAATATTAAAAATGATCTTTTTCAACTTTCAATTGACGTTAATCTGAGCAAGGGGGGTGGGAAATGGAAGGAAGTAATTATATATAATTGTAAAAAAAATTCTAAGAAACAAACACGGTTTGATCCCCTGCAGGGCGGTGGGCAGTCCGCTGTTGATGGATCCGAACAGCATCTGCAGAAAGGCGAAGCGCTTGGTAGGGAAGCAGGCAGAACTGTGTCAAACTCAGCCGGAGCTCGTCAGCGAAGTAGCCAAAGGTGCCAGGCTGGGCATCAGGGAGTGCCAGTACCAGTTCAAGTACCGCCGGTGGAACTGCACCAGCCACAATAAGTACTTTGGCAAAATTCTACAGCAAGGTCAGTCAGCCTTTGTGCAATTTTCTATTCACTGGGAAAACAATTATTTAGCATTTTGGATTGTGATTTATATATATATATATATGTATATATATATGTATAATGGCAAAATCGCAGTTTTACTAAATTTTTACCCCCAGTCATTTTTTGGGACAATCGCATCATGTTTTTGTGGCTCCTTAAAAATAATAGGTTTGACAAGAGTGTCAAACTCTTTTTTTCTGTGGGCCAAATTGTAGCTACGATTCTCTCTTTGGAGAAACTATTAAACCACAGGTGTCAAAGCCCGTCACATCATGTTATTCGGCCCGCGAAAGCAAATCAATTTGTCAAATTCCGTGATGTTTGCTGAAGTCCCAACCAAAATTTCAAATTGTCCCATGTAAACCAAAAAAGCAGTCATTATTATTGAGTCCCAATTTGAAAAGTAGTTATTAATATTTTGTGCACTCTATATGTAATATGTGGAGGGGAGGAAATCGTAACTACAATGTGGCCCGCGGCAAAAAAAATGACACGCTTGCATGAAAATGTTTCATCCCCTCCACATATTACATTTAGAGCGCACAACAAAGTATTGAATAACTAGTTTTGAAATTTGAAGTCAAAACTAACGACTATTATTGCGGTTAACATGAGACAATTTGAAATTTTGGTTCGAACTTTAGCTAGCATCATAAAGTTTAATTTGCGTTCACGGGCCGAATAAATTGATGTGGCCGGCCAGATTTGGCCCCTGGGCCTTGATTTTGACACCTGTAATAAAAGGGATTAGCCAGATAGAATACAAAGAGCGCTTGCTAGCTTGATTGCTTGCTAGCTCGATCGCTAGCTAGCTTGATAGATGAGCATGGAATTAGATTTTCTTTCGCAGGCCGAATAAAATGATATGGCGGGCCAGATTTGGCCCTCGGGCCTTGTCTTGGATACCGGTGCAGTACAGTATTGTATTAAAAAAAACATGTTAGAAAATGAACCTTAGGATGTTAATAATGGCAAGGGCAATCTTCCACTCAGAGGTTGCGAGGGTTTCAAACCTCTGACCTCGCCAGCCATCGCTCTGCCAATTACGGGTCAGACGCCCGTCTCGCGTCGCTCGCCAAGACAAGAGCAGCTTTTGTCTCGGCAAATGGACCAAGTTACAAGCGACTGCTTTGAATCCTCTGCTTGAAATTATCCGTTTAAATATCTGCTCTGATAGCATCCGTCATTAGCTTGCTTTCAGCTCTTTGATGTTGGCAACATGGCCGCCGTCGGAACCGCCGACATTTGCCGTTTTTTTTCTTCGCGCTACTCGGCAGGCACAAGAAACGCTCACAAGTCGAGTGCGTGGCAGGTCTCGTCGACTTCAAAGTTGGCAGCTTTTAAGCATTTTTGATTCCATCGTTTGAGATTTGAACCTTGGCTATGATCTTGCGGTAGATATTTTTTTTTTAATAACTTAAAAACGGAGGGCAGGAATGTACTGGCAGAACGCAGATGAGCAATTAATCAGACATTTCGAGCTGTCTATAAGAAAAGCCAAATTGCCTGTTTTGTTTTGTGGCTGTTGATGGAGGCTTGCATCTACTTGTAAGGACTGTCCTACGCATTCAAACAAGTCGGTCCTTCTCGCAGAATGTTGGGCTCATTCAAACAATGCAACCTCGTCAACACGCGAGAAAACCGTTTACAAACGCAGCGTCAAACAGGTTTTCAACGCGTCTCAAGGTTTCAATGGGATTAACAACCACAACACTCCGCCTTTTACGATAAAAGATCAAGAGTGATTTTGCCAAATCGCCAGCTGACGATCGACTCTTCCTCTTTTGTTACAAGTGTAGCCAAAGCTTGCCAAGTGCTAGGTTGCTATTGACTGAATGAGCCCCCAATTTTAAAAGAATCCAATTTTATAAATTTTGAAATTGTTTTCAAAATGACGATTTTCTACATTAAAAAAAAATCAAAAACGGTAATTTTAAAAATTTTAAAAACATTCCAAAATGATGATTTTATAAATTTTTAAAAATGTTCCAAAATGGTGATTTTTTAAATTAAAACAAACATTTCAAAATTGTGATTTTATAAATAAAAAAAAACATTCCAAAATGTTGATTTTTCTATTTTATTTTTAAATTGTGAAAATGGTTATTTTCCACATTTTTTTACATTTTCCAAAATGATGACTTTTCAAAATAAAAAAAAAATTGGGAAATGGTAATTTTCTATTTTCTTTAAAAACATTTCCAAAATGGTAATTCTCCACATTTTTTAACATTTTCCAAAACGGTGATTATCTAAGTAAAAAAAATGAAATCCAATTTTTCCAATTTTTTAAAAAACATTTCTAAAATGGCGATTTTCTTCATTTTTTTTCTTCCAAAATTGTGATTTTATAGATGTAAAAACAAATTCCAAAATAGTGATTTTCTCAAGGTTTTAAAATTTTTCAAAAATTGTGATTTTCTACATTTTTTAAACTTTTCCAAAACTCAGTTTTTCAAGAAAAAAAAAAAATCAAAATGGCGATTTTCTGAATTTTATTTTTATTTCCATATTTTTTTTATTCCAAATTTGCAACAATCAACAAAAGGAGGAACTTTGACTGTAAAGGCCGATGGTTCAAGGATGGGTGGAACTCAGAATCATTTTTATCGGCCAAGTGTCACGTCCGCTCGAGGAGTGGTGACAGGACTCAAGGGATGAAGAAAAGTAGTAAGGGGTGGATCCGAAATACATGCTGGAGACGGTAAATACAAGAAGGGTTTTTACTGAGACATACAAAGCAAACAGAAAATCAGGCAACCGAGAAGAACAGCGTAACAGACCTGCGTACTGCTGGGTGACAGAGATCTATGGAGAATGCACCGGCGCGGACCGAGCAGGAATGAGAGGCTATTATAGCCACAAGGCACAATTAAGGGAATGAGAAACAGGTGAGTGAGTCCGGAGAGCAGGGAGAGGAGGGGCCCGCTCCTGGCGCAAAGGAGGATGTGACAGGAGGGAAGGGGCATGCTCCTGGCGCTGAGGAGCATGTGACACCAAGTATGTAGAAGACACAAGGAATTTGTCTCTGGTTGAACACGCTGGACTAGTATCATCATGAAAAAAAAGACATGGCAAATAAGTATAGAACTGGATTTTTTTTTTTTTTTTTTTACATTTATGTTATCTGGATGCAAAAAAAATTGGACACCCCTGCTACAAGCGGATAACTTAGGCGGTGTTTCATCTTGGTGTTAGCAGTACATAAAATGTCGTTCCAGAACGTGTGTGGCCCATCCCTGTTCCTCTTTTCAAATTTCAATCTGGCTTTGCGATTTCTCGTTTTGCTGACATCTTGAGCGTCTTTTCTGGAGGTCTTTTTTTTGGGAGCAGGCGATAGTGATTCACCCCTACGCCGTGGAGGTTGGCGCCGATGTCACCGACCGTTGTCTTCGGTTGCTTCTTCGCAGCTCTCACGGTTTTTCTTTCTGTCATTAACTCATTCGCTGCCATTCCCGAATGTATTAGGGAATTGAAAAGCATGACGTGGAGCGCCATTCACAAATTTGTCTGGGTTTTAGTTTTTCTTGTGAGAGGGTCTGTTTCAAGCTTCGGTCAGACCTCCGGCAATGTATTTTCACCCCCACAAGGGGGCAGCATTTACCATTTCTCGAGCCACCCCCACTTTCAATGCAGATAACTCTACAACCAGAAGTTACCAGAATGTTGTACAGCTGCCTCTATTTCAAGCTCACATAACTCCAGACCCATATAACTTGGGAATTAACTCTTTTTTTGTGATGAAAGAAGACAGTCTAAGGTTTCTTACACCGCATTGAATGTTTATGTCATCCTAAATCTTAATATTCTGTGGGTCCTGCAATTTTAGTGACAACGATAAAAACCATGGCACTGGAGTGGACACATTTTCGCACATCGTCTTCCAGTGAATGACTTAATTAACACCTATGGCGGAGGGGACTTGGAAAAATCTGTCTTTCTCCCCTGGATCAGAAATGTTTGAGAACCATGAGAATAATTTTGAAACAACATAAACCTATTTAACCAAACTTATAAAGCACACTCCATTTTCCGTACTGCTTATTCCTCATAAGACCCGGAGAAAACCCACGCAGGCCCCCCGGGGAGAACGTGCAAACTCCACACAGGGAGGCCGGACTGGAACGCGAACCGGCGACCTCTGCACTGTGAAGCCGGTGTGCTAAGGACTCGACTACCGGGCCGGCAGTGTGGGCAGCCGCGTTGGTTTTCTCCGGGTCCTCCGGTTTCCTCCCACACTCCAAAAACATGCATGGCAGGCAGATTGACCACTCCAAATTGTCCCTCGGTGTGAGTGTGAGAGTGACTGTTGTATGTCTTTGTGTGACCTGCGATTGGCTGGCAACCAATTCAGGGTGTCCTCTGCCTCGTGCCCGAAAACAGCTGAGATAGGCTCCAGCACTCCCCGCGACCCTAATGAGGAATAAGCGGTACGGAAATTGGATGGATGGATATTTTTTTTAATCCCGGTATTTGAACCAATTCTACCGTGCAAACATTTGCCATTTTTCTTGTGCACTAATTCATTTTGCCCGTGTGCAGGCTTACATAGAGATGAATGATTGAAACATCACTCTTAATCTCCCCTCTGCGAAAATATCTGCGGGCGATCTTCTAAAGCTTGCGTAGCGTTGCACGCTTTGACCGCGTGCCAACAAGTTGTTGTGTGTTGCCAGCGTGCGGTTGTGTGGCTAAGGCGTGGGCCGTATTCACCAGAACAAACCCTTTTAATGGATTTCACAGCTTTGATGACGTGCGTTGTTGCCTCTTCACATAAAAATCCCTATAGAACTTTTACAGCTCTTTTTTTGTTTGTTTAAATAAATAGAGATAAATATATAAATAAATAAACGTGATTAAATAAATAAATAAATACATACATACATACATACATACATACATACATACATACATACATACATACATACATACATACATAAGCATGCAAAATAATAAATAATAATTAATAAATAATTAATAATAAATAATAAATAATAAATGGCAAATGACAAACGACAAATAAACGATAAATGATAAATAAACGTGAATAAATAAATAATAGATTAAAAAATAGAATAAATAATAAATAAATGAATGAATAAATAAATAAATAAATAAATAAATAAATAAATAAATAAATAAATAAATAAATAAATAAATAAATAAAAAATAAATAAATAAATAAATAAATGGGATTTTTGGAGCACTTGGTGGTGCATGAAATATAACAGTGAGCCGACGATACTTCTTCGTTTACATAAATGAATCACATACTGCCTCATTTCCACAAATGAAGTAGGATGTGTTTCACCTTTGTGGCTGACCGCTTCCTTCCGCACAAAGCATTTCAAGTGATCTATTTTGAATATATATATAAATATATATATATATATATATATATATATATATATATATATATATATATATATATATATATATATATATATATATATATATATATATATATATATATATATATATATATATATATGAAGCGGCTGGATAGCTCAGTTGATAATGCATCGGTTTGGCATATGGGAGACGAGGGTTCGAATCCCACTTGTGGCAGAGAAAATGAGCACAATGACATCATCCAGTGTGGGTCCTTGGGCAAGACCCTTCACGCTAATGCCTACCTCATACAATGATGAGAGACAATAAATGGAATGACATGCCGGCTCAGACGTCGCCCGGCCAAACAAGGTCTGCGTCAGGTGCTGGGGAACCAGAGCACCCTGATGAAAAATGGGCTACTGGAACAAAGCGGAGATGGACGAGATGCGATAACATGGCTCTGTTGGAATGCTACTACTCAAGCAACCCTCGTCAGAGGGGTTACATGCGGAGAATGGGGGCTGAATGGTTACTTCGAAACCCACAGTCACGGTTGACCACGAAACAACTCGTAGCTCAGTGTTCCAATATCCACAAACGGCAATTGCTATCACAACTTGAGATTGATGAGGTACAACACAAATTCCGAGGTTGAGGGCCCCAGGCTGCCACATCACAGGAAGAGGTTCAACCAGAGATTGGGAGGCAAGCCCCAATGAATAATGAGATTGGGAAGCCAGCCCCAATAAATGAAATGCTGAGCGAGGCAGAAAAGAATGAAAACTGGGCAACGAAGGCACCGATTACAACGGCTATGTGAAGTACCACCTGAAAGTCTCATGGAAACTGTGAATGCAGCACTGAGAACGATCCCGACCGGAACGATCACAGAAACCAATGAGCTGATATACACCTCAGCATCAGTGATCCTAGACATGCTTGGCTACAAGAGCAACCATGAGAGCCACGAGATTCATTACCCACCATGGAAAAGACGGTTGGAGGCCAAGATCAAGGCGGCTCGGAAAGATGTGAGTCAATTGACGGAGACCCAGAGAGGTGTGAATAAAAGGCCAATACCCAAGAGGTACATGCAGATAACCATACCTGAAGCACTCGAAACTGCCAAACAAAGGCTCCAGGCCTTGGCCAGTCGCCTAAAGAGGTACACGAAAGAGAATGAGGCCAGAAGAATAAACAGGCTGTTCGTAACACAACCTGCGAAAGTGTACGCTCAGTGGCAGGGTTCTAACAGCAGAGCAGACCCTCCAAGGCTGGAAACTGAAAGATACTGGAAAGACATATGGGAGAAGGAGGTCGTACATAACAGCAGTGCACAATGGCTGGTGACTCTGAAAGAGGAGCACAGCAACCTCCCTGAACAGAACCCAGTTACCATCACAGCGGCAGATATACAAGGAAGAGTCTCAGGTATGAAAAACTGGACGGCACCAGGCCCGGATATGGTCCACACCTACTGGCTAAAGAAACTCACAGCTCTCCACGAGCGCCTAGCAGCACAAATGAACCAGCTGCTGATGGATGGGACTCACCCAGGATGGCTAACCGAAGGGCGAACAATCCTGATCATGAAGGATTCCTCAAAGGGTGCAGTTCCTTCCAACTATCGGCCAATAACCTGTCTCTCCACAACATGGAAGCTCATGTCAGGCATCATTGTGGCTAAGATAAGTGGACACATGGATCAATACATGAGCAAAGCACAGAAAGGCATTAGTAGAGATACTAGAGGTGCCAAACATCAGCTGCTGGTTGACAGAACAGTCGCTCAAGACTGCAGGTCCCGACATACCAACCTGTGCACAGCCTGGATTGATTACAAGAAAGCATATGACTCGATGCCACACACATGGATCAATGAATGCTTGGAGTTGTATAAGGTCAACAGGACCCTGAGAGCCTTCGTTGCAAACTCGATGAGGATGTGGAAAACCACACTTGAAGCCAATGGCAAGCCACTAACGCAAGTGTCCATCAAATGTGGCATATACCAAGGAGATGCACTCTCCCCACTGCTGTTCTGCATAGAACTGAACCCCCTCAGCCAGATAATCGCCAAGACAGGCTATGGATACCGCCTCAGAAATGGAGCTACGATCAGTCACCTCCTCTACATGGATGACATCAAGCTGTATGCTAAGAGCGAAAGGGACATAGACTCCCTGATCCACACAACCAGGATCTACAGCAGTGATATCGGAATGTCATTCGGGCTGGAGAAATGTAGTCGGATGGTGACTAAGAGGGGCAAGGTAGTTCACACTGAAGGGGTCTCACTCCCTGAAGGAACAATAGCAGACATTGAAAACAGCTACAAGTACCTCGGTATACCACAGGCCAATGGCAACCTCGAATTAGCAACAAGGAAAGCGGCTACGACCAAATACCTCCAGCGGGTGAGGCAAGTCCTCAGAAGCCAGCTCAATGGCAAGAACAAGACCCGGGCAATAAACAGCTATGCCCTGCCAGTGATCAGATACCCTGCAGGAATAATAAGGTGGCCAAAGGAAGAGATTCAGACCACAGATGTTAAGACCCGAAAACTCCTCACCATGCACGGAGGGTTCCATCCCAAGTCCAGCACCCTGAGACTGTACACAAGCCGTAAGGAAGGAGGCCGGGGACTAGTGAGTGTGAGAGCCACTGTCCAGGATGAAACATCCAAGCTCCATGAATACATCAAAGAGAAGTATACACCAACGGATGATGTACTCAGAGAATGTCTCAGTCAATGGGGAACAGAGGATGAGGTGCTGGAAGAGGGACAATCATGGGAGGAAAAGCCCCTACACGGGATGTACCACCGAACCATAGCAGAAGTGGCTGATCTCAAGAAGTCCTATCAGTGGCTAGAGAGGGCTGGCCTAAAGGACAGCACAGAGGCACTCATCCTGGCTGCTCAAGAGCAGACCCTGAACACAAGAGCCATAGAGGCAGGGATATACCACACCAGGCAAGACCCAAGGTGTAGGTTGTGCAAAGAGGCACCTGAGACAATCTAACACATAACTGCAGGGTGTAAGATGCTGGCAGGGAAGCCTCCATGGAGCGCCATAACCAGGTGGCTGGCATAGTCTACCGAAACATCTGTGCGGAGTATGGACTGGAAACCCCAAGGTCAAAATGGGAAACACCTCCAAAGGTAGTAGAGAATGGCCGAGCAAAGATCCTGTGGGACTTCCAGATACAGAATGCCAAGATGGTAATGGCCAACCAACCAGATATCGTGGTCATAGATAAAGGGTAAAGGAAAGTCGTTGTCGTGGATGTAGCGGTCCCGAGTGATGGGAACATCAGAAAGAAGGAACATGAGAAAATCGAGAAATACCAAGGGCTCAGAGAGGAGCTGGAGAGAGCCTGGAAGGTAAAGGTGACAGTCGTGCCTGTGGTGGTCGGAGCACTTGGGGCAGTGACCCCCAAACTCGACGAGTGGTTGCAACAGATCCCGGGAACAACATCGGATATGTCGGTCCAGAAAAGCGCAGTGCTGGGAACAGCACGGATACTGCGCAGAACCCTCAAGCTTCCTGGCCCCCCGAGCTGAAATGGGGACAGACACCACCCATGGTGGGTGAGACGAGGATTTATATATATATATATATATATATATATACAGTTGTTCAGTCACCTCCTCTACATGGATGACATAAAGCTGTATGCTAAGAGCGAAAGGGACATTGACTCCCTGATCCACACAACCAGGATCTACAGCATTGACATCGGGATGTCTTATGCGACTGTTCTGTCAACCAGCAGCTGATGTTTGGCACCTCTAGTATCTCTACCAATGCCTTTTGTCACGACATTCGAGGCAAGAAGGCAGGGCTCGAGTGACGAAGGAAGGTGGGAAAGTTCGGATCCGAAATACACTGCGAGACAGATTTCCAGGAGCAAAAATGTCTTTACTGAGACACGCATAAAAAATAATAAACAGGGAAAGGGAAGTGACTGTAACTTACAAAGGCAGACCTGACGGCAATGTAGTCGCGAGGGTAGTTTCCGGAATTCTCCGACGGAGACGGTAATGTGCGATCGGCATATATAGTCAGAAGGCACAATCAGTGAATGACAAACAGCTGTGGGAGCCCAGGGGAGTGATGATGGGAGGGGCCGTCTCCAGGGAGCAGCGGAGGAGGTGACGGGAGGGGCGGGGTGCGCCCTGGACGGCGACAAGATGTGACACCTTTCTGTGCTTTGCTCATGTATTGATCCATGTGTCCACTTATCTTAGCCGCAATGATGCCTGACATGAGCTTCCATGTTATGGAGAGACAGGTTATTGGCCGATAGTTGGAAGGAACTGCACCCTTTGATGAATCCTTCATGATCAGGATTGTTCGCCCTTTGGTTCGCCATCCTGGGTGAG
This sequence comes from Hippocampus bargibanti, assembly GCF_051943395.1. NCBI lineage: Eukaryota > Metazoa > Chordata > Actinopteri > Syngnathiformes > Syngnathidae > Hippocampus > Hippocampus bargibanti. The sequence continues at coordinate 8,279,659 of NC_142741.1, forward strand.
TCCCATCCATCAGCAACTGGTTCATCAAGGAGAGCGCTGGGACAAGACGGCCCCTACTCCGGACTCAGATGCGTCAACCTCGACCGTAAACGGGAGGTCCGGGTCGGGATGACGCAGGACAGGGGGATTAGTGAAGGCTAGGCGGAGGCGGTTGAATGCCCCCTCAGCGTCGGGCGTCCACCTAAAGGGAACCTTGGTGGACGTGAGGTTAGTGAGGGGGAGTGCCTTCTGACTATAACTGCGAATGAAGCGGCGGTAGAAGTTGGCAAACCCCAGAAACCGCTGGAGCTGCTTGCGCGTCTTCGGGGTAGGCCATTCTACCACCGCTTTAGTTTTGGCGGGGTCGGCCCTGAGCTGCCCCTGCTCCACGACGAACCCCAGAAAAGACAGAGAGCGGACATGGAACTCGCACTTCTCTGCCTTCACGTAGAGCCGGTTTTGCAGGAGCCGCGCCAGGACCCGTCAGACGTGTTGCCGGTGCTCCTCTGCAGATCGAGAAAAAAATGAGAATGTCATCAAGGTATACAAAAACAAAAACATTGAGGAAGTCCCTGAGCACATCATTGATTAGATTTTGCGGGCTTGTTCGTGAGTCCGAACGGCATCACCAGGTACTCAAAATGCCCTAATGCCGTCTTGAATGCTGTTTTCCATTCGTCCCCCTCACGGATACGGACCAGATGGTAAGCGTTACGGAGGTCCAATTTAGAAAAAATAGTAGCTGACTGAAGGGGCGTGAAGGCTGAGTCCATGAGGGAGAGAAGGTATTTGTTACGGATGGTGATGTCGTTCAGACTCCGGTAGTCGACACACGGGCGCAGAGATCCGTCTTTCTTATCGATAAAGAAGAACTCTGCGCCCAGCGGAGAATGTGACGGGCGAATGAGTCCCGCCGCTAGGGAGGAGTCTATATAGGTGCTCAGGGCTTCCCGTTCTGGTTGAGAAATATGGAAAAGTCTGGAGTCCGGCAATGGAGCCCCTGGCTGCAGTTCAATAGCGCAGTCATACGGTCGGTGGGGTGGCAGGGATTGGGCGTTGTCCTTGCTGAATACCTCCCGCAGGTCGTGGTAGCACTGCGGCACGCCCTTGAGGCGGATGGCCTCGGGCGGGCCACCGCGGGAGGGGTCTCGCCCTGCCTTCGCCGACCGCAGGCAGTTGGCGTAGCAGTAGGGGCTCCAGCCCTGAATGGTGGGGCCCTCCCAGGAAATGCACGGGTCATGGGTATTGAGCCAAGGGAGACCCAATACCAATGGCGCGTTCCGGGAGGGCATAACTAAAAATTGTCAGTGCTCCACATGATTGCCCGCTACCCTGAGTTTAAGCGGGCCGTGATGTGGGTGACTATAGCTAAAAGGCGGCCGTAGAGATCGACGATCTCCTTAGGGGGAAGGTGATCGAACAGTTGACAGCCCAACGAGTCAGCCAGCTGGGGATCGATGATACACCCGTCGGCCCCCGAGTCCAATAGCGCCCGCACGGTTTGGGAGCTGGAAGGGCCAATTACTTCGCTGTCCAGCTCCAACCGCGTAATGGGGACCGTGGACTTGGCCTCCAGAGGTCGCCGCGGTCGCCATTTCGACGGGGACTTACAGGGGCCGGAGGTCTTAGGCTGGGGGCCTTGGGTTGTTGCGGTCGTTTCCCCCCCCCCCCTATCAGCATGGGTTCAGGGGATCCCTCCAGGCGCCGCACGCGCTCGCTGGTCGTCCTGGGCCGGCTACGGAGCTCGTCGGGCCGCCGGCCGCTCTGCTCCCTCTGCCGCTCCCGAAGACAGTGGTCAAGGCCGATGACTATGTCGACCAGGTCGTCGAAGGTGGTGCCAGCGTCGAGGGTAGCCAACTCGTCCGTGATAACGGCGTTCAATCCGCGACGAAACACCCCCCTCAACGCTCGGTCGCTGTAGCCGCTGCCAGCGGCCTGGATGCGGAAGGCGACGGAGTATTCCGCGGCCGAACGGGCCTCTTGGACGCAGTCGAGGAGTCTCCCCTCAGCTTCAACCTCTGTCACCGGATGATGGAAGACCCGGCGTATCTCGTCCACGAAGTCCGGGTACGAGGTGCACAGCTCCGGTCGGGACTCCCGGACGGCCAACACCCAGGTCTCCGGCTTCTCCCGTGAGCAGGCTGGTAATGAAGCTTACCTTAGCCTCATCGCTAACGTAGGCGTATGGTTGTTGCTCAAACATGAGCGTGCACTGCATTAAAAATTGAGCGCAGCGCCCGGTTTCGCCTGCGTAGCGTGAGGGGTGAGGTAGCTGTAGAGCGTGCCTACCCACGGGCGGGGAGGACTGGGCTGTGAGGGCGGCAAGGCGTGTCTGGACCGTCTCGAAGCGTTGAGCCAGCGTGGTGGTAATTTGGCGGACTTCAGCGATGGCTCGGGCCAGCTGGCTCGAACGCTCCGCCTACATGGTAAGGGCGGCAAGGAATCTGTCTTCGCCGGCGGGATCCATGGGTGGTCGGAGAATTATGTCACGACACTCGAGGCTAGAAGGCCGGCCTTGAGTGACGAAGGAAGGTGGGAAGGTTCGGATCCGAAATACACGGCGAGACAGATTTCCAGGAGCAAAAAGGTCTTTACTGAGACACGCATAAAAAACAATAAACAGGGAAAGGTAAGTGACGGTAACTAACAAAGGCAGACCTGACGGCAAGGTAGTCGCGAGGGTAGCTTCCGGAATTCTCAGACGGAGATGGTAATGTGCGATCGGCATATATAGTCAGAAGGCACAATCAGTGAATTACAAACAGCTGTAGGAGCCCAGGTGAGTGATGATGGGAGGGGCCGTCTCCAGGGAGCAGCAGAGGAGGTGACGGGTGGAGCGGGGCGCGTCCAGGACGGCGACGAGATGTGACACCTTTCTGTGCTTTGCTCATGTATTGATCCATGTGTCCACTTATCTTAGCCGCAATGATGCCTGACATGAGCTTCCATGTTGTGGAGAGACAGGTTATTGGCCGATAGTTGGAAGGAACTGCACCCTTTGATGAATCCTTCATGATCAGGATTGTTCGCCCTTTGGTTCGCCATCCTGGGTGAGTCCCATCCATCAGCAACTGGTTCATTTGTGCTGCTAGGCGCTCGTGGAGGGCTGTAAATTTCTTTAGCCAGTAGGTGTGGACTCTTTCTTGTATGTAACTGGGTTCTGTTCAGGGAGGTTGTTGTGCTCCTCTTTCAGATTCACCAGCCATTGTGAACTGCTGTTATGTGCGACCTCCTTCTCCCATATGCTTTTCCAGTATCTTTCAGTTTCCAGCCTTGAAGGGTCTGCTCTGCCTTTAGAACCTTGCCACTGAGCGTACACTTTCGCAGGTTGTCCTGCAAACAGCCTGTTCATTCTTCTGGCCTCATTCTCTTTCGTGTACCTCTTTAGGCGACTGGACAAGGCCTGGAGCCTTTGTTTGGAAGTTTCGAGTGCTTCAGGTATGGTTATCTGCATGTACCTCTTGGGTATTGGCCTTTTATTCACACCTCTCTGGGTCTCCGTCAATTGACTCACATCTTTCCGAGCCGCCTTGATCTTAGCCTCCAACCGTCTTTTCCATGGTGGGTAACAAATCTCATGGCTCTCACAGTTGCTCTTGTAGGCAAGCATCTCGAGGATCACTGATGCTGAAGCGTATATCAGCTCATTGGTTTCCCTGATCGTTCCGGTCGGGATCGCTCTCAGTGCTGCATTCACAGTACTTCACATAGCCGTTGTAGTCGGTTTCTTGGTTGCCCAGTTTTCATTCTTGCCATGATCTTATTTCTCAGGTCAGTTGCTGCATATATATATATATACAGTAAAGTCTCGTTATATCGATATTCAAGGGAGTCCGAAAAAATATCGATATAACCGGGGCTATCGATATATCCAACCCTGTTTGCATGTAATTTTCTCCGTGAGTGCATAGAAATAGTATCGATATAACCGGGACTATCGATATATCCGATATCGATATAACGAGACTTTACTGTATATCTCATCTCATCTCTCATCTCATTTTCCGTACCGCTTATTCCTCATTAGGGTCGCGGGGGTTGCTGGTGCCTATCTCAGCTGTCTTCGGGCACGAGGCGGGGGACACCCTGAATTGGTTGCCAGCCAATCGCAGGGCACACAAACACATACAACAGTCACTCTCAGACTCACACCGAGGGACAATTTGGAGTGGTCAATCTGCCTGCCGTGCATGTTTTTGGAGTGTGGGAGGAAACCGGAGGACCCGGAGAAAACCCACACGGGTCCGGGGAGAACATGCAAACTCCACACAGGGAGGCCGCACCGGGACGCGAACCGGCGACCTCTCTCTCTCTCTCTCTCTCTCTCTCTCTCTCTCTCTCTCTCTCTCTCTCTCTCTCTCTCTCTCTCTCTATATATATATATATATATATATATATATATGGCCAGGGCTATCAGCACAATTTTAGTTCACTGACGAAGCTCCTCGGATGAGAAGCGAAACGTCCGAAACCATCAAAAAAGTACAGACGACGCCTGAAGAAGCCTTTTCATCCATTATGATGGCGTTAATTTTGTATGGTTTCTAAAATAAACGTAAACATGTTCCGTTCTTCGGGGTGGGTGGAACGGATTAACGCCATTTTCATTCATTTGATGGCGAGAGACGATTTCAGATACATCGGTGTCTCAATTGTCAGTGTCTCAAATCGTCACAAGCATCGATAAATAATGGTGTGGTTATGGTGAATTTATCTACCTGAGGCTGAACTGAACCACAGCGATTATCTATAAAAAAAATTCCAATCAAAGTAGGCATGTCTTTGAAACAATCGAAACGGGTGCCAGCCACCCACTGCGTGTCACCGAATAATCCCCCCTCCCCCTAAAAAATGCAGGTAACACATGGGTATTATGTCAGCCGGCGTAATTCATGTTTTGACATCCCAGACCTCCCCGGTTAGCGTTGCCCCCAAAAAAGGGAAGAGGATTGAAAGAATATGCGCTAATTCGTGCAGAAGGGCCCTTGTGGAATTAAAAGCAGACGTGGACAGGCCCAGACACCCGCTGCGGCGGAGAATTTGTTTGGAATTCATGTCTCCAAGGAAAATATCAAACAAGGCGCTTTGGGAGCTCCCACATTATTATTTTTAATGGCTTCCACCGATGGCGACCAGCTCCGACGTTTGTTACTCGTGAGATTATTTCCGATTGGTCGGGCGATAAATGACACGTTTGATGAGAGAATAGAAAAATATTTGTATTTAACTCATTCGGTGCCATTCAAGGATTTATTTGGGATTGAAAATATGACGTAGAGCGCCATTCCCGAATTTGTTTTGTAGTTTTTCTTGCAGGGGGTGCCGATAAATTGTTGGTCAGACCTCTGGCAATGTTTTTCCCTTTCCACGAGGAGGCAGCATTTCGCTTTTGTCCATGTTAGCGCTTTGTTAAAGCTTTAGCTATTGTTAAATCGCTATAGAAATCAATCTGTATTTATTGTATTGTATTTTGTACATCTGCCCCCATTTCAAGCTCAGATAACTCCAGGCCCACATAACTTGGGAATTAACTCATTTTTTTCTGATGAAACAAGAGTGGGCGGGTGCTTTTCAAGCTTCGGTCAGACATCTGGCAATGTTTTTCACCCCCAAGAGGGGACAGCATTTACCTTTTTTACAGCTCACCCATCTTTCTATGCAGATAACTCTACAACCAGCATTTACCTTTTGGACAGCCGCCCCTATTTCAAGCTCAGATAACTCCAGACCCATAAAACTTAGGAATTTGCCTTTTGTCCATGCTAGCACTATGTAACACTAGACCTCTTCAAAATTGACCGTTTTGTTCAAACATATGGAAACTGATATTATTCGCATTCTCCAAGGTCTAAATTAGGTAAATATACTAGTTATTGTGATCTTGGACCTTGGCTATGCCTGCCTCAAGAGCCATGTAATTTTATTGTTGACGTTTTTCAAAAACTCTGCAAAATTTGGTATATGATGTCCTTATTTTCACCGTAGCTTTCCAGAGGTTGATGCTATAGCATTGAAACTGGTATAATGAAGGCTAATAAAATGTTCTTGAATATGGTGGCAAGCACAATAAAACACATGAACACCTGTGTAAATTTTAGCTCATTTTAATGCACAAACAGCTGGGACACTACAAAAATTAGTTTGGTAGTATGATAGCACTGCACTGACACATATATTGCATGAGAAACTGTCAGATACATGCATTATCACTGGTTCAATGTGGCTTTTTTGAAAATGTCGATTTATTTCCTGTGGTACTCCAGTAATCAGCTTCTTTGCTCTGGGTCAGTTGTGATCTGAGTTGCAAAGTCACTCATTAGTTTCACACCTCTCTCAGCCACATCATTGATCACTTTCACTGACCTCACAAACTTCTGTGCATTCCTGTAGCTGTCATTGTCTTCCCAGGTGTCTGCAGGAGTAGTGAGCCAGTCACATTTCACTCGAAGAGTATCAAAGTCTTAGATGGCAAGTGCTCTCATGAGCCTTGCTTTTTTGTTGTTTTTGTCTTGTTATGTGTTTTCTTTTGTCACTTTGTGTTGTTGTGCATCATGTGGAATGGATACAGATTGTTTTTCAGCATTTTTTTACCATTACATTCATCAAGGAGGAGACTGTGCTGAGCGGTTGCGTCTTTTCGGCAGCATGAATATGCCAGTACTGTTTTTGAATGGGAGGAATGTCGGTGCCATTCGACTGCCATCGCTGGACAGTTCTGGGGCCATTGTGCTTTTGTGCGCCTGTAATGGGCAGCATCTTCACAGCCCCGCATTGTTCAGCGCAGAGGTCGGTGCTGTTGGACAGACTGCGGCTGGATGGATGCATGGCTTGAGGAGCCCGCGATAAGAAGAAAGGAGCGTCAGTGCAGAGCGCCGATGCGTATGTGGAACTGTTGCGGCTTGGAATTGAAGCGGATTTATGTGGGACAGGAGCCAATCCCTTCCCGTCAATGGATGCTACAGCTGCGTGTTTGCTTTCAACATTTAGCTTGTAGTCGACGTGCACGTTCCACCATGATGTCCCTGATCCACTGGTGGAAAGACCCTTTGATCCTCTCCTTGTCACGTTCCGGCGGTGACAGTGGCAGCTGGCGAGCGGGAACGTTATGGGTTGGTGATGGATCGCTAAGCAGGACAGAGGTGTTGGTGCAGGCGGTAGATTTATTAACAGAAAGCGCGGGTCCGAAAAGACGCGGACCCGGTAAAAAGTTTGTAGAACAAAACAAAGAATGACTAAATGACAATGCTAGTGGGTGAGCGGCGGCAATCCACCCAACCACACTAACTAAGAAAACAAAAAGGCACACGGGGGTGCAAAACAACCTACGACGCGGTGCAATAAAACAAACGCGTTCGTGGCTAGAATCATTCCTCGGGCGAAGCAAATCACGTACTGATTTCACGATCAATGTACTGGCAGGGCGGGAGGCGAAGTATCTTCCGACGCTGGGTGAGTGCCAGCGTCGGGTTTAAATGTCCCACAGTCATAGATGAGGAAATTGGCAGCAGCTGGCAGACGGCAGGAGCAGAGGCCCCGCCCAGCTATCAACTGGCTCATGACAGTACCCCCCCCCCCCCTCAACGGACGCCTCCTGGCGGCCCACCCGGTTTGGACGGGTAAGCCTCGTGGAATTCCCTCAGGAGCGATGGGTCCAGGATCCAGGCGCGGTCATGGAGGCGGGCAGCCGGAGTCGGACCGCGACCGGGTTGATGATGGCCTCTACTGCGAAGGGGCGAATCGCGGACCCAATTGGGGAGTGGTCCCGGCCAGCCGTAGGTCCCTTGTGGACAACCAGACCTTCTGGCCCACCTGGTAAGCCGGCGCGGGACGGAGACGGCGATCCGCAACCTTCTGGTTCCGGGCCGCCGTGCGTGATAGGGCTGCCCTGTTCTCCCTCCATACACGATGGGCCCGCCGAAGATGGTGTTGTATTGACGGGACCTCCACCTCCCCTTCCTGTGTGGGAAAGAGTGGTGGCTGGTAGCCATAGGCCGACATAAATGGTGACCGACCTGTGGCTGAGGAGACCAGGGTGTTGTGGGCATATTCCACCCACGGGAGATGGATGGACCAGGCCGAAGGACGATGGAGGTACACGCAGCGCAGGGCCGCCTCCAGGTCCTGGTTCTTCCTCTCGGTCTGGCTGTTGGACTGTGGATGGTAACCGGAGGACAGGCTGGCCGACGCCCCCATGGACCTGCAGAAACGCTTCCAGACCCGGGATACGAACTGGGGCCCTCAGTCCGACACGATGTCAGTAGGGATCCCGTGGAGACGGACAACGTGTTTGACCAATAGTGTCGCCGTCTCGATAGCGGACGGCAGCTTGGTCAACGGCACGAATCGGTCCACTATCGTGAGGATGACCGTCTTACCACGGGATGGGGGGAGGCCGGTGATGAAATCCACTGAAATGTGGGACCAAGGGCGCGGGGGAACGGGTAGGGGACGGAGCAGTCCTGCAGGGGGCTGATGGGAAGCCTTGCCACAGGCGCACGACGGGCAGGCCTTAACGAAGTCCGCCACGTCGTCGCGGAGCCGCGGCCACCAGAATCGCTGAGAGACGAGGTGCTCGGTGCGGCTCACCCCTGGGTGACACGCCACCTTGGATGCGTGCCCCCACTGGAGCACCTCCGAGCGCAGCGACTGGGGAACGAACAGTTTTCCTGTGGGACAGTTATCGGGAGCGGGGGTACCTCTTAATGACTCCGTGACCCTCCGTTCGACCTCCCACTGGAGCGCCCCCACGATCTGGCGGCCGGGCAGGATGGATTCCGCGAGGTCTTCCTTGCCTGCTGGCTCGTGGATCCGCGAGAGGGCGTCGGGCTTGGTGTTTTTGGTCCCTGGACAGTAGGTGAGGGTGAAGGAGAAGCGGGTTAAGAAGAGCGCCCACCGTGCCTGCCGTGCGTTCAGCCTCTTGGCGGCCCGGATGACCGCCAAGTTCTTGTGGTCGGTAAGCACGGTGAACGGCTCTTTCGCCCCTTCGAGCCAGTGCCTCCACTCCTGAAGAGCCAATACGACGGCGAGCAGCTCCCGGTTGCCCACGTCGTAGTTGACTGCCCCGGGACTGAGGCGGCGGGAGAAGAAGGCGCAGGGGTGGAGCTCCTGGTCGACTGAGGAGCGTTGGGAGAGTACCGCCCCAACGCCCGAGTCCGAGGCATCTACCTCCACAATGAATGCGGCGTTGGGGTCTGGGTGGCGGAGAACTGGGGGGTGAGTGAACACCCCTTTCAGCAGGCGGAACGCGGCGTCCGCTTCTTCCGTCCACCTGAACGGGGTCTTAGTAGAGGTGAGTTGGGTGAGAGGGAGGGCCTTCTGGCTGTAGTTACGGATGAAGCGGCAGTAGATATTGGCGAAGCCCAGGAAGCGTCGTAGTTGCTTGCAAGAGGTGGGCGTGGGCCATTCTACCACCGCTTCGGTCTTGGCGGGGTCAGCCCGGATCTGCCCCCGCTCCACGATGAAGCCCAGGAAGGGTAAGGAGGAGATGTGGAATTCACATTTCTCGGCTTTGATGTATAGTCGGTTCTGCAGCAGCCGTTGGTGCAGGCGGCAGATTTATTAACAGAAAGCGCGGGTCCGAAAAGACGTGGACCCGGTAAAAAGTTTGTAGAACAAAACAAAGAATGACTAAATGACAATGCTAGTGGGTGAGCGGCGGCAATCCACCCAACCACACTAACTAAGAAAAAGGCACACAGGGGTGCAAAACAACCTACGACGCGGTGCAATAAAACAAACGCGTTCGTGGCTAGAATCATTCCTCGGGCGAAGCAAATCACGTACTGATTTCACGATCAAAGTACTGGCAGGGCGCGAGGCGAAGTATCTTCCGACGCTGGGTGAGTGCCAGCGTCGGGTTTAAATGTCCCACAGTCATAGATGAGGAAATTGGCAGCAGCTGGCGGACGGTGGGAGCGGAGGCCCCGCCCAGCTGTCAACTGGCTCATGACACTCCTCTTTCATTAGAACTGCTTCATGTCATCACAAAGAGGGTACAGCAAGTCCTGAAGAATGAATGACTCTCTGTGTCTTTGTTTTGTCATGTTGTCTTTGTGTTGCCATATTATTTGTTATTTAGTTTATTTTTTGTGTTTCTTTTGACTTCAAGACGGCGCCGCGAGAGTGGCTGCCTTTCCAGCAGCTCATGCATTTCTTTTTTCTACTTTAATTTCTTTGATCACTTTGCTGCTGTGAAATGTAAATTTCTCCATTGTGAGACTAATAAAGGCAAATCCAATCCAATCCAATCCAATCCAAACAGAAAGTGAGACTCTGGCCCTACCAGATCTGTGAGAACTGTAGCTGCCTTGATGACAGGGAACACTGGCTTGCCTTTCCTGTAACTCTCAGGTTTCTCTGTTTCTGACATCTTGACTGTGAGCTTCTCCTTTACAGACTTGGTCCTGCTGGCATGTGAACTGAACAAGGTGAATGGCACTAGTTCCTGGGTCAGATACCAGTGGTGGTTGTTCATTTTCTTGAGAACAGAGGTTGCCAGTTCATAGTCATTCTGCTTGTATTGCAGCATGTTCTTCATAAACTGGAGATCATGGATAGGTGCATCATCTGCAGATGTGGTGGTCACCCAGCGGCTGGTGTAGAACAAGGCCAGGAACTTGTTCATCCTCTCCAGCTTCTCAGAAGCTTTTCTCTCTAGACTTGTTCTCAAACACTTTATCATGACCTGACATGTGTGCCAGGTGAGTGGTCTGTTGATCCAAGTAGAAACTGACGTCCTCTTCCTTGGTCTCCTTTGTGAGCAGCCTGTTGCTTCTTATCTCCTCCACAACATCCTTTGTTCCAATATCAAATAACTTGTCTCAGTCCTTCAGAAAGTTAGCTTGTTTCTTTTCCTCTGGTTTGTTATTTCTTCTCTTGTTTTTAACAATTTTCCTGTACTTTTTATCGAGGATCATGAAACGGTTGACTGCATTTGGTCTAGTTAGTGTTTTAATCCTTGCCATATTCCAGAATGTCAAAACGATATCCACTGTATCATGGGCTAAAGACCTATTGTCACTGTTGGGATTATCATTCCTGAAATGCAGGAAATACTGGAACACCTGGCGATTAGTAGGAACTTGAGAGCCTCTGATGCTCGAGCTGGGTTGCCCAATGAGATACACATCACTGAATGACCTTGTGGCAGGAGTTGCCACCTTTCTGCTCTTTTCAGTTGGTTCATCCCGTTCACTTGTATCGCTGACCACTTTCCCACAACGTAGTTCTCTTCCAGATGCCATGTTGTCAGCAGTTCACAAATCTTAACAAATCAGCTTTCACTTACAATCTAAAATGAAGAGATAAAACATAATTAGTGATAATAAATTATATACATGCATTAAGAGTAACATTTTTGAGATAAAGTTATGTATTATATGATGGTATCCTTTCCAAGCATAAAAATATATGTTTGTGGATTAAAATTAATTAAAATGAACACAGGTGTTCATGTGTTTACCACCATATGTAAGAAAATTTTATTATCTTTCATTTGGTGCCACTTTCAATGCTATAGCATCAACCTCTGGAAAGCTAATATGAAAATAAGGACCTAATATCCCAAATTTTGCAGCGTTTTTAAAAACCGTCAACAATAAAATTACATGGCTCTTGAGGCAGGCATAGCCAAGGTCCAAGATCACAATAACTAGTATATTTAGCTAATTTAGACCTTGGAGAATGGGAATAATATCAGTTTCCATATGTTTGAAGAAAAAGGTCAATTTTGAAGAGGTCTAAATTGTAACACCTTCAGCTGTTGTCAAAGCGCTATATTAATCAATGTGTAGATATTGTGTTTTGTACAGCTTCCCCCATTTCAAGCGCAGATAACTCCAGACCCATTTAACCAATTAACTCATTTTTTTCTGATGACAGAAGAGAGTCGAAGGTTTTTTACGCTGCATTGAATGTTTATGTCGTCCTAAAACTCAATATTCTGTTGGTCCTGGAATTTGAGTGACAATGACAAAAACCCTGGCACTGGAGTGGACACATTTTCGTACATCGTCTGGCAGTGAATGACTTAATTAGCATCTATGGGGAGGTGTCCTTTGAATAATATCTCTCTCTACCCTGGACCTGAAAAGTCTGAATCATTATTGAAACGAGATAAAACTATTTAATCAAACTTATAGAGCACTTTCTTGTTGGCTAACTAGCTAGGTTCTAGCAAAATAGGGTCTAGCTAGCTAGGGTCTAGCTAGCACATATCGTGAGTACTGATATTTTAGGAAAAGTGTGTGTATATCAGCAAAAGTGCGTACGTTTTATGTAGAAAAAAATGGAAGCGGACGAGGTTGTAGTCATCAGCAAGTCACCCTTGCCAACTCCATATCTCATAATTCGGATAATGGGATTCATTAGAGATGGCAAGAATATGCGACGGGGTGGGGGGAGGTAGGGGGATGAGACCGACGCAACACGGAAACCTCGCCATATCAAGACCAGCTGTGTTCCGCCATAGCGTCGCCGCGGTGTGTACGTTTGCAAGGGCTTCGTTTCAGTCGGACGAGGAACTGGGCGGGATGATGTGGTGGCGATCCGGCGAGTGGGGAATGATGTCACGTTCGAAAAGGGGAATCGCAAAACATATGCGAAAAGAATGGTGTGATTTCTCCAATTTCAGCGTGCGATGCAGTGAAAGTTAAAAAAAAAATCCAAATTGTAATATATTTAATATAATATATACAGGTAATATCCGAGTTACGACTGGCGCAAGTTACGACAACCCGTACTTATGACCACCAGACCCCTTTTTTTTTCTACGCCTGGCAATCCAACGCGCAGGCAGCCGACAAAGCATACTACAATTTTTGTCACTCAGCATGTCACTAATTTGCACAGCAATCTACTGCGTGACTACACTCAATACAGCAGTTATACAGTGCAGATACCATCTCGGCAACATCTCCATCTGATTTTTTGATCTGAGTCCGAGTGTGTGGGTTGGACGATCTCCTCTGGCCGTTAGCCAGATGAACTGTACAGTAAACAGTTTTGTATACGTTACAGGTACAGTTATAGAGTAATAAAAATCGATAATATGAAATATAAAGTGATAAAAATGACACTAAAACGTAAGTATAACATTTATAAATGAACTGTATGGGAAATGTTTACATTACTGGTACAGTTATACAGTAATTAAAATCGATAATATGAAATATAAAATGATAAAAATGACACTAAACGTTATAAAATGTATAAATGAACTGTAAACAGTTTGGTGCACAATAGTATTCAATAGAAAATGTTGCTTAAAAACAAGAGATTGACATTGTATACTATCCTGTCGTGACAACGTCACGTCCGCCATTTTGAATAGATTTCGACTTACGACTTAAAACCGTTTTGTCGGAACGGAACCATGTCGTAAGTCGGATGTTGCCTGTATTTAATATTCGTAATATTTTGTGACGATAATTATGCAAAGAAATTTGTGGCTTTTATATAACGTCATTTTTCGCGAAACAAGGAGACGTCTACGGTTGCTCTTTCACAACACTTTACGAAACACTACACGATATCGATAAATACGGAAAATATCCGTTAAAAAATAGACCGAAAAACATTTGTCGCAATTTTTTTTAAGGCTGTCAAAATAGGCTTGTTGTATTTATACATTTTTTTTGTGGGGAGGGGTGGCAGGGTGTTGTTTTGTGTTGTTCTCTAGAGTCCTAATTATCCTGTCAAAATTTAGCTTGCGGCAAAGCTATAAACGACCGGCTTTTTTTTTTCTTTATGTAAAGGGGATTTTTTTCCCCCAAATTTGACGCAGTGTTGTTAACCAGCCCATCGAATGATTAAAAAAATGTAATCGTCATAGTTGGATGACAGAAATATTTGGACACAGCTCCGAGCTGACCGATACCGCATATTGATATCGGACTGCTAGCCGGCTTTATTTTCCAAGATGTGGATGCTCAAATTGACAAATTGGTGAATCCTCATCTGAAATGTTTTCGTTCAAAAATTTTAGTCCTTGTGATAAATTAAAATTGATAGATGCAAAGTCCGGCGCCGTATCAGTTCGGTGTATCGATCGACAATACTCAGACTGGTATCGGACTGACTAAAAGCGGTGTCGTCGAACGAATGAGTTAATCAGGGGAAACTCCATTCACGCATGTATTCGGTAATTGAAAATATGTCGTAGAGCGCCATTCCCGAATTTGTTCGGGTTTTGTTTTTCCTTGTTTGGGTGCTGATAAAGCGCTGACGATGGCCTTTGGCCATGTTTTATCCCCTTCCACAACAGGGCAGCATTTCCCTTTTTTCCGTGTTTGCGCTTTGTTGCACCTTCAGAGGTTGTTAAAGCGCAATATAAATCAATATGTCAGTATTGCATTGTAGTTTTTAGACTGCCACACCCATTTCAAGGTCATATAACTCCAGACCCATATAATTTAGGAATTAACTCTTTTTTTCGGATGGGATCATTCGGAACACACCCACATCCTAGTACTAAGACGGGTGTGCGCACTTATGCAACTTGGTTCGTTCGCTTGTTTCATTTTGTTTTCCCTCTGATCCAAAAGTTTGAGATAAAATATGAATATGCTATGGGTTTTATGAGACAGAATTATTTGCTTTTGAGAAATTTGACAATCGTTTGGACTTCATCCGTATGTGAGTAGGGCGCTACGTCTGACGACGTGCTATTTTCGCTTCTTCTTCAAAGGGGAAAGCGAGACCGAAAGGGAGATCATCTCAGAAGTGGGGGGCTAGTTCTTCCATCACTTATCTGAACGAGTTGAAGGGGGAATGATAACAAGATGACTGGATGAAGAGATTGATGTTCGGTGCAATGGCGGCTGAGCAAGTGTTGACATGATGCACCAGGAGGAACCTGAGTCAGTGTAGGAATCGTGTTCCGTTGGCATCGCGGCGTTTCAGAGACACGAAGGAAATCGAAATATGCTTGAATTTTTGTTTTTTTGTGCCTTGTGTACAGAAACAAAGACATCATTTAAGGCAAAGCAAGCATGTGCACATAAAAGGCCCAAGTGGTTCTTCAAGCAGCAGCACTTGATGAAAACGTTCCCTTTGTCCTTTTTTTGGGTGGTGCACTTGTGCAACCATGTTATCTCGCCCCCAAATGAGATTTCTAGTGTAGAAATGACCGCATTTTCCCGTGTATAAGGCACACCCGAGAATAAGCCGCACCTTCAATGAATGGAGTATTTTCAAACTTGTTGCATATATAAGGCGCACTGAAGTATAAGGCACAACCCCAACGAATTTGTATTTTCAAAATCGTTCAATATATAAGGCGCACCAGAGTATAAGGCGCACCCGCAATGAATGGTGTTTTTTTCAAACTCCTTCCATATATAAGTTGTTCTATATATAAGGCACGACTGAGTTTAAGGTGAACTAGAGTATAAGGTGCACCCTCAATGAATGCTGTGTTTTCAATGTTGTTCCATATATAAGGCGCACTGGAGTATAAGGCGCACTGGAGTATAAGGCGCACCCCCAATGAATGGTGTATTTTCAAACTTGTTCCATACACAAGGCGCACTGGAGTATAAGGTGCAACCCGAATGAATGGTGTGTTTTCAAAGTCGTTCCATATACAAGGTGCAACAGAGTATAAGGTGCACTGGAGTATAAGGCGCACCTCCAATGAATGGTGTATTTTCAAACTTTTTTCCATATACAGTAAAGTCTCGTTATATCGATTACGTTTAGATTGATAATACTGCTTATTACGACACTATTTTCATTTCCCGTGCACATTTCTAGTCTTTTTATGTATAATTAGTTCAGTTTAGTACAATTCGTGGTTTTTACGATAATCCGGTTACTACGGTTTCTTCTTTTCATTTCCCGCCGGCCATTTTGCTATGTTTATATCGATACAAAAGATATTTAAGATGAATCGATATGTGCTTAGAGGTTTCTATACAGTACCAGCATTATCGAAATCTGTATCGGTCGCTGTATCAGTCGTGCCATTGGTCAACTTGGTCACGTGACTTGGTCACGTGAGTTTGTTACGTGACCAGCTTCCGTGTAGCAGACGCCATTTTCATTTTCAGACGCCAGCTCGTGTGTAGCAGACGAGATTGAAGTGTTTGTGTTAAAAGGTAAAAATGGGAAGCAGAAGAAGATTGATGACTTTTTTAAATTGCATACATAATACAGTAAGATGTAAGTGTTGCAGTTTCCCTGTTGTGTTATGTACATGCCCACTGTACTGTATATGAATGCAATCGTTTTTTGCAACAATGTTTCTTGTTTTGTCTGCTGAAGCGTGATGATTTTGAAAATTACCATACATTCCATACTGTGTATTAAAGGACAACCGATGTCACTTTTTATTCAAATGCAAAACACCAATAAAAATGATTTCACGCCAAGACGTCTTGCATTGCTTATGAATCCAAACGATGGCTTCAGATTCGGATAATAGGCATTCTTGTTACACATGCAGTTATGAATATGATTCAAATACACTGTTGTTCTGAAGAGGAAAGCATACATGTTTGCAATCGATTAAAGAATTATATGTGCCATTTTGAGGCAACATTGGGGGAACATCTCTCACCCAAAAAAAAGAGGCACAAAATGGCGAGCTCATATGGCCAGCTACGTTTCTTATATGGCGCTTGGATGCCCTCTTTTGGCGGCTTTTGTTAATGCAATTCGGCGCAGGACGGATATATCGACAGTACGGTTATATCGACAATTTTTCTAACTCCCGAGAAAATCGATATAACAAGACTTTACTTTATAAGGTGCACCACAGTATCAGGCGAACCCCAATGAATGGTGTATTTTCAAATTTGTTCCATATATAAGGCACACCTTTAATGTATAAAAAAAAAGTTGTGGGGCCGCGCCTGCAGCTGCACGGGTGTTGGTCGTTTTTTTTAATCAATGGCAGTTAAAATGACTCCCGGCAAGACCATTAAGTGTCGGTCGTTGTTTCAGGTTGTTGTCGTGTTTTACTCATGGTTTTGTTTGCTACTTTGGACCTTTTTTTGATGACTTTGTTGTTTTAGATTTTCTTCCTGTTGGCTTTATTTCATACAATTTGGCAAATACACCCAGCTTCTGCCTCTTGCCTGAGGAGCTTGAAAATGAAATCGCATTCGGCCAGTTGTGGGATTCTTTCCGAGCTCTTCACGTGGAAAGGAATGAGTCCAGATAACAGTGTGTTGACGATGGCAAACGGGGGTTGGGGGGATGGGGGCTCCCAAGGACAGACGGCAATTTGCAGTTGCCGACGACAGCCGAGTTCGGAACCAGAAATAAGCCTGCAGCTGTGATCTGTAAACTGTGTGTGTCTGAGTGTGTGTGTGTAATCGTCTCAGCACTTCAAATCCAAATGATGTTGTAAAATGTCGTAATGATTGTGTGGAAGGGTCTTTGATCCATGTGTGAGTGGATTGATTGAGCTGATGCACGAACAGGTGCTGGGAAAAATGGATGCATGGATCTTTTGTCATACTTCTTTTACATGATGGACGGTGGCAAGAAATATAGCTCAGTGGTAGAGCATATGTCTTACATGCATGAGGTCACAGGTTCAAATCCTGCCATTGACAGTGGGAATTTGTTTGCAAATTCCCCATTATGGGACAAATTTAAAGGCTTTCTTATTCTGATTTTTAAAAACGGTCATGTATAGTAAGGCGTTTTTAGGCAAAAAAAGATGACCATGTATAAGGCCTTTTTACTCGAAAAAAAGTGACCATGTATAGTAAGCCGTTTGTTGCCCGAAAATAACGACCATGTAAAGTAAGTTGTTTTTCACCCAAATAAATGGGGATTTCGCTCAGTGGTCGAGCGCATGCTTTGCATTTATGATGTCTTGAGTTCAATCCACAGCATCTCCACTTATGTTTTTTGCAAATTTGCACATTGTGGGAAGATGAAAGGCGTTCTTATTCATATTTAAAACCACCATAGTAAGGCATTTTTAGCAAGAAAACAACGACCATGTATAGTAAGGAATTTTTAGGCCTAAAAAAACGACCATGTATCGTAAGGCGTTTTTAGCAAGAAAAAAAAAACCCACCCTGTATAGTATGCCGTTTTTTTGTCAAGTAAAATAGGGATGTGGATCAGTGATATGGCGTCTGCGTTGCATAAATGAGGTCACAGGTACAATCTCCACGTGCTTTTTAGCAAATTCCCTCAAAAAAACAACAACCATGTATAGTAACGAGTCTTTAGGTGAAAAAAACACCATGTATAGTAAGCCGTTTTTTAAGGAAAAAAACGACCATGTTAGCAGTGTCTGAAAGTCATGACAAAATGTTACCGGACACCAGGGCAGACAACTCTGAAAAGTTACCATAAAGTTCCCTGCCCCGTTTTTCACAACTTTAAACACAATAAGACGACTAATCGCAAAAAAAAAAAAAAACATTGTTGCAAAGTATTAACGATTGTTTTTATTAAGGATGTAATGCTCCATTGCTTAATTTATCGCAAATATCGCTTGCTGATGATTTTGCTCCAATTGGTCGTTTGTCCATACACTGTTCGTTATTTTGCACAATGCAATGTCTGCTACAACCCATCTGAACTAGAGCAGGGGTCTCAAACTCCAGTCCACGAGGGCCGCAATTCCACATGTTTTCCAAGTCTCCCTGTTGCAAAGCGCATTTTGCAACACAGCCTCAGGTGCCATGCTTTAGAGTCAAGGGATAATGTACGTTTACATTTTATAGCGTAATAAATTTTGTTGGCTTCTTTTGAATCTTTCTTTTGGGGCTGAGGTTCTGTGCGTCTACTTTGTAAAATGATATGCAAATGCACGAACTTATAATGCTTGGCAAAGGCAGAAGCACGAAGCAGGCTTCTGACTGGCTGCCGGGCCGACTATGCAAATTGCCAAACGAACCGCAATTCAGACATTTCCTAACCGAATGAATATTTCAGGATCAGAATAATTTATTCTGATTTCAAAATCTTCAGTCGTTTGCTTTATTAAATAAAGCAAAAGTTTGATTTAAAAAAAATATATATATATTTATTTATGTCTGTGTAAGCTCTCAGTCGTACAGGAGTGGTCCATCAATGAGAAGGTTTCTTCAGCCGTCATCTGTACAAAAGTGAAGGTTTCGGACGTTTCACCTCCTATCCAAGAGGCTTCGTCAGCGAACTAAAGTCTGACTGGTCGTATCGGCCCCATTTATATATCCCTAATGTCCAGACATGGTGGCGCCGGACACCGCTATGATAGGTCCCTACTCTCAGGTTGGGGGGGGCAGAGGACCCCTCCCTGTGGCCCCACTGATTGTTCCTACATTCCTGACTAACGACTGGCCTATTACCCCCACTCCCACCGGTATCACCTCATCAGCATAACGACCCTCATCAGCATTACGAAAGTTGCCTAACCTGTTTTGCCTAAGCAGGCTATTGTATGAACGATCCAAATTGAACCTCACCCCACCAGACCGGTTTAATGAAGGATTTTGTTGTTTTATAAGAATCGCTTCTTTTACCCCCCTTTCAAACCATCTATGTTCTTTCGCTAAGATTTTAACCTCATTGTCATCAAATGAGTGGTTGCTAGCTTTTAGGTGCAAATGTACTGCCGATTGAGGTCCACTTATATTATCCCTGCGATGTTGATAAAGTCTTTTTTTGAGAATTTGTTGAGTCTCCCCAATGTACTGCTCTTTACAATTTTCATTCTTACAATGTATGGAATAAACTACATTACTTTGTTTTTCATTTGGTAGCCTATCTTTTGGATGCACTAATTTTTGCCTTAACGTGTTTATCGGTTTGAAATAAGTAGGCATTTTATGTTGCCAAAGGACTCTGTGTAATTTTTCAGAAACTCCTGCAATGTACGGTACTGCTACTCCTCTCCTTTTTGTATCTTGAGAATTATTGGTTTCATTCCCTATTCTTTCTTTCTGACATTTGTTGAATGACCACTGAGGGTACCCACAGTTAGTGAGTGCTCTCCTGATATGTTTAGACTCCTTTTCTCTACCTTCAGTGCTAGTTGGTATTAGTTTAGCCCTATGCTGGAGGGTTCTGATAACTCCTAGTTTATGTTGTAAAGGGTGGTTACAGTCAAAAAGTAAGTACTGGTCAGTGTGCGTAGCCTTCCTAAAGACTTCTGTTTTTAGCGCTCTGTCCTCTTTTATAATTACTTTACAATCCAAGAAGGCTAGTTGGTTCTCTTGAATGTCCTCACGAGTAAATTTAATGTTGAAGTCTACAGAGTTGAGGTGATCTGTGAAGGATTGAATTTCTTGTTTCTTAATTATGACAAAAGTATGGTCCACATATCTAAACCAGTGTCTAGGTTTTGTCCCTGGGAAGGATGTGAGGGCCTGTTTCTCCATCTCTTCCATGTAAAGATTAGCCACTATGGGTGAAACTGGTGAGCCCATAGCACAACCATGAATTTGTTTATAAAATTTTTCCCGAAATTGAAAATACGTAGTATTAAGGCAGATTTCTAATAATTGGCAGATGTGATCCGGTTTAAGTTTGGTTCTTTCATGCAGAGAAACATCCGCCAGTAGTCTCGTCCTCACCACTGAGACTGCTGCTGGGGTTGGGACAGATGTAAAGAGAGAAGTCACATCGTAAGATGCCAATGTTTCCTTTAAAACCCCTGTGGTGTTCTCTACGTGATATTCTGTGTTACCAACCAACGGAGCTAAAATAGTTTTTAAATATTTGGCTACATTGTATGTAGAGGAGTCAATGCTACAAACAATGGGTCTGAGGGGGAACCCTTCTTTATGTATTTTTGGCAGGCCATAGATACATGGCGTGGCCTCTCCCGGGTATAATCTAAAATACATCTGTTTGTCGATATGTTTTCCTTTCTCTAACTTTTGGAGACAGTCAATCATTTCTTTCTTGTATCTATGGGAAGGGTCCCTTTTTAGTTGCTCATACGTGTTAGAATCACTGATTAACCTATTTATTCAGTGATTCAGAGAACACCACAGGGTTTGTAGAGAGGATCAAAGACCTCATATTGGAACCTGAGGAAACTTTGGCATCATACGATGTGACTTCTCTTTTTACATCTGTCCCAACCCCAGCAGCAGTCTCAGTGGTGAGGACGAGACTACTGGCGGATGTTTCTCTGCATGAAAGAACCAAACTTAAACCGGATCACATCTGCCAATTATTAGAAATCTGCCTTAATACTACGTATTTTCAATTTCGGGAAAAATTTTATAAACAAATTCATGGTTCGTCTGTGTAAGCTCTCAGTCGTACAGGAGTGGTCCATCGATGAGAAGGTTTCTTCAGCCGTCATCTGTACAAAAGTGAAGGTTTCGGACGTTTCGCCTCCTATCCAAGAGGCTTCGTCAGCGAACTAAAGTCTGACTGGTCGTATCGGCCCTATTTATATATCCCTAATGTCCAGACCTGGTGGCGCCGGACACAGCTATGATAGGTCCCTACTCTCAGGTTGGGGGGGGGGCGCGGGACCCCTCCCTGTGGCCCCACTGATTGTTCCTACATTCCTGACTAACGACTGGCCTATTTCCCCCACTCCCACCGGTATCACCTCATCAGCATAACGAATGTTGCCTAACCTGTTTTGCCTAAGCAGGCTATTGTATGAACGATCCAAATTGAACCTCACCCCACCGGACCGGTTTAAAGAAGGATTTTGTTGTTTTATCAGAATTGCTTCTTTCTTTCTGACATTTGTTAAATGACCACTGAGGGTACCCACAGTTAGTGAGTGCGCTCCTGATATGTTTAGACTCCTTTTCTCTACCGTCAATGCTAGTTGGTATTAGCTTAGCCCTATGCTGGAGGGTTCTGATAACTCCTAGTTTGTGTTGTAAAGGGTGGTTAGAGTCAAAAAGTAAGTATTGGTCAATGTGCGTAGCCTTCCTAAAGACTTCTGTTTTTAGCGCTCTGTCCTCTTTTATAATTACTTTACAATCCAAGAAGGCGAGTTGGTTCTCTTTAATGTCCTCACGAGTAAATTTAATGTTGATGTCTACAGAGTTGAGGTGATCTGTGAAGGATTGAATTTCTTGTTTTTTAATTATGACAAAAGTATCGTCCACATATCTAAACCAGTATCAAGGTTTTGTCCCCGGGAAGGATGTGAGGGCCTGTTTCTCCATCTCTTCCATGTAAAGATTAGCCACTATGGGTGAAACTGGTGAGCCCACAGCACAACCATGAATTTGTCTATAAAATTTCTCCCGAAATTGAAAATACGTAGTATTAAGGCAGATTTCCAATAATTGGCAGAGGTGATCCGGTTTAAGTTTGGTTCTTTCATGCACAGAAACATCCGCCAGCAGTCTCGTTCTCACCACTGAGACTGCTGCTGGGGTTGGGACAGATGTAAAGAGCGAAGTCACGTCGTATGATGCCAAAGTTTCCTCAGGTTCCAATATGAGGTCTTTGATCCTCTCTACAAACCCTGTGGTGTTCTCTACATGATATTCTGCGTTACCAACCAACGGAGCTAAGATAGTTTTTAAATATTTGGCTACATTGTATGTAGAGGAGTCAATTCTACAAACAATGGGTTTGAGGGGGAACCCTTTATGTATTTTTGGCAGGCCATAGATACATGACGTGGCCTCTCCTCTATAATCTAAAATACATCTGTTTGTCTATGTGTTTTCCTTTCTCTAACTTTTGGAGACAGTCTATCATTTCCTTCTTGTATCTATTGGAAGGGTCCCTTTTTAGTTGCTCATAAGTGTTAGAATCACTGATTAACCTATTTATTTTGTCTTCATAATCCAATGTCTTGAGAAGCACTGTGCATCTGCCCTTGTCTGCTGGTAAAATAGTAATATTTTTGTCTTTTTGTAGAGTAGTTAACGCCTTTCTCTCTTCTAATGTTATGTTGGACGGAGGAAGTTTGGCATTACTGAGAAGGGCTGATATTTTAATGCGCAGATCATCTGCCTCTGCATATGAAAGTTTGTTATTTTTAATAGCCGATTCAGTAGCTGTGATATAATCTATTGTAGGTATAGTTTTAGGAGTCACTGAGAAATTTAAACCTTTGGTTAGTACCGCGTTTACTGTCTCTGAGAGATCTCTGTCTGACAAATTTTTGATCCAATTCTCCCTTGAAATCTGTTCGTTCCGAATTTTTCGCGTGTTTACCAGGCAAAAATTAGTGCATCCAAAAGATAGGGTACCAAATTAAAAACAAAGTAATGTAGTTTATTCCATACATTGTAAGAATGAAAATTGTAAAGAGCAGTACATTGGGGAGACTCAATAAATTCTCAAAAAAGACTTTATCAACATCGCAGGGATAATACAAGTGGGCCTCAATCGGCAGTACATTTGCACCTAAAAGCTAGCAACCACTCATTTGACGACAATGAGGTTAAAATCTTAGCGAAAGAACATAGATGGTTTGAAAGGGGGGTAAAAGAAGCGATTCTGATAAAACAACAAAATCCTTCTTTAAACCGGTCCTGTGGGGTGAGGTTCAATTTGGATCGTTCATACAATAGCCGGCTTAGGCAAAACAGGTTAGGCAACATTCGTTATGCTGATGAGGTGATACCGGTGGGAGTGGGGGAAATAAAGCAATCGTTAGTCAGGAATGTAGGAACAATCAGTGGGGCCACAGGGAGGGGTCCTCTGCTCCCCCAACCTGAGAGTAGTGACCTATCATAGCTGGATCCGGCGCCGCCATGCCTGGACATTACGGATATATAAATAGGGCCGATACGACCAGTCAGACTTTAGTTAGCTGACAAAGCCTCTTGGATAGGAGGCGAAACGTCCGAAACCTTAAAAATTGTACAGATGACGGCTGAAGAAACCTTCTCATCTATGTATAGTAAGGCGTTTTTAGCCCCCCAAAAAAGAACATATATAGGCGTTTTTTGAGGGAAAAAAGACCATGTTACAGTAAAGCTTTTTAGTTGAAAAAAACGACCATGTATATAGTAAGGCTTTTTTAGCCCAAAAATTGATGATGCCTCGTTTTGCCATCACTCGCGACAAGAAACCTCACGAGACCTCACGAAACTCGCTTCTGTTCCAGATATCCGAGAGACGGCGTTTGTGTACGCCATCACGGCGGCCGGCGTGAGCCACGCGGTGACCCAGGCCTGCAGTATGGGGGACCTGCTGCAGTGCGGTTGCGAGGCTACCAGGAACCGAGCCCCACCAAAACCTCTGTCGGGCTCCTCCGGCGACGGGGCCAAGTGGGAGTGGGGCGGTTGCGGAGACGACGTGGAGTTTGGTTATGACAAATCCAAGCAGTTCATGGATGCCAAGAGGAGACGAGGCAAAAGCGACATCAGGACCCTCGTTGACCTGCACAATAACGAAGCTGGACGACTGGTAAACATTAATTTAATAATTTTTTTAACGCTTCATCTATCACAAACTTTTTGAAACTTGAAAACTGTTTCAAATCCAGTGATACCTTGAGACGCAAGTTTCATTTGGTCCTTGACAATGCTTGTGACGATTTGAGACACTGACGATTGAGACACAGATGCACCCCAAATCGTCATCTCGCCATCAAATGAATGGAAATGCCGTTGATCCGTTCACTCCAATCCGAAAAACGGATTGTTTTTACGTTTCATTTTGGAACCATCCAAGATTAACACCATCATAATGGATGAAAAGCTTTCTTCAGTCGTCAGCAGTACTTCTTTGAAGGTTTCGGATGTTTCGCTTCTCATCCAAGGAGGAGCTTCGTCAATGAACTAAAATTTGCAGGTTGCTATGGCCCTATATATATATATATATATATATATATATATATATATATATATATATATATATATATATATATATATATGCATCCTCCAAATTACATGCCATCAATGAGCTGTCACGTGGACTTTGAAGACTGTTTGTGATGTAATATAGGGAAAGCCATGCCCATTTCGTGGTAAGATCAGAGCATTATCATCAAATGGTGAGTATAATTTTGCTTTTTTGATTGTTGCTGTGCTGTTGACCATTTTGTGTTCAGGAACCTTTTACTAAGCGAGTTGCTTGTTCTGTTGCCACAAAGAGACATAAGTCTTCTTGTGCCGGTCCCAAGCCCGGAAAAATACAGAGGGTTGTGTCAGGAAGGGCAGCCGACGTAAAAGCTGGGCCAAAACAAACATACGTATCATACCTCTGAAGATGGAGGTGACTGATTCGCTGTGGCGACCCCTTGAAGGGAACAGCCGAAAGGAAAAGAATATATATATATATATATATATATATATATATATATATATATATATATATATATATATATATATATATATATATATATATATATATATATAAGAAGCGCAATGGGCGACAGGTTTGAATACAAACAACAGTTTTAATAAAGGGTTTCAGGGGGAATTCACAAGCAACAAAGGCAAGAATTGTGTCTCTTCCAATACTTAAATCATAATAAAGTCTCTTCTGAGGTAAAACTGAAGACAGAGTTCTTTTCCATGTGGTTCTAGGCCTCACCCCTCTTGATGTCCTTCTTAGGTAGCCTAGCCCCCTTTAGCAAGGGTCCAAATCCAGTGTTCTGCCGTATTGTCCCAACTGGCAACGAGTTCCACACAGCAATCAGTTTCTCCACAGAGCACAGCAACAGAGCTTGTCTTCCCCGCCCTGCACATTCAGATGCTCTCCGCCTTAAAAGGCCACTGTCCTCGGCGGGGTGAAGGATGCGAAACAGGCCAGGAAGGCCTCCCTTCGGGAGAGGGCATCCGCATTGCCTTGGCGCTTACCAGCCCTCTGGACAACAGAAAAGTTAAAGGCTTGCAGACTTAAGAACCACCTGGTTACTCTGCTGTCTCCTTGTTCCTGGCCATCCATTGGAGAGGAACATGATCAGAGACCACCGTGAAACGTCTACCCAGGAGATAGAAGCGTAATGACTCAAGCGCCCATGTAATGGCAAGCCACTCCTTCTCCACTGTGGAATAGTTCTTTTCCCTGGGCAAAAGCTTTCTGCTGAGGGAAAGGATGGGATGTTCCTCTCCCCCATGTACTTGTGAGAGTACGGCCCCCAGACCAACATCTGATGCATCAGCTTGAACAATGAAGTCCTTGCTGAAGTCTGGTGCCACCAGGATCGGACTGGAGCACAGCGCCTGTTTTAGATTGACGAAGGCCATTTCGGCCTCTGGGCTCCATTTCACCAACCGGGAGTGTTTTTTGGTCGTCAATTCTGTCATGGGGGCTGCTATAGTAGCAAAGTCAGCGATAAAGCATCTATAGTAGCCAGCCATGCCTAAGAACGACCTCACCTGCTTCTTGGCAAGGGGCTGGGGCCAATCTTTTATAGCCCGTAGTTTTGCTTCTTGAGGCTTCACCAGTCCTATAGTGTAGCCCAGGTAGTTGGTCTCGCCAAATGCCAACCTGCACTTTTTCTAGTTTGCTGTGAGACCTGCTTTTCTGAGGGAGTCAATCACAGCTTGCACTCGGGGTAAGTGACTCTCCCAGTCGGGACTCTGTATGACAACATCATCCAAGTATGCTGCGGCGTACCTCTTGGGGTGAGAATCCGATCCATTAGGCGCTGAAACGTGGCCGGTGCTCCATGAAGACCAAACGGGAGCCTGGGGTACTGGTAGAGTCTCTCAGGTGTGGCGAAGGCTGTCTTCTTCTTTGATGCCGGCGTCAGGGGCACCTGCCAATAACCCTTTGTGAGGTCGAGAGTGGTGATGAAGCGTGCCTGTCCCAGGCAGTCAATAAGATCATCAACACGAGGCATCGGATACGCATCAAATTCAGACACCTCATTCAACTTCCGATAGTCATTACAGAATCGTATTGACCCGTCTGGCTTGGGAACCAACACAATCGGACTTGCCCAGGCACTTTGGGACTCCTCAATTACTCCCAGTTCCAGCATCTTCCGTATCTCCTCCTGAATAGCTGCCTTACGGGCCTCCGGCACACGGTATGGACGTTGGTGGACTGTTTTTCCAGGTGTGGTGCGTATCTCGTGTTGCACCACGTCTGTGTGTCCAGGTAAGGAGGAGAAGACATCTTGGTTACGCTCAACCAATTCGAAGGTCAGCTGGCGTTGGTCGGGGGACAAACTTGGTTCCATCTGAACTTCTTCTCTGGCCGGTTCCTTGGCCTCGCTGGGGGGGAGACAACTGAACAGCGCCTCTCTGGCATGCCATTTCTTTAGGAGGTTAACGTGATAAATCTGCTCAGGTTTCCTCTTACCAGGTTGCCTCACCTTGTAGTTTACCTCCCCCATGCGTTCGATGACCTCAAAGGGCCCCTGCCAGGATGCCAGGAATTTGCACTCCACAGTTGGCACCAAGACCAGCACTCTGTCCCCTGGCTTGAACTCTCGAGGCTGGGCAGGTCTATTGTAGGAGGCTTGCTGCTGTCGTTGGGCCGCTTCCATGTGTTCTCGCACGATCGGATACATGGCCTTCATCCTTTCCCTCATGTCTCCCACATTCTCGATGAGGGTACGTTGTCGGTACGGCGTCTCTTCCCAAGCCTCTTTGGCGATATCCAGCAGTCCCCGGGGTCTGTAAGAGTACAACAGCTCAAAGGGTGAGAAACCGGTAGAAGACTGTGGTACCTCCCTCACGGCAAACAGCAAGTACGGCAGCAGTTGATCCCAGTTTTGGCCATCTTCTTTGATCACTTTCCTCATCATGTTGTCTTGTTGTGTCCATCTTGTTGAACCGTTCTACCAACCCATCTGTCTGTGGGTGGTAGATGGAGGTTCTCAGTTGCTTGACCTTGAGCAGGGCACACAGGTCCTTCATGACCTTGGACATAAAGGGGCTTTCCTGGTCTGTCAGTATCTCCTTTGGGATTCCCACCCTGCTGGCGAGAGCAAACAGTTCCTTTGCAATCTGCCTAGCGGTAGCCTTTCTGAGGGGAACAGCCTCTGGGAACCGAGTGGCATAATCGATCATAACTAAAATATACTGGTGTCCCCTAGCACTTTTTGGTAGAGGTCCTACTATATCCAGCCCAAGCCTCTGAAAAGGGGTCGCAATGATGGGCAAGGGAATGAGCGGATTTCTGTATGTGGGCTTTGGCGCCACCTGTTGGCACTCAGGGCAAGAACGACAATAGTTCTCCACATCCTTGTGCACCCCTGGCCAGAAGAACCGTTGCAAGATTCTCTCTTTCGTCTTTTCTACCCCTAGCTGTCCCCCTAGCCGCGAGGGGTGTGTGTGTGTGTGTGTGTGTGCCAAGTCCAGGACTGTAGCTCGGTGTGGTTGCGGCACGAGAAGTTGTTCATGTACTTCACCATTTTGCTTCGTTACCTGGTATATTAACACCCGGTCAACAGCAAAATGGGGGTATTTGGGACGTGTCCTTTCCCCCAGTACTACACCCTCTAAAACCTGCACATTTTTCATGGCGTTGGCAAGGGTAGGATCCTGTAACTGGGCTGTACCATACCGGCCTGTTAGAGGAGGCAGCTTCTGGGTCCCTGGGTTCTCACATATATATATATATATATATATATATATATATATATATATATATATATATATATATATATATATATATATATATATATATATATATATATATATATATATATATATATATATATATATATATATATATATATATATATATATACCGTATTTTCACGACCATAAGGCGCATATGAACGTCTCAGATTTTTTTCAAAATGTGCAGTGCGCCCTGTAGTGCAGTGTGCCCTGTAGTGCAGTGCGTCGAATGTGCGGACGTATTAGAGACCATCATGAGGACGTGGTAGAGAACATGAGGGGGGTGCGTGGGCGTGGGTTGTGTACAAAAGAACAGGTACGTATGTGCTTTATGCAGAACATTGCTGTTCGAACAACCCTGAAAATGGCAAAGAGATATGGTTATGAAGCTCAGTTTAAACTGAAGGCTATCAGCTACGCCGAGGAGCATGGGAATCGAGCCGCCGCGAGAGAATATAAAGTTAATGAGTCGATGGTTCGCAAGTGGAGGAAGCTGGAGAACGAACTCCGACAGGTGAAGAAGACTCAGCTGAGTTTTCCCGGACATAAAGCAAGGTGGCCGGAGTTGGAGGAAAGACTCGAGCAATGGATCGTCGAGCAAAGAGCGAGCGGAAGGAGCGTTTCGACTGTCACCATCCGAACGGAGAGAAACTGCCGCCGATTGTGATTTTTAAAAGAAAGACTTTGCCTAAAGAGACATTTCCAGCAGGCGTCATTATTAAGGCAAACGAAAAGGGCTGGATGGACGAGGATATGATGAAGGAGTGGCTCAGGCAGGTGTATGTAAGGACACCGGGAGGGTTTTTCCACACATCACTGTCACTTCTAATTTGTGACTCTATGCAAGCGCATCTCACAGACAATGTGAAGCAGAAAGTGAAGCGGATGAACGCTACGCTTGCTGTGATTACGGGTGGGTTGACCAAAGAACTCCAACCGCTGGACATCGGTGTGAACCGGCCGTTCAAAGTGAGGCTGCGAGCGGCGTGGGAGCGATGGATGACCGAAGGAGACCACAGCTTCACGAAGAGTGGTAGGCAGCGCCGGCTGGGCGAGTTACGCCACAGTTTGCAAATGGATTGTGGATGCTTGGGCTAACGTGTCTGCTGGCATGGTGGTTCGAGCTTTCGGAAAAGCCGGCATTACTTCCAAGGAGCTGCACGGCACAGAAAATAACTGACAGTGAGGAAAGCGAAACTGCCATGTTGGATTTAGCGCAACTGTTCGATTCTGTTACCGGTAATGTGCTTGTTTTTACCATGCCGACGCCTATTGAGCGATGATTACAAAATGTTCTTACTTTGTCATTAATAAATAAAGCACTACCAAACTCAGTTTTGCACCCGATCTGTTTTTTAAATACGGCTGTATATTGTGGTAAGGCGGACGCCCGTATGGCAGTAGAGGATATGTACCGGTATATAAAACTTGCGTCCTTTCATCCGGTGCGCCCAATGTGTGTGTTAAATACAGAAATGGCACACATAAATGAGACTGCGCTTTTTCACACGGTGCGCTCTTTGGTCGTGAAAATATATATATATATATATATATATATATATATATATATATATATATATATATATATATATATATATATATATATATATATATATATATATATGTGCGTGTGTGTGTGTGTATGTGCGTGCGTGCGGACGGACGGACAGATAGATAGATAGATAGATAGATAGATAGATAGATAGATAGATAGATAGATAGATAGATAGATAGATAGATAGATAGATAGATAGATAGATAGATAGATAGATAGATAGATAGATAGATAGATAGATAATGGCCAACAATTACTCAGTGATTTTCTCCATTCATATTCAGGTAGTAATTCTTCTTCACAGAGGATAAAGAACATACACCTGCGAGTATCGTGACATTCCCTATTTAGAGTCGCCATTTGAGCTTCAAACTGACAGAGAGGTGCTACTTTTTAGCTCGTCGATGGCGTTTCCCGTTATCTGTCAGCGAAAATCAAATTTGTTGATCCAATATCGGCGCTCTCCGATCGGATAATCATTCCACAATGAGTCACAAGACTGGCTGCCTTTCCAGCAGCTCATGTATTTTGTTTTTCTACTTTCATTCCTTTCATCACTTTGCTGCTGTGAAATGTAAATTTCTCCACTGTGAGACTAATAAAGGCATATCCAATCCAATCCAATACAGGTGTACCGCCCAGAGTGTCTGATCCGCCTCATTTAAATGTTCGCGCAGCCTCATTTCAACAGATTCACTCCCAAGGCGTTATTGCCCCCGAGCCCCCCCCCCCCCCCCAAAGCCTCCCCACCATTGGAATGTTCCATCATTCCGCCAACATTCAAGGAGAAGAAACACATGGCCCCGGGCCATGTTTGTGTAGCACCGTAAACCGACATTCGAGCACGAATCGGGTTTCTGCGACACAAAATACAAGAGCGTGTCACGCATTTTATTTTCGAGATTCCCAGGCAGGTCACCCCCACCCTCCAAACCCCTCCAACGCGCCACAGTTCCTGTTTGTTGCCCGTGTGAACTATAGAGTCCTAATGCGTCTTAAAGACCGGGTTTGAACTGGCGATCTTTTGAGATCGGTTGATTTAAAATGCGCCTTTTATCATCCCGAAACTGACATGAACCTTTTTAGTCGTCGCCACACCCCTTTTTGTACGCGCACTTTGGAGCAAAACACGTAATTACAGTTGGGGGTCATAGACAGGTGGTGAAGAGCCGTCACGGGGTTTGGGACGTTTTCCAATGGTAGTATTAGCGACCAAACCATTTTGAATGTTAGCGTAGGAGGGTGCGCGCGGTCAACCCTCAAATGCCCAGAGGTTGTGAAATGAGTGCACTGCCATGCGTGTAAACGTCTGTTTGTGTGCAATCATGCGTGTGCGCAAAGGTGTTCCGAAACTTTGTGTATGTGTGTATGTGCCTGTATTGTGTGCATGTGCGTCTGCGTGTGTGTGTGTGTGTGTGTGTGTGTGTGTGTGTGTGTGTGTGTGTGTGTGTGTGTGTGTGTGTGTAAGTGTGCGTGTGTGTGTGTGCGTGCGTGCGTGTGTGTATGTGTGATGGGTTAATTATGTGCAGTATAAGTGAATGATCTGTTGTCAAGGCTTGTTAGATGTAGGAAGGCCAGAGGCAAAATGAAGGGTGGCGGGTGCGGGGGGGTTGGAGAGTGTAATTCCTTCTGAAAAGCATCTGCTTTTATGTTGCCTAGCGAGCTAGTGAGTAAGGCAACTTAGCTAGCTAGAACCTAGCTATCTAGCTAGCCAGAATCTAGCTATCTTGCTAGAACCTAGTTTGCTAGCTAACTAACTGGAACATAGCTATCTGGCCAGCTAGCTAGAACCGAGGTAGCTAGAACATAGCTTGCTAGCTATCCAGCCAGAACCTAGCTATCCGGCAAGCTAGCTAGACCCGAGATAACTAGAACCTGGCTTGCGATTTAGCTAGCCAGAACCTATATATCTAACTAGCCAGAACCTAGCGATCTAGCTAGAACCTATCTTGCTAAATAGCTAGCCAGAACCTCACTATCTAGCTATCTAGGTTGAACCTAGCTTGATAGCTAGCTAGCCAGAACCTAGCTATCTAGCTAGCCAGAACCTAACAATCTAGCTAGCCAGAACCAAGCTATCTAGCTATAAGATAGCTATCTATAACCTAGCTTGCTAACTAGCTAACCAGAACCTAGCTAGCTAGGGTGTGCTTTATAAGTTTGATTAAATATTTTTATGTCATTTCAAAAATAATTCCTTTGGTTCTCCAAGTTTTCGGGTCCAGGGGAGAGAGCGAGCCTTTTCCAATTCCCGAAAACAAAAAACAAACAACTCAACTCTCCCCTTGTTTTGATTAATATTCTTTGTTTCCTGTTTTTCCACACTCCAATCTTCACCCCCCTGCCCCCCCCCCCCCCACCAAAAGGCAGTGAAGCTTTACATGCGGACAGAGTGCAAGTGCCACGGCCTGTCCAGCTCGTGCACATTACGCACATGTTGGAAAAAGATGCCACATTTCCGCGAGGTAGGCGACCGGCTGCTGGAGCGCTTCAACGGCGCCTTCAAAGTGATGGGCGGCAACGATGGCAAGACCTTGATCCCGTTGGGGCAAAACATCAAACCACCCGACAGGCAGGATCTGATCTACTCGGACGAATCTCCCGATTTCTGCCTGGCCAACCGCAAGACGGGTTCGCTGAGCACGCGGGGGCGCATGTGCAACAGCACCGCCATGGACATCAGCGGCTGTGATCTACTTTGCTGCCAACGCGGCTACCGACAGGAGACGGTGGTCTTCGAGGAGAACTGCCTGTGTCGTTTCCACTGGTGCTGCGTGGTCCAGTGCAAAAAGTGCACAGTCCAAAAGACTCTTAGTCTGTGTCACTGACCAACTGGAACTCATTTCCACTCTTTTCAAACTTTTTTAATATATATATTGAGCTTCTTCTGTATTTTTATTTTTTTTTTGCATTGTTTTTTGGTCACTGTAAAGTAAGATCTCAACTTTTCCATTTCCGTAAGAAATCTGCATTAATGTTTAACTGTTGTTGTTGTTGAACTTTTTTTGTGATTTCTGACTTCAAAATCTCAATAGGCGCTTGGCAATGAAACGAGTCAATCATGGACGTGTCTTTTCTTTCAGCGCCTCCCCCATAAAAAAAAAAAACACCTAATTCATTTTTCAAAGAAACCAAACAAAGTGATGTTTTTTTTGTTTTAGATCTAAAGTGAAATCTTCTATTTTCTTAAATCTTAAATCTTACATCTTACATCTTACATCTTAAATATTAAATCTAAATAAATAAATAAATAAATAAATAAATAAATAAATGGGCGGCCCGGTAGCTGAGTGGTTAGCACACCGGCTTCACAATGCAGAGGTCGCCGGTTCGCGTCCCGGTCCGGCCTCCCTGTGTGGAGTTTGCATGTTCTCCCCGGACCCGCGTGGGTTTTCTCCGGGTCCTCCGGTTTCCTCCCACACTCCAAAAAACATGCATGGCAGGCAGATTGACCACTCCAAATCGTCCGTAGGTGTGAGTGTAAGAGTGACTGTTGTATGTCTTTGTGTGCCCTGCGATTGGCTGGCAACCAATTCAGGGTGTCCCCCGCCTTGTGCCCGAAGACAGCTGAGATAGGCTCCAGCAACCCCCGCGACCCTAATGAGGAATAAGCGGTACGGAAAATGAGATGAGATGAGATAAATAAATGGATAAATAAATAATAATAAATAAATAAATAAATGGATAAACAAATAAATGAAAAAATAAATGATAAATGAATAATAATAAAAAATAAACAAATAAATAAAAACATAGATTCATAAATAAAAACATAAATAAATAAATGGATCCAAAAATAAATGGATAAATAAATGATAAATAAATATTAATAATGTATACAAATAAACAAACACATAAATAAATAAACAAACATATACAGAAATAAAAACATAAATAAATAAATGGATAAATAATAACAATCGATAAATAGATACATTGATACATTGATAAATGGATACATAAATGGATAAAAAAATAAAAACATAAATCATCAAATAAATAATAAATAATACATCAATAAATAGGAGACCGAGAGGAAGACCGAAGAGGAGGTTTATGGATGTGGTCAAGGAGGACATGAAGGTAGCTGGTGTGAGAAAAGAGGATGCACAAAACCGGGATAGATGGAGGACATTGATTTGCTGTGGCGACCCCTGAATGGAAAAGTCGAAAGGAAAAGAAGAAGACATCAATAAATAAATGCCTGGACAAACAAAAAATAAATAAATGAAATAAATGGCTAAATAGAAAATAGTAATAAATAAATAAATATAGATACATTGATAAATGGATGAATAAATGGCTAAATAAATGGATAAACAAATAAATAAAAATTAAGAAATACATAAATAATCAAATAAAAAATAATACCTCAATAAATAAATGCCCCTAGACAAACAAAAAAACTAATACATGAATAAATAAATGGCTAAATAGATAATAATAATAATAATAATAATAATAATAATAATAATAATAATAATAATAATAAATACATATATTGATAAATTGATAAATAAATGGGTAAACACAAATAAATAAATAAATAAATAAATACATAAATAAATAAAATAAATGGACATAGTGAGTTGGAAAAGCTCCGGTGGCGCAAAATCCAATCCAATCCAATACATATTGATTTATATTGCGCTTTCTACAGCTGTTACAAAGTGCAAAAACAAAACATAAATTTCAAATCCAAACTGTAAATTGGGACGCCTTTGCATTAAAATTGATTCATAGATAAAATGGTGTAAATGTTCCTTTTCACAGACCTTGACAAAAAAATAAACATTTAAAAAGCAGTCAAAAAAAGGAAAAAAAAACAGGTTTTGAGTAACACACATAGATATTGTCAGCAGTTAAAAAAAGAGGTTTTCACACGTGTTTACTGTCAGGAAATGAATAGACAAGTGAGCAAGAGAAAAGCCAGACTCGTATTAGTTTGCCGTCAACACGTTGACACAAGTTGTAATTTTTCAGGAATTTGTTGCTCAGTGGCTGCGCGCCATTGGGCACTTTTGTTTCAGGCACAAAAGAAGTTCGTCCATGAAATGGAGAGCACTTCTTCTCTCTTCTTGTGTCCTTCAATCTGCTTTTACAATCAAAGTCATACACTGTTGACATTTATTTGTTCTTTAGCGCACATTTCCTGTAAATATGCGCTCACGTGATATCATAAAGAAGACTAGAAGACATGAGATGACATAAAAATGAGAAATGAGAGGGCCTGATGAAGGGAAATGAGCAACAAAGGAAAAGGGCAACAACGAGGGAGGGAGAGGCGGCTAGGAAGATAACACGAGTGAACCAGACTCAAAGAAAACCCAGAAGTAACACTCGAGAATTTGACCTGCAATTCCACTGGGGGGACGTGGCCTCCCTCTAGTGGTACGTGACAGAATCGTCGATTTGAATTTCACTTGTAAAGAGTATGAAAACTGCCAGACATGTTCAAAACTGTGTCCACTCCAGTGCCAGGGTTCTTGTTACTGTCATTTGAAATACAGGACTCACAGAATATTGAGTTTTATAATAATTATAACACATTTCATTTATATATATGAGCTACCTCGGTTCTAGCTAGCTCGTGAGATAGCTAGGTTCTAGTTAGCTTTCAAAACCGCGTCTTTGATGTGAATCTCAGCCTGACACATTTCCCACCGCTTGGACAGTATAAAAGGGCCGCCGTCGCGGGACAGCAGCAGAGAATCATCTCAGACACACACGCAACTCCCAGAGACCTGCTCAGCATCGGACAGAGTTTCACAGCACGACTTGCTCGACTCCACGCCACGATCAAGCTCTGCGAGACATCTGCGTGTCACTTCCCTGAGAGATTTGACAAACGCCGTTCAACAAATGATTTGACAAACTCTTTATTGGCGAGCCAGCCAGCCCAATCAACTCTCCGAATGGAAAGGGCCAGATTTACCAGCCGCCCATGAACCCGGCATCTTCTCAGGAGCTCCCGATGGGCCGCCACCACTTGTGGGCGCCCAACCCCCACCGTGAAACCCGCCGCACCCCCGATAGCCAAAACTCGCCTGACGACTTCTTGCTGCATCGTTTAGGTCCCCGATCGGACATCGTCTATGTCCATGATCAGACATCATCGGACATCGGGCAGACGCTTCATGGCCGACTCAGCCGCCGACGTCAGCGTTCTTCCTCTGTCCTGCAGAGCACCATGGCATCGCGATCAACGTCACCGTCGCCGATGACCAGCCTGTACGTGCCCGGCAGCATGACCAACCCCACGCTCCTTCGTCCTCACGCTCCCTCATCGATTCCCCGACTCGACCAAACCTAGCCGAACGACTTCAGCCACCACCGAAACTTCCTCGGCCACCTCCCCACCAACGCCCGCCATGCCCGCTGATCGACCGTCATCGTGCCTGGCCTCTCCGATCGACGTTTGTTTTTTTTATATTGTTCTTCATTTTTCCTTCATCGCTTTCACCGACTTCGGATCCAGGAGGGGAGCCCTGTGGCGGCAAAGGTGCGCACCGCAGCTTTGATGTAAATCTCAGAATGACACATTTCCCACACTTGGACAGTATAAAAGGGCATCCGTCACGGGACAGCAGCAGAGAATCATCTCAGACTCAGACACATACGCAACTCCCGGAGACCTGCTCAGCATCGGACAGAGTTTCACAGCACTACTTGCTCGACCCGACGCCACGATCAAGCTCTGCGAGACATCTGCGTGTCAAATCCCTGGGAGATTTCACAACCATCATTCAACAAATAAAGAGATTTGACAAACTCTTTACCCGCAGTGGCAGCCACACGCGCCAGCATTCACTCAACCCGGAAGTAACAAAGTAAAACAAACCAACAAACAGACAAACAAACGAATAAACAAATAATATGACATACTTCAGCACTTTCTGTACCCTCTTCGTGAAATGAAGCCGTTCTAGATGAAAGAGGAGAGGATCAAAGAGTCCCTTTCAGCAGTGGATCAGGGACGTCATGGTCTATTACAAGCTAAATGTTGAAAGCAAACACGCAGCTGGAGCGTAAACTGACAAAAATAGATTGTCTCACATCTCTTGTCCCACATAAATCCACGTTTTAGGACTTTAGACTCTCTTCTTTCAACAGAAAAAAACATGTAATTCCTAAATTTGTCACATTTTGCAAAGTGGTGATGGCGGGTGCGGATCCCAAAAAGCAGGCAGGAGGGAGCAGGAGGTTGTGTTTGACAAATTGTACGACAAAAAAGGTCAGCAGGAACAAAATGTAAAACATCAAAATCATCTGAACAGAAAAATACAAATTATCAAAAGAAGACCAAGAGTAAAAGTCCGCCAAGGTCTAACAAACACACGCACAGCATACAATGCTTACAATTGAATACAAAGCATACAACAATGACCCGACACCGGATGGTCGTGCCAGGAGTCCTTTTAAGTGTCACTGATTGTAACGACCAGCACGTGCGAGGCAGCAGGCAGGCTGACAGCGCTACCCGGTGGTCGCCAATCCGAACGTGGCAGTCCGCCAAGGCTCGGGACGACCAGCACCTGTACAGGAGCAGGCGGGGCCGACAGCGCCACCTGTTGGTCGCCAACCAGATCATGATAGTACCCCCCCTTCAAGGGACTGCTTCCAGAAGTCCAAAAGTCTCCAGTCCACTCGCCAGGGAAC
The DNA here is from genome assembly GCF_051943395.1 of Hippocampus bargibanti. Taxonomy (NCBI): domain Eukaryota; kingdom Metazoa; phylum Chordata; class Actinopteri; order Syngnathiformes; family Syngnathidae; genus Hippocampus; species Hippocampus bargibanti. Next base: position 8,317,270 of record NC_142741.1, read on the forward strand.
AATGGTGGAGACGGCAACCGCTGCCTCTCTCTCTCTCTCTCTCTCTCTCTCTCTCTCTCTCTCTCTCTCTCTCTCTCTCTCTCTCTCTCTCTCTCTATATATATATATATATATATATATATATATATATATATATATATATATATATATATATATATATATATATATAAGGAGGACGTGTCGGGAGCATGAGGGGATGTATGGGCGTGGTTTGTGTATAAACGAACAACCCTGAAAATGGCAAAGAGACATGGTTATGAAGCTCAGTTTAAACTGAAGGCTATCAGCTACGCCGAGGAACATGGGAATCGAGCCGCCGTGACATAATACGCGGACATAAGGCAAGGTGGCCGGAGTTGGAGGAAAGCTTCGAGCTAAGAGCGAGCAGAAGGAGTGTTTCGACCGTCACCATACCACTCAGAGCAGTAACGCTAACGGAGGAAATGAAAATTGAACATTTCCAAGGAGGTCCGTCTTGGTGCTGCCGTTTTATGAAACTGTGCCATTTTCCCATCCGGACCAGGACTACAGCAGCGCAGCAACGGACAGCGAATTATTCTGGAAAGCTGGCGAAAAGGCTTCGTTTCCTGTTTTGCTTGGCTGCCGTGCTAACAGAGGGAAACTCCCGCCGATTGTGATTTTTTTAAAAGACAGACTTTGCCTAAAAAGACATTTCCAGCAGGCGTCTTTATTAAGGCAAACGAAAAGGGCTGGATGTTACGCCACAGTTTGCCAATGGATTGTGGTTGCTTGGGCTAACGTGTCTGCTGGCACGGTGGTTCGAGCTTTCGGAAAAGTCGGTACCGGTAATGTGCTCTTTTTTTACCATGCCGACCCCTATTGAGTGATGATTACAAAATGTTATTACTTTGTAATTAATAAATAAAGCACTACCAAACTCAGTTTTGCTCCCGATCTGTTTTTTTAAATATGCACACTTGTATGCCTGTGTGTTGTTGTGAGGCGGACGTACGTATGGCAGTAGAGGATATGTACCGGTATATAAAACTACAGTATATATATATATATATATATATATATATATATATATATATATATATATATATATATATATATATATATATATATATATATATATATTGAATAGTGTCTCTTCCAATACTTAAAGAATAAAGTCTCAGTCTCTTCGGAGGTAAAACTGAAGACGGACTTCTTTTCCAAGAGTCTCTAGGCCTCACCCCTCTTGACGTCCTCCTCGTGTAGCCTAGCCACCTTAGCAAGGTCCAAATCCAGTGTCCTGTCGTGTGGTCCCAACTGGCAATGAGTTCCCCGCAGCAATCAACTTCTTCATAGAGCACAGCAATCGAGCTTGTCTTTCCCCAAGCTCCACACTCAGAGGCTCTCTGCCTTAAGAGCCTTGCCTGCCAATCCCGCCCTGATCAGCTGCAGGTGTGTGGTTTTAATTGCTGCCTTCCACCAGATGGGGCCAAGACTCTCTCTGGGTGGAGCCATCTTAGGGGGATGTATTTGCCCTCCAGGACACAGCCTCTCTTGACATCACATATATATATATATATATATATATATATATATATATATATATATATATATATATATATATATATATATATATATATATATATATATATATATATATATATATATATATATATATATATATATATATATATATATATATATATATATATATATATATATATATATATATATATATATATATATATATACATACAGTGAGACCTCAACTTACAAACACCTTATCTTACAAACTTTTCGTCTTAAGAACGTCAAATGTATGAACATTAAACCTTATAATAAGCACTATTTTCATAATAGTGGCGCTACTTTGCACACCCCCTCTCATTGAATGCACACGTCGATCGCCTACTTGGAGCTTTTTGCTGATAATTTTACTATGATGGGACCGAAAAAAACACCACAGGCTCATGTTCAGCCCTAAAGACACAAAATAAAATCACCGTCGCTGAGAAGAAGGAGATAATTGAAAAACACGAACGAAGTGTGTGTTTGTGTGATTTATTGGCCGAGCACGGCTATGCTAAGTCAACCATTGCTCCCATTCTCCGGAACGGAGAAGCCATCAAAGGTGCGTCTGTTGCAAAAGGTGTTTCCGTGCTCTCAAAGCGACGGTCTCGGGCAATCGAAGAAGTTGAAAAAATTCTGTTAATTTGGATTAACGAAAAGCAGCTATCCGGCGACAGCATGAGTAAAGTTATTTTATGCGAGAAAGCACGGCTAATTCACGCCGATATCGCCACGCGCCAACCTGAAAGTTCGCCGCTTATTGAGGATTTTAAAGCCAGTAACGGATGGTTCGACAACATCTGAGGGCGAGGAGGAGAAGGCAATGTTGGCAAAGTGGAATGATGTGCAGGCTTTTACCGAACAGTTCCATCCAGAAAAGACTGGCTATGACAATCATCAACATGATGAAAGGATAATGTGATGCCTAAGCTTCGTAAGACCTTGCAAGTCAGAAAGAAACAGGTGTCAATTAAGAGGTTTTTAATCAGCAAAAATGATGAGGAGTCTCCAAAGTAAAAAGAAGAGAAGCCACACCAGAGGTTAAGTTACCAACAGTCCGTATGGAAGGTGACTGTCCTTCCATAAGCCATCAACGACCATCAAAAAGGTAAATACAACTTTATTTTTCAGCACAGTTTATTTCTTTAATTACAGTCCTCATGTAATGTGCCTCTCTTTGTGACTTTATGATACAAGGCAGTGTATTTCTTTCATTACAATACAATAGCACATTTATTATACATAGAATAAGGTATGTTGTGTGTAGTTTTAAGGCTTATTTAGTTAAAACTATATTTTATGGAAACCTGGGAACGTACTATTCCCATTTTAATGGTTTCCTATGGGACATTTTTTTAGATACACACTTTTCGCCTTACACACTGTCTGGGAACCAATTAAGTTTGTAAGTGGAGGTCTCACTGTATATATATATTTCAATGTTACTTCAAGGTGTGACTGCTGGCGCGTGTGGCTGCCTCTGATCACCCGCAGAAAAAATATCCTGTGACTGTAAAGTGTCCTTGAGAGTTTTGAATGGCGCTTTTATTATTATTATTATTATTATTATTATTATTATTATTATTATTATTATTATTATTATTACTATTATTATTATTATTATTATTATTATTATTATTATTAACAGGTGCCAGTAGTGTGATGGCAAGATGGAAAGAGTACTTTGAAGAATTGCTGAATGAGGAAAATGAGAAGGAACAAAGAGTAGAAGACGTGAATGTTGTGGACCAAGACGTAGCAAGCATTAGCAAGGATGAAGTGAGGAGGGCGCTGAAGAGAATGAAGGGGGGAAAGGCACTCGGGCCTGATGATTTACCAATCGAGGTATGGAAGTGTCTTGGAGAGGTGGCGGTGGTGTTCCTGACTGGGTTATTCAACAAGATCTTAGATGGTGAACAGATGCCTGAAGAATGGAGACGAAGTGTACTCGTGCCCATTTTTAAGAACAAAGGAGATGTGCAGAGTTGTACTAATTACAGAGGAATAAAGTTGATGAGCCATAAAATGAAACTCTGGGAAAGAGTAGTTGAAGCTAGACTAAGAGCAGAAGTGAACATTTGTGAGCAGCAGTATGGCTTCATGCCAAAAAAAGAGTACGACAGATGCAGTGTTTGCTTTAAGAATGCTGATAGAGAAGTACACAGAAGGTCAGAAGGAATTGCATTGTGTCTTTCTAGATCTGGAGAAAGCGTATGACAGGGTGCCCAGAGAAGAGCTGTGGCATTGCATGAGGAAGTCTGGAGTGACGGAAAAGTATGTCAGAGCGGTACAAGACATGTATCATGACTGTAGGACAGTTGTGAGGTGTGCTGTCAGTGTGACTTTGGAATTCAAGGTCGAGGTGGGACTCCATCAGGGGTCTGCTCTGAGCCCCTTCTTGTTTGCTATGGTGATGGACAGGCTGACAGACGATGTTAGAGAAGAATCTCCTTGGACCATGATGTTTGCAGATGACATTGTGATCTGTAGCGAGAACAGGGAACAGGTGGCGGAGAATCTAGAGATGTGGAGATATGGCCTGGAAAGGAGAGGAAGGAAGATCAGTCGCAGCAAGACGGAATATATGTGTGTGAATGAGAGGGTTCCAAGTGCAAGAGTGATGCTACAGGGAGAAGAGATAAAGAAGGTGAAGGATTTTAAGTACTTAGGGTCAACTGTCCAGAGCAATGGAGAGTGTGGAAAAGAGGTGAAGAAGCGTGTCCAGGCAGGCTGGAGCGGCTGGAGAAAAATGTCAGGTGTGATGTGTGATAGAAGGGTTTCAGATAGGATGAAAGGAAAAGTGTATAAAACCGTGGTGAGGCCAGCCATGATGTTTGGACTGGAAGAAGAAGCAGAGCTGGAGGTAGCAGAGCAGAGCTGAAGATGTTGAGGTTTTCTTTGGGTGTGACCAGGTTGGATAGGATCAGGAATGAGTACATTAGAGGGACAACTCATATTAGAGGCTTTGGAGAGAAAGTCAGAGAGGCCAGACTGAGATGGTTTGGACATGTCCAGAGGAGAGAGAGTGACTATATCGGGAGAAGGATACTGAGTCTTGAACTGCCAGGCAAGAGACCGAGAGGAAGACCGAAGAGGAGGTTTATGGATGTGGTCAAAGAGGACATGAAGGTAGCTGGTGTGAGAGAAGAAGATGCACAAAACCGGGATAGATGGAGGACATTGATTCGCTGTGGCGATCCCTGAGGGGAAAAGCCGAAAGGAAAAGAAGAAGATTATTATTATTATTATTATTATTATTATTATTATTATTATTATTATTATTATTATTATTATTATTATTATTATGTATATTGCGCTTGAACAAGAGCTGAAGCTGGAACAAAGTGCTAACATGAAAAAAGGGAAATGCTGCCCCCTTGTGGAAGTGAAAAACATCACCAGAGGTCTGACCAGTGCTTTATCAGCACTCAACCATGAACAAACAAAACCCGAAAAAAAATCGTGAATGGCGCTCTACGTGATATTTTCAATTCCCGAATAAATTCATGAATGGCAGTGAATGAGTTAAATATGGAGTTACAGCGTTCAATTCCTTTTCACCTTTCAGTTTTTTTGTTTTTTTTTCCATTCAGGCCACTGCTTCAACTGCTAGCTACATACAGTCGATTGTCAAATCGCTAGCCTGATAGCTATGCTAGCAAGATGACTAGCTAGCTAAGTACGACACGTGATATGGGTATGTTACATGAACAAAACCACGCCACAAAATTAAGTTAGGTCAATTTTTTTAACTACTTCAGTTTCGTGGAAACCCAGTTTAGTCAACGCGAGAGGTACAGTTAGCTGTTAGCGCACATTCACGTGAGCTTTTGTGTTTGGAGGAGACGCTGATATTTATGAGTTCATGTTTTGGAGATGTCGTTTCAGCTCACTGCCACAGGCCATCCAACGAGGCCACAAAAGCACCCGGGATCCAGCAGTTCATCACCAACTGTGACACCGCAACCTTTTCATGCGACGTTTGCCATGAGTTAGCGTGCGAAACTCACAGCGCCTGCCCGGCGTGAATCATCTAGAGCGTATGGGTGTTGCTTCTTTTTGGGGTGAGCTCAGTGCTAAACTAGATGAATTACCGTCTCGATAAAGTCAAGTGATGCATTTTTACTTTCCGCCCTTCCTTAAAACAAACATGAGAGTGTAAGAGGAGGCACGATAGCGATAAAAATTCAACAACAAAATTCAGGCATCATTCAATTTGTACTTTGGGTCTTATGGTCTGTGTACATACTTTCAATGTTACAAAGGTCACATTACACAGCGTTAAAGTTTCATGCTAAAGCAGAATGTGTTCAATAAAAGTTTCTGCTGGTCATTTGAACATTTTTATTTCAGTTATTCCCTTACACGCTAGCGACCCTGTTATTTCTTTTTTTTTTAAATAAAACAAGATGATCTTCTACTTTTCCTTTCGGCTTTTCCCTTCAAGGGGTCGCCACAGCGAATCAGTGTCCTCCATCTTGAGAGGTTTGATCCGCATGTTTGTTTTGGCCAAGCTTTTACGTCGGATGCCCTTCCTGACACAACCCTCTGTATTTATCCGGGCTTGGGACCGGCACAAGAAGACATATGTGTAATAAAACAAGATGATAATAATAATAATAATAATAATAATAATAATAATAATAATAATAATAATAATAATAATAATAATAATAATAATAATAATAATAATACATTTCATTTATAAGCGCCTTTCTCTCTGTCATGCTCTGGTTGGCGACCAACGGGTGGCGCTGTTGACCCCGCCTGCACCTGCACAGGTGCTGGTCGTTCCGATCTGTGGCAGATTGCCACTTTCGGATTGGCGACCAATGTGTAGCCCTGCCTGCAGCCTCGCAGGTACTGGTCGTTCTAATCAGTGGCAGTCAAAAGGACTCTCTGCACGACCATTCGGCGTCGGGTCATTGTATGCATTGCATGCATTGTATGCATTGTAGGCATTGTATGCAATTGTACGCATTGTGCATTGTGTATGCATTTCCTTTGATGCTTTGTATTTTTCTGTTCAGATGATTTTAATGTTTTTGATTTTTGTTCCAGTTGACTTTATTTTAATACAATTTCTTATCTACAACCTGCCGCTCCTTCCTGCCTGCTTTTTGGGATCTACAACTTCCTTCACCACCTTGCAAACCGTGACACTCTCAAGGTCAATTTTCAGTCACACGGTAAGTTTTTCTGTGGGTGAGCAACGGCAGCCACACGTGCGAGCGTTCACTCAATTCTTTTCTCATTTCTTTGTTGTCTGTGGTTTTGACAACATGGTTACCTGAGGTTGGTGGGAGGCCTAGCTAGGGGCTGCTGCTATCTGCGACTCCTGCGTTGCTTTTCGGGTTACGTCTTCAACTTTGCTCCTGAGAATAAAAAAATAAGAATTGATCTGTTTGGACTCCAGGTGTCATGGAGTTATTTGACAGAAGGATGACTTACATGTGGTCAGCACTCCTACAATTATTTTTCAAGTCTCGACGATGATCAGGAACCAGTTTGAGGAGGAGTAATTGAAAGGTTGCTCAGGTTGCTGACTGTCAGCTGAGAAAGCTGGAGGCTGTTTAATGTGCAGGTTGATTTGGGATTGGACCACAAGGGGGCGGCGTCGTCAAAGAAAAGTCTGCCTCCAATAAAGAAGATGAGAAAGACCGGAGAAGAAATATGCCGAAATGACCAAAACGAAGACCGGTAGTTACTATGTGATTATAGTTATTACGGTTATTAAAGTGGTTTTTAGTGCTAACGATAGTAGTATTAATACTACTACTACTACTACTACTACTACTACTACTACTACTACTACTACTACTAATAATAATAATAATAATAATAATAATAATAATAATAATAATAATAATAATAATAATAATAATAATAATAATATAGGGTTAGTGTGAGTAGTAAGGGTTTGGGTTAGGGTTTGGGTTCAGGGTTTAGTGTTAGGGGATTAGGGTTGAGGATCTGGGATGCATAGGTTAGGGTTAGGAGTTAGCGTTTTGGTTTGGAGTTACTTCTAGAGGGGTTAGGGGTCGTTAGGTTGAGATTTAGGGTTCAGGTGAGGGTTTTCGGGGGTGTGAGGGGTTAGGGTTTGGGTTAAGGTTATGGTCAGAGTTAGGGTTTGTGTTAGGGGGAAATGGTTAGGAGTTACTTTTCAGGAGTTACGTTGGCGGTTTGGGTTCAGGGTTAGGTTGCAAAGTTAGCGATCGGGAGTTTGGGTTTGGGCGAGGATCAGGTTTATGGCTTAGGGGTTAGGTTTTAGGGTTTCGGTGAGTGTGAGAGGTTAGAGTTAGGGTTTAAGGTGATGGTTCGGGTGAAGGATCAGAATCAGAGTTAGGGTTCAGGTTTATGGTTGGGGTTAGGAGTTATGATTAGTGGTTTGGATTCAAGGTTTAAGGTTGAGGATTTTTAGAATCAGCATTTGGGGTTTGGCTTAGTGGATTAGGGTTTATTTCTGGGTTTATAATAATAATAATAATAATAATAATAATAATAATAATAATAATAATAATAATAATAATAATAATAATAATAATAATACATTTAATTTCTAAGCTCCTTTCAAAAGTCTCAGGGACACTTTACAGTCACTGGATTTTTTGTGCGGATGAACAGAGGCAGCCATTCACAATTAGTGTTTGAGGGTTTGGTTTAAGGGTTTAGGGTTCAGGGTTTCATTTAGGTTTTAGATTAGGATTGGTTGTTCAGTCGGCTGATATACTGCCTGTCGTTATAACAGTGTAACCTTGCAATTGACTAACCTCTGCTTGGTCAAACTCGCTTTGGTTTAGCTCATTTGTAGAGGCAGATTTGAAAAGGAAGAAAATGAACTTTTCTTGAACTCCTTTCTTGGGGAGGCACATGAAGCAAGGGTGTGACTGCTGCACAGCAAGCACCGCATAACGTAAGAACACAATGTCACTGACCCCCCTTGTCAGAGAGCGGTCTCTTGAAAGGTCAGCGTCGGGTGGGGGATGCGTTTTAATCATTTGATATTCCCCCAAAAGTCCAAGTGATACACTAACCTTGGTGATGCGTAGTATGGATGCACCCCTGTTGCTGTTCTTTACGACAAGTGCGTCCTTGACCTTCAATACCATGAAAGATCTTCAGTCTCTTCTTCATTTAGATTAAACATCCTTGGAGACCTTTATCGCTGGAATCATCTGGACAATCGCAAAGAAAAGAATAAAAACGAATTAGGTTGGTGACTGACTGAGCCTCGGACACTATTTGTAGTCAGTCGGGAACATTTGGAGGCACCGCGTCAACGACGCGGTGACTCCTTTTTGTTTGGTGTTGGTGACTCCTATGAAATACCGTACAGTCAAATCTGGGTTTTCGATCATATAATCAGTTCCAGAAATCAGATGAAGAATAGAAACACGGCTTCTCACAATGGAATGCTACACTAGGCTAATGTGTCGGCCACAATGAGACGCGACACCAGGAAGTGTAAGGAAGCAGCGGGGAGTCGAGTAGTGCATTCAGGTGCGCTCAGAACCCTTTTTTTTGTTGTAAATCGAGGCATTAAAACCCCAAAATATTTGGTCAAAACCGAATTGGACGAGAACTGAGGTTTGACTGTATTACTATAAGTTACTTATCCATCCATCTCCTCTTCTTCTTTTCCTTTCGGCTTTTCCCTTCAGGGTTCGCCACAGCGAATCAATGTCCTCCATCTATCCCGGTTTTGTGCATCCTCTTCTCTCACACCAGCTACCTTCATGTCCTCTTTGACCACATCCATAAACCTCCTCTTCGGTCTTCCTCTTGCTCTCCTGCCTGGCAGTTCAAGGCTTAGCATACGTCTCTCGATATAGTCACTCTCTCTCCTCTGGCCATGTCCAAACCATCTCAGTCTGGCCTCTCTGACTTTCTCTCCAAAGCCTCTAATATGAGTTGTCCCTCTACTGTACTCATTCCTGATCCTATCCAACCTGATCACTCCCAAAGAAAACCTCAACATCTTCAGCTCTGCTACCTCCATCTCTGCTTCCTGTCTTCTTCAGTGGCACTGTCTCCAGTCCAAACATCATGGCTGGTCTCACCACTGATTTATACACTTTTCCTTTCATCCTAGCTGAAACCCCTGTATCACACATCACACCTGACATTTTTCTCCAGCCGCTCTAACCTGCCTGGACACGCTTCTTCACCTCTTTTCCACACTCTCTATTGCTCTGGACAGTTGACCCCAAGTACTTAAAATCCTCCACCTTCTTTATCTCTTCTCCCTGTAGCATCACTCTTGCACTTGGATCCGTCTCATTCACACACATGTATTCCGTCTTGCTGCGACTGATCTTCATTCCTCTCCTTTCCAGGGCATATCTCCACATCCCTAGTTTCTCCGCCACCTGTTCCCTGTTCTCGCTACAGATCACAATGTCATCTGCAAACATCGTGGTCCAAGGAGATTCTTGTCTAACATCGTCTGTCAGCCTGTCCATCACCATAGCAAACAAGAAGGGGCTCAGAGCTGACCCCTGGTGGAGTCCCACCTCCACCTTGAATTCCTCCGTCACACCAACAGCACACCTCACAACTGTCTTATAGTCATGATACATGTCTTGCACCGCTCTGACATACTTCTGTCACTCCAGACTTCCTCATGCAATACCACTGCTCTTCTCTAGGCACCCTGTCGTAAGCTTTCTGCAGATCTACAAAGACAGAATGCAATTCCTTCTGACCTTTTCTGTACTTCTCTATCAGCATTCTTAAAGCAAACACTGCATCTGTTGTACTATTTTTTGGCATGAAGCCATACTGCTGCTCACAAATGTTCACTTCTCCTCTTAGTCTTGCTTCAACTACTGTAATCCATCCATATAGCTATCTTAATGTTTTTCCTTGTCACCTCTCCGCTACGGACAGTTTATTGATGCGAGGTACGATAATAATGACTTAGCGGGCTATCTAATACTGACGACCGAGTTTATCTGAGGTCAAAGGTTCAAGCGCTCCTTTCTCTCAGTCATGCTTCTCAACTGATCTCTCAGGGATTTTTTCTCTTTGTCAGAGCGAGTCAATTTCTCTTGGTTTGAAGGATATCCGATCCTGAATGTTCAAGGAAGCGGCGGTTAAAGGTCATATTTGGAGTTTTAATGACATGGCAAGGAAAAATAACTGGCTGACAAATGCGGCCTAACTGTCCATCAAGCGGGGATGGATTTTGGTTCACTTCTGATCAAACTCTGCAAAAGACAGACTGTCGGCCATTTTGAGAACATGGTCCTGATTCATTCTTCTGGAGCGGTGGTGAGTAATAAGAAAGAAATATTCGGGCTCCATAATTGTAATCGCTAACTTTGTTCACAGGGTTGCCCAATGGTTAGTGGGTCGACCTCACAATGCAGAGGTACCCTCTTGCGGCTTTGCTCCAGGTAATCAAGAACATTTCCATAGGGTTCAATTCACTCACATCTATGGACAATTTCGGGTGTTCAATCAGTCTGCTTTGCATGTTTTTGTAAAATGGGAAGAAACTGGAGTACCCGGAGAAAAGCCACGCATGCCCGGGGAGAACATGCAAACTCCACACGGAGCTATAATTGAACGCTGTACCACTGCACTGCACCCCCCCCTCCTCAGTGGCTTTTCTCCAGGTACTTTGGAAAATGTCCATCGAGTTCAATTCCCTCACACCAATGGAACATTTCGGGTGTTCAATCAGCCTGTCATGCATGTTTTTGGAATGTGGGAGGAAACCGGAGTACCCGGAGAAAAGCCACGGAGGAGGGGGGAGAACATGCAAACATCACACGGAATTGAACCCGATGCCACTGCACTGCACTCCCCTCTCCTCCGTGGCTTTACTCCGGGTACTCCAGAAATGGTCCATGGGGTTAAATTCACTCACACCAATGGACAATGTCGGGTGTTCAATCAACATGCCATGCATGTATTTGGAATGGGGGAGGAAACCACAGTACCCAGAGGATAGTTACGCAGGCACGGGGACAACATTGAAACTCGACACGGAGCTGGAACTGAACCCGGTACCACTGCACTGCACTCCCCCACTCCTGCATGGCTTTTCTGCAGGTACTTCGGAAATTGTCCATAGGGTTCAATTCCCTCACACCAATGGATAATTTTGGGTGTTCAATCAACCTGCCATCCATGTTTTTGGAACGTGGGAGGAAACCAGAGTACCCAGAGAAAAGCCACACAGGCCACATGCTGGAATTGAACCCGGTACCACTGCATTGCACTAACCACTGTCCCACTGGGCCGCTCCTTTGTGTGGGGCCCATCAAAATCATTTAGGGAGTGAAAACCCGAAACGCATATACCCGCCTTTCTCTTTTACCATCATTTGGGCCTCGACCCGAGTCACTTATTCCACTCTACGGATTCCCTTTCGAAATCATTCATCAAGCACAACCCAAAAGAAACATTCAGCCTCGGTTTGCAAGAGACTACAAACCCGACCCTGCATGACCTAAACTGTTTACACGGCGCTTGCAACCAAATTGGGAAAACTTAGCTCGGCCGCCTTTCTCCCCGCAGGACAATTAGATTGCTATTGAACCACATTTGTCAATTCTAAAAAGAAAAAAAAATTCGACCGGGAATACTGGGGTGTTTTCGTTTATTATTAAATTAGATGTCATGCGGCTTCGTGTTTCACATAGCAGACAAAGTGAGCAGCGTAAGATAAAGACAAAAAACATTCCAGCCAATAATGGCAAAGTATGATGTTAACCTGGCCGACTTTTCCCATTCAAACGTTTTCATGTCTCTCGACGCGGCCGTCGGGTTCAGCTGAGACGGCAACTGACAGCTTTCCCACATTTCAATGAATGCGAGGAAAAAAATAATAGAATCAGAAACGACAGCCATTTTGGCCACATACGTCAGTCCAGATGTGGCATTGCAAAACGTCTACGTGTGTAAAAAAAAAACAATTAAAAAAACTCGGCAATGTCGGCTTGGGGGCAACGCATCAAATTTGTGGACTGGTGCCAGCAGAATCACCTCCAGATCAACACCGGGAAAACCAAGGAGCTGGTGGTGGACTTCTGCAGGAAACAATCCTCACCTGCACCATTGAACATCCAGGGTTCGGACATTGAGAGGGTGACCTCCTACAAGTACCTGGGTGTTACTCTCAACAATAAACTGGACTGGAAAACAAACACGGATGCCCTAATCAAAAAGGGACAGAGTCGCCTCTTCCTCCTCAGGAAACTGAGGTCTTTTGGAGTTCAGGGGTCACTCCTAAAGACTTTCTATGACTCTGTGGTGGCATCAGCCATCCACTATGGCATTGTCTGCTGGTCAGGCAGCATCACCACCCGGGACAGAAAAAGACTGGAGCGCTTTGTCAAGAGGGCCAGTTCTGTCGTGGGCTGCTCGCTGGACTCTCTAGAGGAGGTGGGCAACAGACGGATGCTAGCTAAACTAAAAGCTATGACGGACAGCCCCTCCCACCCCCTCCTGCCCATCCTGACAGCTCTGGGTAGCTCCTTTAGCCAGAGACTATTACACCCGCGCTGCAAGAAGGAGAGGTACCGCCGCTCGTTCCTACCGACTGCTGTCAGGCTTCACAATTCCCAATGATCACATGTGAAAAAAAAAAAAAAAAAAATAAAAAAAAACTGGACACTTGGAAATATGGGTTGTTGCAATATATCTAAATGCATTTCTTGATTCTGCACTATGTACAGTCTTGTTATAGAACGGTTTTTGCACATCTACATTTGCACAGTATACAGTTGACATTTTTATTTTGTTATGCTTAGAATATCTTGTTTTCTATCCTTTCACTCCCACCCCAACCCCATCCCTCTTCAATTGCTGCTGTGGACTGCAAATTTCCCCATTGCGGGACGAATAAAGGTATTCTGATTCTGATTCTGAAATTTAAATTGGGGGAAATTGGGCCTCTGATGAAGATTAGGTTAGTTTCACTGTTTTAACTCATTCACTGCCAGACAATGTGCAAAAATGTGTACACTCCAGTGCCAGGGTTTTTGTCATTGTCACTCAAATTCCAGGACCCACAGAATATTGAGTTTTAGGACTAGATAAACATTCAATGTAGCGTAAAAAACCTTAGACTCCCTTGTTTCATCAGAAAAAAACAGTTAATTCCTGTATATGGGTCTGGAGTTATATGAAGTTGAAATTAGAGCGTCTGTTCAGAAAGCAATGCAAGACGTACATATTTGTTCATATAGCGCTTTGACAGCAGCTGAAGCTGGAACAAAGCGCTAACGTGGAAAAAAGGCAAATGCTGCCCCCTCGTGAAAGGAAAAAAATGGTCAGAGGTCTGACCAGCGCTTTATCGGCACCCAAGCAAGAAAAAAACAAAACCCGAACAAATTCGGGAATGGCGCTGTACGTCATATTTCCAATTCCCAAATAAATTCGGGAATGGCAGTGAATGAACAAACACAATGAGGAATGGGCCCATGACGATATTTTGAGGTGGGTGTCAAATTTGAAAAGAAATTAGTCATTTAAATGAAAAAAAATGATGACGTCTTATTTTGACTTTGGTCACATTCTACAGTTGCACAACTCAACCGTATCAAGCTTTTTAAACAACCACCACACATACAAAATAATTCACACAACAATAAATCATCAAACAAATCATTCATAACAAAGCCCGTCGGAAGCACAAAAACAAAACAGCCAAACGTGAAATCAAGTGAAAGTGATTTGCTCCCTATTACGAGTACCATTTAAAAGAATATAGGCGGCATTCTGGAGCAACTGGAGATGATTGATTGGAGGATCGGCTGACTGCAAAGTCAAGTGTGTGGAAGCACGAAAAAAACAGACAAACGTCAAATCAAGGGGAAAGTTATATGGTCCCTCTTACGAGTACCAGTTAAAAGACAATTGGCGGCATTCTGGAGCAACTGGAGACGATTGATGGAGGATCGGCTCACTCTAAAGTCACCTTCGTTACACCAATCCAGCTGAAGCCAACTGCTCAAGACGAAATAAAGTCGATTAAATGACGACTCGAATTTGCCAGTTCAATTTAAACTATTTTTCGCCACGGTTATCCAGGCATTTGTTTTTGCTCGATGGGAATGCCAACAATGCATGTTGAGAGCTGGTCATCTGAATGTGGACGGTTTTCATTTGGATCAGAACAATGTTGTTAGGACGGAAATTTCCGAAGCCACAAAATCTGGGGGACTTACCTTGTCGACACGGGAGTAGAAAAATTGGACGCCAGCACAATCGCTTTGCTAAATCCACAAATGAGCTTATGTGATGAGAGAACCTTTTGACTGTTTGGTGACCTGGTGCTGTAAATGTCTGCATGGCAACTGAATTGCAAGGGAACAAGGAGTCGATTTGATGGATTTATGACTCTGGGGACTTTTCACGGCTGCATTTTTTTTGCTTTCCGTCGCTGTCAGTTGTTTGGGGGGATGTAAGGGGGGGGGGTAAACTTCCTGTAGCTATATATTAAGTTGCTCATCAAAAAAATGGTGATAAGTGTGGTCTTCAGCAACAAGGGGGACAGTAAAAGGAACACTTCAAAGTCAGACAACAAAGATGAAAGTCAAAGTGAGAGTTTTGAAGCCATGGAAACGTTAGCTAAGGAACTCGAAGCACCGGGAGAGTCGATCAGGAAGTTATCCAAATTTATTATCTATGTTTGAAAAAAAAACAAAAATATGCTCAAATATTAAGGCCATCCTGATTAATTGGCAGATATTAGTATTTTCATGATTAACTCATTCACTTGCAGATGATGTGCAAAAATGTGTTCATTCCATGTGCCATGGTTTTTGTCATTGTCACTCAAATTACAGGACCCACAGAATATTGAATTTTCAGACTTCATAAACATTTATGCGTAAGAAACCTTTGACTCTCTTCTTTCATCAGAAAAAAGAGTTAATTCCTAAGTTATATGGGTCTGGAGTTATCTGAGCTTCAAATGGGGGCGGCTGTCCAAAATACCACCCAATACAAACGTCTTGGTTTATATAGCACATGAACAGCAGCTGAGGCTGTAGCAAAGCGCTAACATGGACAAAAACAAATGCTGCTCCCTCGTGGAAGGGAAAAAAAAAAACATTGCCGGAGGTCTGACCAGCGCTTTATCGGCGCCCAAGCAAGAAAAAACAAAACCTGAACAAATTTGGGAATAAATAAATAAATAAATAAATAAATAATACAGACATACAAATAAATAAATACATAACTAAAAATAAACAAATAAATAAATAAACTTCAGACAACAGCTCATACAAGCAGTTTATTGTGGTTAAAGCATAAAACTGTGGACACCATTTGCATTTATGTTGACCCGACAACAAGTTCAAAGCAGTCGACCTTCTTAAAGGCAACCCAAGCGCTGCCTCCCCTGAAAAACAAAAATGGAGAATATGCTTCTCGAGTTTCTCAAAGCTTTCAGATCTTTCACCGCTGTCACAAATTACTAATTGAAAAAAAAAATCCAAATAAAGTGTGCGCTGCGTTAATGTCGTCGATGACTTTTTGCAACCCTCCCCAACTTGGGCATTGTCGCGCTCATTTTCATCACACAAGACACTTGACCTTCCTCGACGGTCGCCTTCTTCCTGAGTGACGTTGCAAAAAAGAAGAAGAAAAGGAAAGCAAGAAGAAGTGGGCCGGCGCAGGGCGAAGTGAAGCAGTTTGGTGCGAACATCCAAAGTGGCGCTGGGAAAGTTTGTCGCCGAGCGTCCTTCGTCCCCCCTCCCCATCGACCCCCCCCCCCCCAACCCCTCCACTCCGGTGCGTGCCGTTGCTCTCAGTGGGATGTTCCGTGCGTGACAACTCTTTTTTTTATTTTAGGGACCGGCGCGTGTGCGTGCACGCAGGTGTGACCAGCACGGATTTTTTTCTTCTTCGAACTCGTCAGAGAATTAATGACTCCCCACGCCGCGTGTGGAGAGCAGGACCACGCTGGTGTGGGACTTAACTCGACTTTGTGCTCGGAATATTGGACGGCTTCTTTTTTGTACCATCTCCTTTGCAGTTTTATTTTTTGCTGCGTGAACGTTTGACTTTTTTTGGGTTTCGGAAGACGAACAAGAGTCACGATGGGACAGTCGTTCATCAGAGTCACGTGCTTCTTGGTGCTTTTCTGCCTGCTTGACAAAAGGTGAGTTGTCAAACTTTTTTATCGAGTTTCCCAGGAATGACCAATAACTGCATATAGTATCGTGGGTCTCGGGGTTTATTAAAATGAGGCAGATGGTGGGTTTATTCCACCCAAAATGTAAAAAAAAAAATCAAAAGTAGCATTATTCACATCTATATACTCACACGTACACTGAAAAAAATATATCTCATACTGTATATATATATATATTTTTTTGGGGGGGGCGTCGAATGGTTCCATGCAATCAAAGTATATGTTTATATATCTACTTGGGGGGAAATGATCAATCAATTATGTTCAATAAAATGTAAAATTAAAAATGAAAAAAAAATCAAACTTGACCTGAAAAGTGAGAAAAAGTTCTGAGTTGGTTTAAAAAAATGAATACATATAAAAGCATTAAATAAAGAAAGAAAGTCATAGACAGGTAACTATCTAACTTAATAAATAAATACGTAGATCGTAAATAAACTAACAAATAAAGAAATAAAAACACAGATACATCGATAATGAATAAATAAATAAAAAATACCCAGATCCATGGATAATAAATGAATACCCAGATCAATGGATAATAAATACATAAATAAATAAATAAATTAATTAATTAATTAATTAATTAATTAAAACATAAATAAATGTATTTTGGTTTTCACATTTCAAATGGTAATCTGATTTAATAGATTTAATATTGTGCACCTTTAGAAGGGCAATACCACGGTAGAACCAATCGTGTTGATTGGTATCATTAAAAAAATCATTAAAAATGTAATGTAAACATGTAGAAGTTGGTCCAACTTTGCATTGTCTGCACAAAAAATTAATACAATTGGGGTTGATTTGCTTAAAATGACTTAGGTGAAACTTATCTTTGCGACCCAGTACTTTGAAGAACATGATTGACATATGATTTCATGCAAATATGGCGAACTGTCGTTACAAGAAGTGCCGTACTAGATTCAAGTGGACCTAAAGAGTACAAACTTATGTTTGTCGACATTTTAGTTTAGTAATTTGTTTGCATCACACACCCAAGTCATGACTGTTGATGGGTGTCATTCAATTTTTTTTCCACAACAAAATGGCTGAGAGAATATCAGCCGCCATGACAAACTCGACCTGAAAAACCATGCTTGTGTGTGTTTCCACCATTTTGTCATCTTTGGAAAATGATGCGGTTTACTCCTCGTCAAACAATGTTTCTCTTAATTAGATGTTGCGAGCTTGCAAAAACGAGCTGTTGGGACAGGCCTCCCTGGGCTGCGAGCAGGAAACCAATGCAACAGGTAGTAACAGACATCAAAATGGAATGACACGCTAAGGGGCGACCAATCCAAAAACGACGCCACCATCGCTGATCATCAACAACCAACGCGCTTTGATTGTTTTTTTAAAATGTTTTTTAATCTTCCTGAAAACACAAAAGATGTTTGTTCCGTTAATTGGCTCGCTCACACAACACATGCAAACACGGGAGGGGGGGGGGGGGTAGGGGGTGATGAAATATGGAGAGAACGTGTGCAAAACTTCCAGCGGCATGTTAAGTCACAGTCAAGCATGTACAGATGTGCGTGTGCGCCTGCAGCCTCGCCGCAGGTCGGCTGTCCGGGTCACACGCTACACACACACACACACACACACACACACACACACACACACACACACACACACACACACACACACACACACACACACACACACACACACACACACACACACACACACACACACACACACACACACACACACACACACACACACACACACACACACACAAACATGCACACAGGGTACACACACGCATGTACATGTGGTACATGCGCGCGTGCGCACACACACACACACAAACACACACACACACGCAAACACACACATAAAGATTCACATGCAAATGGGCACACACACATAAACATACGCAAACACACACACACGCACACACGCATACACGTTTTGCTACATGGTGGGGACATGGTGTGCAAAAGTTTTGACCCGTGGGAACCCAATTTTATACATGAAAAAAACATATTTATGAAACTCATAAAAATTTGATTTTAGGACCCACATTTTTTAGCCTGTGCTCACTCAGAAATCAGTTTAAAATGGCATAATTCTTGATTTAATTTTTCCAGGTTTTTCGCAACTCCGTGGGGACTTAACGAATGTCATGTCAAACCAAAACTACCAGCAGGTGGCGCTTATTTTTTTCAAGAGACAATATTTAGAGCCGGTAAGGTCAGCAATTGTGTTTTGCAGGAGCCATGATCGTATATTTTTTGACAATTCTAAATTTTGAACACATAAATTGTGAAATATTTTGTTCACATGCACAACTGGGTCCAGCCCCCTCCCATTTTCTGACATGATATCCGACAGAATAATCAAGCACCAGATGTAGGTCTGCCAGGTTCTGTCACAACCAAAAGTTTGACTGCATCCAGTATTGGACTTTTCAAAGTGCTATTCTTTATTATTTATCTGTGAATTACATCCCATTGGTGCTGCCAGCAAATTTTTGTTTCATAAATGTGCTGAGTTCCAACACTTGGTGTGCTCTTTGTGTAGTTTTAGACTCTATGGAAAATATCTCCTGTCTTTTACATATTGACAACCTGTGCAGATCGGACCTAAATGACAATGTTTTAATTTTCTCAATTTTCAATCTAAGTTGCTAGAACATACATACTGACCTGCCTGCACAAAAAACAGGTCTCTTCTTTCTATTTATAATTGTATTTTATTTATTGCATTCTATTTGTGATTGTATTTTATTTATTATAGTACCTATGCTTGTCTGTGACTGTAAAATGTCCTTGAGAGCTTTGAAAGGCACTTAAAATGTAATGTATTATTATTATTATGAGTATTATTATTATTGTAAATACAAATAAAACACAACATATGTGTACATCTGTAATATACCCGACAGCAAACACATAACTGGATTTCGGGTGTGTATGTTGCTGTCGCAGCATCAGTGACTGCTTGTAACTCCTCCCACTCTCCTTGTGCAAGATTAGATTAGATCACATTACATTACATTACCCTTAATAGAGTCACAGTGGAGAAATTCACAATCTTCTGAATTTACAGTTATTTACTGTGTCAGCATTAATATATACTGACATGTATGACACCAATGGTCTACATTTTCGGGAAGGCATTGAATAAAACATGTTGACCGAAAAAATGTTTAAAGTCATAAACATACCAGATGATTGTGGCGATAATGTTTTTGTAGGAGTACATTTTGTCATATCTTTATCGTCCTCATCATCAGTGCCTGACATATCAGTGTCAACACATAGTTTTTCTGAGGAACAGAGGAAACCGATAAAACTTCAGCTGGCAGAGAAAAAAAATGGGTGCAATTATTTCCTAAAATATGCAGATGTGTTCTTGCCATGGGGATCCATGTTGATTTCATGCAAATTCTTGCCTTTAAACTGGGACAAACTTCTGGTTTCCAGAGCGATGAGTACCTTGCTAATTTTCGCAAGCTGCAATGTCCCCTCCGGAAGCCGATAAAAATTGACGTTGCACTCTGATATCATAGCCTAGGAAGCCAGCTCGTTCATTTCATTGTCTTTTAAATTGAGAACTTTGGACATTGTGGCCATGTGCTTTCTCAATTTTGTGGAAGATAATGCTTCCAGATTTTTTTGCCCCGCACTTTAGGGCTATCTGACGAATTACATCAGATCCTCTGAAGTGACTGGAGGCTTGTGGTCTTGCAAAAAAGAATGTGTTTTCATCCAGTATCCCACATTCATGACGAGTATTGGCAAGTAACGTCATGGATGTCTGCACTTGAGGTGTCAGGAGAATGGGAACCTTTCACCCTCGTTTACCTTGTATTTCAATTCTTTGGAAGTGCCGACACAGTTTCCGCTCAAGGTCAGACAAAGCCAGCTCCACATCCGGATGTGTCGACGATGTATCTCTCAAAGTAAACGCAGTAAGTGGCATCTTAGAAACTTCCCCTTCTCTTCTCCGGTTGAAAAAGGATAATTTCGCAAAGTGTAACTTTTGCAAGTTCTCCCCAATGTTTCCTACTTGTGTCTTCTTTGAGTTTTGTTTAGTACACCTGTCTTTGGACCTCAAGATACTCATGCATCTTTTTCACATCTTCGGTAAAAGGGAGAAGTTGTGGAACATTGCATGTTGCCTCACTGAAGTTTCTGAGGGACTTTGAGGACACGCATTCACTCCATCTGGTGCCACAGATTTGTTTGAACATCCGTGCATTATTAATGGAATCGTCATCACCTGAGATTAATCCTTCACATTCAATAATATTTGCAATTTTCATTAGGTTGTGGCCTAACTTGAGTGCTAAGGATGGTATTTCGAACGCATTTAATTGTTCATTTAAGCACCTTCCTCAGTGCTTCAATCACATGTTGAAATTTAATGGGATGAAGAAATCCACCATGTCTTGAAGCTTTCCATGTTTCTTCCCCTGTAGGAGCAGTCGTCCTGTCTCACGCATCTTCTGTCTGATGTAGTCATGTTTTCAGACATCATGCCCATGCTTATTGAAGAGGTGTTCCCCAAATTTCAGAATCACCTTTTCGTTACGCACAGCTTTTCTGATTGCATCTTGATGCATAGCAAGCACCATTTTCCAAAACTGTTCATTTACACCATCTGGAACTGGCTGAGCATATTCACACAAGGCCTGAACCCTAGTCTTTCCTGGTTTCAAATTTGGCACATGCATGTTTAAGTGACACCTCTGCAGGTGCCTCCACATTGCTCTCCTCATAAAGTAGCCCTGACAATTCACACAATGCATGTGATCTTTGGCTTCCACGGTTTTTTTGGATTGTTGATGAGGTATCAACATTCCTTGACCTTCACGAAGAACGCCATTGTCATGGGCACAATTCCCTTTATTTCTGAGAAGATTCAGTAGGATTCTTCTCTCTTTGGAAACAGTTGGAAATTGAAGCACATTTGCCACCTCATGGTGTATCTTTGTGTTGTGTTATCAAATGGCGTGCAATTTTTCTGTAAGGCTTGGAGCAGAACACACAGAAGTGACATTTGTTGTAGAGCCTGCCACCATCTGTTTTCCTTTTAAAAGTCATGACCTTCATATCAGAACCACTGGATGAATCTGTTTGCTGGTGTTGTGAGTCAGATGAGTCAGTCAGATGAGTCAGTCAGATGAGTCAGCACAAGTCACAAGTCTTTTTGTCTGTGGCTTAGAGGAATTGGCCAGGTGTAAACTTTTTGATTCGTGAGGTTTATCCGTGTACAGGACAGAAGAAGGTGTCACATGTCTTTTTTTATGTGAAGTTACGTGTAGTTTCCGTGGGTTGGTCGAAGGCACTTTCCGTCTCTTTGTCCTCTTGTTCTTCTGCTGCTCTGTTTCTTCTACCGAGCTGTCACTTGTTTGTTCTCCAGGTTTGGGAACATATTCATCATCAGTAATGTCACAACTCAATAGAGAATTGTCCATGGTTTGTTCAATCATTTTCATGTTAAGCTGAAAGAGGGAGAGACAGAGAGAGACATTACCAACCGTAAAATCCTGTACATAATTTGTATATATATACAGGTAATAATTGTTTCATTTCGTTTTTATTGAACAATATTTAGTTTCTTGTGTCGTGTTTCATTTGCCCGTGAGTGTTTGTGGCGGGTTGAACAATCCAAAACAGTATGGCAGAAGGGATAGGTGAAGTCGGATGGGTTTCGTCTTGTGATTAACTGCGCAACAGAAAAGCACTATGAAGCACATGTGCTTCAAAGTTCCACTCGACAAAACGTGAATTAAATAATGA
This sequence comes from Hippocampus bargibanti, assembly GCF_051943395.1. Taxonomy (NCBI): domain Eukaryota; kingdom Metazoa; phylum Chordata; class Actinopteri; order Syngnathiformes; family Syngnathidae; genus Hippocampus; species Hippocampus bargibanti. The sequence continues at coordinate 8,339,707 of NC_142741.1, forward strand.
CACAAAAAGTAATCTAGACTCGAAATGAATAAGGGAACTAATTAGATAACACTCGACAGTACAAAAGGGGAAACAAAATAAGATATTGTCATGAAAATGCGTGTTAATCGAGACCATCAGAAAATTGCGACTGACCATGAATCTCCTTCAGATTGCTCTGGAAACTATGGGCGGGACATGGTGCCACACTGTGCGCCGTTGCATCACTTCCTTCATAATTTAATAATCTAAGTGCACAACTCCGTTACATACACCCCCCTTAAATTATGCAGAAGTGAGGCAACATACACATGGGAGACAATAGAAAGACCAACAGGCAAAATAGGCAAGCTTATCGGGCAAAGATGTACAAGGAAGTCAATCATAGGAATTCTTCTTTCAGAAGTGTGAAGGAATAGGGTGGTTCGAGACCCATTCCCATCACAGACTAGTAGAAATGCCATTTACATCTCACAAAACAGCACATAACTACACCCGTTATTGGGAAGCCATAAAGATAATAGCAACAATTGGCACACAGCACAGGCCAAAAAAAAAGAATCAAATGGTCATATTAAACCCATATTAATGTTGGCATCACGACTCTGATAGGACATTTCACATATCAGCCTGTCAGGGGGTTTAACTGTCCTACCACATCTTGTGAAATTGACGGGCCCTGTGTGTCTTGTGGTTGTGTGCAAATGACCGCAAGTTCAGTCTCATGTGGGGGTGAGTCAGGAGTCGATTGTGCTATGTCAAACAACGGGTTTGTCGAGAGTTCAGTCTGTGTGTGAATGTCATGGCCTACCGGCTGACTTCTCTCACTGACATCCCCTTGATATGCATCCGCGGAATCATGCTCTGAAGAGAAGTGCTCATCTTCCCCTGTCTGAGCCGGAGACTGCATGACCCAGTTCTCAGTGCGCAGCTGAGTGTCCTCCTGATCATCAGGAACTGAGCTTTTGTCGCTCCCACAATGTTCGTCCATCTCTGACCCATCTGAACACGAACCAGGCTCCACCTGCCCCGAGAATGTCAAGAAGTCAACCGGGAGCAGTAAGTTCCTGTGTACGACCTTCTCTCTGCCTGTGGCATCATCCCGGATCCTGTACACATTGATCAACAGCTTCACAGACACCACGTCATAAGGGGTTGACTCCCAACGATGTGCAACCTTCCGCTTGCCCTTCTCGCCTCGATTAGCTAGTAGCACCTTGTCACCAACAGCCAATGGCAACCCCTTGACTTTGCGGTTGTAGATCTGGGCGTGGCGGGTCTGTTCCTTGGCTGCATGCTGTTGAGCAATTTGCGCGGCTTCAGAAAGGTCTCTCTCCAAGGTGCTCACAAACTCATTGTGACTGACAACATTGGCGTTCTCCAAGACATGATGGAACATGATGTCAATGGGCAAACGAGGGACACGTCCAAACATCAAATAGAATGGTGCAAAGCCCGTCATCTCATGTACTGTGCAGTTATAGCAGAAAGTCAACATGTTCAACATTTGTGGCCATTTGGACCTAGACTTTGGGGGAAGTGTTCTGATCATGCCTCCAAGGGTCCGGTTGAATCTTTCTGCAATGCCATTACCCATGGGATGATACGGTGTTGTGTGGGACTTGTGCACACCTGCCATCTCAAGAAGATCCTTGATGAGTCTACTCTCAAAGTTGGCTCCCTGATCCGAATGGATCCTTTTGGGGAACCCATAAATGCAGAAGAACTTGTCCCACAGGCAGCGGGCAACTTACTTTGCTGATTGGTTCCTGCAGGGGAAGGCGAGAGCCAACTTTGAGAAGTGGTCGGTGAGAACGAGGACGTCGGTGGTTTTCTTGTCGCCGGACTCTGCTGTCCAAAAATCAATGCACACTAGCTCCATTGGAGCCGAAGTGCGGATGTTCTCCAGGGGTGCCGGGGCGTCTGGCTCGGGGGTCTTACCCAAGATGCACCTCTGGCACTGCCTTACATGCTTCGTAATGTCTTTCTCCATCCCCGTCCAAAAGAATCGTTCACTAGCCAAAGAGAGTGTCCGAGAACAGCCCTGATGACCAGCCGTGTCATGCACACCATGTAGGACTTGGTGTTTCAGAGACCTAGGTATGACAAACTGAAAGACTCTTCTGTTCATGTGGCGATCTTTCCCGTCACAAACTTTCAGCTTCTTCCAATGCCTCCGTAACAAAAGCACACAGCTCGTCTCAGCTGCTCTTTCATGTATGGTGGGTCTCATATGTCGCTGCACATAGAAAATGACTCGGCTGACTGTAGAATCTAGGTGCTGTAAGTCACGTAACTGACTATGGGGAATGACAATGGAAGGGTCTTCTTCAGGTAGCTGTAGTGACAATGGGGTTGTTCCAGGGAGTCAAGAGGTACCGCCAGTCTGATGGACGTCTAAAACTGCAGACACCTCCTGCGCATCAATTGCACTTCCAGAAGACTGATCAGGAGCTTCCTCCTGGGGAACTTCTCCATCGTGATCACCAGCCATGTGGACAGCCTGACAGTTGATGGTGAAACGGAAAGCATCCTGTACAGTCTCATTCACGACCCCTTGGACTCCGTTGAGTAGGTATTGGTAGGGTTCTTTCACCAGGCGATGGCTCACGCAAGACTGAACGAAGGGTTCTCGCCTCAGTGCATCAGCCACTATGTTCCTGGGCCCTGGGACGTACTTCAAGTCAAAGTCATATGCTGCTAGCTTCGACACCTCTGCTCGCAGGCGTCTAGTTTGGGCTTCGTCAGGATATATGTCAAGGGGTTGTTGTCAGACCATGCAGTAAAATGTCTGCCTTTTAGCCAGTGGGCAAACTTGTCACATACGGCCCACTTTAAAGCAATAAATTCGAGCCGATGTGCAGGATAGTTCAATTGGGCTCGTGACAGCGTTTTACTAGCAAATGCCACTGGTCTCGCAACCTTGTCATCAGGCTGAAGTTGGGAGAGGACGTCTCCAATGCCGTCAAACGATGCATCGACAGCAAGAATGAAAGGTTTCTCAAAGTAAGGATGGGCCAACGTTACACTGTTTGACAGATCGTGCTTCAGAGTCTCAAAGGCAGTTTGACATTCAGTGGTCCAGTCCGTCGGTGTCAACTTCACATGACTTGATGCATCCGATGTGGGTTTCCTGAAAGGAGCTTGAAAAGGGGCTTGGCCTTTATGGAGCAGTCCTCAATGAAGTGCTGATAATACAACACCATTCCCAAGAAAGATCTAATTTTCTTCTGAGAGGGAGTGAGGCCATCATTGTCCATTAGGTCGGGCACCTGTACCCTGTTTATTGCTTCCACCTTTTCAGGGTCTGTCTGTACCCCTGACTATGAGATGACATGGCCAAGGAACTTCACAGATCTCCGAAGAAAGTGTCACTTCTTCAGAGCAAGCCTCAGATTATGGTTCTTCAAGCGGGAGAAAACCATTTCCAATCGCTCAAGCGCAATCTCTTTTGTCGGACCAAAGACCATGAGATCGTCAAGATAGCACAGGAGGCTGGTGAAGTTCTTGTCCCCGAAAATGGAAAGCATCATCCGCATGAATGTCGCTGGGCTGTTCGAAAGGCCTGGTGGCATCCGGTTATATTCACGTAGGCCAAATGGGGACGAGAAGGCGGTGTACTTCTTATGGTCCTCAAACAGGGTACATTATAAAATCCTGAGGTGAGGTCCATGGTGGAGAAGAAGACATTTCCTCCAAGTGCGGCAAGAGCATCAGCCTGATGGGGCAATGGGTGAGCATCCCGCTGTGTCCTCGTATTTAGCCATCTGAAATCTGTGCAGATGCGCAACTCCCATTCTTCTTCCACACTAAGACTAATGGAGATGCGTATTCACTCGTGGATTTCCGAATGATGCCCTTTTCCTCCATCTCATTGAGAGTCATTCTCAGCTTTTCATATTGACTGGGTGGCACTCTTCGATAAGGCAGGCGGAATGGTCTCTCATCCACGAGGTGTACCTTATGCACAAATTCAGAGGCCTCTCCACAGTCCATCCTGTTCTGTGAAAATACTGCTTCATATCTCTCAATGAGTTGGAAAAGTCTGTCCCTCCACGTATCGGAGACAGCACACGCATCCAAGTCCAGATCATGTAGTCCAAGCTTGTCCAGTGCTATTTTGATTTCTTCTTTGGACCTTGGCCTTGCGGTGGCATTCTGAACAGATTGGGACAAAATTTGGATGTTGTCAGGTTCAGACAAGTCTTCTGTCGCAATGCAGGGAAATACATCTGCCAGCTTTGTGTTTCTTCTCAACACCACTTTTTCAGTCGAGGGGTTGATGACCCTCACTGGGAGCAATCCATCGCCCCACATCGGTGTGATAATCCTGCCAACAAGAATCTTCCTGGACCTGCACCTTGCTTGGGTTGGTTCAACTATGACCGTGCTGCCAACTGACATCGGTGCGCAGGCGGGAAGCTTAGCCCAAACAAGATGTTCACTCTCTGGTTGCAACATCACACACTGCTGCAACTTCAGTGTGCCAACTTTGTTAGAAATCGTTCCACCCCTCCATTTCTCTGTGTTGGAAAGCAGAGAGAAAAAGTGGTGGGAGTCATCATCAATCGTACTACCGGGCTCTGACATGAGCTGCCAGTAGCCTTCAGTCTTCCGCATCAGGTGAAGGATTTTCTTAATGGCATTGCTGCCAAGAATTATGTCGCCGGTTTGTCCAGGCACCACAAACATGGGCACAGCTAGCTTGCAATTGTACACCACTATTTCCAAACCGCAAATGGCCGAAGGCGTCACCTGATGACCACCACATCCAACAATGACAATGTCATCTGCAGAGTAACGTTTCATGTCAGGGTTGCACACTAATAATCGTGCCATAGCCGACTCACTCAATGTGCAACCAGTAGAGCCGCTGTTAATCATTGCGGTCAGGGAAATGCCTGCGACAGTGGCAGTGGTGTAGAACAAGCTATCCGACTTCAGGACTTTGTGTGTGCCTTGGAAGATAACATTCTTCTCCGTGGGGACACTGGAAGTGAGGGACTCCAATATCGAATCAAGATCATCTGTCGAACTGTTGGGAGGGTCAGGAACTACATCCGCATCATACTCCCTTGGATGCGGAGACATTAGTTTCCCGACAGTGGTGATCTTGAGGGCTGCACTTGTGTGGGGTAGTTGCGTCTGGAGTGATCGGGTGAAAAGCACAGAAAACAAAGTCTCTTTTCGCGGCAGTGAATAAGCGCAGAATGGTCAGCGCTAGCCCAGACAGCACATGGTAGCTTATTCAAACCGTCCACCATTGGAAGCCTTGACTTGCGTCTACCAGAGGCAGATGGATTGTTAGCTCCTTGCAGCAAAACTCTTTTCAGCATGGAAATGACACGCTCAAGATTTGCAGAGTCGGGTGGCCTGGCTGAGTGGGATATTTTACCGTTGTCCTGACAGGCTGTATTCTGCAGCATTTCACTTTTATTTACGGTGTGGAATGGCCTGAAAGCAATAACAAATTATCATTTACCTTCCCCCCAAGCAGTGTACAACAATGGTATGGCTGATGAGTTAAATACATACTTTTGCCGATTTGAAAAGGACACCACCATTTCCCCGGTCTGCCCACCATTACCAGAAACTACCGTATCTCCGCCCTTTGCCCTACAGCTCCACGAACTCGACGTTAGACGGCTCTTCAAGCAGTAGAAGATCAAGAAAGCTGCAGGACCTGACAGAGTGTCCCCCTCCTGCCTGAGAGACTGCGCTGACCAGCTGGCTCCGGTCTTCACACAAATCTTTAACAGATCCCTGGAGCAGTGTGAAGTCCCATCCTGCTTCAAACAGTCTACTATCGTCCCAGTTCCAAAGAATCCAGCACCCTCGGGATTGAACGACTATAGACCTGTCGCTCTGACGTCTGTGGTCATGAAGTCCTTTGAACGCCTCGTGCTGAACCACCTAAAGAACATCATCGGACCTCTGCTAGATCCTCTTCAGTTTGCCTACCGGGCAAACAGGTCTGTGGAGGATGCAGTCAACATCGGACTGCACCACATCCTCGACCACCTTGACAACACAGGAACCTACGCAAGGATCCTGTTTGTGGACTACAGCTCTGCGTTCAATACCATCATCCCAGAACTCCTCATCCCCAAACTTCTCCAGCTTGGTGTGTCCCCCACGATCTGCCAGTGGACCCTCAGCTTCCTGACAGGACGGACACAACAGGTCAGACTGGGAAATATATCATCCACAACATGAACCACGAGCACTGGAGCCCCGCAGGGATGCGTCCTCTCTCCATTGCTCTTCTCTCTCTACACAAACGACTGCACCTCAACGCACCCAGCTGTCAAATTCATAAAGTTCGCAGACGACACCACGGTCATCGGTCTCATCAAAGACGGCGACGAGTCTGCGTACCGACAACAAGTGGAGCAGCTGGAGCTCTGGTGCAGCCGTCACAACCTGGAGCTGAACACGCTCAAGACAGTTGAGATGATCGTGGACTTCAGGAAACATCCATCACCACAGCTACCCCTCACACTATCCAACTGCCTTGTGTCAACCGTTGAGACCTTCAAGTTTCTGGGAATCACAGTCTCCCAGGACATGAAGTGGGAGGTCAACACCAACTCTATTCTGAAAAAGGCCCAACAGAGAATGTACTTCCTGAGGCTGCTAAAGAAGCATGGCCTGCCACGGGAGGTGCTGCAACATTTCTACACGGCTGTCATCGAATGCATCCTGTGTTCTTCCATCACCGTTTGGTTCGGGGCCGCCACAAAAATGGGCAAAATCCGACTTCAACGGACAGTTAGGACGGCGGAAAAAAATCATTGGCACCGCCCTACCCACTCTCGAGGACTTGCACACTGCAAGAACCCGAACAAGGGCGCGGAAAATCCTACTGGACCCTCCGCACCCTGCCCACCACCTTTTCCAGCTACTCCCCTCAGGCAGGCGCTACCGATCCATGCGCACCAAATTCAGCAGACATTTAAACAGCTTCTTCCCCCAAGCCATTAACTCTTTGAACTCTTCAACAGTAGCCAAAATGGAACTGTATAGTGCCACTTAGCAGTTTTTTTGACGACGATACTAGTGCAGCGTGTTCTACCGGAAACAAATTTCTTGTGTGTTCTACATACTTGGCAATAAAGATGATTCTGATTCTGATTCTGATTCTGATGAATGGGTTGACTGTTCGCCGCAGCTGGAGTGGCAGTCCTGGGACTCATTTCTGTCTGGTAGTCTTCCAGGATGGCTTGGACCTCAACTGCCGACCATTTATCCACTGTTTTTGACCTAAATGTCATGGAAGGATCTTTGGGTGGGCAATTTTTAATAAACATCCGTGTTACGTCGAGGGAAGAACAGTCGAAATCTCTGCCCTGTTCTTTGAGACGATTGGTGGCAACTTCAGCTGCATTGTTAAGCCTCAACCAGTAGTCATATGGGGCCTCCTTATCCCTGGGCAGCGTGGTGTAAAAGTCTGCTAGAGGGAGAGGTGAACAAGGGGCAGTAAAAAAATGCTTGCGAAGAAGGCTATAGATGGCATTTGGGTTCTGGGTTACATCAACTCCACTGTTTCTTGTGCTAACCTTGACAACATCTTTAGCTCTACCGCTGATGTTCATGAGGATTTCCTCTGCCTGATGCTCAGGAGCTACTTTTGCTCTCCTTATGTAGTTCCTCATTAGGTCTTCCCAATCATCTACATTCATTTGATCAGTTTGGTCACCCTTGAAAGTCCGGGGTTCGCGAACTTTCCTGTGCGGCAGTATGAGAACTTGTGATGAGTCAAGACTTTGTGTTGGTGTGTCAATGGGCGTGTCATGTAGAAATGAGGTGTTATGCATGGGGACGTTATGTGTTGGGCTGAGATGTGCAACAATGCTGTCTGCCAGCTGCTGGCCAATGTGTCTAATTATGTCACTCATCTGACCAACTACGTCAGGTGACTGGGGTAAGGGATCTGTCGCTGGGTTGTCAGGAGTCTGTGCGCTCGTCGGAGATGTACTGCACTGGGTCTGGGTAGGAACTCTGTCCCCACTAACATAAGTGGCCTCAGCTAGAACCTGCCCATTCCCCTCTACTACATCACTCTGGATGGGACTCCACACCTGTAACATGGTCGGGATGCCTCTACCTCTACCAATACACCTATTCAAAGGTGTGCTAAATGTCCCTTGGAAGGAGCTCATTTTCAAACTTTACACAAAAAAAACTTACAGAAAAAAAAAAGCACACCAATTGCAAAACAGCAGCTCAGACAATTAACACACAATTTAAAGAACGGGGTCGACACACCGTCCACCGAGTGATGGGATGAAGACACTGTACAGCATCGCGGTCCCGGTCCGAAGTGGAGAGTCACGTGTGATCGACAGGTCACCGCACCAATGTGACGGGTGTCACAACAGTGACTGTCTTCATCTCCACGATGCTGCCGTCTTAATGAGACCAGACGTGTGAACGTGTCTTTTTATTTCTTTTATTTCTGCAACACAGTATGGCAGAAGGGATGGGTGAAGTCGCATGGGTTTCGTCTTGTGATTAACATGAATCTCCTCCAGATTGTTCTGAATATGCGAAACATTGTTGATAACAAAACAAAATGAACGTGTGATCGTATAGTGGTTATTTACAGAAAAAGATAATACAACACATGTTCACTGTTATTTACATGATGTCCCTGAACGCATCATAAGCGGAAACTCGGCAGAACACGCGGTGCGCTTGTAATGGCGCACAGTTCAACTCGCCACGAACACTCACGGGCAAATGAAACACGACACAAGAAACTAAATATTGTCCAATAAAAACGAAATGAAACAATTATTACCTGCAACACAGTATGGCAGAAGGGATGGGTGAAGTCGCATGGGTTTCGTCTTGTGATTAACTGCGCAACAGAAAAGCACTATGAAGCACATGTGCTTCAAAGTTCCACTCCACAAAACGTGAATTAAATAATGACACAAAATGTAATCTGGACTCGAAATGAATAAGGGAACTAATTAGATAACACTAGACAGTACAAAAGGGGAAACAAAATAAGATATTGTCATGAAAATGCGCGTTAATCGAGACCATCAGAAAATTGCGACTCACCATGAAGCTCCTCCAGATTGTTCTGGAAACTATGGGCGGGACATGGTGCCACACTGTGCGCCGTTGCGTCACTTCCTTCATAATTTAATAATCTAAGTGTACAACTCCGTTACATTTATATATATAAAAAAAAAAAAAAATCCTCATCTCACCCACCATGGGTGGTGTCTGTCCCCATTTCAGCTCGGGTCCTCTACCAGAGGCCAGAGGACCCGAGCTGAAATGGGGACAGACACCACCCATGGTGGGTGAGACGAGGATATATATTATATATATATATATATATATATATATATATATATATAACTATTGTGATGTCACGAGAGGCTGGGTCCTGGAGGGCAAATACATTCCCCTAAGATGGCTTCACCCAGAGAGAGTTTTGGCCCCATCTGGTGGAAGGCAGCATTTCAAACCCCACACCTGTGGCTGATCACGGCTTGATTGGCAAGCAAGGCTTTTAAGGCCGAGAGCCTCTGAGTGTGGAGGCCGGGCAAGACAAGCTTCATTGCTGTGCGCTGTGGAGAAACTGATTGCTGCATGGAACTCATCGCCAGTTGGGACCATACGGCAGAACACTGGATTTGGACCCTTGCTAAATGTGGCTAGGCTACCAGAGAAGGACATCAAGAGGGGTGATGCCTAGAAACACATGGAAAAGAACTCTGTCTTCAGTTTCACCTCAGAAGAGACTTTATTATGATTTAAGTATTGGAAGAGACACTATTGCCTTTGTTGCTTGTGAATTCCCCCTGAAACCCTTTATTAAAACCTTTGTTTGCATTCTAACCTGTCGCCCATTGCGCTCCTTGTCCTGTCCTGCTGAGAGCTAGCCTCTCATGACATTACAATATACACACACACATAAATATACAGTAAAGTCTCGTTATATCGATATCGGATATATCGATAGTCCCGGTTGTATCGATACTATTTCTATGCACGCACTGAGAAAATTACATGCAAACAGGGTCGGATATATCGATAGTCCCGGTTATATTGATATTTTTTTGGACTCCCTTGAATATCGATATAACGAGACTTTACTGTACATATATACATATACATATATAAATAGCAGTTTATTTGCTACACACTTTTGCGAATTGCCATAGAACTGTTGGAACATTGAAATAAACAATTTCAAAAGATCTCTCTGGTGCTAATTTTGAACTTCAGCATGCTCATTCTCGTATTAGTCATTGTAATAGGAAGACAATTGTTTGAAGAGATGCTATTTGGACCCTAAGCGATGCAGCCTAAGTGTTGCTTTAATTACTCTTGAAAAGCATTTTCCCCCTCTCACTGTATGTATGTATGATACCGTCCTCTGGAGCTCAGGGACACTTGCACTATGACCAATGTCATTCAAAGTGTGGTCATGGCTGTTGTCATCATTGGAGCTCTCTTTGTGATTTATCTGAAAAACATCAAAAAACATCAAATCAACTGCCAATGAAAGAATGTTTGGTTACAGCATAAATGCGTTACTCTCTTCAGATATCATGTGTCACAAAATGCAGGTGGCTGAAGTCTAAGGATTTGACACTGTAACTGAAGTCGCAAGTTTTTTTAAAACAGTGTCGATAAAGTTAAGTTTAACTTAATTTCATTTGTGGCAGACTATAGTTCAGCGAACGTTGCATTCAGTCAAATTCGGTCCCTACACCATGGTTGACATTTTTGGTTGAGTCTACTCAGATCTCTCCATCTCATATCTCATCCAACGACTTTGATCCTGCAAAAACAAAAATTACATTTTGAGATGTTAATCATGTTGTTTCTTTTTATTTATTGATTGTCATTCGTGGCACTTTTGGATTGGATTGGATATGCCTTTATTAGTCTTGCAGTGGAGAAATTTACATTTCACAGCAGCAAAGTGATGAAAGGATGAAAGTAGGAAAACAAAATACATGAGCTGCTGGAAAGGCAGCCACTCTTGCGGCGCCGTCTTGAAGTCAAAAGAACAAAAAAAAAACTAAATATAGTAAAGTCTCGTTATATCGATAATCTCGGGAGTCAGAAAAAATGTCGATATAACCGTACTGTCGATATATCCCTCCTGCGCCGAACTGCATTAAAAAAAAAGGTGGGGGGGGCAATACGTAAATGGGGGATCTTTGATATGACATGTAAATTTATCATTGGGTTCATGGATTGCGTATCTAGCATGCTTTTTGTACAGTAGTGAAGTGAAAAATAAACTCTTGCATCAAATAAAAACGTGTTTACACTTTATTAATGACTATTTCCTTTCAAAAATGCAACCAATGCAAAAAAAATCCTCACATTGTTCTATTCACACGAAACCACAGACGCCAGCATGTACAAACATTAAAAATAGTGAATGCTGCAAGCGATAAACATATCTGAATGCAACACAATTAAATACATGAATGAAAAACCAAAACTGCAACGTTTACATTACTTACGTTGATGAAGTATTCTGCTGAACGTCGAACTCTTTCGCGATGAAGGGTTTGCTTGTTGGATTGTGCTCCACAGCCACAATTGCTTTGTACGTTGTTCGGATATCATAATTCTTACGTTTACCCATGGTTGAAATTGGTGTTGAACAACAGTACTGTATATAAGCTCTGCTACGCTGTTTTTTTATTGTGCTCGCGTCAACAGGATAAACACGGAAGCTGGTCACGTGACTGGGGCTTGGGAGGACAACGAGGTTCGAGAGAGTGTCTGAATAGAATGGCTGAGCTGTGGCGTAACAGCAGCTCCTGTTTGGATCTGTATGTGATAACTGCTAATTTTGTTATTAAAAAGACCGACCCGCTATAGCACCGACTGTGCACATCATTTCCCATGCTGAGGGGCATTACAGTAGGTTTCAGACGCTATTGCAGCAGTAATGAAAGACGTGAGCTCTGCTTCGATTTTTTTTTATTGTGACAGAAACACGGAAGCCGGTTACGTGACTGTGGGATCTTTAATACAGTATGGTATGTACAATAATTTTCAAAATCATCACGCTTCAGCAGACAAAACAATAAACATTGTTGCAAAAAACGATTGCATTCATATACAGTACAGTGTACATGTACATAACACTGCAACAGGGAAACTGCAACGCTTACATCTTATTATGCAATTTAAAAAAATCTTCAATATTTTTCTGCTTCCCATTTTTACCTCTTAACACAAACAATTCAATCTTGTTTAACATTTCTAAAAAACCTGATGCATTTTCTCTGGATTCTAAGTAAGATTGTACGTCCGTAACACCTTGCAACGCTTGTGTCTTTGTTGGTTCTTCAGCCTTGTCATCCTCGTCATTGTGGGAATCTTCTGGGGCATACTTGGCTTTAATTCCGTGTTGGAATCTCCTCAACAGCCACGATTGCCTTGTATTTCCTTCCGAGGTCCCGATTCTTTGGTTTTGCTATGGTTGAAGACGGTAGCAATATGGCGTCTGCTCCGCTGCAACACGCGACCAAGTCACGCGACCAAGTCACGCGACCAAGTCTCGCGACCAAGTCACGCGACCAAGTCACGCGACCAAGTCACGCGACCAAGTCACGCGACCAAGTCACGCGACCAAGTCACGCGACCAAGTCACGCGACCAAGTCACGCGACCATTCGATAATGGTGGTACTGTGTAGAAACCCCTAAGCAAATATCGATTCACATTAAGTATCTTTTGTATCGATATAAACATAGCAAAATGGCCGGCGGGAGATTAAAAAGAGCACCATAGTAACCGGATTATCGTAAAAACCACGAATCGTACTAATCGGAACTAATTATACATAAAAAGACTAGAAATTTGCACGGGAAATGAAAATAGTGTCGTAATAAGCAGATTTATCAATATAAACGATATTGATATAACGAAACTTTACTGTAACAAATAACATGACAGCACAAAGACATTGTGACAACATAAAGACACAAAGAGTCATTCATTCTTAAGCACTTTCTGGACCCTCTTTGTTTCATGGAGCAGTTCTAGATGAAAGAGGAGAGAATCAAAGCATCTTTCCACCAGTGGATCAGGGTCTTCATGGTGGAATGTGCACGTCGACTACAAGCTAAATATTGAAAGCAAACACGCAGCTGTAGCATCCATTGACGAAAAGAGATTGTCCCACATAAATCCGCTTCAATTCCAAGCCGCAACAGTTCCACATACGCATCGGCGCTCTGCGCTGACGCTCCTTTCTTCTTATCGCGGGCTCTTCAAGCCATGCATCCATCCAGCTGCAGACTGTCCAACAGCACCGACCTTTCCGCTGAACAAAGCGAGGCTGTGAAGATGCTGCCCATTACAGACGCAAAAAAAGCACAATAGCCCCAGAGCTGTCCAGCATTGACAGTCGAATGGCACTCACATTCCTCCCAAATCAAAAACAGTACTGGCATATTCATGCTACCGAAAAGGCGCAACCGCTCAGCACAGTCTCTCCTTGATGAATGTCGTGGTCAACAATGCTGAAAAACAATCCGTATCCATTCCACATGACGCATAACAACACAAAGTGACAAATGAAGACACAAAACAAGACAAAAACAACAAAAAAAGGAAGGCTCAGGAGAGCACTTGCTGACGGCTGCCTACTTGGGCGCCATCTTGGACTCCTGAAATTGCATGTTTTTTTTTCCATAAGCGCCAATATTGGTTAATGGCTTGATCTTCTCTCTCTCCGGCCTCCATCGGTCATGGCTGGCCATGGATGACTGTCCCGGTGGACAGTGTGCCTGGGCGGTGGATTATGGAGAGTAGGTTGTCGCCTATGCAGCTTGCTCCCCCTCTCCACCACGCTGACTGGACCAAAGGAACAGCTGAGCTGAAACAATTCGGGGTCAGTATGGTCGCAGGAGCTGCCGGAAAGGTAGCGGAGTTCGCCACCAGACCGCCTTAGGTGCGCCATTACCGGATTGATTTCGGGTTTACTCCAATAGGAGCTGCCGGAAAGGTGGCGGATCTCGCTACCAGACCGCCTTAGAGGCTCCGGAGACTCGTGGATGGCGGGGTCATCTTCACACCCGTGTAGGTCTATAGTACCTACCCATTGCCAATGTACAGCACCTGGTATTCCCAGGCGGTCTCCTATCCATGTACTAACCAGGCCCGACCCTGATTAGCTTCCGAGATCAGACGAGATCGGGCGTTCTCAGGGTAGTATGGCTGTACATCTTCTCTATTCAATGCAAAGAACTAATGATCACTGTCCTTTTCGATTCTAATTCCTGTTTCTCATCTGGTTCGGAGTTCAACGAAGTTTTGTGATGAAATACCAGCGGGGACGATAGATGGTGAACAGAAAAAAACTACTTTATTCTCGTGAAACAAAAGGAGCGCATCTCTTGTCGGAGCGGGGAGCCAAGAAGCACACAAGAAGAGCAAGAAAAACAAAGCCCGCCCGCTCAACTAGTTTTACAAGTACACAGCAGCGATCTGTCGTCCAATCAGCTACGGACAAGTATTGGAAGTCACACAGCAGCGATCTGTTGTCCAATCAGCTACGGACAAGTATTGGGAGAACATTACACTGAAAATTGATACTTGTTACATTCTGCTTTCACAACTATTCAACTAATAAGCTTCATAAATCCATGTAAACTAAAGTAAACTGGCAATAACATAATATGTACTAAGCTAAACATGGAATAACATAATATGTTTACTAATCTAAGCATGAAATAACATAAGATGTTTACTAATGTGCATAATCACTCTATCATTCCCTCCTGTTGCACATTTAAACATCAGTACATACCTTTCCAAAATGGGTTTCTTGCATGCACGTCATACTAACTGCACAGGGAACCATTTTTTTCTGCTTTACTTTATACCATGGAGAAGGCGAAAAACCTCTGTCATAACTTTACTGCTGTGATATGCAACCTCTCCATCTTGAAGGTAAATTCAATTCAATCAAAAATATTGACGAGGAAAATTCCTTGTCGGCTCTCCGTTTTTTGGTTGGAGCAACCACACTCTTGCCTTGGTGTACAATTACAAGCTACAACACAGTGTCCCCTTCACGCATTTGTTGATACAAAACCTTTGCGTAGTTCACCTGAGAATTAGTTATCATATTCATTAGCGTTGCTCTTAAGCATGGAATAATACAACCAATGACTAAGAAAATAAGTACAATCACAAACGCGATAGGCATAAGCAGTCTAAGCAAAGTCGTATACCACGGGCCCCCGAAGAGCATGGCAAAACTCCACGGGTGATCAATCCGTCGATCTTTGGCCATTGCATCTCTGAGATCCCTGATAACAGACAACGCATTAGTCATGTTTATGGAATTTGCTTCTTCGGGTATGTACGTACAACAAGTGTCACCCACCATAGCACAGACGCCCCCTTGTGGGCCTGTCAAAAGGTCCAAAACCATTGTTTTTTGCAGCACCATTTGTCTAATTGCTGCAATTTCGGTGTTTTGCATTTCATCCACTTTCAAGGTGGCATTTACAAACACTTGAAATCTCTAATCAATTGTTTCAATTCATAGCATGTTTTTAGCCACTCCAATTTGTGGAAAAAGAGCTAACATTACCTTACTACCCGTACTATGGTGTTTCAATTGTTCTGGAACACCAGTTCCCCAGATTGAATCATGGGGCTTAAACGATACTCTTCCTTTCACATGATGGTGCACTGGACAACTGGTAACGATGAAAGTATTGTCAGTTACCGTAACAGGTGGCACAAACCGTAGGCTCGCAGAGGAATAAAAGAATATATTTTCCACCCGCATAACTACCAAAGATGTGAAGATACGGGCAAAACAGTGACAATATTGTTTAATGGTAGCACATATAAACATCTATCCTCATCTATAAAACCTACATTTTGACCTGTACCGTACATTGCAACGCATACTGGTAATCGCAACCCGCTCTCGGTCATAACCTGATTTTCAGTTTCCAAAATGGTATTTAAACTTGGAACAATCTATCCTCTCGAAGCATTGCGAAGAACCGGAAAATGTTGATCAGGTCTATGCGAAGATATTAACATATATGCAGCTCGAGCCATCTTATCTCCAAATACCTTTGAATGCATGCGTTGTTGTGTCACAGAATGAGGCATATAAGAGCATACAAAACAAGTACTTTTCCTATTTTGTTTAGCAATTAGTGTAGCATAACGATACCACGTGTTTGATAACAACGGAGTCCAGTCATGTTTTTCTCCTGCAAATGGTTGATATATTGCGTCCATGACACCTGAGTTTTGGGCCTTTTTGTCAGGTGTTTCCATATAGGCTGTCAGTTTGATGTGTGGTTTACGCTGGAAAGGTGATGTTACGACTGGTGATGTCACAGATGATATCATGCATATAGTTACGGGAAAACCAATGTGATGTTTACGAAAATCAGGACAGAGTCTCAAGTCCATGCATCCTGCAACCTTGTGGGTTACGATAACAAGTTGGATATCTGTCATTGTACCAGTTCCTAACCAGTTCCCTCGAGCTATCTTGACGACAGTTCGTTTTGCTTCTTGGGCACAGCTTCTTGGGCACAGCTACCTCAAACCCATTTTGTTTTGGGCTCAGAATGGACCACAACGGAATCCCAACCATTGGTCCAAGCCTTCCCTACCGAGCGTACCAAGAACCATGAAGATAATCACTTGCATTTTGTTGTGCTTCGTTCACGAGGACGTTAAGGGGAAATGATACAAATCCTGCAGCCTCTAGTGGAAAGCAGGCAACAGGATGTGCCATGTTTGGACACTTATCTGACTTTGTTGGATGTAATAGTGGAATTTCGCAGGCTGATGGAATGGGGGGGCTCTACGAGTGTCATCTGGATTGCCCCCACGAATCCGTACCGCAAGATGATGTAGACCAAACCCATGGCTATTGAGTCGTTTGGCTCTGTCTCTCTTCCACCTTGATGGCAGTTGGCGTTGCGATCAGCACGGTGAATGGCCCCTCCTACTTTGGTGCAGACCTTGATCAGCACCTTGTCTCCCTGGCGCAGCAGCCTCTGTTCCTGTGGAGGGAACAAAGAGGACTGCGGCAGTACACATGCTGTGGACCTCTTTTTGTTGTAAACATTTCACACAACGATTTTGCCAACAAAGCGCTTGGATCCGATTCATTCTTTTGCCAGGGTACACCTTCCCATAATGGGAGGATGAAAGGTCTGCCATGCAAAATCTCAATAGGTGTTAAGCCATTATTAGTGGGCGTTATTTTCATATATAATTTAACCAAACACAGACATTCAGGCCATGGTTTGCCTGTTGTCTCCATCGTTTTTCTGAGTCGATTTTTTTATCGTGCCATTCATTCTTTCCACTAATCTTGCACTCTGTGGATGATATGCACAGTGGTTCTTTAATATATTACCGAAATGTTCAGACATTTTGGTTATTATGTCATTAACAAAAAGTGGCCCATTATCACTCCAAATTATTCTTTGGTATGCCATGTTCTGGAATAATATGTTCGCATAATGCTTTTAGCAACGGATAATGCGTTGGATTTCTTTGAAGCCACAATTTCCACCCATTTGGTGAATGAATCACTTAGCACCAAACAGTATTTATAAGAACTACTTGTGCTTAGTTCAATTAAATCCATGTGGACCACTTCAAAGGAGTGTGACCCCTGTGGAAATTTTCCTCTTTTTGGTCGCACATTACCCTGTGGATTATGTTTACAGCATCTCAAACAACTCCGACAAAAGTTTTTTTGCATATATGTTGAAACCTCTGCTTAAATGGAATACTTTTCCTGCTATAAACACCATCCCTCCTGTTGATACATGTGACCTACAATGGCTCAAACGAGCCACCATAGGAAACATGTTTCTCGGTAAACATGATTTATTGTCTATTTTATACAGCCCATCAACTAGCTTAGCACCATCGGCCAGCCACAGATCTTTTTCGGATTTTGTAGCTAACGCTTGCATATCCTCCAAAACTTGTGTGGGCACTAATTCACGTGTCTCTTGATTTACTAGATTGAAAACAGTCTGAGCAGCCTTTTTGGCGGCTGTATCTGCTCTGGCGTTGTCTGAGCTAATCCTGTCTTTAGCCCTTGTGTGCGCTGCACATTTGCATACAGCCACACGTTTTGGAAGCTTTCAACAATCTCTCAATAACTTTGCATGTTCAACAGTCTTTCCTTCTGTCCATTTACACGCTCCAGTCAATGCAACAATTTCTGCTGCTTGCGTTAGATACGTTTTGGTAATGAACCATCAGCAATAATTTCAATGTGGATGCTGTCAGGTAAAGGTGTGTCATCCAAATCAGGTTGTAGAAATGTCATCATCTTTTTTAATATTTATTTCCTAGAAGTTCAACTTCTTTTTTGGCAAACTGTAACATAGTTAGATTACCTGTACTTTGTAGATTTTGGAAGAAAGTGATTGTTACAGTCTCGCTTTCGTCTTCAGTTGGTGAGACAAGATGTCGTCAATGTACAAAATAATTTGAGAAGTCACCGAATTTTTTTAAGTCAACAATACATGAAGACATTTCTTGTGATTTTTTTTGTATAACGACTGAGTCCCCATTGTAGGGGGCGTGTGTTCCAGTCTGCTCTTATCCTGAAAACACATCTGGACTTCTATAAGCAGCAAGGGGGGTGAGAGGGTGAGTGGGGGCAAAGAATGGGCAGGAGGGCAGTCGTGAGGAGGTGATGGTGGTGGATCACGCGCGCAGATCCCCACCGAGACCTCTGACTTCCAAGTACAAATTCCCCAGCCCACAGCTCGCCCTTCCTCCTGCAGTGGTCAATTCTGTCTGTCCAGTAATGACGATTTTAAGACCATGAGCTCCTTTGTCCTTTTAAGGCAGGAGGTACTTTATCAGCGGCCAGCTTTGAAGACATAGCTTTTTCATTCTTTCCAGTCTGCTTAAATATACGGAATCCTCATCAGCAGATTCAGGAATACAGCGGGGGTGTCTGAAAACATATCCAAAGCGTCCCTTAAATATGTTTTCACATCTACCCCACTTTTTTTTAGAATTTGAATTTCATACCCCGGTGAATAGGAGCTTTTCTTAAAAAAAAATTGCACATATTTTTCAATTCACCAGAGAACACTTAAGAAATCACTGTTAACTCTCTCCCAGAAAGGCACACATCCAGTGTTATTTCAAACACAAAGAACAAAGACACCCATTGTGTTAGTCTCCAACCGCGAAACGCACTCACATACACACACAATGAATGCATGCACACGCACACGCACTCACATGCACACACACTCACTCACGAACGGCTCAAATGACTCCCTCGCCCCCACTTTTTTCCTTGTTCAAGATCTTTGTGAGACAAAGAAACTTGTAGTTCACCATTTTTGAATAGATCAACAAAATTGAATGTACTAATTTCACAGATAATCCACGATCGAATGCAGATGCTTTTGAAAATAACGTCTAGATCAAAATTAAAAAATCTTTCAATTTTCCAATTTTACCACCAGCCCTCGCACAGAACTGAATTCCAGGAAATCACCACCTTGTGAAGAATTTTTCACTGGAAAACTCAGAATCTAAATCGGCGTGCGGAGACCAGACATATCTTGATCTGTATATTAGCATCGATCAGTTGCGCGCATTATTCCGTCAATGCACATTGGGTCCGGCTTTATGGAGACCCGCCGTGGTCAGAATCACCAGAAACAGACCCAGAATCAGAACCGGAACAGAATCAGATGATAACATCCAAAAAGTGGTGTTACATACCCCCAGATACGTGGATTAACATGAATAAGATACCCTCAGGCCATAAAAGGATCCCACAATACATTCAAACAATGGCTGCTTGCTAGCGCATTACTCACCGGGAACTCCGTCGAACACAGCCGTCAGAATGCCGAGGAGCTCCACCGCACCAGTACGAGCATGTGCCACCAAGAAGATGAGAATATTCTTGTCTCCCGTGAGAACACACGAACAGGCTCCGCCGTAGATAAAGACTCTTCGTCTCTCGTATCCCCCCAGTCAAAAAGCAGGCATCGCCGAGAGGGACCGACCTTCCCTTCGTCTCTTGCGGAGAATTAACATGTAGACGCCGCCAGGAGCAGAAAGCTCCCATCTCTCGTCAACTGAGGCACGCAGGCGAGCACTCCTCAAACGCTCCGGACCGACTGTTTGGCTCGGGTCTTTCGGCACCAATTTATGCTCGATTCTAATTCCTGTTTCTCATCTGGTTCGGAGTTCAAGTTTTGTGATGAAATACCAGCGGAGACGGTGGATGGGGAACAGAAAAAACTACTTTATCCTCATGAAACAAAAGGAGTGCATCTCTCGTCGGAGCGGGGAGCCAAGGAGCACACGAGAAGAGCAAGAAAAACAAAGCCCGCCCGCTCAATTAGTTTTACAGCAGCGATCTGTTGTCCAATCAGCTACAGACAAGTATTGGGAGAACATTACACTGAAAATTGATACTTGTTACATTTTGCTTTCACAACTATTCAACTAATAAGCTTCATAAATCCATGTAAACTAAAGTAAACATGCAATAACATAATATGTACTAAGCTTAACATGGTGGAACACCAAACATAATATGTTTACTAATCTAAGCATGAAATAACAATATGTTTACTAATGTGCATAATCACTCTATCAGTCCTTATTTCAGACAACAATTCCAATAAATAGCCTTTAAACATTTTCAAATTCTGACATTACAATTGCTGCCACTTTTATTCCTGTCTCTGGCTGTTAGGATCAATCTGTATATTTTGCAAAGGATGCATCTGGGAAATTAAAAAAGGGTTGTGTCTCAAAAGGGGGCCAAAGTCTAAAATGGATGGGACCAGATTTAACTAGATTGCCCAAGTATACAAAACTGATTGGAATAAACCAAAATACATTCATTGGAGTATGATATTTCTAAATTGCAAATAAAAAAAACATCATTTGTCTAAAATCTATATTTCTAAAATACAAACAATTTTAATTCAAGTAAAATAATTTATTCATCCATAAAATAAACAAAGTATTTCTATTTTCTTAAGTTACTATGCAATAAATGCTGTGCTATTTTGATATGCTACGGTACAGAGATGTTTTTGCGTTTACAATAGAATCGGGGCTGCAGCATTAGCTGTATGTATTAATTTAATTCGATTTTATAAACATCATCGAGTAATGCTGGCTGCACTGGCCCATGAACCATGGTGAAGGTGGTGACAACAGTCTCGAAAATACGATTTATGAGACCAATCTATGTCACCGTAGTTTCATCATTATCTGAACGAAATATGCTGGATGCTCTCGATGCTAGTATGCCCATGTTGTTGGCATAAGGCCGTGACATCGAACGCTACATGCAACTCACCAATTGTAGGCCTCGTGTTACTTATACATATTTTCACATATAAATATATTGTGGCGGGCATGCTCATTCCTCTACTGCTACAATGTCTTACTTGCTTAAGGTTGTCCATGGTGTTCGATGATGACAGTCCAGCTCTACTTCTTCTTGTGGGACCATTTCATGTGACTGTATAGTTATGTGATGCCAGGCGACGGCCGAGATGGAGCTGGCCATAAAGCACCTTACGTGGCAAGCGCTCTTCTGGCATCCTGATCACATGGCCTAGCCAGCGATGTTGGTGCTGGGTGACTGTAGCTTCCACACTGGTGCAGTTGGTTTTGCAGAGTATTTCAGTGTGGCGGACTCTGTCCCTCCAGGATAGCCCAAGGATGGATTCTAGGCACTTGATGTGGAAGGCCTCACGCATCCTGAGGTGGCGACTGTACTGGGTCGATGCTTCGCAGCTGTAGAGGAGGGTTGACACAACAACAGCCCGATAAACTGCAGTCTTGGTGTGGAGTTTGAGATCTTTGTTTTGAACTCTCCTCTAAGTCTGCCAAAAGATGCTGATGCCTGTTTGATCTGGTTTTGTATCTCTCTGTCGATGCTGCAGTCGTCGGAGAGAAAGCTGCCCAGGTATTTGAAAGAGTCCACTATTGCTAGTGGCTTATTGGAGATGGTGAATGTTGGAGGATGAACTGGTTGAATGGATGCCCACTGACACATTACCTCAGTCTTTTCCACATTGACAGAGAGGCCGAGTCTACCATAGGCATCTGCAGCAGCTGATAGACTAGCTTGTAGTGCTTCTGGTGTGTGGGCCACAACTGCACAGTCATCTGCATATTGGAGTTCGATGACTTGCTCCGATCTTACTTTCATGACTGCCTGGAGCCTCCTGATGTTGAATAGATTTCCATCAAGCCGGAAATCTATGGTAACCCCACTGTTCTTCTCGATCCTCTCATGGAGCAACAGTGTCACACACAGGAGGAAGATGTTGAACAGGACTGGTGTGAGGGCACGTCCCTGGCGTACACCAGTCTGCCACATTAGGGTCGCATACACTCACACGTTTTTTTGGTCTGGAATGCCACCGTGGGGACACTTTAGGAAATATCATCTCAGAGCAATTTGCCCGTGGGGACCTCATTTTGCAGTCTCTCAGAGCAATTTAGCCGTGGGGACCTCCTTTTAGGTGCCCACGGGTATACGAGTCCCCACCGGGCTGCATGCAGTCAGGTTGATGTCCCCACCGTGGCGGCCAAACGAGAACACACACACACACACACACACACACACACACACACACACACACACACACACACACACACACACACACATATATACAGATGCACACACATACATATTCTGTGACTGTAAAGTAACCTTGAGAGTTTTGAAAGAGGCTTATACATGACATGTATTGTTATTATTAGTATTAAACACACACACAGCCACACACAATGTATTTATTTATTTATTTATTTATTTATTTATTTATCTAGTTAGTTATCTAGTTAGTTAACTAGACATTTCGTGAGTTGGTTAGTTAGCTGGTTAGTTAGTTGGTTACTTAGTTGTTTATATTTTTTATTTGCCTTTATTTATCTACTTATTTGTATATTAATGTATTCAATTATTTGTGTGTTTTTGTATTTATGTACCTTATGTATGTATTTGTTTGCTTTTTTGTCTTTATTTATTTGCCTGTGTTTATTTACTTATTTGTATAAATATATCTTTTTGTATATATATATGTAATCATTTATTTATGTATTTTTTATTGATTGATGTATTTATTTTTTTAAGGTATCTTTATTTGCCTTTATTTATTTACTTATTTGTATATTGATCCCTTTTTCACTTATTTATTTGTTTATTTATTTATTTATTTATTTATTTACTTATATATTTGTTCATGTATTTTTTAATTTATTAATTTGTTCATTCATCTTTATTTATTTGCCTTTATTTATTTACTTAATTGTATATTATTTATTTATTTATTTATGTTTTTCTTGATTTATTTTTTGTTGAAGTTCATGCTGGGTATTTGTCTTATGACATGGCTGACCCTGTTTCCCATGCAGGGTGGACTCCAATGAAATCCTGGGCCTGAAGCTGCCCAACATCGACCCGATCCTGAACGCCAACACGGTGTGTCTGACGCTACCCGGCCTGACCCGGCGTCAGCTGGAGGTGTGCATGCGCAACCCCGATGTGACGGCCTCTGCAATCCAGGGGATCCAGATCGCCATCCACGAGTGCCAGCATCAGTTCCGAGGGCACCGTTGGAACTGTTCCAGTCTGGAGACCAGGAACAAAATACCGTATGATAGCATCGTCTTCAAAAGAGGTTAGACACGCATGCAAAGTTTTAAATGTAGCGTTTCGCTGTGTCACAAGATGTGTTCTGTGTTCTATCAGGGTTACGTCCAACTGTCTTCCGCATTTCGGCCAAGTTCAGGCAAGACTATGGATTGACTTGATTGACTTGACAATTTAATTTACACAAGAGCTCATCAAGCGCTACCACAAAAATGATCCTATAGAGAGCCACTGTGGCCAGTGGGGATATCGGGAAATTATGATGATTTTTTTTCCCGAACTTTGATATCAGCGATCAAGAAAATCGTATTCTTGCATATTTAGGGTCCAACATTTCAATTTGGGTCCAGTTCTAACGAGACTTCTAATTACCTTCCCCCAAAATTTAATACTGATTTAATCAAAAATGCCTGACAAGCGTTTTTTTAAATTGTATTTATTGATTTATTTATATTTTTATTTACTTATAGTTTTTGCTTTTATAATAATTTGTAAAACATATTTATTCTTTTATTTTTTCTATCCATCCATCCATACATTTTCCGTACCGCTTATTCCTCATTAGGGTCGCGGGGGGTGCTAGAGCCTATCTCAGCTGTCTTCGGGCACGAGGCGGGGGACACCCTGAATTGGTTGCCAGCCAATCGCAGGGCACACAAAGACGAACAACAGTCACTCTCACTCTCACACTCACACCTAGGGACAATTTGGAGTTGCCAATCTGCCTCCCATGCATGTTTTTAGAGTGTGGGAGGAAACCGGAGGACCCGGAGAAAACCCACCCGGGCCCGGGGATGCAAACTCCACACAGGGAGACCAGACCGGGATGCGAACCGGCGACCTCTGCACTGTGAAGCCGTTGTGCTAACCACTCAACTACCGGGCCATTTTTTTTTTCTAATCGTTGTTTATTTATAGTTGTTTATTTATTTTTATTTTATTATCATTTCTAATGTTTATTTATTTATGTATGTATTCATTTATGTATGTGTTTATATATAGTTATTTATAGTTGTTTATTTATAGTTATTTATTTATTTATTTACGTATTTAATTATTTATTTATTATTTATAGTTGTTTATAGTTTTTTAGTGTTTTTTCTTGTTTATTAATTTATAGTTTTTTAGTTGTTTATTCATTCATTCATTCATTCATTCATTCATTCATTGGAAGGTCCACCACAACCATAAAACAACAATAACAAAACTGAGAAACGTTTTTTTGATGGCAAAATAGTGATTTGATTCAATTTCCAAAAAGAAGGGTGGGAGGAAACATTGCGGACACATGGACCCGTGTGGTCCTTTATCTTGTTACGCTTGCGTTGCTTCCATTAAAAAGCCGTCGTGTGAAGCAACGTGTCATGCTTGAAAGTGAGATCGAGCACAAACACACACACACAGGCGGAAAAGTATGGAGGCAACAGTCCAAGATTTGACGTTCAAACAGGTTGCGGTTTTCACACTCAACTTCACACGGGCGTAATTCCACAAAACGAGACAGCTCATCGGACAGATAAGCTGCGACGTCGACACGCGTGGATGAACCTACTGTATGTTAGTGTCATCTATTGCAAAGGGCGATCATGTTTTCGCTTGTTTGTCACTGCCAGCGCACAGGACCAAATTATACACATGGTTACATCCACCGACTTCATCCTACTTGAGAACAAATCAGGATTAACCTTGAATAGCTGCTGTAGATCCTGGTTGTGTGGATCAGGGAGTCTATGTCCCTTTCGCTCTTAGCATACAGCTTTATGTCATCCATGTAGAGGAGGTGACTGATATATATATATATATATATATATATATATATATATATATATATATATATATATATATATATATATATATATATATATATATATATATATATCATATATATAAGGCATCGGTTTGGCATATGGCAGACGAGGGTTCGAATCCCACTTGTGGCAGAGAAAATGAGCAGAAATGAGCACAATGACATCATCCAGTGTGGGTCCTTGGGCAAGACCCTTCACGCTAATGCCTACCTCATACAATGATGAGAGACAATAAATGGAATGACATGCCGGCTCAGACGTCGCCCGGCCAAACAAGGTCTGCGTCAGGTGCTGGGGAACCAGAGCACCCTGATGAAAAATGGGCTACTGGAACAAAGCGGAGATGGACGAGATGCGATAACATGGCTCTGTTGGAATGCTACTACTCAAGCAACCCTAGTCAGAGGGGTTACATGCGGAGAATGGGGGCTGAATGGTTACTTCGAAACCCACAGTCACGGTTGACCACGAAACAACTAGTAGCTCAGTGTTCCAATATCCACAAACGGCAATTACTATCACAACTTGAGATTGATGAGGTACAACACAAATTCCGAGGTGAAGGGCCCCAGGCTGCCACATCACAGGAAGAGGTTCAACCAGAGATTGGGAGGCAAGCCCCAATGAATAATGAGATTGGGAAGCCAGCGCCAATAAATGAAATGCTGAGCGAGGCAGCAAATGACCTGAGAGATAAGATCATGGCAAGAATGAAAACTGGGCAACGAAGGCACCGATTACAACGGCTATGTGAAGTACCACCTGAAAGTCTCATGGAAACTGTGAATGCAGCACTGAGAACGATCCCGACCAGAACGATCACGGAAACCAATGAGCTGATATAGACCTCAGCATCAGTGATCCTAGACATGCTTGGCTACAAGAGCAACCATGAGAGCCACGATATTCATTACCCACCATGGAAAAGACGGTTGGAGGCCAAGATCAAGGCGGCTCGGAAAGATGTGAGTCAAATGACGGAGACCCAGAGAGGTGTGAATAAAAGGCCAATACCCAAGAGGTACATGCAGATAACCATACCTGAAGCACTCGAAACTGCCAAACAAAGGCTCCAGGCCTTGGCCAGTCGCCTAAAGAGGTACACGAAAGAGAATGAGGCCAGAAGAATAAACAGGCTGTTCGCAACACAACCTGCGAAAGTGTACGCTCAGTGGCAGGGTTCTAACAGCAGAGCAGACCCTCCAAGGCTGGAAACTGAAAGATACTGGAAAGGCATATGGGAGAAGGAGGTCGCACATAACAGCAGTGCACAATGGCTGGTGACTCTGAAAGAGGAGCACAGCAACCTCCCTGAACAGAACCCAGTTACCATCACAGCGGCAGATATACAAGGAAGAGTCTCAGGTATGAAAAACTGGACGGCACCAGGCCCGGATATGGTCCACACCTACTGGCTAAAGAAACTCACAGCTCTCCACGAGCGCCTAGCAGCACAAATGAACCAGCTGCTGATGGATGGGACTCACCCAGGATGGCTAACCGAAGGGCGAACAATCCTGATCATGAAGGATTCCTCAAAGGGTGCAGTTCCTTCCAACTATCGGCCAATAACCTGTCTCTCCACAACATGGAAGCTCATGTCAGGCATCATTGCGGCTAAGATAAGTGGACACATGGATCAATACATGAGCAAAGCACAGAAAGGCATTAGTAGAGATACTAGAGGTGCCAAACATCAGCTGCTGGTTGACAGAACAGTCGCTCAAGACTGCAGGTCCCGACATACCAACCTGTGCACAGCCTGGATTGATTACAAGAAAGCATATGACTCGATGCCACACACATGGATCAATGAATGCTTGGAGTTGTATAAGGTCAACAGGACCCTGAGAGCCTTCGTTGCAAACTCGATGAGGATGTGGAAAACCACACTTGAAGCCAATGGCAAGCCACTAACGCAAGTGTCCATCAAATGTGGCATATACCAAGGTGATGCACTCTCCCCACTGCTGTTCTGCATAGGACTGAACCCCCTCAGCCAGATAATCGCCAAGACAGGCTATGGATACCGCCTCAGAAATGGAGCTACGATCAGTCACCTCCTCTACATGGATGACATCAAGCTGTATGCTAAGAGCGAAAGGGACATAGACTCCCTGATCCACACAACCAGGATCTACAGCAGTGATATCGGAATGTCATTCGGGCTGGAGAAATGTAGTCGGATGGTGACTAAGAGGGGCAAGGTAGTCCACACTGAAGGGGTCTCACTCACTGAAGGAACAATAGCAGACATTGAAAACAGCTACAAGTACCTCGGTATACCACAGGCCAATGGCAACCTCGAATTAGCAACAAGGAAAGCGGCTATGACCAAATACCTCCAGCGGGTGAGGCAAGTCCTCAGAAGACAGCTCAATGGCAAGAACAAGACCCGGGCAATAAACAGCTATGCCCTGCCAGTGATCAGATACCGTGCAGGAATAATAAGGTGGCCAAAGGAAGAGATTCAGACCACGGATGTTAAGACCCGAAAACTCCTCACCATGCACGGAGGGTTCCATCCCAAGTCCAGCACCCTGAGACTGTACACAAGCCGTAAGGAAGGAGGCCGGGGACTAGTGAGTGTGAGAGCCACTGTCCAGGATGAAACATCCAAGCTCCATGAATACATCAAAGAGAAGGCTCCAACGGATGATGTACTCAGAGAATGTCTCAGCCAATGGGGAACAGAGGATGAGGTGCTGGAAGAGGGACAATCATGGGAGGAAAAGCCCCTACACGGGATGTACCACCGAACCATAGCAGAAGTGGCTGATCTCAAGAAGTCCTATCAGTGGGTAGAGAGGGCTGGCCTAAAGGACAGCACAGAGGCACTCATCCTGGCTGCCCAAGAGCAGGCCCTGAACACCAGAGCCATAGAGGCAGGGATATACCACACCAGACAAGACCCAAGGTGTAGGTTGTGCAAAGAGGCACCTGAGACAATCCAACACGTAACTGCAGGGTGTAAGATGCTGGCAGGGAAAGCCTACATGGAGCGCCATAACCAGGTGGCTGGCATAGTCTACAGAAACATCTGTGCGGAGTATGGACTGGAAACCCCAAGGACAAAATGGGAAACACCTCCCAAGGTGGTGGAGAATGACCGAGCAAAGATCCTGTGGGACTTCCAGATACAGACCGACAAGATGGTAATGGCCAACCAACCAGATATCGTGGTCATAGATAAAGGGGAAAGGAAAGCCGTTGTCGTGGATGTAGCGGTCCCGAGTGATGGGAACATCAGAAAGAAGGAACATGAGAAAATCGAGAAATACCAAGGGCTCAGAGAGGAGCTGGAGAGAGCCTGGAAGGTAAAGGTGACAGTCGGGCCTGTGGTGGTCGGAGCACTCGGGGCAGTGACCCCCAAACTCGACGAGTGGTTGCAACAGATCCCGGGAACAAAATCGGATATCTCGGTCCAGAAAAGCGCAGTGCTGGGAACAGCACGGATACTGCGCAGAACCCTCAAGCTTCCTGGCCTCTGGTAGAGGACCCGAGCTGAAATGGGGACAGACACCACCCATGGTGGGTGAGACAAGGATTTATATATATATATATATATATATCTTGATAGGTAGATACAGTATATAGATAGATACAGTGGGGCCTCGGTTTACGAACACCTTGCCTTACGAACTTTTCGGTTTCCGAACGTTAAATTTATGAAAATTAAACCTTGGATTAAGCACTACTTTTCGCGATACACATCCCCCACCGCGGAGTAATCTTCGGCAGAAGAACACCAAAAGCACACCAAAGCACAGGGCCGAATAGCGCCCCAGCCGGCCTACCTTTCCACACCCCATTTCTCTGAGTGCACACATCCATCGTCTTCAACGATACCTTTGCTGTTATGGGACCGAAAAAGCCACAGGCTCGTGTTCAGCCGAAGAAGACACAAAACAAAATTACAGTTGAGGAGAAGAAGGAGTTCATTGAGAAACAGGAACGAGGTGTGCGTTTGTGGCATCACAGGTGCGCACCGCGGCTTTCATTTGAATCTCAGCCTGACACATTTCCCACGCTGTGTGTCACTTCCTTGATAGTAGCTTTCTACTCAAATTCTACAAATAAAGAGCCCGGTATCGATATGCTAAATCCACCATTTCTACACAAAGGCGTTATTTACTCGATGCTTTCATGTGACTAATGACACCGAACTTGTCACATGCGAGTTGACAGCTGGGGCGGGGTCACCGCTCCTGACCTCCGCCAGCTGCTGTCAATCCCCTCATCACCGATACTGGGACATTTCAACGAGTCACTGTCACCTCACCAGTGACATGATTACGACGCCTCGCCAGTGTCTTGGACTTTCCAGCACAAGATTTTGCTTTGCCCCAGGTGATTGTTAGCCGCGATCGCGGAAGTTTGTTGCTTTCCGGGATCGCAAGTTTTTTCACCCCCGCGTGCCATTTTATTTTGCCTAGCTTGATAGGCTGGACGGATCGCCCCCGCCCGCCTTCTTTTGTCGCGTCATTCCTGGTCCATGGAATCATCGGACTCGCACCTTTTGTTGTAATAAAATCTCTGCCGCCTGCTTAGGGATTCAACCCCTTATTAACATTCCGACAAGTCAGCTATCCCTGTCACGCTCGGAACGTGACAGTATCATTGTGTTCAGCTGATAGAAAAGGCTTGGCATAATGTTACCCTTCGATCCTTGAAAGCAGCATGGAATAATTTGTGATGTGCAGGCTTTTATTGAACAGTTCCATCCAGAAAAGACTGTGGCTATGAGAATCATCAACATGATGAATGGTAATGTGATGCCTCAGTTTTGTAAGACCTTACAAGTCAGAAAGCAACAGGTGTCAATTAAGAGCCATCAACAACCATCACAAATGTAAATAAAGTGACTTTATTATACTGTGCAGTGTATTTCTTTCATTACAATACAATAACACATTTATTATACATATAATAAGGTATGAGGTATGTTGTGTCTATTTTTAAGGCTTATTTAGTTGAAAATTTAATTTTATGGAGACCTGAGAACGGATTATTCTCATTTTAATGGTTTCCTATAGGAAATGATTTTTTTGGGATACACACTTTTCACCTTACACACTCTGTCTGGGAAGCAATTAAGTTTGTAAGCCAAAGCCCCACTGTATATAGATCTAGAACTCGATCGATAGATACACAGATAATGAATTTGCAGCAAAATGTGATTTTTCTTTGGGTCTGAGCCTCCCACACGAGGCAAAGTGACGTGGAATTTCATCTGTTGACTTCCTGCCTCCCTGTGCCAGCCTCACTTTTCATCCCCCCCCGACCGAACCAGAAACTCATTTAAAAGTTGTTTGTCACTATCAGAAGAGAACCTGGCTTGTTAGAAATCACTGCCTTCGCCTCGGGTGCACAAAACTACAAAGCGCAGATCGAAACAACACCTTTGGAGAGAAAAAAAAATGATGACTCATTGTGTTGACTTAAACTTCGCTCCACAAAAAAAGGCTACAAAGAGACTCAAGTGAACAGGCGACAAAGCGCGTGCGGCCGGCCACGACTTCCTAAGGCTAACCGAGAGAGTTGCGCGGCTACAGTGATACCTCGGCTTATGAACGTTTTAGCTAACAAACTTTTCGCCTTACGAATGTTAAATACGCGAGAATATGATCTTGGCATATGAACTAGTTTTCGGGAAACACATGAAGCGCCACATTGAGTGATGTGTCGTTCTCAAAAAACTTGGTTCTTGGAGCTCCTGAAATGGCAGCTGACTTTTTTTTCCTCCATTCCCCGCCCCCAGTCTTCGGTTAAACCGCATGTGATTGGTCAAGATCCGTGGTCGAGGAGGGAGGGGACACACGCAGCAGTGAGTGGGGGGAGTGGTTACAGAAACAGAAACACACACACACACGAAAGGGACACGACAGAGCTTGAAACAAAAAAAAAACAGAAATGAGAAAAAACAAAGTGAAATGGTGAGAAATTTGGACTCGATTCAACTTTATTGATTTATAGTTCAAAGGCAAAGTATAGACTGCAAGGTTAAAATATCCCATCAATCAGGTTCCACAAATAACCTGCACAAGTCATCAGTACAATTTGAAGAGAACATACAAGCAAGGGAACCAGCTATGAATGAAGTTTCTAGTGTGTCTGCCTGCATCTGTTGCTGTTGCAATATCACAACTTCTAAGATGTACCACCCAGAGCTCCTTGAGACACTTTATGCAAAAAGCTATCCATTCCATCAATCAATGACCATCACAAAGGTAAATAAAACTTTATTAAACATTACAGTTTATTTCGTTAATTACAATACCATAGCACATTTATTACACATAAAATAAAGTATATTGTGTGTAGTTTTAAGTCTTATATTTTAAATTATGTTTTATGGGGATCTGGGAAAGGATTATTCTCATTTTAATGGTTTCCTATGGGAAATTAATGTTTGGAATACACACGTTTCTTTCACACACTTTCTGGGAACCGATTAAGTTCGTAAGCCGAGGTATCACTGTATTTCAGTCTGTGTCATTTTACGACACGTTTGAGGGCTCAGATCCTCTGCCACGTACGGCTGCCTTGATGGGTGGGATGAAATTTACAAGGCCATATTCCCCAGTTATTTATCTCACATCAAAAGCCGCCTGGAGAGGCCAGGCATGAAGAGACAGAAATAGGGGAATACCTCTCATTCTCTGACTCTTACCGCTCCCGTTTTTTTTCCCCGCGGCTCGCTTCTAATGTTTTTTTTTACTTCCCTCGCCACTGCAAGTGCTTCTCCTGAATTTCCGCTCAGCACTTTCCCAACTCTCGGCGGCAAAAGCGTAAAGCGGCTCCGCTGATTTCCGCAATGTAAAGTGACAGTTTCCTTTGAATCTTTCATTGACTTTGCCACTTCCTCTGCCATCAGTTCAGCCGGGCATGCCGCAGCCGGTGAATTATTTCACAGATTGATTTGTTCCTCGTCTTCTGGGGGCCTTCATTACGGGGAAAAGACCTAAAACAGGGTTTCAGTGGAGGGAGGCAGAGCCGAAGTGCTGACAAAATCTCATGAGGTGGAGTGCATAGTACAGTGGGAATCGCTGAATCAAACAATTCGTCAAATACTGTATCACCGACCTTAAAAGTTGACTCACTTTTTTTTCGTGCCCTCCCGCTTAATCATTTTTACATTCACTTGGAAAAACGTAAATCACCCAAAAGTCATTAAAACTAAAATGGCGACACCAGAGTCGAACAATCCTCATGTTTGTCAGATTGTTTTGATTTACCAAAAAAATAAAAATAAAAATAAGGGGGAAAGGGTGCGTGAGTATGACAACTTTAATTTATTTTCTTTATTTCTCTCTCATGTTTGGACCCTCAAAAATGTGACTCACGACAGAGAATAATAAATAAATAAATAAATAAATAAATAAATAAATAAATAAAAAGAGATACATAAACAAATAAACAAAAGACATACATAAATAAATACAAATAAATAAACAGACTAATGAACACAAATAAAAATAGAAATTAAGAAATATAAATTAAAAAATAATCAAATACATAAATAAATACATCAATTAACAAAGGAACAAATAAATAAATTAATTAATACACGCATGAATAAAAATAAATAGAAATAAATGATCAAAAACATAACTAAATAAACCAAGAGACTAATGGACAAATAAACAAATAAAAATAGAAATAACTAACCATAAATAAGTAAATACATAAATACATAAATTAACAAAGGAAAAACAAATACATAAATAAATAGACATATATACATACAAAATAAATGAGCAAAACATATAAATAATTAATCAAGAGTCTATTGAACAAACATAAATAAAAAAAGATAATAAACAGAAATAAATGAATGATTAATTAATTAATTAATTAATTAATTTAATTAATTAATTAATTAATTAATTAACAAGCGTATTTGCGCACATGCAGACTATCTTGTCCAGGAATTGATTGACAGTCGATTGGTCCCATTACACTTGACCTCTAAAAGCGCATCAAAAATGTTGGCCGGTGACTACATACCCTGCGTGTCATAAAAAAGCATCGCCGGACGGAACGTGTGTTTGACTTTGCGTATCCTCCGGTGGGAGTGTCGGCGGGGGTCCGTTCAAGGTCAGCTGCTCTTGAGGGATGAGGGGGGACAAAGCCACACTTAATTGCACTTGTCCCAGATGTTTTCCTGTTTTTGTGCGTGTTGATTTTGGACTTAATGGGAAAATCCAATCATCTGTGTCCCCTTAGCCAAACAAAGGAAGCTTCGTTTGTTTTGGATCATTAGCTAAAAGTCTCCGTCAGCCTTATGACACATGTAACGACACGTGTTACACTTGTTATTACATGTGTGTGTCGGGATTGTCTGCAGGTATGCGCCGCAATGTGAGATCGATCCTAAATGAGCAGGGGATTAGCTACAATTGACTCGTGACCCTCCGCAGGGTAAGCAGCAAAGGGGAAGGAAAGGCTTCCTCCAGTGTCTGTCAACTGAGACCAAAGTCTGTCAAGATTGTTTCCTATGTGCGGATCGTTTGTCTGGTATTTTTTTTGCATTATAAGGTGAACAAGTCACCAGATGAGAATATTTGAGCTACATGCCACATGCTAATCAGAACGTATCCTCTGTTGACCTAATTTCAAGATGGCGACCAATGCCCCTCCTTAGTTCGAGCAACTGTGTTTTGGTCGCGACGTAGAAAATGACGCAGACACAGCGAGCGATCTGCTAAGCAGATATCTTGAATGACTCTTTGGTGTCGGTGTGCGTCAGGTTCTATTTTTATCAATTTCCGATTCTGGTTGTCCTTTAGCCGTTTTGATTATTTAGTCGGTGACCTCGACATTCAGCTTCAGTGTACTCATGTTCACAAGTTAGACAATTTAGCATGCTAACTGAGGGGCCATAATTTTGCCTGCATGCTAGTAGGCTAGTGGGGGCAGAAACATTTCTAGAAAGCACAAGTGTCCAATCCAGGTCTGTAAGTGACGTTGGCGTTTGTTGCTGTACCTGACTGAACAACGTTTGTGTCCATTGCCTCCATTGTCGCAGGTTTCCGAGAGAGCGCCTTCGCCTACGCTATCGCGGCGGCCGGCGTGGTGCACGCAGTGGCCAACGCTTGCTCCATGGGCAAACTGAAGGCCTGCAGCTGCGACAATAAGCGGCGCGGCGACGAGGAGGCCTTTCGTATCAAACTGCACCGCTTGCAACTGGAGGCCATCAATCGAGGAAAGGGGATGGTACACGGTGTGATGGAGCATTTCCCCGCGGAACTGCCAGGACCGCAGGATTCCTGGGAGTGGGGCGGCTGTAGTCCCGATGTGGAGTTTGGGGAAAAATTCTCCCGGGATTTCCTGGATGCTCGCGAGACCTACCGGGACATTCACGCGAGGATGAGGCTTCATAACAACCGCGTCGGAAGACAGGTGGGTCGACGCTGGGACGGGGTTGAAAGTAGTGTACGCGTGTGTGTGGGGTCAACGATCATCTGAGCTGGCTCGTCGAAGGGAAGCCGTTTGATTGATTGCATCTAATACTTGACTTTAAGCTTGTACAATACTTCAATACTCTTATTAAATTGTCTGTTTTCAAATATGTGCTACTTTTTGAAAAAAAAAAAAAAAAAAAAAAAAAAAACATTAAAAATTAGCTTGGTATGTTGTATAAGTTACCCTTATTCCGCTATATAAGAACTTTGGCATTTTTATTTCACAGAACAAATTGAGACGTGTGATTAGCTAACCGGCTAGCTAGCATAATTTGGACAAGTTCGGCGGGCCGGATTAAAAAGCCTAACTGAATGTAGCCTAACTGGGACTTATGTGGCCCGCGGGCCATAGTTTGCCCATGTCTGGCATAGATACTGATGGATGTTTGCCGGCTTGTCTTGCTAGCTAGCTATCTAGCTAGCCGGCTAGAATCTGTATTTTTTACCCTTTCACACCGTTTACTGTTCACGGACATCTACCGTTCCAGCTCTCTTTCTTTCACTCTCACTCTTTCACTTTCTCTGTCTCTGTCTGATTTGACTTACTTTTATACTTAGTCACTGTCGATGAGAAGGTTTCTTCAGCCGTCATCTGTACAATTTTGAAGGTTTCGGACGTTTCGCCTCCTATCCAAGAGGCTTCGTCAGCGAACTAAAGTCTGACTGGTCGTATCGGCCCTATTTATATATCCCTAACGGGGCCCTATTTATATATCCCTATAGGGGCCCTATTTATATATCCCTATAGGGGACCCCTACGAAGCCTCTTGGATAGGAGGCGAAACGTCCGAAACCTTCAAAATTGTACAGATGACGGCTGAAGAAACCTTCTCATCGATGGACCACTCCTGTACGACTGAGAGCTTACACAGACGTACTTAGTCACTGGGAAATTCATAGCTCCCATAATATATTCTAATGCCATTTTTTTCTGTGCTGGCTTGCTAGCTACCTGGCTAGCTAGCTAGCTAGCCTCTTAAACGCAGTACTCTGGACTCGTTAGCCATGTTAGCATGGTTGCTGTGTGCGATTAATATGCCATTTAATCATCAGCATAGATACAGATGGATGTTTGCGGGCTTGTCTTGCTACCTAGCTAGCTATCCATCTTAGGCGCAGTACTTCGGACTCCTTAGCCATGTTAATATGGTTGCCGTGTGAGATTAATATGCCATTTAATCATTAGCGTAGATATATTTGCAGGCTTTTCTTGCTAGCTAGCTAGCTGGCTGGCTAGCTGGCTAGCCAGCTTAGACGCAGTACTCAGGATTTGTTCGCCATGTTAACATGGTTGCCGTGTGTGATTAATATGCCATTTAATCATCAGCATAGATAGGGACAGATGTTTGTGGGCTTGTCTTGCAAGCTATTTAGCTGGCTAGGTAAGTAACCAGCTTTGACGCAATACTCTGGACTCATTAGTCATGTTAGCATGGTTGCCATGTGTGATTAATATGCCATTTCATCTTCAGCAAAGATAGGGACAGATGTTTGTGGGCTTGTCTTGCTAGCTGGGTAGCTAACTAGCCAACTTAGACACAGTACCCTGAACTTGTTAGCCATGTCAGCATGGTCGCCGTGTGCGATTAATTTGCCATTTAATTATCAGCATAGGTGCGGACGGATGTTCGCGGGCTTGTCCTGCTAGCTAGCTCCCTGGACTACCAGAAAATGCTTATTCCCTTGGAAATAGTCTGTTGGCGTCTGTTTGTGGCGCATTGTTTCCGACTTCCTTCCAAGTCATTTGCTCCGAATCTCTCCATTAGTTGACTTCTGGTCCTCTTAATCAACCCGACAAAACACAACACGGCGGGGAAACAACATGGAACCTCCCAGCGGTGTGCACATGACGTGGAAATATTGACATTTCTTAGGTGACTGCGGTTCCGAGCAGCCCTGTGGACTGGGATTCAGTCTTATGTGTGTGTGTGTGTGTGTGTGTGTGTGTGTGTGTGTGTGTGTGTGTGTGTGTGTGGTAGGGGGGGTCATGTAACATGCAATCGTGTCCTCACGAGCCAAGATAAAGAATAATTTGTCTTCCGGGACCTGCGTTGTGTCATGTTATGAGACTGGAAGGTCAGTGGGGATCATGTCTGCTTGGCTAATGAGGTGTCGAAATATTTTAGACCTTAGTGTGTTCGTTTTTGGTTTGAGAGATTTGATTTGAGAGTATAATTGTAAGCAGTTCGGAAACGAAATCCAAATGAGATGAGCTTAAATTTGAGTGGGGGGGTGGGAAACAAGCCGTTCTTGCATTTAACCACTTTGGAGAATTGAAATTTAGCAAATAATAACTCTAACTTTAAAGAAAAAGAAAAAAGAATAAGCAATACTTAGATGCAGTAGTATGGACTCCTTAGCCATGTTAGCATGGTCGCCGTGTGAGATGAATATGCCATTTAACTCATTCACTGCCAGACTACAATAAAGTCTCGTTATATCGATATTCTTGGGAATCAGAAAAAATATCGATATAACCGTACTATCGATATATCCGATCCTGCGCCGTACTGCATGAAGCGGGGGCATGTAATTTTCTCATTGGGTTCATGGATTGCGTATCTAGCATGCTTTTGTACTGTAGTGAAGTGAAAAATAAACTTATGCATTAAATAAAAACGTCATTTATTATTTTTATAATGCACTCTTGCAATCGTGACTCTGAGTATCACTCGACATTGTTGACATTGTACACACGAGAGAAACCACGAACGCCAGCATGTACAAACATATGAAAACCAGTGATTATTGCAAGCGATAAAGATATCTGAATATAACACAATTAAATACATGTATGAAAGACAAAAACTGCAACGTTTACATTACTTACGTTGATGAAGTATTCTGCGGCACGTCAAACTATTTCGCGATGAAGGAGTTGCTTGTTGGATTGTCCTCCACAGCCACGATTGCCTTGTACGTTGTTCGGATATCACAATTCTTACGTTTCCCCATGGTTGAAATTGGTGTCAAACAGCTGTATATTGTATAAGAAGACTACAGTATTGTGACGTTCTCATTCTCTTTGATCCAGGTCCGAAGTCCAACGCTTCGTATGCCGTCTTTCTTTTATCCTTACTCTTCAACCACGTTGATAAAGTATTTTGCGGCACGTCGAATTGTTTTGCAATGGAGGATTTGCTCCTTGTTGGATTCTCCTCAACAGCCACGATTGCCTTGTACAGTGAGACCTCAACTTACAAACACCTTATCTTACAAACTTTTCGTCTTAAGAACGTCAAATGTATGAAAATTAAACCTTATAATAAGCGCTATTTTCATAATACAAACCCACCACGGCTGGCGGAGTGATCTTCGGCAGAAGCACACGACCGAACAGCGCTCCAGCCGGCGCTACTTTGCACACCCCCTCTCATTGAATGCACACGTCGATCGCCTACTTGGAGCTTTTTGCTGATAATTTTACTATGATGGGACCGAAAAAAAAAAAACACCACAGGCTCATGTTCACCCCTCAAGACACAAAATGAAATCACCGTCGCTGAGAAGAAGGAGATAATTGAAAAACACGGACGAGGTGTGCGTTTGTGTGATTTAGTGGCCGAGCACGGCTATGCTAAGTCAACTATTGCGCCCATTCTGCGGAACAGAGAAGCCATCAAAGGTGCATCTGTTGCAAAACGTGTTTCCGTGCTCTCAAGGCGACGGTCTCGGGCAATCGAAGAAGTTGAAAAACTTCTGTTATTTTGGATTAACGAAAAGCAGCTATCCGGCGACAGCGTGAGTAAAGCTATTTTATGCGAGAAAGCACGGCTAATTCACGCCGATATCGCCATGCGTCAACCTGAAAGTTCACCGCTTATTGAGGATTTTAAAGCCAGTAACGGATGGTTCGAGAACATCTGGAGGAGAAGGCAATGTTGGCAAAGTGGAATGATGTGCAGGCTTTTACCGAACAGTTCCATCCAGAAAAGACTGGCTATGAGAATCATCAACACGATGAACGATAATGTGATGCCTCAGCTTCGTAAGACCTTGCAAGTCAGAAAGCAACAGATGTCAATTAAGAGGTTTTTAATCAGCAAAAATGATGAGGAGTCTCCAAAGAAAAAAGAAGAGAAGCCACACCAGAGGTTAAGTTACCAACAGTCCTTATGGAAGGTGACTGTCCTTCCATAAGCCATCAACGACCATCAAAAAGGTAAATAAAACTTTATTTTTCAGCACAGTTTATTTCTTTAATTACAGTCCTCATGTAATGTGCCTCTCTTTGTGACTTCATGATACAATGCAGTGCATTTCTTTCATTACAATACAATAGCACGTTTATTATACATAGAATAAGGTATGTTGTGTGTAGTTTTAAGGCTTATTTAGTTAAAAACTATATTTTATGGAAACCTGGGAACGGACTGTTCCCATTTTAATGGTTTCCTATGGGACATTTTTTTTTCATATTCAAACACACTTTTCGCCTTACACACTCTGTCTGGGAACCAATTAAGTTCGTAAGTTGAGGTCTCACTGTATTTCGTTCCGAGGTCACGATTCTTTCGTTTCGCCATGGTTGAAAAAGGTAGAAAATGGTGTCTGCTCCACTGCGCAAGACATTGGTCACGTGACCAAGTGACCAAGTCACGTGACCAACGGTGCAACCGATACAGATTTCGATAATGGTGGTTGATGGGTAAAGAGTGATTGTTCGTTCCTTGTACATCGCTCTTCAAGGTGTTAGAAGTGGGATGATGAAATCAGCAGGAAGCCAGGTGTGGAACAGAATAAGTTATTTTAATTTTGTACACAGCAGGGACATTGTGAGGTCGGTTGAAGAGAGACAGAGAGGAAAAGAGAATGATAGAGGCGCTGGGAGAGCATTTATATAAGACGGACAGGATGTGACGTAATAGGATGTGATGTAATATGATGTCACATCATGTGAAGGCAGGCAGAATATGGCATATCAGGAAGTCCAAGAAAAACAAAACGATACAAAACGATGTTTAAAGATGTTCGTATAGCGAATTACCCCAACATATCCCCCCTGACGAACATATCTAACATCGGTGGAGGTGAATAGAAAGAAGAAAGAAAAAAGAAAAGAAAATCACAAAATAAAAAGAATCACAATGGAAAGAATCTCTAATTAAAGTCATGACATTCGCTACAACAGTCAAATCTTCACGGCATCCTGGATGATGATCACCAGGACTGCCTTCTATTCTTTAGCCCGAGGTGGCATGGTCAGCAAACATTATGGACATCTGTATAAAATGGTCATCACACTCGCCTTTTGTCATTCATTCGGAGTGCACCGTTGACCGTCAGTCTTGTTTCTGCACAGGACATCCATACGCACCAACACAAACCAGTTTCATCTCCGGTCACCCTGGTATTGATGCCCAGGAGGTCTCCCCTTCTGGAGAATCTCCTTCTCCCAATTCTGAAAGAAGGTGGTTAGCGCGGAAACCCTATTCAATATAATATCTGATTCCGCCTGAATCTCTGACTGACACCGGTGCCCACTGAACTTATCTGCCAATTTTACACTTTCCGACCTGAATGGCGAGAAATTCCTCTAATGCGCACTGCATTCAATTACTCTAATGTGTACTGCATTCAATTAATAATAATATTTAGTAATTAAATCAATCACAACAGGTTACCCTGCCTTTTTAGACATAACTATACACTACTTTTGAACTAACAAATGTCATCACCGTACGCAAAAGGCAGCCAGAAGATAATTTAGCATTTGCGGCTGACTTAATAAACATTGGATTTCCGCTATCATATCTCTAACGTTGAATATTTTTCGTTTGATCAAGCACAATTGTCACAATCCGCTCGGCTCCTGTGTTGTCGAAAAATTCCAAATGACAAAATCAAATATGGCGGAATTTAGAACTATTTAACTCTGAGGCGGTTGGATGCGAAATATTCCTACCGCATTTTAAATGTGTCTTATCTTGTCTTTCTAAAAACGTCTAAAGTCATCCTGCAAATTGAATAATTTCTCAACCACCATCCTGGCTCTGTTTGCGAATTGTTGCGGCTCACATCATCTGCATAAAAAGCATAATGAAAAAAGTTTTGCAAATAAACCTTGTACTCTTCAAATCAATTCCTCCACTGGGAAACTAATAAAGGTAAATCCAATCAAATCCAATTTGCTATTGTCATCAAATCCTATATGTGTATCGCATGTATGAATCATCTGTCATTTGACTTCAGGGGAATGACAATTGTCAGGTCAAAACAAGCGTAAGATAATGATCATCTCATCTCATCTCATCTCATTTTCCGTACCGCCTATTCCTCATTAGGGTCACGGGGGTTGCTGGAGCCTATCTCAGCTGTCTTCGGGCACGAGGCAGGGGACACCCTGAATTGGTTGCCAGCCAATCGCAGGGCACACAATGACATAGATAATGATCATTTCACGATAATTATTTTAATAAATCTATAAACTTTTCTTTTATGAAAAGTCCCACGATATCAACTGGTGAATCTCTATTAAGTAATTAATCACCAGCGAATCTAGCAACATTTACCATTTATTCCAGTTTGATATGGATGTTCATCAATCAGTCTAAGTTGCCTCCGTCTCGGTAAGCAAAATAAAAGTGGCCAGATGTTTGTCTGCGATGGCGGTCTGTTGCGACGCCTGATTGCATCCTTCCAGTCGACTAATGCTGTCTCAAATCGGTTGAAAATGTTTGGAAAAACATTTTGACCAGTGACAATTGTAAACAATGAGTCCAATTTGAAACTATTTGTGGGTGCTGGCACTCATTTTTCCACTCCACACATGAAACCAAACAGCTCTAAATGTTATTCCTTTTCTCACCATAAATAGAGAAACATCATTTGCAATAAGGTGATTCCTTTTACTGAATGAGTTGCTTGTTCTGTAGCCACAAAGGGACATATGTCTTATTGTGCCGTTCCCAAGCCCGGATAAATACAGAGGGTTGTGTCAGGAAGGGCATCCGACGTAAAAGCTTGGCCAAAACAAACATGCAGATCAAACCTCTAAAGATGGAGGACACTGATTTGGTGTGGCGACCCCTTGAAGGGAAAAGCAGAAAGGAAAAGAAGAAGAAGTCGACGCGCGGTGGGTGTCAAGTCGTGCGTAAGAGAGTCCGAGTTACGCGCTTGTTTGGACGTTTTTA
Organism: Hippocampus bargibanti; assembly: GCF_051943395.1. Taxonomy (NCBI): domain Eukaryota; kingdom Metazoa; phylum Chordata; class Actinopteri; order Syngnathiformes; family Syngnathidae; genus Hippocampus; species Hippocampus bargibanti. The sequence goes on from NC_142741.1 coordinate 8,381,770, forward strand.
AATCAAAACAATTCACACTGAGATGAACAGAAAGGCCATCGAACCATTCCGGCACCTAAATAATTCCAATTACTCCATTTATTTTATTGGCGGTGCCAATTAATAAATGCCTGAAGGTCACTCCATTATTTTTTTCCTCTGTGTATATTTTTTTCAGCAGCTAACGCTAATTTTAAAAATGTCATGGCGTCGACCCCAAATTTGTCGTCAAATCCTCTCACACTATCAAACAGCTGAGCGAAACAATCGGAAAAATTATCTCCTGCTTTCTGTCATCGCTTCTTCCTTTCGCAATGCCACCCCTCCCCCCCATTCCCCATCGATCCCACCCACTTTCATCACCGCTGGCAAAATAGATTTGCATAAAGAGAAAAGCGTGTCATGGCATCGGCCATGTTTGATCATTTGAGGCCGCAAAGTTTGGAATTGTGCAACTCAAACGAAATCACCTCAAGGTCAATTTTTTTATTTGATTTGATTTTGACCTTTGATCCATCCTGAATCATCCTGACAGAACGCCGGCAGAGCAAGCGCAGGCAACGTCCCCATTTGGTGCTACCTGTTATGCGTTTCAATTTTGTGCCAAGGGATCACTTTACATCTCACGAGAGATGAGACGGGGGGAGTCCCATACAGAGAGATAAGCGGGTAGCTTCTGCCCTCAATTGAACTCGCGTGTCAACGGGAAGACGTTGTCATCATCTCATTTCAGTTTTAAAAACACAAAATTGTTCTTTTCGTTTTTTCCCATTTCTTCCAACCCGTCATGTTACAACCAACACGCCACTGCGAGCACCAATGGTAGCAACGTGGAGGCAATTACAACCGCCACAGTAGGTCAATCGAGGACTCTTTCAAGTGGAAGTGGGTTGGAGATATTTTTTTTATGATTATAGACTTTGCCATGTGTTTAAGTGTTTGTGATTCTGGGCTTGAATTTGCCTCTGAAAAAAAATAAAAACTTCAGTAGACATTGCAACTGGAAAACCTGCTGCCAGGACTGCTCAAGTCATTAAGGCGGCGTTTGCAAAAAAAGTACAAATGTGGTCGATCGCAATTTTGTTTTTAACGCTCCCGTTAAGAGATGTTTATTTAAAAGAGGGCCGCGTGGGTTGGTCACGGTTGCCATGTGACGCAATTTATGGGTGTTTTTTTTTTCATTTGTGTTTGTTTATTGGCTTGAACATATTGTCTGAGTGGGAGGATTCGGGAAGCCCAAATATTGGCATGCTATATTAGCCACTTTGGCTCTTTGGTTGAGTGACTCGTTATTTTTTGTTTCTTATTTGATGACATGTTTTCTCTTATTTATGAGTGAACAATGGGTGACCATAGTTTATACAGGCAAGCTTGATAACTTATTCACTTCCAGCTGGTGTGCAAAAATGTGTCCACTCCAGTGCAGAGGTTTTGGTCATTGTCACTCAAATTCCAGGACCCACAGAATATTGGGTTTTAGGACCACATGAACATTCAGTGCACTGTAAAGAAACTTTAGACTCTCTTCTTTTAACAGAAAAAAAGAGTTACAGTGAGACCTCAACTTACAAACTTAATTGGTTCCCAGACAGAGTGTGTAAGGTGAAAAGTGTGTATCTAAAAAAAAAAATTCCCATAGGAAACCATTAAAATGGGAATAATCCGTTCCCGGGTTTTCATAAAATATAGTTTTTAACTAAATAAGCCTTAAAACTACACACGACATACCGTATTCTATGTATAATAAATGTGCTATTGTATTGTACTGAAAGAAATACACTGCATTGTGGGTTTTTTTATATAACACAATTAAATACATGTATGAAAGACAAAAACTGCAACGTTTACATTACTTACGTTGATGAAGTATTCTGCGGCACGTCAAACTATTTCGCGATGAAGGAGTTGCTTGTTGGATTGTCCTCCACAGCCACGATTGCCTTGTACGTTGTTCGGATATCACAATTCTTACGTTTCCCCATGGTTGAAATTGGTGTCAAACAGCTGTATATTGTATAAGAAGACTACAGTATTGTGACGTTCTCATTCTCTTTGATCCAGGTCCGAAGTCCAACGCTTCGTATGCCGTCTTTCTTTTATCCTTACTCTTCAACCACGTTGATAAAGTATTTTGCGGCACGTCGAATTGTTTTGCAATGGAGGATTTGCTCCTTGTTGGATTCTCCTCAACAGCCACGATTGCCTTGTACAGTGAGACCTCAACTTACAAACACCTTATCTTACAAACTTTTCGTCTTAAGAACGTCAAATGTATGAAAATTAAACCTTATAATAAGCGCTATTTTCATAATACAAACCCACCACGGCTGGCGGAGTGATCTTCGGCAGAAGCACACGACCGAACAGCGCTCCAGCCGGCGCTACTTTGCACACCCCCTCTCATTGAATGCACACGTCGATCGCCTACTTGGAGCTTTTTGCTGATAATTTTACTATGATGGGACCGAAAAAAAAAAAACACCACAGGCTCATGTTCACCCCTCAAGACACAAAATGAAATCACCGTCGCTGAGAAGAAGGAGATAATTGAAAAACACGGACGAGGTGTGCGTTTGTGTGATTTAGTGGCCGAGCACGGCTATGCTAAGTCAACTATTGCGCCCATTCTGCGGAACAGAGAAGCCATCAAAGGTGCATCTGTTGCAAAACGTGTTTCCGTGCTCTCAAGGCGACGGTCTCGGGCAATCGAAGAAGTTGAAAATTCGCTACAACAGTCAAATCTTCTTCCACTGCATTGTGGGTTTTTTTTCGGTCCCATCATAGTAAAATTATCAGCAAAAAGCTCCAAGTAGGCGATCGACGTGTGCATTCAATGAGAGGGGGTGTGCAAAGTAGCGCCGGCTGGAGCGCTGTTCGGTCGTGTGCTTCTGCCGAAGATCACTCCGCCAGCCGTGGTGGGTGTGTATTATGAAAATAGTGCTTATTAGAAGGTTTAATTTTCATAAATTAGAGGTTCTTAAGACGAAAAGTTTGTAAGATAAGGTGTTTGTAATTCGAAAGTTACCGTATTTTCACGACCAAACGGCGAACCGTGTGAAAAGGCGCAGTCTCATTTATGTGTGCCATTTCTGTATTTAACACACACATTGGGCACACCGGATGAAAGGACACAAGTTTTATATACCGGTACATATCCTCTACTGCTATACGTACGTCCGCCTCACAACACACAGGCATACAAGTATGCGTATTTAAAAAAACAGATCAGGAGCAAAACTGAGTTTGGTAGTGCTTTATTTATTAATTACAAAGGAATAACATTTTGTAATCATCACTCAATATGCGTCGGCATGGTAAAAAGGAGCACATTACCGGTACCGACTTTTCCGAAAGCTCAAACCACCGTGCTAGCAGACACGTTAGCCCAAGCATCCACAATCCATTGGCAAACTGTGGCGTAACATCCAGCCCTTTTTGTTTGCCTTAAGAATGACGCCTGCTGGAAATGTCTCTTTAGGCAAAGTCTTTCTTTTAAAAAAATCACAATCGCCGGGAGTTTCTCTCCGTTAGCATGGCAGCTTTTCGCCAGCTTTTCAGAATAATTCGCCGGCCGTCGCTACAGTAGTCCCGGTCCGCATGGAAAAATCGCACAGTTTCATAAAACGCCAGCACCAAGACGGACCTCCTTGGAATTGTTCAATTTTCATTTCCTCCGCTAGCGTTACTGCTCTGAGTGGGACGGTGACAGTCGAAATGCTCCTTCCGCTCGCTCTTAGCTCGCCGATCGATTGCTTGAAGCTTTCCTCCAACTCCGGCCACCTTGCCTTATGTCGGCGTATTATGTCACGGCGGCTCCATTCCCATGTTCCTCGGCGTAGTTGATAGCCTTCAGTTTAAATAAACTGAGCTTCATAACCATGTCTCTTTGCCATTTTCAGGGTTGTTAAAACAGCAATGTTCTACATAAAGCACATACCTGTTCGTTTATACACAAACCACGCCCGCATTCCCCCCTCGTTTTCTCTACACGTCCTCCTCATGGTGGTCTCTAACACGTCCGCACTACAGGGCGCACCGCACATTTTGATAAAAATCTGAGACGTTTATATGCGCCTTATGGTCGTGAAAATACGGTATATGGGTCTGGAGTTATCTGAGCTTGTAATGGGGGCAAATGTACAAAATATGATGCAAGACAATAATAATAATAATAATAATAATAATAATAATAATAATAATAATAATAATAATAATAATAATACTAATAATAATAATAATAATAATAATAATAATAATAATAATAATAATCTTCTTCTTCTTTTCCTTTCGGCTTTTCCCCTCAGGGGTCGCCACAGCGAATCAATGTACTCCATCTATCCCGGTTTTGTGCATCCTCTTCTCTCACACCAGCAACTTTCATGTTCTCTTTGACCACATCCATAAACCTCCTCTTCGGTCTTCCTCTCGGTCTCCTGCCTGGCAGTTCAAGACTCAGCATCCTTCTCCCGATATAGTCACTCTCTCTCCTCTGGACATGTCCAAACCATCTCAGACTGGCCTCTCTGACTTTCTCTCCAAAGCCTCTAATATGAGTTGTCCCTCTAATGTACTCATTCCTGATCCTATCCAGCCTGGTCACTCCCAAAGAAAACCTCAACATCTTCAGCTCTGCTACCTCCAGCTCTGCTTCCTGTCTTTTTCTTCAGTGGCACTGTCTCCAGTCCAAACATCATGGCTGGTCTGACCACGGTTTTATACACTTTTCCTTTCATCCTAGCTGAAACCCTTCTATCGCACATCACACCTGACATTTTTCTCCAGCCGCTCCAGCCTGCCTGGACACGCTTCTTCACCTCTTTTCCACACTCTCCATTGCTCTGGACAGTTGACCCCAAGTACTTAAAATCCTCCAACTTCTTTATCTCTTCTCCCTGTAGCATCACTCTTGCACTTAGATCCCTCTCATTCACACACATATATTCCGTCTTGCTGCGACTGATCTTCATTTCTCTCCTTTCCAGGGCATATCTCCACAGCTCTAGTTTCTCCGCCACCTGTTCCCTGTTCTCGCTACAGATCACAATGTCATCTGCAAACATCATGGTCCATGGAGGTTCTTGTCTAATATCGTCTGTCAGCCTGTCCATCACCATAGCAAACAAGAAGGGGCTCAGAGCTGACCCCTGGTGGAGTCCCACCTCCACCTTGAATTCCTCAGTCATACCGACAGCACACCTCACAACTGTCTTATATGTCGTATGTCTTGTACCGCTCTAACATACTTTTCCATCACTCCAGACTTCCTCATGCAATGCCACAACTCTTATCTGGGCACCCTGTCATACGCTTTCTCCAGATCTAGAAAGACACAATGCAATTCCTTCTGACCTTCTCTGTACTTCTCTATCAGCATTCTTAAAGCAAACATTGCATCTGTCGTACTCTTTTTGGGCATGAAGCCATACTGCTGCTCACAAATGTTCACTTCTTAGTCTAGCTTCAACTACTCTTTCCCAGAGTTTCATTGTATGGCTCATCAACTTTATTCCTCTGTAATTAGCACAACTCTGCACATCTCCTTTGATCTTAAAAATAGGCACGAGTACACTTTGTCTCCATTCTTCAGGCATCTGTTCACCATCTAAGATCTTGTTGAATAACCCAGTCAGGAACACCAAAGCCACCTCTCCAAGACACTTCCATACCTAGATTGGTAAATCATCAGGCCCAAGTGCCTTTCCCCCCTTCATCCTCTTCAGCGCCCTCCTCACTTCATCCTTGCTAATGCTTGCTACGTCTTGGTCCACAACAGTGACGTCTTCTACTCTTTGTTCCTTCTCATTTTCCTCATTCATCAATTCTTCAAAGTACTCTTTCCATCTTGCCATCACACTACTGGCACCTGTTAATACATTGCCATCTCTATCCTTAATCACCCGAACCTGCTTCAGGTCCTTACCATCTTTGTCTATCTGTCTCGCCAGCCTGTAAAGATCAGTCTCACCTTCCTTGCTGTCCAGCCGAGCATATAAGTCATCATAGGCCTCTTGTTTGGCCTTTGCCACCTTTACTTTAACCGTGCTCTGCATCTCCTTGTACTGCTGTCTACTCTCGTCCGTTCTCTCAGTGTCCCACTTCTTCTTTGCTAACCTCTTTCTCTGTATACACTCCTGCACCTCCCCATTCCACCACCAAGTCTCCTTATCTACCTTTCTTCCACTCGATACACCAAGTACTTTCAGACCTGTGTCTCTGATTATGTTTGCTGTAGTTTGTCAGTCATCTGGAAGGACCTCTTGCCCACCCAGTGCTTGACTTACCTCCTTCTTAAATGTCATGCAACACTCTTCCTCTTTCAACTTCCACCATTTTGTCCTCACTTCAGCCTTTGGTTTCTTCATCTTCCTCACTGCCAGCGTCATCCTACACACCACCAACCTATGCTGTCTGGCTACACTCTCATCACCCACTACTTTTCAGTCACTGATTTCCTTTAGATGGCGCCGTTGACACAAAATGTAGTCTACCTGTGTACTTCTGCCTCCACTCTTATAGGTCACGCTATGTTCCTGTCTCTTCTGAAAGAAAGTATTCACAATAGCCATGTGCATTCTCTTAGCAAAGTCAACCACCATCTGTCCTTCAGCGTTCCTCATCTGGAGTCCAAACCTACCCATCACCTCCTCATCATCTTTGTTTCCTGTGCCAACATGTCCATTGAAGTCTCCACCAATTACAACCCTCTCACTTCTCGGGAGTGAGGGCAGCGATCGCGTAGTGGAATTTGGTGATCTCCTGGGTGATGCCACGGTTGACGAATTGGGAGTCAACCACTTGAAACCAGAGCTCCATGTCATTGTGCCAGGGGGGGGGGGAGTTTGAGGGAGACGGCAGAAATCTGGTCTCTTTCCATTCGGAGAGTTAATTGGGCTGAGGAGGAGGGAAAAAAATGCTCCTGGCTGGCTCGCCAATAAAGAGTTTGATGTTTCTTTTTCTTTGTAAGTAGGTTCGTTGTCAGATCTTCCAGGCAGATGATGCGCAGAGCTTGATCGTGGCGTGGAGTCGAGCAAGTCGTGCTGTGAAACTCAGTGCGTTGCTGAGCAGGTCTCTGCGAGCGGTGTGTCTGTCTGGGTCTGCGTCCGAGATGAGTCTGAATCTCCCTGTCCCACGACAGCTGCTTTTATACCATCTTCAAGCCTGCGATATGCGTCAGGGTCAAACGCACGTCAAGGAGATCAAGGAATTGAAAGACATTAAAGCTTAAAGCTGCGGTGCGCACCGGTGACACAACAACTTCATCAAAGTCCAACCAAAATTCCTCCTTCTCCGCCAGCTCACATCCTACTTGTGGGGCATACCCACAAACAACATTGAACATCACACCTTCAATTTCTAGCTTCAGACTCATCATTCTATCTGATACTCTTTTTACTTCTAAGACATTCCTAACAAACTCCTCTTTTAAGATAACACCAACTCCATTTCTCTTTCTGTCTTCACCATGATAGAACAACTTAAACCCTGACCCTAAGCTTCTAGCCTTGCTCCCTTACCACCTGGTCTCCTGGACACACAGTATGTCTACCTTCCTTCTCTGCATCATGTCAACCAGCTCTCTACCTTTACCTGTCATTGTCATGATCTGGTTGGCGACCAACGGGGGGCGCTGTCGGCCCCGCCTATTCCTGCACAGGTGCTGGTCGTCCCGATCAGATTGGCGACCAGCGGGTAGCGACGTCAGCCCTGCCTGCAGCCTCGCAGGTGCTGGTCGTTTAATCATTGACACTTAAAAGGACACCCGGAACGATCATCCGGTGCCGGTTCATTGTTTGTTTGCTGCTTGTTCGCAGCATGCATTGTGTATGTGTTTGTTTAACCTTGGCGGACTTTTACTTTTGGTCTTCTTTTGCTACTTTGTATTTTTTCCGTTCAGATGATTTTGATGTTTTACATTTTGTTCCTGCTGACTTTATTTTAATACAATTTGTCAAACAACCTCCTGCTCCCTCCTGCCTGCTTTTTGGGATCCGCACCCGCCATCACCACCTTGCAAACTGTGACAGTCATTGTTCCTACATTCAAAGTTCCTACTCTTAGTTCTATACTCTTCGCGTTCCATCTCTCTCTTTTCCTCCGGGCACACCTTCCTCCTCTCCTTCTTCGACCAACAGTAGTCCATTTTCCACTGGCACCCTGAAGGTCAACTGTACCAATGGCGGCCGTTGTTAACCTCGACCGATCCGGTATGGGATTCAGAGGTTTGATTCGCATATTTGTTTTGGCAAAAATGTTTACGTCGGATGCCCTTCCTGACACAACCCTCTGTATTTATCCGGGCTTGGGACCGGCACAATAAGACACTGGCGTGTCCCGAATGATCTCATCCGAAAAAAAAGTTAATTCCTAAAACATATGGGTCTGGAGTTATATGAGCTTGAAATTAGGGTGGATGTACAAAATACAATACCATACATACATATTGGTTTATATAGCACTTGAACAATATCGAAAAAAGGCAAATTTTTCCCCCTCGTGGAAGGGAAAAAAATTGTCAGAGGTCTGGCCAGCACTATCAGCACCCAGCATGAAAAAACAAAGCCTGAAAAAATTCGGGCATGGCGCTGTATGTCATATTTTCAATTTTCGAAACATTCGGGAATGGCAGTGAATGAGTTGTCGGCATTTTCGAAAAAAAAAAACATGAAAAATTCAGAAAATCGCCATTTTCGAAAATTATGGGACTCATTCAGACAGTCCTATACTAACGCAGATTCTTTACTTACAGACAGCGTATTATAGGTGTTCAAATACCTGACATGTTTCGGCTTATACTTCCGCATAAGCCGAAACATGTCAGGTATTTGAACACCTATAATACACTGTCTGTAAGTAAAGAATCTGCGTTAAATTAGTCCTATACTAATTTGCTGTTCCTAATTGAGCCTCTAGATCGCAGCACACACAGCTAACAACGCTACTGGCCTCTGTATTCATTCTACATGCGGGACCAGACATTATTGATTTTAGGACGGGAGGCTATGGGCCCGGTGAAAATGGACCACGGGCCACATTTGGCCCCTGGGCCCCACTCTGGATCTAACTGATGTATGTGAAAGGATTTCAAAGTTGTATTAATGTCGTCATGATGGAACCTGTCATCTGTTCTAACACTCCCCCCTCCCCCTCCAGGTGGTTTTGGATCACATGAGAAGGAAATGCAAATGTCACGGGACATCGGGAAGCTGCCAGCTGAAGACCTGCTGGCAGGTCACCCCCGAGTTCAGGATGGTGGGCTCCATCTTAAAAGAGCGCCTCCACATCGCCACCCTCATCAAAGCCGACAACCGCAACACCGGCCAACTAGATCATTTGCACCACAACAACAACAATCACCATAGCAACAACTACCACCACCATTATCGCCATCATCATCATCATCATCGGCACCATCACGCGCACCGCAGGAGGCCCGGCATCAACGACCTGGTCTACTTTGAAAAATCGCCCGATTTCTGCGAACGGGATTTGGGTTCGGACTCTGCGGGAACGCAGGGTCGCATCTGCAACAAAACCAGCCCGGGAATGGACAACTGCGAAAGTCTTTGCTGCGGACGAGGTCACAACATCCTGCAGCAGACGCGCAATGAGCGCTGCAACTGCAAGTTTCACTGGTGCTGCTACGTAGTGTGCGAAGAGTGCCGCATCACGGAATGGGTCAGCGTTTGTAAATGAAGACGCAATAAAGGGGGCGGAGGGCCAACCCATGAAAGAAAGAAAGACTAAAAAACGACTTTCAAAAAAGCCGATTATATACGAGAAAGGGGCGGAGACTGTCTTGTAAGCACCCACCATTCGCACCGAGGAACGGAAATGTGTGAAGTGGGCCAGTCGGCAGAATTATCCATTTCCATGTCGGAATGGAGCGTGGACGTGCACTGTATGCCTGACGCTGTTACGTATGTTTGCATTATTCAAAATGGAGTTTGGTATCCATAGCAAAAAAATAAATAAATCTACCAAAAATGAATTCATAAATACACACAAAAACATAATTAAAATTAGCACTATACAAGAGGTAAAAAAATCTAACAAAAAATAATTACACACAAAAATAATTAAAATTAGCAGCGCAATAGCAATAAATTTGAAAGAAAAGAAACACATTATTGTATTTGCTGCACTATAAGGCGCACCTAAAAGAAAATATTTTTTCAAAAGATGACCATGCGCCTCATCATGCGGTGCGCCCTATGTTTGAACAAGGTTTTAAAATATGTCATTCATTGAATCTGCCCCTTATAATTCGGTGCACCTTATGTATGGAAAGGTTTTGAAAAATGTCATTCGTTGAAGGTGCGCCTTATATTCCAGAAAATACGGCACACATAAAAAAAAGCACTGCACTGGGTCTAAAATAAACAGAAAAAAAATACAGATAAAATCAACACTACAAAAATCAGCACTCCAGATAAAATCAAGGTTAAAAAAATAATTACACCCCCAAAAAATACAATTAGCAGAGATAAAATCATATGAAAAAATAAATAAAATTAGCACCGTACTCCAGATAAAAATCGAACGGAAAAAAACAATATTACACCAAAAAAAATAATTGAAATTAGCACTGCACCAGAGATAAAAAAAGAACAAAAACGTAATTACACACACAAAAAAAAATTACAATTAGCACCGTACTACAGATAAATTTGAATGAAAAAATGCACACAAAAATAATTAAAATTAGCACCACACAAGAGGTAAAAAAGCTAACACAAAATTATTACACACAAAAAATAATTAAAATTAGCACCGCACTAAAGATAAATTTGAACGTAAAAAAAAATTACACACAAAAAATAATTAAAATTAGCACCGTAGTTGAGTTAAAATCGAATGAAAAAAATCATTACATACAAAAAATAATTACAATTAGCATCGCACTAAGAGACAAATTCGCGCTCAACGTCACACTTTCCCATGGCCATTCCCGAATAAATTCGGGAATGGCCGAAAATGAGTAATAACAAACAAACAAACACTAAGATGGCTAAAAACTGTTAAACGGTCTCGCCACAGCAATTCTGTACTTCCACATTTTCTGCGAGCAACCCTGAACACTTTGAACGTATTTCACAGGAAATCTCTGAATTAATTTGTCAGGTTTTGTCATTTAAACAATCGCAAGTGCAGATCTGATAATCTGATTGCCGCTGCCGTTTTGCTCCTGTCAGACCCCAACAACCGGAAGCTCCACTTCCTCTGCTTTAGATTGAGGATGCCGAAATCAAAGTGGCCCTAATTAGGCTGCAAATCAGGACGCGCGCCATCCTGAACCAGTCACGCTTGTGTCCAACGATGCATAATACATTTATGACATTCAAACGGCAAGTTGTCATTTCTTAGTGTTACAAAAATGCAGTGACGGGCCGTGGATTTCATCGCCAGGCCTTCAGTAGTGCTATGCCTGAATCAAGCCAGACTGAAAAAAAGGTGTGGTGTTATTTACCACAAATCCACGAGAGGCTAACATTAGCCAGGAAATAAATCACCGACTTTTTTCATGATGTCCATTTTTTTCCTGAAAAGTGGGTCTTGAAAATGGCTTTAATGGTAAATCTGCAACCAAATCAATTTCTACTCCTCCTTCAGCCATTTTGGGTCGACAAAACCATTATTAAATTGACAACAATATATTTGCTGAGGCAGGTCGCTACAGATGAAGTGTGCTAACTCTGGCCAGTATGCTGTTATCACTAGCGGCTAGTGATGCTATGATTGGCTAGTGACTAGCAATGTTCCCTCTATGCTGCGCGCATGCGCAATTGCGCACTGCTCGCACATACGCAGCGCACAAGAACATCTATGCAGCGCACATTTTGCAATGTAACTCAATGAGTGACAGGTGTCCATCCAATAATGCCGTACAGTTCATGTACGCTACGCAGCCAATCGGAGCAGAACGGCGCGAATGTGCCCTGCCCATATGCACCGTGATACTGGCGTGAAACTGGTGTGTGGCCACAGCGGACATATTAGTGATGGGAATTCCGGCTCTTTTCAGAGAGCCGGTTCTTTTGGCTCGGCTCACTAAAAAGATGTGGCTCCTCAGTTTGTTTGTTTTTTTTCTTCCTTTAATTAATTAACTACCAAAAATCATGTAAAATTACGTAAAAAAACAAATTACTCATGTAAAAAATACACTATATCAAATAATTTTATTTATATGGGTTGATTTATATGTGCACAGAGAGCATCCACGAACTTTCACTTTCCCTGCGGTTACTCTGGTTTGATGATAAGCTGTCACTAATTTGCTTTTTATATTAATAATGCTATCATACCAACTAGTAAAACATGTCATAATTGAATAATAATAACATAATGTGATAACATTTGTCCACCTGTCTACCCTAACCCCCCTCCCCCTCCTCCTTCTCCCAGCTGTGAGTGTCTGTAATTTTCCCCTCCCTCCTCTACCACGGATATCGACCAATCACGTGCGGCTTTAACCGAAGACTGGGGGCGGGTAATAGAGGACAAAAAAAGTCGGCTCCTTGTTAGGAACCGGCTCTCTTCGTTCACTTCAGAGATCCGGCTCTAAGAACCGGCTCGTTTGCGGACGACACATCACTTGTACACATCTGATGTTGCTCACAGTGGTCCTCAATGTGCTCAGGGTGCTTGTGTGTCTGCTCAGACACATGAAAAATTAGAAGGAACATTGGTGACTAGCCAGTCATAGTTTGCAACAACTCTGACTTTGCCATCGCCTTTCAGAAGGCCTTAGGTTGCCAACTCGAACTATGATTGGGTATAACAACAGTTTCACCGCCATTGATTGTCATGCTACAGGGCCTGCAGAACTGATTGTGAAGGTGTCCAGGCAGATTTCTAACCCTGGTTACAATTGATGTCTGAAATGTGATTGGTTAAATGCTTAAATACAAAAACACACGTTTGGAAGCGGCACAATAGGGGGAGGCCATCAGAGAAGGCCTTGCAGGCCTTGAAGGTCGATCACTGCAAAAAATGGCACTTGTGGGGTACTTTCTATTCCGTTTGCGGATTATTTACGCATCAACACACTTCAAAGTCTCACCCGGTAAAAATAATCGAGGCACGGCGGCGTTTCCTGTTTTGCATTATTTTTACAGTCGCCACCTTGTCAGCGCAACGTGAGTAGTCCGAAGTCGATTGATATGGTTTCAAGATAATTTTTCAAGTGATTTTTTTTAATGGAGGGTTGTTGTTAAAAGCAGAGGGTTAAAAAAATCAGGAATCTTTCTTCCTTGTGTTCCATTTTTTTCAAGGTAGTTTGCACAAAGCACAACCGTATCCAAGAGAACTCTGGGAGATATTCGTCAGATGTATTTTGTCTTAAATGTACAGCGTGTATGTGTGTTTTCATAGTTGTGTGTGTTACTTAAGTTATTTGATTTCTGTGTATAAGGTAATATTTGTAAAAAAATACAAAATACAATAAAAAGGAGACTGTCCTGGATAAAAATTAAGCCTTGAACGACAGGAAATAGCCACATGGATTTGGTCACCAGTTAGCCGCCGCAGTCAGGATGCTAATAAACAGAAATTTAGCTAGGCGCAACGCGGGATGACGTTCACGTTAAGGTTGAGCCGTTTTACACCGAAGGATGGTTCACCTCACAAAAATGGTCGCGGGAATGTTTTTCTTCAAGTGTGTACGTTTCACGTATATGTCGAGTGACTTCACTTCACGCACGTGCAAATCGGATACAGCCATTGTATGTTCGCCACGTTTCTTCCTACTGTGATAAAAAAAAAAAAACAAGTACAAATGTTATTAATGAAAAGCGTCCTTTTCGTGTACGCTTTGTAAAGGTGTTTTTTGTCCATGAAGTATTTAAGATATGAATATTTTTATTTTCCTACTTTTTTTCATTTCAGCGCGTACATAGAAATATGAAATGGTGAAACCAAAACTGTTTGATGTGACGCACGTTTTAGCACCAACGCGGTCGCGCTCCTGATAACGGGAAACATACTGTATGTTATTTATGTATATATTGCCTCTGAAAAAGCTGAGTTAATAAATGTCAAATCTGCTGTTGAGAAACGCCGCCGAGGGTTTGATTGCGTCGTTGTTGCCTGAATTTTTTTTATTTTTATTTTGTATTTTGTATTGGATTGGATTGGATTAGCCTTTATTAGGCAATGGAGCAATTCACATTTCACAGCAGCAAAGTGATGAAAGTAAGAGGAAAGGAAAGGAAGAAGTAGAAAAACAACATACAGGAGTTGCTATAAAGGCAGCCATTCTCGTGGCGCCATCTTGAAGTCAAAACCGCAACAAAAACTAAATAACCAAATAATATGACAACACAACAAGACAAAGTCATTCAATCTAGTGACCTTGAGAGTTTTGAAGGGCGCTTAGAAATGAAATGTATTATTATTATTATTATTATGAAGCATTTTTTTTGCACTGTCTTTGTTGTATGAAGCAGTTCTAGTTGAAAGAGGAGTGGATCAAAAGGTCCTTTTCACTAGTGGATCAGGACATCATGGTGTAATGTGTACACTGGCTACAAGCTAAATGTTGAAAACAAACAGGAAGCTGTAGTAATAATAATAATAAAACAGTGAAAACAATGAAAAAACTGAACTTCTCCTTGTCGGTACCAAATCCACCCTCCACAAAACTAAGTTTCTCTCTCACCATTGACAGTTCAACCGTGTCCCCCTCCCCTCAGGGCAAGAGCCTGGGTGTCATCCTCGATAGCTCACTATCTTTTCACTCCCATATAAATAACATAACTCGGTCTGCTTATTTCCACCTCCGTAATATTAACCGTCTCCGTCCTTCGCTCACCCCTCACTCCGCTGCTATCCTTATCCACAGTCTCGTCACCTCCCGCATCAATTATTGTAACTCGCTTCTCTTCGGTATCAATCAGAAATTTCTCCATGAACTCCAACTCGTCCAAAATTCTTCAGCACGGATCATCACTAGAACACCCTCCTATCACCACATCACCCCTGTCCTCCAGCAACTTGACTGGCTACATGTTCGAATTCAAAATACTTCTATTTACATTCAAAGCCATCCATAACCTTGCCCCTCCCTATCTTTCTGACCTGCTTCAAATCTCTGTTCCCTCTCGGTCCCTCAGATCCTCATCCTCCCTTCACCTCTATGTGCCCTCTGCCCGTCTCACCACGATGGGATGCAGAGCTTTCAGCCGCTCTGCTCCCAAACTCTGGAATTCACTTCCACCCAACATCCGTAATATTGACTCCCTACCTATTTTCAAGTCCCACCTCAAAACCCATTTGTTTAAAATTGCTTTCAATGTCTAATTCATTCTGCTATTTTATTATGTATCATTTTACTTAGGGTTTTATTGTTATGTGCTTTGTTTTATTGTTTTTTTGTAAAGTGTCCTTGGGTGTTTTGAAAGGCGCTTGAAATTAAATGTATTATTATTATTATTAGTGACCCGAGCAGAGAACAACCGCTAGGTCCATGCGATGCACTGACAACACCACCAGAGCCTACATCAGACTTCAACCTCAAGGAGCCTTGCCTAAGTGAAGTGGTGGAAGTGGTGCGGAGAGCAAGGTCGAGCTCAGCACCAGGCTCAAGCGGAGTACCGTACAAGGTATATAAAAACTGCCCAAAGCTCTTACATCGGCTTTGGAGGGCCCTGAAGGTGATCTGGAGGAGAGGAAAGATCCCCCAGCCATGGAGGTATGCGGAGGGAGTATACATACCAAAGACGAGAGGTCTGAGAACATCGACCAGTTTCGTGTCATCTCCCTGCTGAGTGTGGAGAGCAAGATCTTCTTCAGCATTGTAGCCAGAAGACTCTCCAACTTCCTCTTGAGCAACAAGTACATCAACACGTCAGTGCAGAAGGGAGGAGTACCGGGCGTTCCTGGTTGCCTGGAGCACACAGGCGTGGTCACCCAGCTCATCAGAGAGGCAAAATAAAGTAGAGGTGACCTGGCAGTATTAAGGCTGGACCTCACCAATGCCTATGGCTCCATACCCCACAAATTGGTGGAGTTTGCACTGGTGAAGTATCATGTACCCCAGAAGGTGAAAGACCTCATCCTGGATTATTACAGCAAGTTCAGCTTGAGAGACTTCACTCGCCAGCTGACATCTGACTGGCACCAGCTGGAAGTAGGCATAATCACTGGGTGCACCATCTCAGTCATCCTATTCGCACTGGCTATGGGCATGCTGGTCAAGGCGGCTGAACCAAAATGCAGGGGCCCTCTTAGCAAGTCTGGAGTAAGGCAACCTCCCATCAGAGCCTTTATGGACGACCTCAAAGTGACAGCAGCTGTACCAGGAGCCAGGTGGATCCTCCAAGGGTTGGAGCGTATCATGGCATGGGCACGCATGAGCTTCAAACCCGCAAAGTCCAGGTCCTTGGTTCTAAAGAAGGGGAAAGTCACAGACAAGTTCCGTTTCAGCCTGGGACAACACCAGATCCCGTCAGTGTCTGAGAAGCCAGTGAAGAGTTTGGCAAGGTCTTCAACTGCAGCCTGAATGACAGTGAGTCCATCAAAGCAACCAGCGCTGAACTGGAGGGCTGGTTAAAAACAGTGGACAAGTCTGGGCTCCCGGGAAGATTCAAGGCCTGGGTCTACCAGCATGGGATCCTCCCAAGAATCCTCTGGCCGCTGCTAATCTACGAGGTCCCCATGACCGTGGTGGAAGGTTTTGAGCAAAGAGTGAGCAGCTATCTGCGCAGATGGCTGGGACTGCCCCGCAGCCTAAGTAGCATTGGGCTGTACGGGAAAACCAACAAGCTCAGGCTTCCCTTCAGCTCAGTCAGGGAGGAATTCATCGTAGCACGGGCACGGGAACATCTGCAGTACTCTGGATCCAGAGATGCCAAAGTGTCCGGGGCAGGGATCGTTGTGAGGACAGGGAGGAAATGGAGGGCAGCCGAGCGTGCAGAAACTCGACTGAGGCACAGGACCGTTGTCGGAGCAGTGGTGCAAGGTAGAGCTGGACTGGGGAGCCGAACAGCGACCCGCTATGACTCTGCCAGCGCGAGGGAGAGGCAGAGGCTGGTGAAGGAGGAGATTCCGAGCTGCAGTCGAGGAAGAGCGAACCAGCAGAGCAGTGGCCATGCGGCAGCAGGGTGCCTGGATGAAGTGGGAGCAGGCGATGGAGCGCCGCGTCACCTGGAAGGACATCTGGTCAAGGAACCCACAGAGGATTAAGTTCTTGGTTCAGGGGGTGTAAGATGTCCTTCCAAGCCCATTTAATCTGTGCACTTGGGGCACCACAGAAACACCAGCATGCCCCCTGTGTTCCAAGATTGGGACTCTGGAACACATCCTGAGCAGCTGCCCCAAGGCCCTGGGCGAGGGTCGGTATCGGTGGAGGCACGACCAGGTCCTCAAATCCATCGCTGAAACAATCAGCAAGGGGATTGCGTGCGGCAAGTCGTTACACCCGAGCCACTGCGAAGACCATTCACTTTGTCAAAGAAGGACAATGGTTGAATACAGCAAGCAACCGCTCTACTGGTTTGCTCTCCACGGCCCGAGACTGGGTGATGACAGTTGACCTGGAAAGGCAACTGAAGTTTTCAGCACACATCACCCAGACCAGGTTGAGACCTGACATCATCTTGGTCTCTGAGGCCACAAAGCAACTCTTCTTGCAGGAGCTGACGGTTCCCTGGGAGGAGTGGATGGAGGAGGCTCAGGAAAGGAAGAGGGAGAAGTACCAGGAGCTGGTGGAGGAATGTCGGAGGGGCGGGTGGAGGTCGAGGTGTATGCCGGTGGAGGTGGGCAGTCGGGGATTTGCCAGCCACTCCCTGAGCAAAGCCTATGGCACACTGGACATAACAGGTGCAAACCAAAGAAGAGCCATAGGCAACAACGTGGAGGCAGCAGAAAGAGCCACCAGATGGCTCTGGTTGAGGAGGGGCGAGCCGTGGGGGCAGTGGAGCAGTAGCATGCCACTTGGACACAGGCCGGGGCCTTGGAAACCCCGGTCAGGTCCCCTGGAGGAGGGTGTCTGTTGAAAGACCCGAAACACCCAGTGATTCTAGGAATCAACACTGATGATGTGTCCAAGTTTGTGCATCAGCAGATTGGATTGGATTGGATTTGCCTTTATTAGTCTCGCAGTGGAGAAATTTACATTTCACAGCAGCAAAGTTATGAAAGAAATGAAAGTAGAAAAGCAAAACACAGGAGCTGCTGGAAAGGCAGCCACTCTCGCGGCGCCGTCTTGAAGTCAAAAGAACAAAAAAAACAAGTAACAAATAACATGACAACACAAAGACACAGAGAGACATTCATTCAGATGTATTGTTAATTTAGCTAGCTAACAGATAGCTAATAGATAGCCAGATAGACAGTTAGCTAACTAGCTAGATAGCTACAAGGCACACTTATTGTTTTAAAAGTGAAGACAAAATAATGTACTTGGACAAGCTGTAGCATCCAGTGACGAGAAGAGACTGTCTCACATCTCCTGTTCTGCGTAAATCCGCTTAAATTCTGAGCTGCAACAATTCCACATTGCGAGACAAATAAAGGGTCTCTCATTCGAATTCTTATTAATACAATTAGGTTAGACGAGATTAAATTACATCAACCTTTATTTGTCTCACAGTAGATAAATTACCAATCTGCCATGCGTATGTGTGCCAAATCAAAAACAGTGCTGGCATATTTGTACTGCCGAAATGGCGCAACCACTCAGCATAGTCACCACCACGATGAATGTCATGGCTAAAAATGCTCAAAAACGTATCCATGTCTGTTCCACATGACACACAATCACTCAAACTCACAAAATAAAACACAAAAACAACACAACAAGATCGGCTTGTGAGCGTTCTTGCTGACGGCTGCCTACTCAGACGCCATCTTGGATTTCTTTATATTATTCTTTATATTATTTTTGGGGGGGGGGGGCGAGATAGCGTTTGGTCCAATCTCAACTCTGGTACTAGTTGCTGCTTGCGTGCAGAGAATAATCCTGTTGAGCATCCCTGACTCATTTATATCTTTTGCGCCTTCAGGGAAGCAATGAAGTCACTGAATCAAGTGTACCAATTCTCCAGATACGCTTTCAAAGCAAACAGATTTTAAAAAAAGGGGACTATTTTTGAATCGTGCCATTCTATTCTTATCCAAACATACTGTGAAGAGTCAGGGAAGTGGGGTTTGGGGTTGGTGGCAAAAAAAAGCCTGTTTTTCCCCCACATCTCGCTCTCGGCTAGTCTTCAGCACCATCTGTACATTGAGTGTAGCATGCGTCGTGCATCTTTCAGTGTCATGAAAGTTTGATCGAAAGCGAACACGGTCCTCATCTCATCCTGCTGAATAGTTTATGCGAGTATGAAGGTGTGGTGACAACCCTGTGCCTGATTGTTGATACAAGAATGCGTGTTCCCATTTGATATGATTTATAAGGATGCCGTGATACGTTGAAAACTAAAGTGGTCATACGCACGTCGCGATAATTGTGTCAAATCCGAACATTTGCTCGCTCTCTCACGATGCGAGTCAGAAAGGAGCTATTCTTGGTAGTCTCAAAAGATTTATTTTGTGAAAAGTTAGGAAACATTGTTTGTCCTCCCTGGGCTGCAAACTAGCTAAGCTAATGGTCAGTTGGGCTGTTAGCTTGAAGTATGTTAAACAGATAAGCTAACAGTTAGCTGTGGTAGGTTAACAGATAACTTAGCGATTAGCCTAACTGTTATCAGTCAGTTCAGCAGTTAGCTTGAAGTATGTTGAACAGATAAGCTAACAGTTAGCCTTACTGTTAACTCCAGTACATTAACAGATAAGATAATGGTTAGCCTAACCATTAGTGGTCGTGTTGAAACAGATAAACTAATGTTTAGCCTAACTGCTAGCGGTCAGTTCAGCTGTTAGCTTGAAGTAAATTGAACAGATAAGCTAACGGTTAGTTTAACTGTTAGGGGTCAGTTCAGCTGTTCGGTTGAAGTGTGTTGAGTAGATAAGCTAACGGTTAGCCTAATTCCTTTCATCACTTTGCTGCTGTGAAATGTAAATTTCTCCACTGTGAGACTAATAAAGGCAAATCCAATCCAATCCAATCAAATCCACTTAATTCCCACATAAAAACAGAAACTCAAATGTGTAAAAGCGGTAGTCAAGACAGTTAAAAAATGAACAGATGAAGCAAAGTTAGTGCTACAAGAATGCTTAGACTGCATTGATTGGAGTATCTTTGAAACTTCAACGGGCACATTGGATGAATACACAGACACTGTAACATCATACATCAGTTTCTGTGAGGACATGTGTGTACCAACAAAGTCATTCCGCTCATTCAACAACAACAAGCCATGGTTCACTCCCAAACTCAGGCAGCTTAGGAAAGAGAAAGAGTCCGCATTTAAAAGCGGCGATCGAGCAGTTTACAAACTCGCCCGAAACAGGCTGACGAAGAAAATTAACATTGCAAAGAAAAGTTAAGTGGGGAGGCTTAACAAACAGTTCTCCGCAAACGACTCTGCATCGGTGTGGAATGGCCTGAAAGCAATAACAAATTATCGTTTACTATGCCCCCAAGCAGTGTACAACAATGGTATAGCTGATTTGGATTTGGATTTGCCTTTATTAGTCTCGCAGTGGAGAAATTTACATGATGAGTTAAATACATACTTTTGCCGATTTGAAAAGGACACCCCCATTTCCCTGGTCTGCCCACCATTACCAGAAACTACCGTATCTCTGCCCTCTGCCCTACAGATCCACGAACTGTACGTTAGACGGCTCTTCAAGCAGCAGAAGATCAAGAAAGCTGCGGGACCTGACAGAGTGTCCCCCTCCTGCCTGAAAGTCTGCGCTGAACAGCTGGCTCCGGTCTTCACACAAATCTTCAACAGATCCCTGGAGCAGAGTGAAGTCCCATCCTGCTTCAAACAGTCTACTATCGTCCCAGTTCCAAAGAAACCAGCACCCTCGGGATTGAACGACTATAGACCTGTTGCTCTGTAGTGTTGTGAAAAGTTAGGAAACATTGTCTGCCATGTAGTCCTTTGAACGCCTCGTGCTGAACCACCTAAAGAACATCACCGGACCTCTGCTAGATCCCCTTCAGTTTGCCTACCGGGCAAACAGGTCTGTGGAAGATGCAGTCAACATCGGACTGCACCACATCCTCGACCACCTTGACAACACAGGAACCTACGCAAGGATCCTGTTTGTGGACTACAGCTCTGCGTTCAATACCATCATCCCAGAACTCCTCATCCCCAAACTTCTCCAGCTTGGTGTGTCCCCTATGATCTGCCAGTGGACCCTCAGCTTCCTGACAGGACGGACACAACAGGTCAGACTGGGAAATATATCATCCACAATACGAACCACGAGCACTGGAGCCCCGCAGGGATGCGTCCTCTCTCCATTGCTCTTCTCTCTCTACACGAACGACTGCACCTCAACGCACCCAGCTGTCAAATTCATAAAGTTCGCAGACGACACCACTGTCATCGGTCTCATCAAAGAAGGCGACGAGTCTGCGTACCGACAACAAGTGGAGCAGCTGGAGCTCTGGTGCAGTCGTCACAACCTGGAGCTGAACACGCTCAAGACAGTTGAGATGATCGTGGACTTCAGGAAACATCCATCACCACAGCTACTCCTGACACTATCCAACTGCCTTGTGTCAACCGTTGAGACCTTCAAGTTCCTGGGAATCACAGTCTCCCAGGACATGAAGTGGGAGGTCAACACCAACTCTGTCTTGAGAAAGGCCCAACAGAGAATGTACTTCCTGAGGCTGCTAAAGAAGCATGGCCTACCACAGGAGGTGCTGCAACATTTCTACACGGCTGTCATCGAATCCATCCTGTGTTCTTCCATCACCGTTTGGTTCGGGGCCGCCACAAAAATGGACAAAATCCGACTTCAACGGACAGTTAGGATGGCGGAAAAAATCATTGGCGCCGCCCTACCCACTCTCGAGGACTTGCACACTGCAAGAATCCAAACTAAGGCGCGGAAAATCCTACTGGACCCTCCGCACCCTGCCCACCACCTTTTCCAGCTACTCCCCTCAGGCAGGCGCTACCGATCCATGCGCACCAAATCCAGCAGACATTTAAACAGCTTCTTCCCCCAAGCCATTAACTCTTTGAACTCTTTGAACTCTTTCAACAGTAGCCAAAATGGAACTCTATAGTGCCACTTAGCAGTTTTTTTGACGACGATACTAATGTAGCGTGTTCTACCGGAAACAAATTCCTTGTGTGTTCTACATACTTGGCAATAAAGATGATTCTGATTCTGATTCTGATTCTGATTTTGAAATGTCAACTGCAGTACATTAACAGATAAGGTAGCGGTTAGCTTAACCGTTAGCGATCGTGTTGAAACAGATAAACTAATGGTTAGCCCAACTGTTAGTGGTCAGTTTAGCTGTTAGCCCGAAGTATGTTGAAAAGATAAACTACCGGTTAGCCTAAATGTTAACTGCAGTACATTAACATATAAGCTAATGGTTAGCCTAATGTTAGTGGTCGTGTTGAAACAGATAAACTGATACTTAGCCTAACTGTTGGCGGTCAGTCCAGCTGTTAGCTTGAAGTATCAGAATCAGAATCAGAATCATCTTTATTGCCAAGTATGTAGAACACACAAGGAATTTGTTTCCGGTAGAACACCCTGCCCTAGTATCGTCGTCAAAAAAAACTGCTAAGTGGCACTATACAGTTCCATGTTCAAAAGGTGAGCTCACGGTTAGTTTAACAATTAGCGGCCGTGTGTTGAAACAGATAAACCAATGGTTAGCCTATCTGTAAGCTGCAGTATGCTAACAGATCACCTCAGAGTAATTGTTATTGGCCAAGTATGTCGAACACACGAGGAATTTGTCTGAAATCAATCACAGGTGTTGCCATCTAGCATCACCCCTAAATTTCCCTGTTGTGCAATGACCACATTTCCATCCTGAATGGATTACGGGAGGAAAATGCGCAGTTTTCTTTGACAAAAAGTAATCGTTAATCAACATGAGAATCGCTGTTGTCCGCGACTGATAAAAGCAGCAGGTCTGGGCTTGTGTGTTGAGTTCATTTGAGCAACGGCTCCCAAAGAGGCGATTGACTTGAGCTATAACAACATTATGACCGTGAATGAAAATTTCCTTATGTTTATAATCTGTTGGCGTCAACTCGCAAGTTTGGAAAACTGTCAGAAACGTTCTTATGCCTCTCCGTGCAGGGAAAATGTGACATATGGACACTTAGTTAGATATTAAAAAGAACACCCAAAAAAATTGCAAACAGGTTTGAACCCATCATACAAAAATGTCAGCAAGTGGATTAATTAATTGCAACCTT
Source organism: Hippocampus bargibanti (assembly GCF_051943395.1). Classification (NCBI taxonomy): domain Eukaryota; kingdom Metazoa; phylum Chordata; class Actinopteri; order Syngnathiformes; family Syngnathidae; genus Hippocampus; species Hippocampus bargibanti. Next base: position 8,405,046 of record NC_142741.1, read on the forward strand.
AAAAATGTGATCATGCTATTTTTTTTCTTGACATTGCGTAACCCATAATGTGATTATACCAACATACCAAACGATGCCTTCAAGTAACCCCAAGTCGAATCAGAAAAAATTGTAACTGTGAGCACGCTCAAATGACGCAAGAAGCGGGAAGGCAGACAGCGATGGCAAGAATGAGAAAAAACATGACAACTACCGATAAATGTTTACATGCAAGTCCAAGACGCTTTGATCCTGTTCTCTTTCATCTAGAACTGCTTCATGTCACAAGAGGGTTCAGCAAGTGCTGAAGAATGAATGACTGTGTCTTTGTGTTGTCATATTATTTGTTTAGTTTTTTTTTTTTTTTTTTTTTTTTTTACTTCAAGATCGCGCCGCGAGAGTGGCTTCCTTTCCAGCAGCTCCTGTTTTTTTGTTTTTTTTTACTCCTTTCTTTCCTTTCCTCTTCCTTTCATCACTTTGCTGCTGTGAAATGCAAATGTCTCCACTGCGACACAAATAAAGGTACATGAGACCTCAGTTTACGAACTTAATTGGTTCCCAGACAGAGTGTGTAAAGCGAAAAGTGTGTATCTCCAAAAAAAATCCATAGGAAACCATTAAAATGGGAATAATCCGTTCCAGGGTTTCCATAAAATATACTTTTCAACTAAATAAGCCTTAAAACTACACACAACCTACCTTATCCTATGTATAATAATGGTGCTATTGTATTGTAATGAAAGATATACACTGCACTATATAATAAAGTCACTTGATTTACATTTGTGATGGTCATTTAACTGACACCTGTTGCTTTTTGACTTGTAAGGTCTTACGAAACTGAGGCAGCACATTATTATTCATCATGTTGATGATTCTCATAGCCTTTTCTGGATGGAACTGTTCAATAAAAGCCTGCACATCAACTGCTGAATGGCCTGCTTCTGCTTGTCCTCTTGAAGACAAATCAAATTCTCTGTGTTGATGACCTCATTATCGTCTGCAAAAAGCTCCTTGATGTCATCTACATTTACTTCGAGTCTCGTAGGTGCTGGCAGAGATTTTATTAGAACAAAAGGCGCGAGTCCGATGATTCCAGGGACGCGGAATAAACCGCGACAAAAGAAGGCGGGCGGGGCTTACGCGATCGTGTCTAACAATCACCTCGAGCAAAGCAAACTGTTGGATTTGCCAGTACAAGACACAACGATGGACTTTCGTCGTAATCATGTCACTGGTGAGGTGACAGTGACTCGTTGAAATGAAATGAAATATAAGTGTCGTGAGCGGCGGCCCCGCCCCAATTGTCAACTCGCACGTGACAATTTAGCATGACTATTGACACGCGGTTCCGGTGTGTGTGAAAACACTAGCTCAGATTGGCTTACCATGACACATGACTCTACCCTTTAGCCAATCACAATCACTTCTATCGCATCTTGACAGGGGATGCGTTAAGTGTAGCAACACAGAAACGTTGGCAAGTGTTTGTCCCTGCTCATTCAGTTAGACAATGCTTTCCAAACAACCTAGAGTCAGAAGAAGTCGTGTGCTATTCTCGAACCTGAACGCACCCCAAGTCTTGGATGACAAATAAACAGAGCAGAGTAGACGTGTACGGCTGGTAGTTTCTTCAATTTATTCATAGTAACGCACCACATTTGAACTGAGGCTGAACACAAGCCTGTGGTGTTTATTTTCCGGTCCCATAATAGTAAAATGATCTGCAAAAAGCTCCTCGGAGGGGATGGACGTGTGAATTCAGAGAGAGGGGGTGTGGAACGTAGCACCGGCTGAAGCGCTGTTCGGTCGTGTGCTTCCGCTGAAGATCACTCCGCCAGATCCGAAGGTCGTGTGCTTTGGTGTTCCAGCCGTGGTGGGTGTGTATTACGAAAGTAGTGCTTATTATAAGGTTTAATTTTCATAAATTTGACGTTCGTAAGACGAAAAGTTCATAATTAAGGTGTTCGTAAGTTGAGGTCTCACTGTACATCCACAACAAAGATCGACGAGGACGGCCTACGGATATGAGAAAAACGTATCCCGTGGTTGGAAAGTGTCCTTGAAAGTTTTGAAAGGCGCTTATAAATGAAATTATTATTATTATTATTATTATTATTATTATTATTAGTAGTAGTAGTAGTAGTAGTAGTAGTAGTAGTAGTATTAGAGGTAGTAGTAGTAGTAATAGTAGTAGTAGTAGTATTAGATGTAAAAACATTAATTTTACATGGCAGATCCCGCTGGTTTGTGCAACTTCACCACTCGGGGCAGTATAATACAGACATGCAGACTAAAAACGAAGATGAGTTTCACAAGTGACTCGAGAATCAGTATTTTTGTTTTTCGCAGTTGTTTTGTTACCCATTGATCTGTGGTTGTTTTAAATACTGTATTTTCTGATGTATAAGGCGCACCAGAGTATAAGGTGCACCCCCAATGAATGGTGTATTTTTTTTCCATATACACCAGACTATAAGGCACAGCTTTAATGAATAAAAAAACAGTTTTTCAAATATAATATCTAAATATATTTAAGTTTTCCAAATACAGGTAACATCCAACTTCCAACCAGCTCGACTTACGACCACCTGTACTTACGACCACGACCCTATTGTTAACATTTTAATTCTACGCCTGGCACTGCAACACGCTAGCAGGCCGGCAAAGTGTACGACAATTTTGGCCTGCCAGCCAGCATCTCACTTTCGCACAGCAATCGACCGTGTGATGGCACCAGAAAGGGGTAGTTTGCGAGTCATTTAGCCTCCCAGTTTCTATTCAACATTTTGAATGGATTTTGACTAACAACCATTTCGACTTACGACCGTTTAGTCTGAACGGAACTTGGTTGTAAGTTGGATGTTATCTGTATAAGGCACACCACATTATAGGGTGTTACATTAGAGGTTAGGGCAGACGTCTGCAACCCGCGGCTCCGGAGCCGCATGTGGCTCTTTCACCCCCCTGCTGCGGCTCCCTGCGGCTTTAGAAAATAAATAATGAGTATTTAATTTAATGTATATTATTTTAGTTCATTTGTTTTTAAAATGTAATTCTAAATTTGAAGATTATGGTGATTATAAATGATACAAAATAAAACGTATTCCATTTTTTTGTCGCTCATAATATACGTCACAACCATCGACAGTGGACGTATATCCGGTCACAACCGCCAAGTTGCGCACGATTTCTTGAATTTTTCGACCTCCAGGTAGGCCAACTATGGATAGATCTAAGAAAAGAAAAGTGTCTGAAGGAAACAGAACGTTTAATGATACGTGGGCAGATTCGTTCGCCTTCACTGCTGACAAGACGGGTTTACCGGTATGCTTAATATGTAATGAGAAGTTAGCAAACAAAAAAAAAGTCAAATGTTGCAAGACATTTCCAGAACAAACACACAGCCTTTGTTCAAAATTATCCGGATGGAGATGATAGAAAAAGAGCCGTTTCGGAACTGATGCGGAAGGCTGATCAGAGCAAAAATCATTTTATGAAGTGGATCAAATCTACAAATTCAGCTCCATATGCTAGTTTTGTGGCCGCTCAGGAAATAGTCAGGCACGGGAAGCCGTTCACAGACGGAGAATATAAAAAAGAATCATTCATTAAGATGTCTTTTCCAACATGAACTACATTAAAAACAGACATCGCTCACGCCTGACAGACGACAGTTTATAGTCCTGCGTGAAGATGAAGGTAACGGCATACAGCCCTGATGTGCAGAGGCTGTGCGCTGAGGTGCAGGAGCAGAAATCACATTAACCAGGTGATAAATATTGTACTTGCCATTTTGCAAATTTTCTTTTTTTTTCAAATAGACATTGAGTATTATATTTGAAAGTAATTTTCAACCCAACGTCTTTTTTTCGGAGTTTAAAATGTTTTTTGTTGCGTGCAGAAATGTAATTTCGCTTCTCTGTAACAGTTCATTGATTCATAAATGCAACATACTACAGTTTGTCCATATATAAAGGTAAAAAACGATGATGAAAAGATGCAGTGTTATCTTCATTTTAAATGTCAAAAGGATTTTGTGGCTCCCAGTGTTTTCTTTTCTGTGGGAAATGGGTCCAAATGGCTCTTTGAGTCGTAAAGGTTGCCGACCCCTGGGTTAGGGTTACGCACTACTTCTTCTGTAGGAGGCAAAAATGGAGTCGTGACTGCGGACAGTCGTTGCGAGACCTTTGGGGCTCAATATGATGTCACATTTAAGGCGCACCAGCGTATAAGGTGGAGTGTAATTTTTTTAAGCATATCAAGGTGTTTAGTTGTGCCTTCATTCAGTGTCTGAAACTCATGACGAAAAGTTAGCGGACACCTGGGCAGACAACTCTGAAAAGTTGCCCGGCCATAAAGTTGCCTGTGCCATTTTTCACAACTTGAAACACAATAAGACGACTAATCGCAAAAAACAAACATTGTTGCGAAGTATAAAGGATTTTTTTTAAATTAAGGAAGTACCTACCACAAATGCTCCCTTGCTGAAAGGACAACCGACGTCTCCGGACAAGTTGTGTCCATAATTTGTAAAATGGCTTCAAATGACTTTTACTGAGCGTATATTAATAAGATCCCGCTGCATATAGCTATATTTTACGTTTTAAGACTTGCGTTGAAAATTCAGGAAGTCTTGTTTTTGAGTTGGTGACGAGTCTGTACGTGACGTCACGAAAGGAACGCCCCTGACCGAAAAAAAGACGCATTGTAGCGGTCCTTCCATCACGTCAATGTATTTTGCTGTACTTGATTGGTCTGGGGACCTCGTGTTGCACCCAAAAGCCTCCAGAAGAGGGTGTCCAAGCTCCATATAAGGAATTTATCAGCCTGTGGAAACGGAGGTGGCCACAGGCGGTCGCCATTGTGTGCCCCTTTTTCGTTGAGACATCTCCCCTCAATGTTGCCTCATAATGGCACGGAATAAATTCTTTAATCGATTGCAAACATGTATGCTTTCCTCTTCAGAACTATTTGAATCATATTCATAACTGGATGTGCAACAAGAAAGCATATTATCCGAATCTGAAGCCATTGTTTTGATTCTGCAGCAATGCAAGACGTCTTGGCGTGACGTCACGAACTGGAGGCGGGACTTTCTGAAAATGCCCAATTCGCAGCTCAATTTTTTGCAGATTTTTGACACTTTAAGTCATTTTTATTGGTCTTTTGCGTTTGAATAAAAATATCATACTGCGTGTTTTGGGTATTTTAGATGCTATAAAACGTGTTTCTGATGTCAGTTAAGAAACAAAAAAGGGACGTCGGTTGTCCTTTAATTTATGGTAAATATCTCTATACCGTGACTGTAAAGTGTACTTGAAAGTTTTGAAAGGAGCTTAAAGAGGAGTCCACGTGGCTTGTCGCGGTTTGCTTGTACCTTTTGCTTTTTTGAACAAAACAAATGTTTGATTTGAAAAAAAAAATTTTTTTTTTCTTGATGAAGTTGTCGGCCACCCGGGCTGAGACGTTTTGAAAGTTGTACGCCCCATGTAAAAGTTGTACGTGAGTACGTCAGTATAATGCGCCTCCGGGCAGACGTTATTTCAAACACCGCTTGTACACCGGAAAATATTGTACACAGATAATTATTTATTTTATTATTTTGTATCATCAGAAACTAAGTTGAAGGCATTTTTGGTCGTAACTGCCAAGTTCCTGCTCGCTCTGCAGTTGAAGCGAGTTCATCGCCACCACCAGGCGCTCATGTCAAAATGTTTTGGAGCAAATCAAAACACAACAAAGATCGAAACAAACAGTTTCGATTTGGAGAAAAACTCACAAGTCAGGGCTTGAGTATTTCAAGGCCCTACCATATTGGCTAATTAAACAACAGGACCATGCGAAGGCAGTTATTATGTAAATTAGCCACAATATTATGTTACAGTGAAGAAGACGTGCAAGGGGGATCACTCACGGCCCAAATTTTGAAATAAAAGGCAGAGAAATGATTTTTCATGTGTGGACAGGCACCACAGAGAGACGACTACCGTATTTACCGGTGTAAAATGCGCACTGCAGTATAAGGCGCACCCACATTAATGGTGTATTTTCAAACTTGTTCCATATATAAGGCACACTGGAGGCCCATAGTTTCCAGAACAATCTCGAGTAGATTGCAGGGTGAGTCGCAATTTTCTGTTGGTCTCGATTAACGCGCATTTTTATGACAATATCTTATTTTGTTTCCCCTTTTGTACTGTCTAGTGTTATCTAATTAGTTCCCTTATTCATTTCGAGTCCAGAGTACTTTTTGTGTCATTATTTACTTCACGTTTTGTCGAGTGGAACTTTGGAGCACATGTGCTTCAGAGTGCTTTTCTGTTGCGCAGTTAATCACAAGACGAAACCCATGCGACTTCACCGATCCCTTCTGCCATACTGTGTTGCAGGTAATAATTGTTTCATTTCGTTTTTATTGAACAATATTTAGTTTCTTGTGTCGTGTTTCATTAGCCCGTGAGTGTCCGTGGCGGGTTGAACTGTGCGCCAGCCATTACAAGCGCTCCGCGTGTTCTGCCGAGTCTCCGCCTATGATGCGTTCAGGAACATCTTGTAAATAACATTGAACTTGTGTTGTATTCTCTTTTTCTGTAAATAACCACTATAAGATCACACGTTGTTAATTCTGTTTTGTTATTTACAATGTTTTGCATTTGAGAACAATCTCGAGGAGATTCAGGTTAATCACAAGACGAAACCCATGCGACTTCACCCATCCCTTCTGCCATACTGTGTTGCAGAAATAAAAGAAATAAAAAGACACATCCACGCGTCTCGTCTTCATTAAGACGGCAGCATCGTGGAGACGAAGACAGTCACTGTTGTGACACCCGTCACATTGGTGCCGTGACCCGGATCACAAATGACTCTCCACTTCGGACCGGGACCGCGATGCTGCACAATGAAGATGCTGTACAGTCCCATCACTCGGTGGACGGTGTGTCGGCCCCTGTTTTGAAAATACATGTAGTGTGTTAATTGTCTGACCTGCTGTTTTGCAATTAGTGTGTTTTTTTTTCATGCACGTGTTTTTGTGTGTTAAGTCTAAGAATGAGCTCCTTACAAGCAACAATTAGGACACCTTTGAATGAGTGTGTTGGTAGAGGTAGAGGCTTCCCAACCGTGTTACAGTTATGTAGTGCAATCCAGAGTGGTGTAGTTTGTACAGAGGGGAATGGGCAGGTGCGAGCTGAGGCCACTTATGTTAGTGGGGACAGAGTTCCTTCCCAGACCCAGTGCAGTGCATCTCCGACGAGCGCACAGACCCTGACATACCGGCGACAGATCCCTTACTCCAGTCACCTGACATAGTTGGTCAGATGACTGACATAATTAGACAGCATTTTTGTACATCCTTGCCCGATAACCTTGTCTATTGTGCCTGTTGGTCTTTCTGTTGTCTCCGTCTGTATGTTGCCTCACTTCTGCATAATTTAAGGGGGGTGTATGTAACAGAGTTGTGCACTTAGATTATTAAATTATGAAGGAAGTGACGCAACGGCGCACAGTTTGGCACCATGTCCCGCCCATAGTTTCCAGAACAATCTCGAGGAGATTGCAGGGTGAGTCGCAATTTTCTGTTGGTCTCGATTAATGCGCATTTGCATGACAATATCTTATTTTGTTTCCCCTTTTGTACTGTCTAGTGTTATCTAATTAGTTCCCTTATTCATTTCGAGTCCAGATTACTTTTTGTGTCATTATTTACTTCACGTTCTGTCAAGTGGAACTTTGGAGCACATGTGCTTCATAGTGCTTTTCTATTGCGCAGTTAATCACAAGACGAAACCCATGCGACTTCACCCATCCCTTCTGCCATACTGTGATGCAGGTAATAATTGTTTCATTTCGTTTTTATTGAACAATATTTAGTTTCTTGTGTCGTGTTTCATTTGCCCGTGAGTGTCCGTGGCGGGTTGAACTGTGCGCCAGCCATTACAAGCGCACCGCGTGTTCTGCCGAGTCTCCGCCTATGATGCGTTTAGGGACATCTTGTAAATAACATTGAACTTGTGTTGTATTCTCTTTTTCTGTAAATAACCACTATACGATCACACGTTGTTAATTCTGTTTTGTTATCTACAATGTTTTGCATTTGAGAACAATCTCGAGGAGATTCAGGTTAATCACAAGACGAAACTCATGCGACTTCACCCATCCCTTCTGCCATACTGTGTTGCAGGAATAAAAGAAATAAAAAGACACATCCACGCGTCTCGTCTTCATTAATACGGCAGCATCGTGGAGATGAAGACAGTCACTGTTGTGACACTCGTCACACATATACAGTGATACTTTGGCTTACACACTTTATTGGTTAATAATAATAATAATAATAATAAATTTCATTTATAAGCGCCTTTCAAAACTAATTGAAACCAGATTCTTTTCTTACAGTGTATTGTAGGTGTTCAAATACCTGACATGTTTCGGCGTATATTTCCATCTTCGTCAGAGTGTCACGGATGTTGTTGTGACGGTGTTGCTATGAGAAACATGTATTCGAACACCTACAATACACTGTCTGTAAGAAAAGAATCTGGTTTTAATTAGATATCAAGTAGACAGAATGAACTTAGTACAACTAAAGCCTTTCAAAACTCTCAAGGACACTTTACAGTCACAGGATATTTTTTCTGCGGGTGAGCAGTGGGTGAGCAGTGGCAGCAACACGCGCCTGAGTGCCTAAGGCGAAAAGTGTGTACGCCAAAAAATTATTTCCCATTGGAAACCTTTAAAATGAGAATAATCCGTTCCCAGGTCCCCATAAAATATAATTTTCTAAGCCTTAAAACTACACAATAAACTATACTGTATAATAAAGTTGTTTTATTTACCTTTCTGATGGTCGTTGACGGCTTGATGGAATGGAGTGGCCGGTTTCATCAGCATTAAACACTTGATGAGGAATGTAGCCTTCTACTTTCGCCACCTTGAGGAATGATCCATTGTAGGTGCTTTCTCTGCGATATTTTTTCCTAGTTCCTCATCAATTGTGTTCTGTTTAGCTGGGTTGATAGGTTTTGCATCAAGTGTACAGATGGCTTGTGCGGGTTATTTGTGGAGCCTGATTGATGGGAATTTTAACCTTGCAGTCTACACTCTGCCTTTGAACTATCAAAGTTGAAACGAGTCCAAATGTCACTGTTTTCTATCCATTTTGTCACTCTTTCTCTGTCGTCTGCCTGTCTCTTTAATGTTTAAACCACCTCCCCTCACTGCTGCGTTCTTGACCAATCACGTGGCTTTAACCGAAGACTGGGGGCAGGGATTAGAGGACAATAAATATGTCGGTTGCCATTTTATTTCTGGGAGAATGGCTTCACCATCTCTCTTTCTGTAACCCCCCCGCCCCTTTTCAAACCTTTTCCATATATCAGGTGCACCGGAGTATAAGGTGCCCTCTCAATGAATGGTGTATTTTCAAACTTGTTCCATATATATAAGGGACACCAGAGTATAAGGTGCACCCACAATGAATAGTGTATTTTCAAACATTTTCCATATATACAGTAAGGCGCACTGGAGTATAAGGCGCACTGCCAATGAATAGTGTATTTTCAAACTTGTTCCATATATAAGGGGCACCGGAGTATAAGGCGCACCCCCAATGACTGGTGTCTTTTCAAACGTTTTCCATATATCAGGTGCACCGGAGTATAAGGTGCCCTCTCAATGAATGGTGTATTTTCAAACATTTCCCATAAATACAGTAAGGTGCACCGGAGTATAAGATGCAACTCCAATATATGGTGTATTTTCAAACTTTTTCCATATGTAAGGCACACCGGAGTATAAGGCGCACCTCCAATGAATGGTGTATTTTTAAACTTGTAAATACTACTAAAATACTGTATTTGTTAACAAGCCATTCCAAAGTCCATTTTGGACATTATGTTCCCTTGAATCCCTTGCAATCCGGTTTGGTCAGAGGGCCCACTTTTTTTAGGAGGACGGGTACATGTCATGTATCTAAGTTGAAACATCGTTGCGTCTTGTCGAAAATGGCGGCTAAGACTTCCGTCTAAAGATAGGCAGCGTGCATGGATGACTAATTCATCAGCGTTATACCTCGCCGAGTCGCTTCATTCTCCCCAATTAAAATTCAATGCGGTTAGGCAACGGGAACATGTAAAGCAGGTCCACATCGTTTCATAGGACCTCTCTCTCCGAGTGCTTTCAGCTTCTTTACAAATACTTAATCTGCGCTATCGCTACAGTTTGATCCATATTATTAATTTATATCCTCTCCCGCCAGGGAAGGATCGAAGAGAAAACTGGGATTTTTCTTTAATTCCGTGCAAGTTCTCTGATTAATTATTGACAAGAGAGGCCAACAAGTACATGCTTTTAACACCATTTGCAACATGTTCTGCTTGACCTAAATTGACATTTGCGCCACCGGATGAGAGATCTACTTTTATAAAGGAGTATTCTCGTGTTGAGAAAATGCTTGTCTTGAAATATTGATTAACGCGGGTAAAAGCTATGAATGATAAAGGTCGAAAAATATCAGATTTTTTTTCCCCTCAAACACAGATATTAACCACAAAACATTGATACTTTTCACACTTCTGTTACGTAAGGCAATACAGAGATACCTCGGCTTACTTAATTGGTTCCCCGAAAGTGTAAGGCGAAAAGTGTGTATTCCAAACATTAATCTCCCATAGTAAACCATTAAAATGAGAATAATCTGTTCCCAGGTCCCCATAAAACATAATTTTCAACTAAATAAGCCATAAAACTACACCCTATATACCATATTCTATGTATAATAAATATGCTATGTTATTGTAATTAAAAAATAAACTGTACTATATAATAAAGTCATTTTATTTACCTTTGTGATGGTCGTTGATGGCTTCATGGAATGGATAGCTTTTTGCATAAAGTGTCTCAAGGAGATCTGGGTTGTACATCTTAGAAGTTGTTATATTGCAACAGCAACATATGCACGCAGACACACTAGAAACTTCATTCATGGCTGGTTCCCTTGCTTTTATGTTCTCTTCATATTATACAGATGGCTTGTGCAGGTTATTTATGGAGCCTTATTGTTGGGATATTTTAACCTTGCAGTCTACTCTCTGCCTTTGAACTATCAATAAAGTTGAAACGAGTTAAAATTTCACTGTTTTCTATCCATATTTTCACCTTTTCACTTTTGTTTTTTTCACTTCTGTTTTTTGTTTCAAGCTCTGTCATCTCCCTTTCGTTTCTGTTTCTGTAATCCCTCCACCCCACTCACTGCTGCGTGTGTCCTGCTGCGTGTGTCCCCTTCCTCCTCTACCACGGATCTTGACCAATCACGTGCGGTTTTAACCGAAGACTGGGGGCGGGGAATAGAGTTTAAAAAACTCCAAGAACCGGCTCGTTCACGAACGACACATCACTCATTGTGGCACTCTGTGTGTTTCCCGAAAAATAGTTTGTATGCCAAGATTATATTCTTGCAAATTTAACGTTCGTATGGCGAAAGGTTCATTAACTAAAGCGTAAGCCGAGGTATCACTGTATATGTGACGAAGGGGAACGCATTTGAACGATTGAGAGCTGGCCGAAATGAGGCGCTCAGTCAGCTTCATGTCTCCATCTGAATCCAACGTAATCATTGGAAGGTTGCTCCCCCCCAAAAAATCACGCATTGAGCTTTTTTCGGCTTTGATGATGTCGGTTGAATAACAAAAATAAGGTGTGCCAACCCAACATACTTCCGTTTAAAAACCGCAACCAAAACACAAGACTTTTATGTTGGGGTGTTGTGAGGCGCGACCGTTGCTGGAGGGATCGAAATCATAAATACTGGTATGAAATAAAATATAGGACATGTTTCAACAACTCATTTGTGCTTCATTTTTTAGTCAAGGGCTACGTAGTCACTTTCTTTTCTATCTATCTATCTATCTATCTATCTATCTATCTATCTATCTATCTATCTATCTATCTATCTATCTATCTATCTATCTATCTATCTATCTATCTATCTACCTACCTACCTACCTACCTACCTACTTACCTACCTACCTATCTATCTATCTATCTATCTATCTATCTATCTATCTATCTATCTATCTATCTATCTATCTATCTATCTATCTATCTATCTATCTATCTATCTATCTATCTAGCTAGCTAGCTAGATATCTATCTAAATCCTTTGTGTATTTTTGAATAAATCACAAAAATTCTGTTGGTTTACCACGTTTTAATCATGTGTAACTATTTCATGTGTGCATGTATTTGTGTGTGTGTGTTTTTTCCACTCTCGTATCTGTCTTTTAATGTGTATGGCTTTAAAATGCACGTCTCAGGACAGTGGCTAGATTTGCAGTAAGCTAGCTAAGCCGTTTGCTAGTGTGCACGTTGTCCGGTTTAATTTGGGCTAGCGTAGCTCATATATCTATGTGCTTGTTGGCCGTTTGTTTCTTTTATTATTTATATTTAAATTCATTCCAATGTGTTCTCATTTGCTGAGGTAGAATTCTAACATTCCGTTAGCTAACAGCGTTCAACGTAGCGGTGGATTTGCGTTAGCCGGTTCTGCTTCGCGGTAGACATCCTGGACTTTTTTTTCTTAACAATGCGAAATGGTTCCAAACTGTAGAAATGTTCTGTTTATTGCTTTGAGCAACCGCAGTCACATGACTTCTTTTCCATCCATTTCTGGGGGCGGCCATTTTGCCATGCTATCACCTGTGATGACAAGGGCTCATGTAATGAATGACCTCACCTGTTTTTTGGATTTGGACATTCGCTAGCTGATCCCAGAGGCACGCTGATGTCATTTCTAACACCATCATGTGGCAGCATCAAGCGATAGAATTGAACATATCGTGTCAAGGACATTTTAGACTTGACTGTCACTTTCGGTTGAAGTGTTTCACTGACACGGGAAAGGGCTTAAGCATGTCGGCACGGCCCTTCTGCGACTGTTGCCGTTTCTCAAAAGGATCGCCCACCCTCCGCCGTAGACACCGGGGGCCTGAGGGCTCTCTGGAAGCGGCGCAGGAGGAAAGAGAAGAAGTCAAGTATGTCAGGAATGAAGAGTAGGCTCAGGATGGCAAGTCTGTGCAGAGAACGGCATCAGTGCTGAACTCAAGGTGAGGGAGCAGAAATGGCCCAGGGGAGACACATCGGCATTACCTCGGAACAAAGAATTCGCAACTGTTTATATCAAAGCTAATCGCCTCGAATCACACACTCGCTCCTTCTTAGCTTCTGAAGTATACTACAGTTTTGAAATTACCGCTGACAATTTTATTCCGTCATGGTCCGACGGGTGTAAAAAAAATGGTGATATTCTATTTCAGGACTTGGCAAAATTAATAATCTGAGTGATGTACTGTATCTGTCCAATCTGACACTCTGTAAAATCCATGTCTCTCGTTTGAACGCTCGGCATAATCCTTTAATGTTGCAATTATTTGGAATGATTTCTACAATAGAGTCAAGTCAAGTTAAATCAAGTCAATGGTGTGTCCCAAATCATAAAAAAAAAAGTTCTTTTCAGGGCACCTTTGGATACAATGGAAAGAATTTCTCTGTAAAACAAGAGCACATCAATGACGGGTGGTAAAAACGTTGCCTGTCTAGATAGCTAGGTGGCTACCAATCTATCCATCTATTTATCTATCTATCTATCTATCACTATATATCAGTAGTTAGCTAGTTAGATAGCACAAACTATCTAGCTAGTGAGAACAAACTATCCAGATAGCTAGCAAAATCTGCGTAGTTAACCCAAACTATATAGCTTGATAGATAGATTTCGATCTCAATAGATAGATCTAGATCCGGGGCCAGGAGCCTTTTTGACAAAGAGAGCCATAAAACTAAAGTACCGTATTTTCACGACCAAAGAGCGCACCGTGTGAAAAGGCGCAGTCTCATTTATGTGTGCCATTTCTGCATTTAACACACACATTGGGCGCACCGGATGAAAGGACGCAAGTTTTATATACCGGTACATATCCTCTACTGCCATACGGGCGTCCGCCTTACCACAACAAACAGGCGTATTTAAAAAACAGATCGGGAGCAAAACTGAGTTTGGTAGGGCTTTATTTATTAATGACAAATTAAGAACATTTTGTAATCATCGCTCAATAGGCGTCGGCATTGCAAAAACAAGCACATTACCGGTAACAGAATCGAACAGTTGCGCTAAATCCAACATGGCAGGTTCGCTTTCCTCACTGTCAGTTACTTTCTGTGCCGTACGGCTCTTCGGAAATAATGCCGGCTTTTCCGAAAGCTCGAACCACCGTTCCAGTAGACACGTTAGCCCAAGCATCCACAATCCATTTGCAAACTGTGGCGTAACTCGCCCGGCGGTGCCTACCACTCTTCGTGAAGCTGTGGTCTCCTTCGGTCATCCATCGCTCCCACGCCGCTTGCAGCCTCACTTTGAACGGCCGGTTCACACCGTACCCCGTTGTGCGTATCCCTACCGTACTGGTTCCCTTCTTCTCCACCGTGTGACTCACCGGGATGTCAAAAGTTAGCGGTACCTCGTCCATGTTGGTGATGTGGCTCGGCTGGATGCGCTTGTCGGCGATGTGCTTCTCGCAGTAGGATCGGAAGTTCGCCAACTTTTCTGAATAATCCGCCGGCTGTTGCTGCGCAACCGTAGTTCTGGTCCGGATGGAAAAATGGCACTGTTTCATAAAACGCCAGCACCAAGACGGACCTCCTCGGAAATGTTCAATTTTCATTTCCTCCGCTAGCGTTACTGCTCTGAGTCGGATGGTGACAGTCGAAACGCTCCTTCCGCTCGCTCTTTGCTCGACGATCCATTGCTCGAGTCTTCCCTCCTTTTCCGCCACCTTGCTTTATATCCGCGAAAACTCAGCTGAGTCTTCTTCACCTGTCGGAGTTCGTTCTCCAGCTTCCTCCACTTGCGAACCATTGACTCGTTAACTTTATATTCTCTTGCGGCGGCTCGATTCCCATGCTCCTCGGCGTAGCTGATAGCCTTCAGTTTAAACTGAGCTTCATAACCATGTCTCTTTGCCATTTTCAGGGTTGTTCAAACAGCAATGTTCTGCATAAAGCACATACGTACCTGTTCTTTTATACACAACCCACGCCTACACCCACGCCCCCCTCATGTTCTCTACCACGTCCTCGTGGTGGTCTCTAATACGTCCGCACATTCAGCGCACTGCACTACAGGGCACACTGCACATTTTGAAAAAAATCTGAGATGTTTATATGCGCCTTATGGTCGTGAAAATACGGTATTTAGAAATGTTTTTCAGTGAGAGCCACACTCGCGCGCACACACACACACACACACACACACACACACACACACACACACACACTCACACACGCACACACACGCACACAGACGCACGTGCGACAACTGTTCAGCAAAATGTCAGAATGTATTTGATAGAGTGTTTTTATACACATCCGTAAACATCATGTGTTATTTCATGTTTAGTTTATTAAATACTATGTTATTTCATGTTTAGTTTAGTCTATATGGATGTATGTAGCTTATTAGTTAATTCGTTGCAGATGTAGGGGGTAACTAGATATGTTCCTCAGTCTAATGTTCTTCCAACCCCCTGCCCGTAGCTGATTGGACAACAGATCGCTGCTGTGTGAGTTAAACTAGGTTGAAGGGGCGGGCTTTGTGCTCTTGGCTTCCCGCTTCGACGAGAGATGTCCCTCTATTGTTTTACTAGAATAAAGTAGTCTTTTCTCTTCACCATCTATCGTCCCCGCTGGTATTTCATCATAAAACTCTGTTGAACTCCGAACCAGAAGAGAAACAGGAATTAGATTCCAACATAAATTGGTGTCGAGTAACCCGTGCCAAGAGTCGAGTCCGGAGCGGTTGGGGGGTGCCCGCCTGCGTGCTTCAGTTGACGAGAGACAAAAGCTCCCTGGCTTTGGCGGTGTCTGCTTGTGAATTCTCCACAAGAGACGAGGGGGTCGTTCCCTCGGCGACGCCTGCTTGTTGACTGAAGACGAGAGCCGAAAAGTTGCTGCCATTCGGCGCGGTGGAGCCTCTCTTCATCCTGACTGACTCCACGGTTGAGTTCAACGAGTTTTCAAGTTGTGTGACGCGCTAGCACGCAGCCATTTTGTTTGAATGTATTGTGGCCAGAGGTATTGTTCGGTTGAAATTCTTGTTCGTCTTTCCTGGTTCGGTATTGTCGGAAGTTCACTTGATAAAAATATCAGCAACGACGATAGATGGTGAACAAAAAGCTACTTTATTCTAATGAGACGGAAAAAGCACTTCTCGTCTCGGTGGGACGAAGACATGAGCACACGGACAAAGATAGAACAAAGAGACAAAGAGAACGAGCTCCCGCTCTGACAAGTTTTTAAACATACAGTGGCGATCTGTTGTCCAATCAGTTGCGGACAAGTCGATCTTTCCCGTCCAATCGGTTACGAACAACTCTGTGTTGGGAGGGTCTCAGATTGGAGTTGGAGCTGTTGCTTCTTTGCAACGACTATTGAACTAATAAGACTGATAATTTTATTTAACTAAATTAGACTGAAATTAAACGTGCACTAATCATAATGTATACTAGGCTAAACATGAAAAAACATATGTTTACTAATCTGAACATGAAATAACGTAATATGTTTACTAATGTGCATAAACACTCTATCAGGTATCCTATTCATGGTTAATCCACGTATCCACGGCTAGTAACACAAATTTTTGGTCCGGTTACGGCGAACCACCTTAAATTCGGGACGATGTACAAAAAAAAATATTTTTGCACGCGACTGATTGACGCAATTACGGGTCAAAATACCATCTGATCCGCACGCCGGCTAAAGGAGCATAAGACTAGTGAAATATTCTTCACAAGAGTTGAACTCCTGGAATTTATCTCTGTGCGAGGACTGGTGAAAAATTAAAACATTGAAAATTTTATTAATTTTGAACCAGGGGATTATGTGTTTTTTTTTTGTTTAAATGCAGCTGCAATTGATCGCAGATTCTCCGTGATATTAATACATTCATTTTGGTTGATCTGAGCTGAAATGGTGAGCTACAAAAGTTTCTTTGTCTGAGAGAAAGATCTTGAACAAACGTGGGTTTTGGGTGAGGAGCCATTTGAGCCATTAGTGGGAGTGTGTGACTGTGTGCGTGTGAGTGCGTGCGCGTGTGCGTGTTTGTGTAAGTGCATTCATTGTGTGTGAATGTGAGCGCGTCTCTTGTTTGGAGACGTTGACACAGCGGGAGTCTTCTTTGTGTTTGAGTTAACAGCGGGTGTGTGCAGAATTTGTTAGTGAACTGTGGTGAATTGAAATAATGGGTGCAATCTTTTTCTAAGAAAACCCCAATCCACCAGGATATGAAATTAATAAAAAAGTGGGGAAGATGAAAACATTTTCAGAGTACGCTTTTAAAATTGTTTTCAGAAACGCCAGCGGTATTCCTGAATCTGCTGATGAGGATTACGTATATGTTAACAAATTTAAGCAAACTGGGAAAAATGAAAAAGCTATGTCTTTAAAGATGGCCGTTGATAAGAAACTCCTCCCTTACAAGGACAGACAAAAAAACTAACCACTGCAGGGAGGGGGGCGAGCTGTGGGCTGGGGGATTTGAGCTTGGGGGTCAGAGGTCAGGGGGGGATCTGCACGCGGGGTCTTCCACCACTTCCTCTAATGGCTGCCCTCTCTGTCCCCCACCCTCCCTGCCACCCCTTCTTGCTGCATATAGAAAACCAGATGTGCAAATGTCTTCATCTATTGCTGACTTTAAAAATCCTGTGACTTCTCAAATTCTTTTGTACCTTGACGAAATCTTACTTGCCTCACTGACTGAAGACGAAAATAGGACTGTATCAATCGCTTTGTTCCAAAATCTAGAAAGTACAGGTAACAAAGCTTCTTTGACTGTGTTACAGTTTTGCCAAAAAGAAGTTGAATTTCTAGGAGAAAAAAATGGTGAAATTTCTACGACCTGATTTGAAAGACACACCATTACCTGACAGCATCCACCTGTATGTTGATGGCTCCGCATCTAGGTCAGATGCAGGGGGTAACAGGGTCGGTTAGGCTGTTGTGACCGATGTTGAAATTATTGCTGACGGTTCATTACCAAACACGTACTCAGAGCAAGCAGCAGAAATTGTTGCCTTGACTGAAGCGTATAAATGGGCAGAAGGAATGACGGTGACGATTTTTACAGACAGCCAATGTTGTGCCTTCAAAGAAATCCGATGCATTATCCGTTGTGAAAGCATTATGCAAACATATTATTCCAGAACATGGCCTGTATGTCTGTTTTTGGTTAAATTATATATGAAAATAACGCCCACTAATAATGGCTTAACGCCTTTTGAGATCTTGCATGGCAGACCTTTCATCCTCCCATTATGGGAAGGTGTGCCCTGGCAAGAGAATGAATCAGATCCAAGTGCTTTGTTGGTAAAATCGTTGTGTGAACTGTCACAAAGCTCGCCCCTTCAACCTAGTTTAACTCAAACAGCAGCGATCTGCTGTCCAATCAGCTACGGGCTACATTGGAAGAACATTAGACTGAGGAACATCTCTAGTTACCCCCTACATCTGCAACAAATTAACTAATAAGCTACATACATCCATATAGGCTAAACTAAACATGAAATAACATAGTATGTACTTGTGGCGTCACCGGTGCGCCACGCAGCTTTAAGCTTTAATGTCTTTCAATTCCTTGATCTCCTTGATGTGCGTATCACCCTGACGCATAGCACACGCTTGCAAATTGTATAAAAGGAGCTGTCGCGGGACAGAGAGATTGGGCGAACCACGGGGGCAGAATCATATCAGACTCATCTCGGACTCACGCCCGGCTCACGCCGGGCGTCGGACGGGCATCACGGCACGACTTGCTCAACTCCACGCCACGATCAATCTCTGCGCGTCACCTGCCTGGGAGATCTGACAACGAACCTACTTACAAATAAAGAGAAACATCAAACTCTTTATACTAAACTAAACATGAAATAATACATGAGGTTTACAGATGTGTATAAAAACACTCTATCAGTCTTATTTAAAATAACTTGATACGTGATAGTACTCATCGTTAACATGAATGGTTTTCCGTTCTCATGATTGGTAAAAATACAGCCAACGATCGGAATGAAAGTCAACTTGCCGGCTCCATACGCGAAGTTACTGCTAACTAGCCTGCACACGGCTCATTAGCTTCCACACTTGCTCTGCAACATACTTCGCATAGAAGTATATTGATGCTAACGTTAACATGGGACTTGTTAAAATGTCACTGACATTCGACTGTTTCATCGATGGTATTGTTTCATTGCAAATTAGAATCAGAACCTTTTCCCTCCAGAAAGGCGAATCATCGGTGTATTCAAGCTGAAGTGTACTTGGTTTTTACTCGTCGGGCACATTTAAAGGGCCGTTTACCTGTTTCAACTGACAGCCAATATCATCCAATCAAAATTGTGCTTTCCCCCAACTGCAGCCCCAACAGAAAATTAACAGACAAAAGCGAGAATATGTATTTAGATTTATCGGCGAGCCATATGCAATCATCAAAAGAGCCATATATGACTTGCGAGCCATAGGTTCCCGACCCCTGATCTAGATATATCTACATCTAGATATATCTAGATCTATGTCATGATCTGGTTGGCGACCAACGGGCGGCGCTGTCGGCCCCCCCTGCACCTGCGCAGGTGCTGGTCGTCCCGATCAGTGGCAGATTGCCACGTTCGGATTGGCAACCAACGGGTAGCGCTGTCAGCCCTGCCTGCAGCCTCGCAAGTGCTGGTCGTTCCAATCAGTGGCAGTCAAAAGGACTCCCGGCACGGCCATTCGGCGTCGGGTCATTGTATGCAATTGTATGCATTGTGCATTGTGTATGCATTGTATGCTATGCATGTGTTTGTTTCATCTTGGCAGACTTTTACTCTTGGTTTTTCTTTTGATACTTTGGATTTTTCCGTTCAGATGATGTTGATGTTTTAGATTTTGTTCCTGCTGACTTTATTTTAATACAATTTGTCAAACACAACCTCCTGCTCCCTCCTGCCTGCTTTTTGGGATCCACGACTGCCATCACCACCTTGCAAACCGTGACAGAATGACCCGACCAACCATCGGATCCCACAGGTACAACGGACCCGTCTCATTTCCACCCTGTGCCTGGCATTGTAACGTCGAAGTCGAGCCATGCGTCGTTGCATGATCGTGTGAGATAGGGTCGCACTCACGCCCACGACAAGCCGTGCCACATCCACGTCCACGTCAGGCTGAGACCTCTTTCCAGGTGGCCATCCAGGGTGACACTGGGTGTCTGCCAGTGCACGCTCACATCCAGCCATGCGTTGTCGTGCATGTTGAATTGAGTCAAATCCACGACAAGCCGTGCAGCGTCCACGTCAGTCCGAGACCCCATTCACCGCTGGATCCCGCAGCTGCTAAGGACTGGTCTCGTTTCCCCGGTGCCGGGCAGTTCACGTCCACGTTAGCCCACGCCGCGTCGAGTTTGAATTGCGTCACTCGGCGATCCGTAACGTCCATGTCAACGCCCGGTCGAGACCTGTTCCCTTACGGCCGTCCGGGGTGCCACTTTGTGCCTGGCAGTGCAACGTCCTCGTCGAGCCATGCGTCGTCACGTTTGTGCGAGAAGGGTCGCACACACGTCCACGACGATCCGTGCCGAGTCTTCGTCCACGTCAGGCCGAGTCCCATTCCCATCAGGCCGCCACCCATCATATGCTGGAGAGGCAACGGTTGCCGTCTCCACAATTGTTCCCTGGCAAGTTGGACCTTTTGGGAGACTGTTAGGACTTCTGTAAGCAGTGCCTTGAAGGGGCGGGGGGGGGCATACTGTCATAATCTGGTTGGCGACCAACGGGTAGCGCTATCAGCCCTGCCTGCAGTCTCGCAGGTGCTGGTCGTTCCAATCAGTGGCAGTCAAAAGGACTCCCGGCACGACCATTCAGCGTCGGGTCATTGTATGCAATTGGTTGCATTGTGAATTGTGTATACATTGTATGCTGTGCATGTGTTTGTTTCATCTTGGCAGACTTTTACTCTTGGTTTTTCTTTTGATACTTGTATTATGCTGTTCAAATGATTTTAACGTTTTAGATGTTGTTTCTGTTGACTTTATTTTAATACAATTTCTCAAATACAACCTGCTGCTCCCTCCTGCCTGCTTTTTGGGATCCACAACTGCCGTCACCACCTTGCAAACCGTGGCAATCTAGATCTAATCGATAGATAGATAGATCTCGATAGATAGATGTAGATATATCTCGATCTAAATATATCTAGATCCATCTATCTATCGAGATTGAGATCTATCTATCGTGCTATGTGCTAGCTATCTGGATAGTTTGTGCTCGCTAGCTAGATAGTTTGTGCTAGCTATCTGGATCGTTTGTTCCCGCTAGCTAGTTAGATCGATCTAGATATATTTAGATCAGTGGTTCTTAATCTTGTTGGAGGCATCGAACCACACCAGTTTCATATGCTCATTCACCAACCCCTTCTTCCAATAACTGTGCCTACTAACTGCAGTCTCGACTGAGGGGTGGACCTCTGTGGCGGAGGATCCACCGAACCCCTGAGACCGACCCCTCGGGTTCGATCAAACCCAGGTTAAGACCCACTGAACTAGATCTAGATCGATAGATCAATAGAGTTTGTTTTTTATCTCCTGACAGAATGGAAGCACCTATACATAAATTCATTTTAAACTTGTTAGTTAGGGAGCGTCAGCGGCTACCACGGTGTTCAAACTTGCCTCATGCTCAACGCACGCATCTGCGCATTTGCTTTTCGAAGCGGTCCAAGATGTTTTTCGATGGCAACACTTGTATTCGTTGTGAACGGAAATCCTTAGACACGCAGAAATTGACTATTTCAGAATACCATGTTCATAAATGTCGTTTGAGATTTTAACGAAACAGTCATAGAGATTTGTTGTTGATATTTTTCAGGGTGTAACGGTCAAGTGACTCAACTCACATCATAACACGCAGCAGTTTGTCAGATAGTCAATAATAATAATACATTACATTTTAAGCGCCTTTCAAAGCTCTCAAGGACACTTTACAGTCACAGAGAAGCATAGGTACTACAATCAATAAAATATAATCATGAATACAATGCAATAAATAAAATAAAATTATAAATAGAAACAAGAGAGAGAGCTACACAGAAAATGCAATTTTAAATCGGTGGGTTTTGATATGGGACTTGAAGGTGGGAAGAGAATCGATGTTACGAATGTTGGGATGAAGTGAGTTCTAGAGTTTGGGGGTAGGGCAGTTGAAGGCTCTGTCACCCATCGTGCTGAGATGGGCAGGAGGGGGGGGCACCCAGACACGGAGGCAGAGAGAGGATCTGAGGGAACGAGAGGGAATAGAAATTTGAGGAAGGTCAGATAGGTAAGGGGGGGCAAGGTTATGGATAGATTTAAATGTATAAAGAATAATTTTAAAGTTTATTCTATATTTGACCAGGAGCCAGTGGAGCTCTATCCTCGTTCAAAACTCTTATCACCTCCCGGATTGACTATTGCAATTCACTTCTCTTTGGTTTCCCTCTCAAACTTCTCCACAAACTTCATCTCGTCCAGAATTCTTCAGCTCAGAACATCACCAGAACCTCATCCTTTCACCACATCACCCTCGTCCTCCAAGAGCTCCACTGGCTCCCGGTCAAATATATGCCGGTCCCAGTTCAGTTTACGGTCATAGTCAACATAAAATCAAGATAATTACCCGCTGTATACTGGAACAAACCAAACAGCTTTGCTGTTCAGTTCGCTAACCTTCATGCTAATGCTAAATAGCATCTATGATATGGCGGATCAATGAATGACTCTCTGTGGTTTTGTGTTGTCATGTTATGTGTTATTTAGTTTTTTTTTGTTCTTTTGACTTTAAGACGGCGCCGCGAGAATGGCTGCCTTTCCAGCAGATCCTGTGTTTTGCTTTTTCTACTTTCATTTCTTTCATAACTTTGCTGCTGTGAAATGTAAATTCCTCCACTGCGAGACTAATAAAGGCAAATCAAATCCAATCCAATCAAACTGTCACTTCTCTTCATCCACTGTGTCGAATGTTAAACATCAATGTTGTACCGATGACCTCTGCCAATCAAGTGATCAAGAAATTCAGTTCGGTTCCAAAGATGGGAGGACTCCGCAGCAGTTCTCCAGTAGCAAAGGTAAACGCCATGTGTACGCATTTGAACAAATGCCAAACAACGTAATTGCCCCAGATGGGGCTGGTTTCCAAGTCTGACTTTCACAGCTTTGGTGATGGTAACTGTAATTACAGTTTGGGTGCTTTAATGGAAAAGTGAACCGAAATCATAACTTGTCATTGCCTCCGAAAACCACCTTTAAATAACAACAACTTGTTAATGACTCAAAAACGACTCAACTGCTCAGCAACCAAATCTTCTTCGAGGACAAAGAGCGCTGGACTGTTTCCAGGCCCGATGAATGAAAAGTTATTTTCTTAGTTACTTTCAGGATGACGACGATCCTGGCGGAACATCTTAGTAGTGATACTTGATGAACGCAATCTGCAAAATTAACCTAAAATCAAAGCTCTAATTTCTCATGAGCACCTTGATGCAGTCATTCATGCCTTTGTCATATCTCGGCTCGATTACTGTAATGTCCTCCAATCCTCCTTAAAGCGTCTCCAGCTGGTCCACAATGCTGCTGCTCGCCTCTTGACTGATACTCGTAGGAGGGCGCATACACTGTGACTTCTACTCTGGCATTCCTTCACTGACTCCCTTTACATTTTAGAGTTATTTTCAAGATCTTATTATTTGTTTTCAAATCTTTAAAAATACACCCCTACACACTTCCCGACCCCTCAGGTCTGCTGACCAGACATTGTAAGATGTGCCAAAAACTAAACGGAGGCTCAGAGATGATCGAGTTCCTTCACTGACTCCCTATACATTTGAGAGTTCTTGTCAAGATCTTTTTTTTTTCAAATCTTTAAAAATCCACCCTTACATTCTTTTCGACCCCTCAGGTCTGCTGACCAGACATTGTAAGATGTGCCAAAACTAAACGGATGCTCAGAGAGGATCGGGCCTCCTACTATCTGGACTGACCTGCCATTCAACATTCGGCAAGTCCCCTCGCTGCCGATTTGACTCTGCATGGTTCAGACTAAATCTTGGTTTCACTCCCTGGTGCTTTCTACTATCTTTGTGACTGTTTTTTATTTTTGTATTTTTTTTTGTTTTTTTTTTTTTGTATTTTTGTATATTTGTATTTTCTGTCTATGAGTGTAGTACATGTTAAGGGATTTGTTTCAGGTTCAGCTGTTCTTAAAGCGCTATAGAAATCAATATGTATTGTATTGTATTCCCTATTCTTTTTATAATGGATCTCTAGTAACGATCTGGTTTCAGATCCAAAAGCAAATTCCATCGGATGATCGACTATCGACCGTTGAAAAATATTGTGCTATGGACGGATGTCTGAAATGACGGACAAAGACACAAATTTTGAACGCGTCGACTTTCACTCTCGTCAAGCGGCTATATGAATGACGTCCGTTAGGTCAAACTTTGTTCTACTGCAACTCTTGGCAGGTGGATGGAAATGTTTTAGCTCAGTGAGCCACCGGCTTTCAAGCCCCATCCCCCCCTCACTGTCCGCCCCCCTGCCCCCTCTCCATTCATCCATCTGTTGAGTCCTCCATCCATCCATCTAACCGCTCGGTTGGGACATCCAGTGCAGCACAAGCCTCTAATCTGCGCGCCAGTGCAGATGCCGTTTTGTGGTTTACAGGCAGCAGGGCACTTATTATTGTACACACATGCATACATACACACACACCCACACACACACATCCACACACAGACACAGACACACACACACACACACACACACACACACACACACACACACACACACACACACACACACACACACACACACACACCACACACACACACACACACACACACACACACACACACACACACACACACACACACACACACACACACACACACACACACACAAGTGAGCACATGTCGAGGAGGGAAAAAAAGTCCTTTAATGTGGTAGGCCAGCTGCCAGTAGCGTGCCTTCGCCCTCACCAGTGTGACCCAAACACCATGAAGGCTCCCGATGTTGCTCCTTCACTTTGGGGACTTTCCAGTGGAGGCGTGAGAAAAAAGTTTGAAAAAGGTAGTGTGACTGTCAGGACATTGAAGGACTTATGAGAACCCAAATTGGAGAAAAGGGTCAAATTCAAATTGAATGCTGGACATGTTTTAATAGAAACGCATATTTCTTGATTTCTCATAAATCTTGCAATAATGTTGCGATATGGGTCGCTCCAAAGGTGTTCAAAATGACAAAACGAAATTTTATTTAATGCAACTCGTCACCTCATCACATGAAAAGCCGTCCACTGTCGTAACCGCTGTCCCCGAAAAAGTTCAAATGGGTTCACTTAACCAGCGTTGTAATATTTCGTAAGTAAAGCCACAGAACATGAAATCCGACTGGCCATAAATATTATTTAATAGAAAATGTCTGATGGGTCGGTATCTAGCTGTGGAATTGTATTTATTTTTTTTCATTTAGTTGTATTTATTTATTTATTTATTTATTTATTTATTTATTCTTTTGTTTGTTTATTTATTTACGTAGGTATTTATTTATGTAGGTATTTATTCATTCATTAGTTTTTCCATGTTTTATGTATTTATCTATTCATTTGTCTCTGTATTTATTTATTTATTTATCAATTTGTTTATCTATTTATTTATCTGTGTGTTTATTTATTTATGTACATATGTATGTAAGATTCTTGCAAAAGTAATGCTGTTCCGTCTTACATCGCACATTACCGAAGACATCCTCCCAGAGACACAATGCGGCTTCAGGAAGGATCGAAGCACTCTGGACATGATCTTCGTTGCGCGCCAAGTTCAGGAGAAATGCAAGGAACAAAACAAGGACCTCTATATCACCTTCATTGACCTTACAAAGGCATTTGACACAGTTAACCGTGACATTCTCTGGACCATACTGCAGAAATTTGGCATCCCCTCCAAATTTCTCGGCATCCTAAAACAGTTCCACAGCGGCATGCAAGCAACTGTACTTGTTGGTGGCCAGCAATCTTCCCCGTTCCCTGTGGAAGTCGGGGTGAAGCAGGGCTGTGTACTGGCCCCTGCTATATTCAACCTGTTCCTGATGGCAGCTACGCTCCTCTTCCATAAGTCCATCCAGGAAGGTGGCGGCGTAGAAATCCAATTCCGCCTGGATGGTAACCTGTTTAACATCAGACGCCTACAGGCCAAGACCAAGACCCTGATCAGCGGCATCCACGAGCTACAGTATGCAGATGATTGTGCTCTGCTGGCCCACAGCCCAGCTGCCATGCAAAATGCCCTTGATACCATGTCCTCCGTCTACCGATCACTCGGTCTCGTGATCAATGTAACCAAAACGGAGGTCATGGCAAAAGAGAGTTCTCCAACCCCAGCGTTCACCCTCAGTGGCACACCCCTCAAGGTTGTCCAACAATTCAGCTACCTCGGCAGCATTCTAACACCCTCCTGTCTAATTGATGATGACGTCCAGGCCCGCATCCATCAAGCCTCCAAAGCTTTTGGCAGATTGCGTACTCGTGTGTTCGAAAACAACCACTTAAGAACTCCAACAAAAGTCGCAGTCTACCAAGCAGTGTGTGTGTCCACGCTGCTATATGGCGCAGAAGCCTGGACCGTCTATCGACGCCATGTGAGACGCCTTGATGCATTCCACATCAGGTGCCTCCAACGAATCCTTGGCATCACCTGGCAGGATCGTGTTCCACACACCGACATCCTTCAACGCACTGCCTCCACCAGTATCGAGGCCATACTGGCAAAGAGGCAACTTCGGTGGGTTGGACATGTCATCCGGATGCCTAGCTGCCGCTTGCCTCGACAGGTGCTTTATGGACAACTCTTGTCAGCGAAGAGGAAGCCTGGTGGTCCTAAGCTGCGATACAAAGACCAGCTTAAACAGACTCTAAAGAACTGCAACATCAAGCCCAGCGATCTGGAGTCTGCTGCAGCGAACAGGCCACTGTGGCGCTCCTTATGCCACGAAGGGGTGACACAACTTGAAGACAAGCGCACCCAGAGGAGGATCGTGCGGCACGAGCAAAGACACCTTTGTGCTGCTTCAGTACCGTCTCGCCAGCCCGGTCCTGGCCTCACATGTCCTGAATGTGGCAGGATTTGTGGCTCCAGAATCGGGCTTCATAGTCACCTACAGTGGCATCGCCGCCAGCGCCAATAACCACTGTCCAATACCCCACAAAGCAATGGAAGCGACGTCATCCTCGACTTCGATGGACTGCCAAGAGAAGAGAGACATATGTATGTATTTATTTATGTATTTATTTATCTATCTATTTATATATCTTTTTATTTATTTGTCTATTTATTTATTTGTCTATTCATGTATTTATTTGTCGATGTATATATTTATTTATATATTTATTGATTTCTTTATTTCTCTATTTATTCATCTATTTATTTATTTGCCTATTCATTTATTTATTTGTCAATGTATTTATTTATTTGTCTATTTATTTAGATATTTAATTATTTCTATATTTGATTATTTACACATTTGTTTATTTTTCCATTTATTTTTTGTCAATGTACATATTTATGTATTTATTTTGCTATTTATGTATTTATTTGGCTATTTATTTATTTATTTAATCCATCCATCATCCATCCATCCATCCATCCATCCATCCATCCATCCATCCATCCATCCATCCATCCGGGGTGGGGTCGCGGGGGCAGCAGCTTCAGTAGGGAAGCCCAGAGTTCCCTCTCCCTAGCCACTTCTTCTAGCTCGTCCTGGCGGATCCCGAGGCGTTGCCAGGCCAACTGGGAGACATAGTCTCTCCAGCGTGTTCTGGGTCATCCCCGGAGAGAGGAGCGTCAGCGCAGAGCGCCAATGCATATGTGGAACTGTTGCGGCTTGGAATTAAAGCAGATTTATGTGGAACAGGAGATGTGAGACAATCTCTTTTCGTCAATGGATGCTACAGTTGCGTGTTTGCTTTCAACATTTAGCTTGTAGTCGACGTGCACATTCCACCATGATGTCCCTGATCCTCTGGTGGAAAGGCGCTTTGATCCTCTCCTCTTTCATCTAGAACTGCTTTATGTCATCACAAAGAGGGTACAGCAAGTCCTGAAGAATGAATGTATCTCTGTGTCTTTGTTTTGTCATATTGTCTCTATGCTGTCATATTATTTGTTATGTCTGATGGGTCGGTATCTAGCTGTGGAATTATATTTATTTTTTTCATTTAGTTGTATTTATTTATTTATTCTTTTGTTTGTTTATTTATTTATGTAGGTATTTATTTATTAATTAGTTTTTCCATGTTTTATGTATTTATCTATTTATTTGTCTCTGTATTTATTTATTTATTTATTTATCAATGTGCTTATCTATTTATTTATCTGTGTGTTTATTTATTTATGTACATATTTCTGTATTTATTTATCTATTTATTTATATATCTATTTATATATCTTTTTATTTATTTGTCTATTTATTTATTTGTCTATTCATGTATTTATTTGTCGATGTATATATTTATTTATATATTTATTGATTTATTTATTTCTCTATTTATTCATCTATTTATTTATTTGCCTATTCATTTATTTATTTGTCAATGTATTTATTTATTTGTCTATTTATTTAGATATTTAATTATTTCTATATTTGATTATTTACACATTTGTTTATTTTTTTCCATTTATTTTTTGTCAATGTACATATTTATGTATTTATTTTGCTATTTATGTATTTATTTGGCTATTTATTTATTTATTTATTTATTTATTTATTTATTTAATCCATCCATCCATCCATCCATCCATCCATCCGAGGTGGGGTCGTGGGGGCAGCAGCTTCAGTAGGGAAGCCCAGAGTTCCCTCTCCCTAGCCACTTCTAGCTCGTCCTGGCGGATCCCGAGGCGTTGCCAGGCCAGCTGGGAGACATAGTCTCTCCAGCGTGTTCTGGGTCATCCCCGGGGAGAGGAGCATCAGCGCAGAGCGCCGATGCATATGTGGAACTGTTGCGGCTTGGAATTGAAGCAGATTTATGTGGAACAGGAGATGTCAAACAATCTCTTTTCGTCAGTGGATGCTACAGTTGCGTGTTTGCTTTCAACATTTAGCTTGTAGTCGACGTGCACATTCCACCATGATGTCCCTGATCCACTGGTGGAAAGGCACTTTGATCCTCTCCTCTTTCATCTAGAACTGCTTCATGTCATCACAAAGAGGGTACAGCAAGTCCTGAAGAATGAATGTCTCTCTGTGTCTTTGTTTTGTCATATTGTCTGTATGCTGTCATATTATTTGTTATTTTTTTTTTTTTTTTTGTTCTTTTGACTTCAGGACGGCGCCGCGAGAGTGGCTGCCTTTCCAGCAGCTTATGTATTGTGGTTTTCTACTTTCATTCCTTTCATCACTTTGCTGCTGTGAAATGTAAATTTCTCCACTGTGAGACTAATAAAGGCATATCCAATCCAATCCAATCCTGCGGGGCATGCAGTGGGGCATGCTCGGAACACCTTACCAAGGTGGCGTCCTGGGGGCATCCTAATCAGATGCCTGAGCCACCTCATCTTGCTCCTCTCTATGTGAAGGAGAAGCGGCTCGACTTTGAGCTTCTCCCGGATGACCGAGCTTCTCACCTTATCTCTAAGGGAGAGCCCGGACACCCTCCGGAGAAAGCTCATTTCGGCCACTCGCATCCGGGATCTCGTACTTTCGGACACAACCCATATCTCGTGACCATAGATGAGGGTTGGATGTACATCGACCGGTAGATTGAGAGCTTAGCTTTTTGGCTCAGCTCCTTCTTCATCACGACAGATCGGTACAAAGTCCGCATCACAGCAGACGCCGCACCGATCCGCCTGTCGACCTCTCGCTCCCTCTCACCCTCATTCCTGAACAAGACTCCCTGATACTTAAACTCCTCCACTTGAGGCAAAATCTCCTCCCTGACCTGGAGAGGGCACTCCACCCTTTTCCGACTGAGAACCATTGTCTCAGATTTGGAGGTGCTCATTCTCATCCCAGCCGCTTCACATCACACACGTGAAACGCTCGAGAGAGAGTCGGAGACCTCCACTTGAAGGGCCCAACAATACCACATCATCTGCAAAAGGCAGAGATGCTATACTGAGGCCACCAAAACGGAAACCTTCAACGCTTCGGCTGCGCCTAGAAAGTCTGTCCATAAAGGTTATGAACAGAATCAGTGACAAAGAGCAGCCTTGGCAAAGCCCAACCCTCACTGCAAACAATTCCAACTTATTTCTGGCAATGCAAACCAGACTCTGACATCAGTCGTATAAGGACCGAACGGCCCGTATCAGGCGCTCCTACTCCCAAAGCACCCTCCACAGAACTCCACGAGGGACACGGTCAAACGCTTTCTCCAAGTCCACAAAGCACACGGAGACTGGTTGGACGAATTCCCATGCACCCACGAGGACCCTGCTCAGGGTGTAGAGCTGGTCCACTGTTCCACGGTCGGGACGAAAACCACACTGGTCCTCCTCAATCTGAGGCTCGACTTTCCGACGGACCTCCCCCTCTAGGACCCCTGAATAGACCTTTCCAGGGAGGCTGAGGAGTGTGATCCCTCTGTAGTTGGAACACACCCTCCAGAGGAACTCTCCCCGATGACCACGCAATGTTGCAGAGGCGTGTCAGCCAAGACAGCCCCACAACATCCAGAGCCTTTAGGAACTTTGGGCGGATCTCATCCACCCCTGGGGCCTTGCCACTGAGTAGCTTTGTAACCACCTCAGTGACTTCAGCTACAGAGATCAGAGAGCCTACCTCGGAGTCCCCAGACACTGCTTCCTCCAAGGAAGGCTGTTGGTGGAGTTGAGGAGGTCTTCGAAGTACTATGCCCACCGGATCACGACGTGTCGAGTCGAGGTCAGCAGCGCCCCATCCTCAACGCAATGTTAGTGGTGCACTGCTTTCCCCTCCTGATACGCCGGATGGTGGACCAGAATTTCCTCAAAGCGGTCCGGTATTCGGCTTCCATGGCCTCACCGAACTCCTCCAATGCCCGTGTTTTTGCCTCGGCGACCACTAAGCTTTTGGCTCTGCCTCGACTAATCAATACCTGTCAGCTGTCTCAGGGGTCCCACAAGCTATATAGGCCCGATAGGACTCCTTATTCAGCTTTACGGCATCCCTTACTACTGGTGTCCACCAGCGAGTACGGGGGTTGCCGCCAAGACAGGCACCAACTCCGATTTGCTGACTCAGCAAGGGAGGTACAGAACATGGTCCATTCAGACTCAATGTCCCCAACCTCCCCCGGGACATATGTAAAGTTCTGCCGGAATGGGAGTTGAAACTCCGTCTGACAGGGGATTCCACCAGACGTTCCCAACAAACCCTCACAACACGTTTGGGTCTGCCAGGTTGCACTTGCATCTTCCCCCAGCAACGGAGCCTACTCACCACCAGGTGGTGATCAGTTGACAGCTCCTCCCCTCTCTTCACTCAAGTGTCCAAAACATGAGGCTGCAAATCCGATGATACCAAGGGTGTGACCAAAGGTGTCCTGGTGCTATATGCATAAATGGATACCCTTATGTTTGAATAAAGTGTTTGTTATCGACAATCCGTGTCGAGCACAGAAGTACAATAACAAAACACCACTTTTCTTCTGATCGGGGGGGGCGTTCCTCCCAATCATGCCCCTCCAGGTCTCACTGTCATTGCCCACATGAGCATTGAAATAGCCCAGCAAGGGAGTCCCCAGGGGAGTGCTCTCCAGCACACCCCCTAAGGTCTCCAAAAAGGATGGGTACACTGAACTGCTGTTTGGTGCATATGCACAGACAACAGTCAGAACCCGTCCCCCCACCCGAAGGCGGAGGGAAGCAACCCTTTCTTCTACCGAGGTGAATCCCAACGTACAGGCGGCGAGCCGGGGGGCAATAAGTATGCCAAAACCTGCTCTCCGCCTCTCACCGTGGGCAACTCCAGAGTGGAAGAGAGTCCAACCCTTCTCAACAGGGGTTGGTACCGAAACCCAGGCTCTGCATGGAGGCAAGCCCAACTATGTCTAGTCGGAACTTTTCAACCTCGTGCACCAGCTCGGGCTCCTTGCCTGTAAGAGAGGTAACGTTCCACGTCCCAAGAGCTAGCTTCTGCAGTTGAGGGTCGGACCGCCAGGGTCCCCGCCTTTGGCTGCCACCCATCTCACAATATACCCGACCCCTCTGGCCCCTCCCATTGGTGGTGAGCCCTTGAGAAGGGGGACCCACGTTTCCTCTTTGGGCTGAGCCCGACCGGGCCCCATGGGTGTAGGCCCAGCCACCAGGCGCTCGTCACCGAGCCCCATCTCCAGGCGTGGATCCAGAGATGGGGCCCCGGTAACCCGCGTCTGAGCAATGGAAAACCAAGTCCATTTATGTTTTTCTTCATATGGGGTCTTCTGAGTCTTTGTCTGGTCCCTCACCCAGGACCTGTTTGCCATGGGTGACCCTGCCAGGGGCATAAAGCCCCAGACAACCTAGCTCCTAGGATCATTACCACGGTAAGGTGACGAATCATGGAGAGGATTTATTTATTTATTTATTTATTTATTTTACTTATTTCACGAGTTTTTTATCTATGTATTTATTTGTCTATTTATTTATTTGCCTATTCATTTATTTAATTGTTTATGTATTCATAATAATAACAATACATTTAATTTACAAGCATCTTTCTGAACACTCAAGGACAGTTCACAATTAAAAGAACAATACACAGAACAATAAAACCATAAATAAAATGATAAATAATAAAATAGCTCATTAAACTACACCATGAATGCAATTTTAAACAGATGGATTTGTTATTGATATATTTATTTATATATTTGATTATTTATGTATTTATTTGTTTGTCAATTTATTTATTTATCCATCCATTTTTTGAATGTTGCCGATGACCATTTTGTGTTTGGGAGCCTTTTAACTGAGTGAGTTACTTGTTATGTAGCCACAAAGGGACATAAGACTTCTTGTGCCGGTCCCAAGCCCGGATAAATACAGAGGGTTGTGTCAGAAAGGGCATCCGACGTAAAAGCTTGGGGATCATGCGGGGATCATGCGGATCAAACCTCTAAAGATGGAGGACACTGATTTTCTCTGGCGACCCCTTGAAGGGAAAAGCCGAAAGGAAAAGAACATTTGATACTATTTTCAAGTAATTTTTTGTAACTCTCCTGTTTATTTATTTATTCATTTATTTATTTATTTATTTATTTATATAATGACGTCAACATTTATTATTGGGACGTAACATCCTCCGAAATAGCAATCAGAGTAAATGTTCATCAAGAACTTGTGAACTACGTTAGTCAAGGGCGGGTGGACGGACGGACGGAAGAACCAGAAAGTGAAGTCAGGATTGCAGATGTGTGGCATGCACATCTGCCGGCGAGGTAAAAAAAAATCGCTTTGCATCGCAGTACCGTGACGATGATGAATGCGGCACCCACATAGCGTTTTTTCCCCTCCCTTGTGGCTTCGGCCTCCAGAGCTCAAAGTCCATGTTCCTCTGATGTCTCCTCTGATGCCAGCTCAGATGCAAAGCAATATTTGCTATTGCCGGGAATTGGTCATCATACGGCGTCCAAAAATTGTAGCAAACTGCTTCGGTTAGTATCGCGCTGATTTTGTGTGTCTATACCAGGGGTGGGCAAACTTTTTGACTCGCGGGCCGCATTGGGTTCTAAAATTTGACAGAGGGGCCAGGCCAGGAGCATTGGGAGGGAGTGTTTGGGCCGGAAATACTAAACCTAAAGCATTAAAGGACAACCGACGCCTCCAGACAAGTTATGTCCATAATTTATAAAATCACTTCAAATGACTTTGACTGAGCGTATTTTACAAAGATTCCACAGCATATAGCTATAGTTTACGTTCTAAGACTTGCGCTGAATATTCACTAAGTCTTGTTTTCGAGTTGATGACGATCCCAATGTGACGTCACGTTTGGACCGCCCCTGACCGAGAAAGCGACACACAATGCATTTTGGGTACTTTGTTTGGTCTGAAAACTTCGTGTTGATCCGTGTTGATGGCGAAATTAGAAGGAAAACACATAAATAACGCCATGGTGAATCGTTGTGTGTTGCACCAAGACAACTATTTGATATTCGCTGACACAAATTCCCAGCTGACAAATCAGCCCATTTCCAACGGAGCTTGGGCGCAATCTTCTGCATTTTCTGGGTGCTACATTGCTGTCATTGGCGGCTCGAATTGATATGGGAGGACTCCTTGAATCAATTGCAAACATTTATGCTTTCCTCTTCAGAACTATTTGAATCACATTCATAACTGGATGAGTAACAAGAAAACATCTTCTCCGAATCTGAAGCCATTATTTTGATTCTCGAGCAAGGCAAGACGTCATGGCGTGACGTCACGAACAAAGGGGTGGGACCTTCTGAAACTGGCCATTTCCGGATTCATTTTGAAGTCATTTTTATTGGTGTTTTTCATTTAACTAAAAATATCAGCCTGCCTGTTTTGGGTGTTATAGATGCTATAAAACGTTTTATAAAATGTGGGAAACACAAAAAAAAAATGGTGCCGGTTGTCCTTTAAATGTAGTGTGTACAAACCTCATAGCACAGTAAGAACCCAATTTATTAACTGTCTTTCAAACGTGAAAAATATCCCTGATCAGTTAATAAATTTGTCTCAAGGAATATGGCGTTTACATGCTATTTCGCAGATACTTGGAGGAGGAAATGGAAATAGATTAAAATAACATATGTACTGTGATTCATCAAGATTGCATCTGTTTTTAATACGTTTTCATTGAAGGGGCAAAGTTAAAGAAATCAACATTTATTGAAAAATGGAATCACTTTCAACATTCAAAACATATTATTCCACAACGAAATATTCAAGCTCAATAATACCTACTTGTGTTAAATTCCGTCAAATTATAGATGGTTTGTCCTGACCGCGCGCTCAACAAACTCCTCACTGACGCCCTCGCCTTCACGCGCAAACAATACACGTGTACCGTCGCCGAGCACACAGACATAGGCAACCTGCAGTGAAATTTGTATACTCGGCACGGCAGCCAATCAGAAGCATGCTGCTTTCTTCCGGACTTTCGCAAGCGTTATAAAGTCGTGCAATTGCATATCATTTTCCAAAATAGATGCACAGAACCTCAGCCCAGAAGAAATATTCAATAGAAGCTAACAACATATGGAACGCTACAAAACGTAAATTTACATTAAACCGTGACTGTAAAGTGTACGTGAGACTCATGAAAGGGGCTGAGTGGGTCGTAGGAAGCAATGCAAACGTTGCATTGTGCACCACAATGATAATCGACTACTGCAGCGAAATCAGCATATTTACCGTAAATTAAGCAAGGTAGCATTTGTAGTAGGTACAATGTTGACAATGTTTTTTAATGTGATTAGTTGTCTCATTGTGCTTCAGGTTGTGAAAGATGGGGCAGGCAACTTTTCAGTTATCTGCCCTGTTGTCCGCTAACTTTTTGTCATGAGTTTCAGACGCTGTTTTTACTATAATTTGGGCAGGTTCGGCGGGCCGGATTAAAAAGCCTAACGGGCCGTATGTGGCCCGCGGGCCGTAGTTTGCCCACCGATACTACACACCGACACCACTTTACCACTGTGCGCAAAGTAAAGAGGTCTAAGATGGCGCCCGAGTAGCGGATTTACGTGAGGCAGGAGATGTGAGACAATTTATTTTCGTCAATGGATGCTACAGCTTTGTGTTTGCTTTCAACATTTAGCTTGTCGCAGATGTGCACAATTCACCATGACGTCCATGATCCACAGGTGAAAAGGAGGATTTGATTCTCTCCTCTTTCATCTAGAAATGCTTCATACAACAAAGAGGGTGCAGAAAGTGCTAAGAATTGAATGACTGTCTGTGTCTGTGTGTTATCACATTATTTGTTATTTTGCTTTTTTTGTTGTTGTTTTGACTTCCAGGTGGCTCGCGAGAGTGGCTGCCTTTGAAGAGAGCTCCTGTATTTTGTCTACTTATTCCTTTTCTTTCCTCTTACTTTCATCACTTTGCTGCTGTGAAGTCTAAATTTCTCCACTACGACACTAATAAAGGCTAATCCAATCCAATCATGTGAAGTCCAAAAAATGTCCCTGTACATTTTAGGCTAAAAATCGAGCAATGCTAATACAGAGTTACAGTGATCCCTCGCTACTTCGCGGTTCCCCTTCCACAGTGGAAAAACTTTTTTTTATTAATGGCATGCAAATGTGCAAACCAACAAAGCAAAAGAAAAAACACTGCAAACAACACTGCAAAAAAAGCAGAATAAAATCAAACACACAGGCTTTGTTCTGTGTTTTCAAAAAAAAAAGAAAGACAAAAAAAAAAAAAAAACATTTTCAACAGTAGCCAAAATTTTCAACAGTAGCCAAAATGGAACTGAATGCCACTTAGCAGTTTTTTTGACGACGATACGAATGTTCTACCGGAAACAAATTCCTTGTGTGTTCTACATACCTGGCAATAAAGATGATTCTGATTCTGATTCTGAAAAAAGAAAGAGTGCCAAAAACTACCCATAACAATGTTCGTCTGTCGGAGAAAGACTCCTACAGTAGAAAAAGATGCTACAGCGTGTAATCATATGAGCAAATTGTATTTGCATGTTCAACTAGTGATGCCTGGCTATACCAAAGGAGCATGCGCGCTGCTGCAAGTCTGAGGAGAGCCTACGAGAGCCACACATGTCAATTGCCTTCTCCCTCCAACCAACACAGCCGTCCTCATAAAGAACCTCATCTCTATCCAAAAGTTGTATCATTTACCGAACCCGCTCACACAAAGCAACACATGGTGTCAGAATTGGTCTGGAAGACAAGAGGACAATAAAAGAACTTGGAATGGCAGGAAAGACATTGAGCACAACCCCTGGCAGAAAACGACAAAAATGGACGCTTTACGTCCACCCACAGCTCTGCAGCTAACAGGTAACAGGTGGGGGAACCTGTTGGGTTATTTTTTATCATTCGCCCTTGGTTCATTGCTTCGACGGGTGTTGATGGAGATCGATGGTTAAATCATCAGGGAGCCAGGACTTGAACAGAAAGTTGATTTAATTTGGGAGAGCTGGAGACATTGTGTGTCGATGAGGAGGGAGCGCATGGAGAGAGAGAGAGAGACGAACGGGCTGCAGAAGTATTTATGCGGCGAATAGTAATGACGCGACAGGATGTGACGTAATGAAAATGCGACATCGTGTAGGCAAGATATGACATATGAGGAAGTTCAAAATGTAAACAAAAACTACAGAGCCATGTTTAGAGATGTTTGTATGGCGAATTACCCTAACATCGCCCCCCTGACGAACATTTTTAACATCGGTCGAGGTTAACAGAAAGAAGAAAAAAGAAAATCACAATGGAAACATTCTCAAATCAAAGTAATGTCATTCGCTAGCTATAATAGTCAAATCTTCATGGGATCCTGGATGGTGATCACCAGGATGACGAGTAGGAACAAAATTGTAGCATTTGCCGCAAGCAGGCCCCAGGGTGTGGTACGGATGCGCTGGTGAATGGGAGAAGGTGTGTCTCTGTCGGCTCCAGTGATGTGCATCGGGAATCTTCTTGACGAACGGTGTGGTGTCCTCGCGAGTCCAGACGAAGCTTGTAGCTGCTAAGACGGCTAGCAGCTCTGCAACCGGTCCATCCCACTTTGGCCTGGCCCACGTCATCTTCTTCAGACCGCAGCTCCGTCCTGTGGAGACTAAAAGAAGACTTGTGCCAGGTCACATGTCGAACAAACGAGTCTGCGTACCGACAACAAGTGGAGCAGCTGGAGCTCTGGTGCAGCCGTCACAACCTGGAGCTGAACACGCTCAAGACAGTTGAGATGATGGTGGACTTCAGGAAACATCCATCACCACAGCTACCCCTCACACTATCCAACTGCCTGGTGTCAACCGTTGAGACCTTCAAGTTCCTGGGAATCACAGTCTCCCAGGACATGAAGTGGGAGGTCAACACCAACTCTATCCTGAAAAAGGCCCAACAGAGAATGTACTTCCTGAGGCTGCTAAAGAAGCATGGCCTGCCACAGGAGGTGCTGCAACATTTCTACACGGCTGTCATCGAATCCATCCTGTGTTCTTCCATCACCGTTTGGTTCGGGGCCGCCACAAAAATGGACAAAATCCGACTTCAACGGACAGTTAGGACGGCGGAAAAAATCATTGGCACCGCCCTACCCACTCTCGAGGACTTGCACACTGCAAGAATCCAAACTAGGGCGCGGAAAATCCTACTGGACCCTCCGCACCCTGACCACCACCTTTTCCAGCTACTCCCCTCAGGCAGGCGCTACCGATCCATGCGCACCAAATCCAGCAGACATTTAAACAGCTTCTTCCCCCAAGCCATTAACTCTTTGAACTCTTTCAACAGTAGCCAAAATGGAACTGTATAGTGCCACTTAGCAGTTTTTTTGACAACGATACTAGTGCAGCGTGTTCTACCGGAAACAAATTCCTTGTGTGTTCTACATACTTGGCAATAAAGATGATTCTGATTCTGATTCTGATTCTGATTCTGAAAGGATGGTTTCATTCTGCACAGCACCCTTTCTTGGTGTTCCTTTCCCTATCAAAATCTGTCTCATCGTTTAGTTCTCCGCAATGTATTCTCTCACAGAAATGGCAGACATTGTTATTGTTAGATTTTAGTTGGTTAGTGTATGTTAGTTGTTAGTGAGTCTGCATTTCTGGAGGGCACCACTTTCTTGTGGTCATGATGTTGCAGCTATCACTCACCACAAAGGTGAAAATTTTGGCAATGATGATCTAGGCTATTGCCACTCCCCCCTGTTAAGACATGAAAAGTCTCAATTTGCCAATTGGGAACGTGTTTGCGCGGAACACGATCCTTCTTTGACATTGCACGGATCATCAATTTGCATAAAACTGTCAATCATTGGTCAAAAAATTTTGGAGGCCAAATTTTTGCATGTCTCTCAACACCTGCCTGAGAACCAATTCATGTAGCGTGTATCACGAAAATTTCGTACATTGAGCACAGCTTCTCCTGCTGGCACTCAAGCAAATCATCTCTGCAAAAATGTGTTTTTGATGGACATTTGCATGTCGCCAAATTGTATGGGTGGAGGACAGCCTTCTACAATTTGAACAAGTTGACATGGTCGTCAACATTATGGCGATCTGAGTAAAATGGTCATCTCGTACTCGCCTTTTGTCATTCAGTTGGAGGGCACCAGTTGACAGTCAGTTTCGCTTCTGCGTAGGACATCCATTCGCGCAACCCAGCTTCATCTGCGCCCACCCTGGCACGGATTCCGCAGGAGTCCTCCCCTTCTGAAGGATCTCTTTTTCTCAATTCTGAAAGAAGCTGGTTAGCGTGGAAGCCCTACACAATATATCTGATTTCGCCTGAATCTCTGGCTGACATCGGTGCCCACTCAACTCATTTGCCAATTTCATTCTTACCGGCGAGAAATTCCTTTAATGTGCACTGCAGTCAATTACTTTAATGTGCACTGCATCCAATTCATAATAATAATAATGATAATGATTCACAATCAAATCAATCTTGACAGGTTATCCTGCACTTTTAGTCGTAACTATAAACTACTTTTGAACTGACAAATGTCATCACTGTACGCAAAGGCAGCCAGAAGATAAATTAGCATCTGCATGCTGTCTTAATAAACGTTGGATTTCCTCCATTGCATCTCCAACATTGAATACTTTCAATTCAATCAAGCCTAATTGTAACAATTCGTTGCTCGCTAGATGGTTGGATGAGAAATATGTGCAATAAAAATTGTCATGCATTACAATAAATGCCACACATTACGCTTTTGGAAAACAAAACTATTCTCAATATGGACTTTGTCATCGATCCCAAATCATCAGGTGGGTGTGCCAACTCCAGTTCTGCAGGTGCATCCCACCAGCCATTGCGGCCTCTCCTTTGTTGGATGTCCTATGACAACTGAAGCAGAGATTAAACTTTGTTTCCAAAAACACCAAGAATGCATGTATGTCGGACGTGCTGCCGGTGTTCTTCTGTGGATTTGGAAAATACAGTGAGACCTCAACTTACGAAGTTCGTAATTGGTTCCCAGACAGAGTGTGTAAGGCGAAAAGTGTATATCTAAAAAAATTCCCATAGGAAACCATTAAAATGGGAATAATCAGTTCCCGGGTTTCCATGAAATATACTTTTCAACTAAATAAGCCTTAAAACTACACACAACATACCTTATTCTATGTATAATAAATGTGCTATTGTATTGTAATGAAAGAAATACACTGCATTGTATAATTAAGTCACTTTATTTACATTTGTGATGGTCATTTATGGCTTGATGGAATGTCATTGGCGTTGGAGGTCAAAGATCAAAGGGAATTGCTGTTTGGAAAGAGAGGCGCAGTACATGAGGACTGTAATTAAAGAAATAAACTGCTGTAAAATAGTTTTATTTACCTTTTTTATGGTCGTTGATGGCTTATGGAAGGAGAGTCACCTTCCATAAGTACTGTTGGTAACTTAACCTCTGGTGCTGTTCGGTCGTGTGCTTCCGCCGAAGATCACTCCGCCAGCCGTGGTGGGTGTGTATTATGAAAATAGTGCTTATTATAAGGTTTAATTTTCATAAATTTGCTGTTTGTAAGACGAAAAGTTTGTAAGTTGAGGTCTCACTGTATGAGGATGTCATCCAAATACAAAAAAAACAAACACGTTGAGGAAGTCCCTGCGCACATCGTTGATGAGGTTTTGAAATACGGCGGCTGCGTTGGTGAGTCCGAACGGCATCACCGGGTATTCAAAATGCCGCAAATGCGGTTGTTTTGAATGCGGTCTTCCACTCGTCCCCCTCTCTGATGCAAACCAGGTGGTATACGCTACGCAAATCCAATTTGGTGAAAATGGTAGCCGATTGGAGGGGCGCGAAGGCCGAATCCATGAGGGGGAGAGGGTATTTGTTGCGAAAGGATATGTCATTCAGACCCCGATAGTCGACACACGGACGCAGGGACCTATCTTTCTTTTCAATAAAAAAGAACCCTG
Source organism: Hippocampus bargibanti (assembly GCF_051943395.1). NCBI lineage: Eukaryota > Metazoa > Chordata > Actinopteri > Syngnathiformes > Syngnathidae > Hippocampus > Hippocampus bargibanti. Next base: position 8,446,196 of record NC_142741.1, read on the forward strand.
CGCCGAGCGGAGAACGCGAGGGTCAGATAAGTCCCGCCGCACGTTAAGAGTCAATGTATGTGCTCAGGGCTTCTTGTTCCGGGTGTGAAATATGGTAAAGTCGGGAGTCCGGTAGTGGAGACCCCGGCTGCAGTTCGATGGCGCAGTCATACGGTCGGTGGGGTGGCAGAGTGTGCACGCTGTCTTTACTGAATGCCTCCCGCAGATCATGATAACAACACGCCCTCGAGGCAGATCTCTTTGGGTACGTCGTCGCGGGAGGGGTGTCGCCCTGCCGTAGCCGACCGGAGACAATTGGCGTAGCAGTAGGGGCTCCAACCATGTATGGTGGGGCCCTCCCACGAGATGGAAGGGTCATGGGTGCTGAGCCAAGGGAAGCCCAGCACGGGTGGCACGTTGCGGGAGGGCATGAGCAAGAATTGGCGGTGTTCTACATGGTTACCCGCTAGCCGGAGTCGATGGGGTCGATGAACTAACGCCGATATAGTTTGGGAGTTGGACGGACTAAATAATTCGCCGTACTCGACGCCTCCGACGGCCGCCGCGGTCGCCGTTTGGCCGGGGTCTTATGGGTGCTGTAGGTCTTAGGTGGGGGCCCTTGAGTGCGACGACCCCCGGGGTTGGCACGATCGCCCCCCTCCCCACCTGAATCGGCTCGGGGAACTCCTCCTGGCGTCGCGCCTGCTCGTCGCCGTCGGGTGTGGTCGCCCGCTGCGTGCTTCCGGGTTCGCTGGGCCACTGGGTGCCTAGCTCCCGCTGCCTCTCCCGAAGGCGATGGTCCAGGCAGATGACTACGTCGATCATCTCGCTGAAGGTGGTGACAGCGTCGCGGGTCATCAACTCGTCTTTGATGAGCGGCGCTCAGTCCGTGACGAAACACTCCTCTCAGCGCTTGATTGTTGTAGCCACTCTGGGCAGCCAGGGTGCGGAAGGCAATGGAATATTCAGCGGCCGAACGCGTCCCTTGCACGCAGTCATGGAGAAGCCCCTCCGCCTCGCACTCCATGACCGGGTGGTGGAAAATTTGCTGCCGCAGCTCGGCCACTGTGTCCGAGTAGGAGGAGCATAGTTCAGGCTGGGTGATAGAGTGCTTATGCACATTAGTAAACATATTACGTTATTTCATGCTTAGCTTAGTGCATATTATGTTATTGCATGTTTAGTCTACATGGATTGTTAAACTCATTAGTTGAATAGTTTTGAAAGCAGGATGTAACAAGTTTCAAGTTTCAGTCTAAATGTTCCCCCAACATACTTGCCTGTAGCTGATTGGACAACAGATCGCTGCTGTGTGACTTCCTATACTTGGCCGTAGCTGATTGGACAACAGATCGCTGTTGTGTGCGTTCAAAACTAGTCCGAGCGGGAGGTCCTGTCTCTTTCTTTGTGCTCTTTGTTCTGTGTGCTCCTGGCTTCCTGCCCCAACGAGAGATGTTCTCTCAATTTTTGTTTCACTAGAATAAAGTAGTTTTGTTGTTCACCATCTATCGTCCTCGATGATATTTTTATCACAGAACTTCGTTGAACACCGAACCAGATGAGAAACAACAATTTGAATCGAACATAAATTGGTGCCGTCACCCGTGCCAGACAGCCAGCCCGGGGCGTTTGAAGAGTGCCACCTGCGTGTTCCAGTCAACGAGAGACGGGAAAAAAGCTCAAAATGCTCCAGGTGGCCCTAGTTGTTGAAATTCCACACAAGTGATGGTGGGAAGTCGATCCCCCCGGTGGGCCTGCTTTTGACTGGACCACTACGAGAGATGAAGAGTTTTTTTTTTTCTTCGGTGAAGCCTGCTTGTGATTTCTCACAAGAGACAAAAAGATGTTTTTCTTTTTGGCGGCATCTGCTTGTGGCGTGGTGGAGCTTCCGGCATCCTGACTGAATGACTACACGGCTGTGTCAACAAAGTTTGTTAGGTGAGTGACGCGCGAGCTAACAGCCATTATTTGAATGTGTTGTGGGATCCCTTTCGGGCCAGAGGTTGTCCTATTCATGTTTATCCACGTACCTCCCGGTTTGTAACACGGCTTTTTGACACCGTTTCTGACCCGTTTTCCGGTTCCGTTCCATGATCTGACTGAGTGGGGTCTCCATAAAGCCGGACCGAATTGTGCACTGACGGAATAGTGCACGCGGCCATCGATCTTATTATCTGGTCAATGCGCCTGGTTGAAGCCGCATGCCGATGTAGATTCTGAGTTTTCCAGTGAAAGATTCTTCACAAGGTGGTGATTTCCTGGAATTCAGGTCTATGCAAGGGCTGTTGATGAATTGAGAAATTGAAAGGTTTTTTGATTCTGATCCAGACGTTATGTTATTTTAAAGCGCAGCTGCTACTGGTACTGGATTATCTGTGAAATTAATACATTCAAATTGGTTGATCTATGCTAGAATAGTGAAACAGAAAAGTTTCTTTGTCTCACAAAGAAAAAAGTGGGGGCGAGGGAGTCATTGAGCCGTTAGTGCGCGTGTCAGTGCGCGTGTGTGTGCGTGTGCATGTAAGTGCATTCATTGTGTGCGTATGTGTATTCAGTGTATGTGAACACGTCTCGTGGCTGGAGACTAGACACAGCGGGTGTCTTCTTTGTGTTTGAGTTAACACTGTGTGCCTTACTGGAAAATAGTTAACAAGGGCATATTGCTGTTGAATTGTGGTATTTGAGAAAATGGGTGCAATTTTTTCAAAGAAAGCTCCAATTCATCGGGACATTAAATTCATGTCTAAAAAGTTCCCAGGATGTGAACTTTACTGTAAGAAGTGGATGCAACGTGGTGAATTTTCTGGTGCTTTGCAAGTTCAGCCATTGAAAGAGATTATGTTTCGTTTGAAGCTCCAGGAGGAATCTGCGGTTGGCAGATCTCTCCAAAAGATCCGTGATGAGATTTTAGCTTGTGATAGATGGCTTACACAAGCGCGAATCAGAGCGCATGAACTCGAAGTGAAACGGATTAAAAAAAGAGGAGAAAGCAATGGTCGCGATGACTTCCAAAGTGAGCTCTGACGATGAAACCATTGCTTCATCTGTTGCACATCCCAATGAAAAGATGGCGCTCGTGGCAGATAGGAAGCAACCATTATTTCAAACTGCAGAACACCCCATGGGAGACCAAGGGGAGGGGCTGTGGGCTGCACCGAGCGAGCGCCTCAGACCTCCTCCCCCTCCTCCTCCTCCCCCTTCTCCCCCTCCTTCGCTGCTCTCAAGAGGAGAGGTGAAGTCAATTGGTCCACCCCTAGGGAGCGAGTAGCCTCCCCGGTGGTGACTCCAACTGTGACTTGGGCAGCCCAGAAGCATGGAGCGTGCATGACACCCTCTGGTGGGTTATGGCCATTACAACCTGACTTTGCAGATCAAATTGCTGGTGATGGTGATTGTGTTTCTTCGCGTACAAGGAGCAAAGCAAATTGTTCTGAACAATTGTATCCGCTTGAAGAATTTAATAAAATTAAGATGACTGATGAAAGCGATTGTGAAGCTTTTCTGCTTGTCCAAGTGGCTAACCCTAATCCTTCAGGCCTGCAGGACCAAACTATTCTGGTTTATCGGCCTTGGTGCGACAGTGATGTAGCTGAAGCGTGCAAAGGATTAGGTGATTTTGTTGAGAATGCGGAAAGTTGGAATGAGAATTTTGAGGAATTGTGTGCTTCTTATCAGTTGAATGGACAAGAAACCTTGAAGGTTCTCAGGAGATGTCTGGGGCATAATTGGAATCGGGGGAAAGGATGCTATACTGGTAAAACTTCAACGGGATCAAACATGATGTATGAGGAGGTGACAGCCCAACGGAGATTGGTTTGTGAGAACATCCGGACATTATGGAAAAAATCACCAAACTTTGGCATGATTCAACATTGTAGACAGTTACGTGGAGAAGATGTTAATATCTTCCGGGGATGCCTTGAAGATGTTTTTCGGAACCACTTCTGTATTCCTGAATCTGCTGAGAAGAATTCCGTATATGTCAATCAATTTAAGCAAACATTTCTCTAGAATTTGACGCCGGAAATTGGGGATTTCATTCGCAAACATTATGTCCAACACAGGACTGGAAGGTTGGTTGATCTCATGGAGTGGGCTATACATGCCCAAGAAATGGTGAGAAAAAAAGTGGGGAAATGGTGTAAAGTCGCCGATGGAACATGTGATGGCATCTACCATGGGTGACACAATGGAGAACGCGTTGTACCAAGATTGGGTGAAGAGACGGATGCCGCCCAGTGATCGATGCTACAGGTGTGGCAGTGCAGGGCATATTGCTCGTCACTGCAAAAGAAAAAATACACCGCAAAGGAAACATGGGAAACCTTACAGACCTCCACCATATAATACACGATATGGTGAAGGACAAAAAACAAAACATTCAGATTTACGCGCGGAACCCCATTTCGACACTGATGACAACAGTCACAACAGTGGGAAATAGGGATCAATGAAACCCGTTGAAATCTTGGATTTGACAAATGTATTTGCCTTGACTTTGCCAGAAAACGAAAAACCCTATTATTGGCTAAAAATTAAAAGACACCATTCCAGGTGTCACTCCGAGTCGACAACAAATTTCTGTGGTATCTGCAGATGGGAAAGTGACATTGTTACCTATTTCAAAACCAATAAAAATTTTAGATGAGGGACTCACTCCATACAAGGTCACTATGGTCTTGAGTGGTGATTGTCCTATAAATTTGTTGGGGAGAGACCTGTTACAACAACTACAAATTGCCTTAATACCAACGGAAGAAGGGCACTGTTGGGTTATTGTGATCGTTCGCCCTTGGTTCATTGCTTCTATGGGTGTTGATGAAGATGGATGGTTAAATCATCAGGGAGCCAGGTCTTGAACAGAAAGTTGATTTAATTTGGGAGAGCGCGGAGGCATCGCGGTGTCGGCCGAGGAGGGAGCATGACGAGAGAGAGAGAGAAAAAAAACGGGCTGCAGGAGTATTTATGCGGCGCATAGTATATGACGCGACAGGATGTGACGTAATGAAAATGTGACATCATGTAAAGGAAGGCATGATATGACATATGAGGAAGTTCAAAATGTAAACAAAGATTACAGAGCGATGTTTAGAGATGTTTGTATGGCGAATTACCCCAACATCTCCCCCCTGACGAACATTTTTAACATCGGTAGAGGTGAACAGAAAGAAGAAAAAAGAAAATCACAAAACAGAACAATCACAATGGAAACATTCTCAAATCAAAGTCATGTCATTCGCTAGCTACAATAGTCAAATCTTCATGGCATCCTGGATGGTGATCACCAGGATGACGAGTAGGAACAAAATTGGTTGTAGCATTTGTCGCAAGCAGGCCCCATCGTGTGGTACGGATGAGTTGGTGAATGGGAAAAGGTGTGTGTGTGTCGGCTCCAGTGATGTGCATCGGGAATCTTCTTGACGAATGGTGTGGTGTCCTCGCGAGTCCAGACGAAGCTTGTAGCTGCAAAGACGGCTATCAGCTCCGCAACCGGTCCATCACACTTTGGCGTGGCCCACGTCATCTTCTTCAGACCGCAACTCCATCCTGTGGAGAACAAAAGAAGACTTGTGCCAGGTCACATGTCGAAAGGATGGTTTCATTCTGCACATCACACTTTCTTGGCGTTTCTTTCCATATCAAAATCTGTCTCATCGTTTAGGCTCTGCAATGCATTCTCTCACAGAAATGGCAGACATTGTTATTGTTAGATGTTAGTTCGTTAGTATATGTTATTGGTCAGTGAGTCTGCATTTCTGGAGGGCACCACTTTCTTGGGGAATGACGTTGCAGCCAACATCACTCACCACGAAAAGTGAAAATTTTGGCAATGATGATCTAAGCTATTGCCACTCCCCCCTGTTGAGACATGAAAGGTCTCAATTTGCCAATTGGGAACGTGTTTGCGCGGAACACGATCCGTCTTTGACATTGCACAGATCATCAATTTGCATAAAACTGTTTGTCAATCATTGGTCAAAAATTTTAGAGGCCAAATTTTGGCATGTCTCTCAACACCTGCATGAGAACCAATTCATGTAGCGTGTACCACGAAAATTTTGTACATTGAGCACAGCTTCTCCTGCTGTTACTCCTCTGCTGGCACCCAAGCAAATCATCTCTGCAAAAACGTGTTTTTGGTGGATATTTGCATGTTGGCAAATTTTATGGGTGGAGGACAGCCTTCTACAATTTGCACAAGTTGACATGGTCGTCAACATTATGGCGATCTGTGTAAATGGTCATCATACTCGCCTTTTGTCATTCAATTGGAGGGCACCACTTGACAGTCAGTTTCGCTCCTGCGTAGGACATCCATTCGCACAAAACAGCTTCATCTGCGGCCACCCTGGCACGGATTCCGCAGGAGTCCTCCCTTTCTGAAGGATCTCCTTCTCCCAATTCTGAAAGAAGCTGGTTAGCGCGGAAAGCCCTACACAATATATCTGATTTCGCCTGAATCTCTGGCTGACATCGGTGCCCACTCAACTTATTTGCCAATTTCATTCTTACCGGCGAGAAATTCCTTTAATGTGCATTGCAGTCATAATTGTCACATCTCGTCGCCGTCCTGGGCGCGCCCCGCCCCTCCTGTCACCTCCTCCGCTGCTCCCGGGAGACGGCCCCTCCCATCATCCCGCACCTGGGTCCCCACAGCTGATTGTCATTCCCTTGATTGTGCCTTCTGACTATATCTACCGATCGCGCTTTACAGTCGCCGTCGGAGTATTCTGAAAGCTACGCTGCTACTTCCGTGCCGTCAGATCAGCTGTCACCGATCTCCCTCACTCACCTCATCCTGCTGTCATTTTTTCATGCGTGCCTCAGTAAAGACTTTTGTATACGAGTATCTGTCTCGCCGTGTATTTTGGATCCACACTCCCCGCTTTCCTTTCGTCACTCGAGCCCAGCCCTCAAGCCTCAAGTGACGTGACAATAATAATAATAATAATTCGCAATCATATCAATCTTGACAGGTTATCCTGCACTTTTAGTCGTAACTATAAACTACTTTTGAACTGACAAATGTCATCACTGTACGCAAAGGCAGCCAGAAGATAAATTAGCATCTGCATGCTGTCTTAATAAACGTTGGATTTGCTCCATCGCATCTCCAACGTTCAGTACTTTTCATTCAATCAAGCCTAATTGTAACAATTCGTTGCTCGCCAGATGGTTGGATGAGAAATATGTGCAATAAAAATTGTCATGCATTACAATAAATGCCACACATTATGCTTTTGTAAATCAAAACTATTCTCAATAAGGGCTTTGTCATCGATCCCAAATCATCAGGTGGGTGTGCCAACTCTAGTTCTGCAGGTGCATCCCACCAGCCGTTGTGGCCTCTCCTTTGTTGAATCTCCTATGACAATTGAAGCAGAGATTAAACTTTGTTTCCAAAGACACCAAGAATCAAAATTCAGTTCGGATGATGCTTTTTTTTCAGCAGCATCTTCCTAGAAAATCACAGGATTGGTGGATGCAAATGGCTTGTGCATCCCACAGTTCATCAATTCATCCTGCAAATGGAACAATTTCTCAACCACCATCCCAGCTCTGTTTGCGAATTGTTGCTTTACACATCATCTGCACAAAAAGCATAATGAAAAAAGTTCATCCATGAAATTTTGCAACTCAATCTTTTCCTCTTGAAATTAATTTCTCTGCTCAGAAACTAATAAAGGTGCATCCGATCAAATTCAATTTGTTATCGTGTTAATGAATCAAATCATCTGTTCTTCGACTTCAGGTGGATGACAATTGTCAGGTCAAAACGAGTGTAATGATCATGTCACAATCATTATCTTAATAAATCTTTCAACTTTCATTCTATGAAATGTCCAACAATATCAACTGGTGAATCTCTGTAAGGACTTAATTACCAGCAAATTTAATTACATTTACCTTGCCAATTCCATCCAATTCAAGGTGAATGTTCCTGTCATTTAGCCTAGTTTACTGACCATTTTATGTAATTCTTCCAAATGTTCCTGTCATTTAAGAGAGGTCAACACATTGGAATGTGGACCTTTGGGTGTTAAACCCCTCTTTGAAGCTCTGTGCTGACAAAAAACCCTTGATAAGAGGCATCGTAAAAAAACTCTGGCTTCTTTCAAAAGACTTGAACAAGCTGTGGACAGAACAAGGTTCAGCTCTGTTTGATAAAAACTAAACCTATATTTTTGTAAATTCACTCTTTGATTCTGTCATTTTATACAATTATCATTTCATTTCACATTTGCCCAAATCAGGATTTCAAAATGATTTGTCTTTCATGGAAAAGGGCATGTAGCTTCAAAAGAGTGCATGAACCATAATCATTTATCATCGAATCTAGCAACATCTATCTTGCTGATTTCAGTTCAAGTTGAGATCAACATCCTTATTTCCTCAATTGAACCGTGGTAGAGGAAAAAAACTTGAGCAAAAACATACATGATTGTTATCCTGAGGAATGCAATGGTCTCACTGCTTAAACACCATCCCTCAGTTTTTGACACACAGTGGGCCCCAAACAAATCCCAGCAGTCATAAATAACTCTAAAACGCAAACGGCCAATGTTCAAATCGCTCTTGAGAACAATGTGGCACAATTTCAACGCTGATAATTTTACAAATTCACTGTAATTCGGCTTCTGTCTATTCATTTGTCCGCTGTCTTATTTATTTGCTCACTCAGTCTAATTTGCTTGCCTATTTAATTCAGTTTTTGTTTCAAGTAGATGGCATTCGTCATAAAGCTATGGAGAAAAGAAAGTGTTATGTCAGGACGTCGAGCGCAGGTGAAAGTCTCCTCGCTGCATGGTTGGATAGGTCATGGATGAGACAGGATAGCAGACTCTATGGCAGCTGGTTGAGTCCTCTTGTAATGACAAGGCAGCCTCTGTTCTGTGGAGAAGAGAGGCCTCACGGCAGAATCACATTCGGCAGGAAGAATGTCTTTTATACACAACATGTTTGTGAATGTTAATGCAACCCTTTATTAATGTTATTTTCGTTTATTAACTTATTCGCGAATGAATCAATTTGCCGATCTCAGAATGTGGCTGTGAATTCACCCCCTACCGCTCTCTTACGGGTAGAGAAAGAAGGAGGATGGGAGGAGGTGGTCTTTCCGCATTCCTTGGTGGCAGACCACCCACCCCCCTCTGACGGGTAAAGAAAGAAGGATGGGGGGTGGTCTGTCCGCATTCTTTTCTGGCAGACCACCCACCCCCTTTTTTTTTTAGCGAAGTTTACACAACGCGCGTACATACACAACAATACATAAAAACACACAATGCATGCACAAAAAGACGAAAGACAAAACACGAAAAGGCAAGACAAGAACACACACAAAGACTGCTCCGCCTCCTCCAGCCGACCACCCTCTGCCCCCTGGACAATGGAACTCTCTGGGAAACCCCGTAGCAAGGGCTAGCATTGTTGACCACGTCCTAGTGTTGGTGAATGAATTGAAATTACGGTAATCCACAATATCTCCAGTCAACAAGCAGGCATCGCCAAGGGAACGACCCCCTCGTCTCTTGTGGGCAACCCACAAGCAGACGCCACCAAAAGCTAGGAGCTTTAGTCTCTTGTCGACAACCATTCCAGCTGCAGCTATTTCAAACAATAAACGTCCAGAGTGAAATAAAAAAATCTCTCAATTTCCCAATTTCACCATCAGCCCTCGCGCACAGTGAATCCCAAAAATCCATCCCTTGTGAATATTATCATTAGCATTATACTGGTCTTACACTACGTCAGCCAGACATGTCTCGATCAATATTAGCATCGATCAGTCGCGTGTATTTTCCGTTAATACACCGGGGCCCGGGTCTGGAGACCCGCTCGGTCAAACCACCGGATCTAAAACCAGAATCAAGCTGGAAGCAGAACCAGGTGATATCCAGATCCTGAATTACAAGCCCTCGATACGTGGATTACGCGCATAGAAATCCTTCTGGCCACAAAGGATTCCACATTCACCCAACATAGCAGCATGCTAGCGGCACTCACCCGTGAAAACTCAACCGTGTGGTCAGGTCAGAATGAAGTGGCGCTTCCACCACATCTTTGTCTCTCGTACGCAGGTAGGGACCCCCCAACCGCTTCGGACCCGACTGCCGCGGGTTTCGGCACCAGAATGTTGGGTTATTTTGATCGTTCGACCTTGGTTCATTGCTTCTACGGGTGTTGATGGAGATGGATGGTTAAATCATCAGGGAGCCAGGTCTTGAACAGAAAGTTGATTTAATTTGGGAGAGCGCGGAGGCATCGCGGTGTCGGCCGAGGAGGGAGCATGACGAGAGAGAGAGAGAACAAACGGGCTGCATGAGTATTTATGCGGCGCATAGTATATGACGTGACAGGATGTGACGCAATGAAAATGTGACATCATGTAAAGGAAGGCAGGATATGACGTATGAGGAAGTTCAAAATGTAAACAAAGATTCCAGAGCGATGTTTAGAGATGTTTGTATGGCGAATTACCCCAACAGGTACAAAACCAGAAAAGTTAACCTTCTGGAGTCCTTTGTAGTTAACGCTATGGGGGACCCAGTACAGGTTGATTCATTAGAATTATGACTAATGGCCACTCTAGGGGCGGAGGACTTTCCAGACGTCCCTGCCACCCTTTGGTCATCGGGAAAAACAGATGTGGGTTTACTTAAAACAGCAAAACCAGTTGAAGTATTGCCTAAAATGACTTATCGACCAAGACTTAAACAATATCCATTAAAACCGGATGCTATTATTGGCATCACTCCTGTAATACGGGACATGGTGAAGGCTGGTATTTTGATTGAAGACCCAACTTGTGAATGTAATACACCGATATTTCCTGTTAAAAAAGTTGAATCTGGAGTTTGGAGAATTGTGCATGATTTGTGACAGATAAATAAATCCATACAATCACGTGCTCCGTGTGTGCCAGATCCACACACATTATTGAACAGTTTAAAACCTGACGAAAAATGGTTTACATTGATTGATTTGAGCAATGCCTTTTTATCCATTCCGTTGCACAAAAATTCACGTCATTGGTTCGGATTTACATTTAATGAGAAAAAATATACATATACAAGATTGCCACAAGGGTTTACAGATAGCCCTACAATTTTTTTCACAGGAAATGTCTTCGTGTATTGCTGACTTTAAACATCCTGAATCTTCTCAGATTCTTTTGTACGTTGACGACATCTTAATTGCTTCACCGACTGAAGACGAGAACAAGACTGTATCAATAGCTTTGTTCCAATATTTAGTGAATACAGGTAACAAAGCTTCTTTGGATAAGTTGCAGTTTTGCCAAAAAGAAGTTGTTTTTCTAGGACATCTTTTGTCAAGAAAGGGAAGAGAGTTGACAACTAAAAGAAAACAAGCAATTAAGACGAAAAAACAGATGATGACGTTTTTGGGACTGTGTAATTATTGCAGAACTTGGATTCCGCATTATGCACAAGTCACTCAACCATTATTGACACTTATATACCAAGACGAAATGGCACTGAAAGACTCTATTCAGCGGACTGAAGAGGGCATTACAGCTTTTACAGAATTAAAAAATTTGATAGCCAATACTAGTGTTTTGGCCTTGCCTGACTATGACAAACCTTTTGTTCAAACAGTTGACTGCAAAGACAAATACATGACTTCAGTCTTGTTACAAAAGCATGGACAAATGTTGAGACCAGTTACATTTTATTCTAAAAGACTGGATCCAGTGGCTGCAGCTCTTCCAGCGTGTGTTAGAGCAGTGCGTGCCGCAGCGTTGGCAGTTCAGTCGTCAGCTGAACTTGTACTTTTCCATCCCACAACGCTGATGGTACCACACTCGGTTGACTTATTGATTACAGGCACGAAAATGACTTTCTTGTCACCAGCACGACATTTGTCTATCATGACAACTTTGCTGGAACAACCACACATAACCATTGAGAGGTGCAATAGCGTTAACCCAGCGACATTTGTACCTCTACCTGTTGACGGAGAACCACATTCATGCGTTGACAGAATAAATGAGAACTGCAAACCACAACCAGACTTGAAAGACACATCTTTACCTGACAGCATCCACCTGTACGTTGACGGCTCTCCGTCTAGGTCAGATGCAGGGGCCAACAGGGTAGGCTATGCTGTTGTGACCGATGTTGAAATTATTGCTGATGGCTCATTACCGAACATGTATTCAGCACAAGCAGCAGAAATGGTTGCATTGACTGAAGCGTGTAAATGGGCGGAAGGAAAAACAGTGACGATTTTTACAGACAGCCAATATGCGTTTTCCACACTTCACTGCTTTGCAGCTCAGTGGAACCGCAGAGGAATGATTACATCGAACGGAAAATCTGTTGAACATGCAGAAATATTGAGAGGCTTATTGAAAGCTATCCTCCTTCCAAAAAGTGTGGCTGTATGCAAATTGCAGCACATACAAGGGCTAAAACCAGGATTAGCTGGGGTAACGGTCGAGCAGATGCAGCCGCCAAGACGGCTGCTCAGACTACTTTCATTCTAGAAAATCAAGAGACGCGGGAATTAGTGTCCACACAAGTTTTGAAGGATATGCAAGCGTTAGCTACAAAATCTGAAAAAGATTTGTGGCTGGCCGATGGTGCTAAGCTAGTTGATGAGCTGTATAAAATAGACAACAAACCATGTTTACCGTTCCCTGTTTAACATGTTCTCTATGGTGGCTCGATTGAGCCATGGCCTACCATGTATCAACAGGGGGCAAGGTGTTTATAGCAGGGAAAGTATTCCATTTAAGCAGAGGTTTCAACTCATATGCAAAAAAAAATTGTCGAAGTTGTTTGATATGCTGTAACCATAATCCACAGGGTAATATGCGACCAAAAAGAGGAAAATTTCCACAGGGGTCACACCCCTTTGAAGTGGTCCACATGGATTTGATTGAACTAAGAACAAGTAGTTCTTATAAATACTGTTTGGTGTTAATTGATTCATTCACCAAATGGGTGGAAATTGTGCCTTCAAAGAAATCCGATGCATTATCCGTTGCAAAAGCATTATGCAAACATATTATTCCAGAACATGGCATTCCAAGAATAATTTGGAGTGATAATGGGCCACATTTTGTTAATGACGTAATAACCAAAATTTCTGAACATTTAGGTATTAAAGAACCACTGTGCATATTATCCACAGAGTGCAGGATTGTGTGTGAAAGAATAACAATGGATGCATCCAGAGTGATTGATAAGATGAATGAAATGGGTGAGTGGAGAGAAATTGTGGAATGTTTTGAAGAATTGGAGACACAATTTGTGAGTGGAGTGAATATAAAGAAAATTATTAAGAAAGAAAGAGAACGAAGGTGTTTGGAAATTGGAAAATGATCCATTATTTGTGGGACATGGAGATAATTGGACGATAAAAGTTTTGGCAAAACAACTGCAGAGAAAAGAATTGGAATTGGGCAAGGAAAAACTGGAATTTGAGAGAAAAAGTTCCAGGATGGCGACAACGGCAGTATTGAAAAACTATTGGAGAAATTGAGGAAATGTGGCATGCATAATTTAGCAACTCCAGCCACTGCATTATGTGCTGTAATGAAAAAAATAAAATAATAAAAAGCAAGAGCCCAATAAAAATAAAATTAAAAAGTTTAGAATGACCAATCATGCTAATATGTATACTGGGACTGATCCCCAGTTAGATAAGATGATGCCAACAGGCACAGAGACAGTAGACCTCTTGAATATCAAGAGATGATTGTGAAAAGACAATAGGATGACATTGTGGCACCTGTGGTAACATTGGGAGACAGAATGATTACAGAGTATGAAAGGATCAAAGTGGCCATGACACCCCCCACCTCAAGTCTAATGTCCAGACAATGTCCAGACACCTCAGACATTCAGACAATATGACAGAAACGCCAAAGCGTCTCAAATGTCTCATAGTCACGTTTATTAGAGGAAAATTGTAAGTTAAAAGAGCATGTGGAGATTGAAAGTCAGAAAGCATGTACAGGTATGTTGAAATGTAAAAGTTGAAATTAGAAAAGTGGCTGAGAGTCACGGCATGGTCAAGGCATAGATAAAGTGAAAGAGGAAGTTGACACGTTTGATGCAGCAGGAACAGATGCTGAAGTATGTGATTGAGATGACAAGCAGGAAAAAGAAAGTGACAAATGTTGAAGATAGGTATGGCTTAGGGAACAAGAGACTAGTTTTTGACAGATTGATGAGTGAACTGGAAAGGGTGTGAGTGACAGAAGACAAAATCAAGACACATCAACTGGTAAGTGATGACAAGGTGAGTAAAATAAAATAAATTAATTAATTAATTAATAGACAGATGACTGGATGAACAGATGAATAAGCCAACAAATAAATGAATAAACAGAGGCTGAACTGGAGTGAATTTGAAGGCACAAAAGTAAAGTATTTTTTTGTTAGATTGGATCAAGTGTTTTCACTAAAAGAATTGAACATCGGGCGGCCCGGTAGTCGAGTGGTTAGCACACCGGCACCACAGTGCAGAGGTCGCGGTTCTCCGGGTCCTCCGGTTTCCTCCCACACTCCAAAAACATGCATGGCAGGTAGATTGACCATTCCAAATTGTCCCTAGGTGTGAGTGTGAGAGTGACTGTTGTATGTCTTTGTGTGCCCTGCGATTGGCTGACAACCAATTCAGGGTGTCCCCCGCCTCGTGCCCGAAGACAGCTGAGATAGGCTCTAGCAACCCCCGCGACCCTAATGAGGAATAAGCGGTACGGAAATGAGATGAGAGGAATATATCAGTGTCTGTGTAAGTTCCGCGACCTCTTTTGGAAGCATTGTTAAATAAGGATTCAGATTGATAATCATAGTTGAAAGAGTTATGTTCGATAACACATGAACAAATTTGGATGTGAAGTTCCCAAAGAACTATTTTTTGTGACATTAATATTGTGAGTTTGTTTTTGAGGTACAGGAACGCTTAAGGTGCAATGGAGTGGAGTATGAGTATGTGGCACACTGTGTGTCAGTGTCCTCTTTCAAGGGCCCCCTGCTGAGTGAGTGCCCGAAGTCGGCTGGGATGGGCTCCAGCACCCCTCATGACTCTCGTGAGGACAAATGGACATGGAAGATGAATGAATGAAATAGAAATTGTATGAGACGACAGAGTGATAGAGTGAATTTATAAAATTATAGGACTATTGACGTTTAGATTGAGCTAAAATTTGTTTTGTATACGGCTTGATTCAGCCATTTGAAAGAAGCCAGAGTTATTTACGACACCTGTTATCAGGGTTTTTATCACCACAGAATTTCAAAGAGAGGTTTAACACATAGAAGCAATTCTGTGGCTCCCACCACATGTCATTGTGTGTTGAGGACGACCAATTTGCTCAATACAGGTCAATTGAAAAATATATAATAGAAAGTAAACGAATTAAGAATGAAAATTAGACTGAATGACAGGAACATTTATCTTGAATTTGGTGGAATTGGCAAATCAGAATCAGAATCGGAAAGCCTTTTTTATCGTCCCACAATGGGGGTAATGAGAAAGGTAAATGTTGCTAGAATCACTAATAGAAATTCAACCGTTGAAATTATGAGCCATAGCTTTATAGATTTCCTAAAATGTTGATAGTGAATAAGCGTATTGATAATTTTTGACCTGACAAATTAGTCCACTGAAGTCAAAGGACAGATGATTCATACATGCAATATATATTGAATTTGATGGTGAGATGAAATTGGATTTGACTGGATTTATCTTTATTAGTCTCCCAATGGAGAAATTGAATTGAAGAGTACAAGGTTGATTTGCAAAATATGATGACTATTGACTTTTTTTTTTTCAATATGCTTTTATGCAGATGATGTAATCCGCGACAATTCGCACACAGAGCCAGGATGGTGGTTGCAAAATTATTCAATTTGCAGGATTACTTCAAACATTTTTAATAAGACAAGATGAGAACTATTTTTAATCGCATCACACATTGGGAAATTTGTAAAACATGCTAAAGTCTAATTTGGAAAATCTGACCAAAAGCACAAAGGCATAAGTGCTCTGAGGATGTTGATTGTGTGAAAGTGGTAATGTGCAGAGAGGTCATTTGGTGCCAGGCTGGCTGTTCAATTTGTGGTGACACGAAACAATGGACTGAGATGCATGAGCCACTTGCATCCACCCATCCTCTGATCAACAAGCTAATCATCCTCCTCCACAAAGAACTGTCAAGCCAAGCTATCTCCACAAGGACGACATCCATCGGCTCCGTGGGTGCGAAACTCCCCAATTTCAAAGGCTCGCTGCTGGCCTCACAAAGACATCGTCCACTGAACTGGAGAATGCTGACTCACGATTTGCTGCAGAAATGGACTACTCGAAGTCAAAGTCAAAGAGCCCAAATGAACACTCTCCAAGACTGCAGTTCACAAGGACTGTTGACAAAAGGCTGACTATTGCACAAGTTAGCTGGTGGACACCACTGAACTCTGCCTTGAAGCAGTACTGGCTTGGCAGCCTGTGATTGTCTCGGCACAGACGCTACTGGATCCCAATTGAAGCATCCGCACTGCATTTTGCTTCTTGATGTCTTTGGAAACAAAATTTAATCTCTGTTTAAATTTTCATAGGAGATCTGACACGAGAAGCCGCATGGGCTGGTGGAGTACACCTGCACATCTAGAGTTTGGCTCACCCAACTGAGGGTTTGGGATGAATGACAAAGACCCTATTGATAATAGTATAATTTTTTAAAGTATATTTTTTTCTCAGGTGCACAACAATTTCTATTTTGCACATATTTTTTCCGCAGAATTTTTTCAAGCAGATTTTTTTCATGCCAGACGTTCAGAATGCTGTAGGAATATCCAACCATCTCAGGGTTAAATTGTGCTTAATTACACCAAGTGTTTAATTTTGTCAATTAGATTTTTATTTTTAATTGGAACTTTGGACAGTTTGATTTTTTTTTTTCTTTTCTGGACACTAGGTGGCCTTGTACTCGTTCAATTCACTGGTGATTCTTTTTTGCAAGATGCGGGCCGCTTGATAGCCCCCTTTCTATGTGGAGTGAACAACACATAAACCAACGACAAATTCCAATGCAATTGGGCTTGATCAAACAAAACATAGTCAACATGTTGGGGGTGCGATAATGTTAAACGAGTGTTTCTTAAGATAGCCACATGTTCGAAGCTCTTCTGGCTGTCTTTTGCAATCAGTGGTGACATTTGTCGGTTCAAAAGAGGTTTATAGTTACGACTTAAGGCAGTGTAACTTATTGTGATTATTTTTATTATTATGGTTATTGTTTTTAGGTGCAGTGCACATATTAGAGGGATTTCTCTGCATTCAAGTCGGTAATTGTGTAATTGGCGGGAAGGTTAAATAGACACACGTGACAGTCAGAGATTCGAGCGGAATTAGGAATTGGATAATGTAAGACTTCCGCGCTAACCAGATTCTTTCAGATCAACGAAAGGTATGTCCTTGATTGGCCAGTCTAGCGACCGGGCCAGAGATGAAGGGTGTACATTCGCCCTGCCCGATACAATGTTTTTTTTTATTAATGGAAATTATGTTTGTTCGTTTTGTTTTGTGTTTTGTCTGTGGGACCTTTGTTGTTAAACTGTGCAGAATGGGTGACTTCGGACTGAACTGACCAGACCAGACTTTGAAGTGCATGAAAGACACATATGAAAGAATGAGGTAATGTACGAGTCAAGGGACAGATCACCACACCAATGCAGATGACACAGGTAGAACAAATTTTGCTTAATGCTCAATGCAAAGGTAAAAATATGGATTTGGAAGTACAACTGTTTAATTGGACACAGGCCAGAGATGATCTAGCTGTTAAAAGGACATGGTTTATGATGTTATCTTTTTTTTCTAGCCAATACCCGACAAGAGCAAGCCATTTTTTGATAAAGTTGTGGTCAGACAAAATTTTAAATGTTTGAAATTACAAGGTGTGGGCAATGAAGTCGGAAATGTCACACATGATTGGTGTACGACCATTTTGTCATCGCCGGTTGATTCTCCCTTGTCTCGTGCAGATTTTCACATTTTTGCTATTTTCTCTTTTCACTTGTGTCACATTTCTTAATTTGGTTGTAGTATACATTGTTCACTTTTGTTATATGTGGTCTACCAGGAAAGATTGCGGACAGATCCCCCATCCTTCTTTCTCTACCCGTAAGAGAGGGGTAGGGGGTGAATTCACAACCACATTCTGAGATCGGCAAATTGATTCATTCGCGAGTAAGTTAATAAACGAAAATAAAATTAATAAACATTCACAAACATGTTGTGTATAAAAGACATTCTTCCTGCCGAATTTGATTCTGCCGCGAGGCCTCTCTTCTCCACAGAACCGAGACGGCCTTGTCATCACAAGAGAACTCGACCGGGTGCCATGGAGTGGGCTGTCCTGTCTCATTGGGAGACCTGTCCAACCATGCAGCGAGGAGACTTTCGTCTCCGCTCGACGTCCTCATGAATGACATAACACTGTTTCTTTTCTCCCTAGCTTTTTGACGAATGCCATCTACTTGAAACAAAAAACTGAATTAAATAATTAATTAGACTGAGTGAGCAAATAAATAAAGACAGCGGACAAATGAATAGACATAAGCCGAACTACAGTGAATTTGTAAAATTATCAGCGTTGAAATTGTGCCACATTGTTCTCAAGAGCGATTTGAACATTGGCCATTTGCGTTTCGGACTTATTTATGACTGCTGGGATCTGGCCCGCTGTGTCTCAAAAACGGGGGGATGGTGTTTAAGCAGTGAGACCATTGCATTCCTTAGGATAACAATCATGTATGTTTTTGCTCAAGTTTTTCCTCTATCACGGTTCAATTGAGGAAATAAGGATGTTTATCTCAAATTGAACTGAAATCAGCAAGATAGATGTTGCTAGATTCAATGATAAATGATTATGATTAATTCACTCTTTTGAAGCTACATGCCCTTTTCCGTGAAAGACAAATCATTTTGAAATCCT
This sequence comes from Hippocampus bargibanti, assembly GCF_051943395.1. Lineage (NCBI taxonomy): Eukaryota > Metazoa > Chordata > Actinopteri > Syngnathiformes > Syngnathidae > Hippocampus > Hippocampus bargibanti. The sequence goes on from NC_142741.1 coordinate 8,465,148, forward strand.
GATTTGGGCAAATGCGAAATGAAATGGAAATTGTATAAAATGACAGAATCAAAGAGTGCCTTTATAAAATTATGAGTTTAGTTTGTCAAACAGAGCTGAACCTTGTTCTGTACACAGCTTGTTCAAGCCATTTGAAACAAGCCAGAGTTATTTACGATGCCTCTTATCAAGGGTTTTTGTCAGCACAGAGCTTCAAAGAGGGGTTTAAAAGACCCAGAGAAAATTCTGAGGCCCCACTGTGCTGGCTCGTAAACGACGGTTCAATTGGAAAAAGTAAATAAAATGGTCAGTAAATTGGGCTGAATAACAGGAACATTTATCTTGAATTGGAAGGAATTGGCAAGGTAAATGTAACTAAATTTGCTGGTGATTAAGTCCTTACAGAGATTCACCAGTTGATATTGTTGGACATTTCATAGAAGGAAAGTTTATAGATTTATTAAGATAATGATTGTGACCTGATCATTACACTGGTTTTGACCTGACAATTGTCATCCCCTGAAATCAAAGAGCAGATGATTTGATTCATAAAAACGATAAATTGAATTTGATCAGATGCACTTTTATTAGTTTCTGAGCAGAGAAATTAATTTCAAAAGGAAAAGATGGAGTTGCAAAATTTGATGACTGAACTTTTTTCATTATGCTTTTTGTGCAGATGATGTGTAAAGCAACAATTCGCAAACAGAGCTGGGATGATGGTTGAGAAATTGTTCCATTTGCAGGATGAATTGATGAACTGTAGGGTGCACAATTTGCATCCACCCATCCTGTGATTTTCATCCGGAGTATCATCCGAACCGAATTTGCATTCCTGGTGTTTTTGGAAACAAAGTTTAATCTCTGCTCCAATTTTCATAGGAGACCCAACAAAGGAGAGGCCGCATTGGCTGGTGGGATGCACCTGCAGAACTAGAGTTGGCACACCCACCTGATGATTTAGGATCGATGACAAAGTCCATATTGAGAATAGTTTTGTTTTCCAAAAGCATAATGTGTGGCATTTATTGTAATGCATAACAATTTTTATTGCACATATTTCTCATCCAACCATCTAGCGAGCAACGAATTGTTACAATTAGGCTTGATTGAATTGAAAGTATTCAATGTTGGAGATGCAATGGAGGAAATCCAACGTTTATTAAGACAGCATGCAGATGCTAATTTATCTTCTGGCTGCCTTTGCGTACAGTGATGACATTTGTCAGTTCAAAGGTAATTTGTCGTTACGACAAAAAGTGCAAGATAAACTGTTCAGATTGATATGCGAATTATTATCATTATTATTATGAATTGGTTGCAGTGCACATTAAAGTCATTGACAGGAGGGCACATTAAAGGAATTTCTCGCCGGTAAGAATGAAATTGGCAAATGAGTTGAGTGGGCACCGATGTCATTTTGTGTAGGGCTTCCGCGCTAACCAGCTTCTTTCAGAATGGGGAGAAGGAGATCCTTCAGAAGGGGAGGAGACTCCTGCGGAATCCGTGCCAGGGTGGCCGCAGATGAAGCTGGGTTGTGCACATGGATGTCCTATGTAGGAGCAAATCTGACTGTCACCTGGTGCCCTCCAACTGAATGACAAAAGGCGAGTACGAGATGACCATTTACACAGATCGCCATAATGTTGACGACCATGTCAACTTGTGCAAATTGTAGAAGGCTGTCCTCCACCCATACAATTTGGTGACATGCAAATGTCCACCAAAAACACATTTTTGCAGAGATGTTTTGCTTGGGTGCCAGCAGAGGAGTAACAGCAGAAGAAGCTGTGCTCAATGTACAAAAATTCTGTGGTACACGCTACATGAATTAGTTCTCATGCAGATGTTGAGAGACATGCCAAAATTTGGACTCCAAATTTTTGACCAATGATTGACAAGCAGTTTTATGCAAATTGATGTCTGTGTAAGCTCTCAGTCATACAGGAGTGGTCCATCGATGAGAAGGTTTCTTCAGCCGTCATCTGTACAAATTTGAAGGTTTCGGACGTTTCGCCTCCTATCCAAGAGGCTTCGTCAGCGAACTAGGGTCTGACTGGTCGTATTGATGATCTGTGCAATGTCCAAGAGGTATCGTGTTCCGCGCAAACACGTTCCCAATTGGCAAATTGAGACTTTTCATGTCTCAACAGGGGGGAATGGCAATAGCCTAGATCATCATTGCCAAAATTTTCACTTTTGGTGTTGAGTGATGTTAGCTGCAATATCATTCCCACAAGAAAGTGGTGCCCTCCAGAAATGCAGACTCACTAACAACTAACATACACTAACCAACTAAAATCTAACAATAACAATGTCTGCCATTTCTGTGAGAGAATGCATTGCAGAGCCTAAACGATGAGACAGATTTTGATAGGGAAAGAAACACCAAGAAATGGTGCTGTGCAGAATGAAACCATCCCTTCGACATGTGACCTGGCACAAGTCTTCTTTTAGTCTCCACAGGACGGAGCTGCGGTCTGAAGAGGATGACGTGGGCCACGCCAAAGTGGGATGGACCGGTTGCAGAGCTGCTAGCCGTCTTAGCAGCTACCAGCTTCGTCTGAACTCGCGAGGACACCACACCGTTCGTCAAGAAGATTCCCGATGCACATCACTGGAGCCGACAGAGACACACCTTTTCCCATTCACCAGCGCATCCGTACCACACCCTGGGGCCTGCTTGCGGCAAATGCTACAAACAATCTTGTTCCTACTCGTCATCCTGGTCATCACCATCCAGGATCCCATGAAGATTTGACTATTATAGCTAGCGAATGACATGACTTTGATTTGAGAATGTTTCCATTGTGATTTTCTTTTTTCTTCTTTCTGTTAACCTCGACCGATGTTAAAAATTTTCGTCAGTGGGGAGATGTTAGGGTAATTCGCCATACAAACATCTCTAAACATGGCTCTGTAGTTTTTGTTTACATTTTGAACTTCCTCATACGTCATATCTTGCCTCACGATGTCGCATTTTCATTACGTCACATCCTGTCGCGTCATTATTATGCGCCGCATAAATACTCCTGCAGCCCGTTTGTCTCTCTCTCTCCATGCTCGCTCCTCCGTCCGCACCACAATGCCCGTGCTCTCCCAATTAAATCAACTTTCTGTTCAAGACCTGGCTCCCTGATGATTTAACCATCGATCTCCATCTACACCCGTCGAAGCAATGAACCAAGGGCGAACGATAAAAAATAACCCAACAGGCTCCAGCAACCCCCGCGACCCTAATGAGGAATAAGCGGTACGGAAAATGAGATGAGATGAGACATTTGTTAAAAGTAAAGAATTCAATTAAGAAAGGGAAATGTAATGATCTGAGCAAATCGTATTTGCATGGTAAACTATTGATGCCTGGCTACAGACCCAAGGAGCATGAGCGTTGCTGCAAGTCAGTCTGAGGAGAGCCTACGAGAGCCACACATGTCAATTGCCTTCTCCCTTCAACCAACACAGCCGTCCGAATGAAAAACCTCAACTCTATCCCGAAGTTGTATCATTTACCAAACCCGCTTACACAAAGCAACACACAGCTCAGCGGAGTCAGGACGAATAGGCGCAGCAGAAAAATGTTGTTTTACATCACCGTTTTTTAAACTATTAAATAAGAGGTTTTATTTTTGTTTCATTCTGCACTATGTACAGTTTTGCATTGTAAAAAAAAAAGGTATTTTTCATGTGTTTTTTTACTACATTGTACTTCACGGATTTCACTTATCGCGGGGTATTTTTGGAACGTATCTCCCGCGATAAACGAGGGTTCACTGTACTGCTTAGCGGGCCTCAAGTGTGCAGACTTGACTAGATGGATTCACGATTTCTCCGAGGGTGGGAGTCAGGGGGATTACTGTCACTGGACTATCTTCAAATTGTGCCAGCACGCCGTTTTGATTGTCCCGATTTTCTCCACGCATCAACTTTGATTGAGGGGCTGATTAAGTCACCTGTGATGAAGGCTGATGCAAAATGACAGGGTGAGGCCTACTCACACCAAATGAATGGATAATTGTCGCCATTGAGGACTCCCATCAAATTATTAGCTCAATAGCCAAGCTTTTTTTTTGCTCAGATATCTAAAGAAATGTTTAAGTACAATGATACCTCAGGTTACGTACGCTCTAGCTCACAAACTTTTTGCCTTACGAACATTAAATACGCGAGAATATATTCTTGGCATACGAGGTAGTTTTCGGCGGACGAACCAAACCACACAGCGCCCAGGTGGTTGTCGGACTACTTTTCGGCGGATGAACACCAAACCTCACGGTCGAACAGAGCCATGGTGGCTGGCGGACTAGTTTTTGTCACCTCCTTTCTTTGAGTGCAGACGTGATTTGTTATCGAGTGGAGTACTTTTGCTATGATGGGACCGAAAAAGACCCCACCGCAGGCTAGTGTTAAGCCGAAGAGGACACAAAAGAAAATGATGGCCGAGCAGAAGAAGGAGATAGTTGAAAAACACCAACGAGGTGTGCGTATGTGTGACTAAGCGTCCCAGTACCAGTCGACCATTGCTGTGTTGGATTATTTTGATTGTTCGCCTTTGGTTCATTTCTTCGACGGGTGTTGATGGAAGAGGATGGTTAAATCATCAGGGAGCCAGGTGTAGAACAGAAAGTTGGTTTAATCTTGGAGAGAGCGGAGACATCGCGGTGTCGGCTTAAGGAGAGAGCATGGCAATAGAGAGGGAGACGAACTAGAAGGGAGAGCATTTTATACGGCGCGCAGTGTGTGACGCAAAAGGATGTGACGTAATGTAACTGCGACATCATGTAAAGGAAGGCAGGATATGACGTATCAGGAAGTCCAAAATGTAAACAAAGATTAGCGAGCAATGTTTAGAGAGGTTTGTATGGCGAATTACCCCAACATCTCCCCCCTGACGAACATATTTAACATCAGTGGATATGAACAGAAAGAAGAAAGAAAAAAAGAAGATCACAATGGAAACAATCTCAAATTAAAGTCATGTCATCGCTACAACAGTTAAATCTTCATGGCATCCTGGATGGTGATCACCGGGACGAGGAGGAGGAACGAATTGTTTGTAGCATTTGTCGCAAGCAGCCCCCAGGGTGTGGTACGGATGAGCAGGTGTCTGGGAGAGTGTGTGTGAACTGTTGACGCGGCTCCAGTGACGTGCATGGGGAATCTTCTTGACGACTTGTGTCCTCGCGAATCCAGGTGAAGCTTGTGGCTGCTAGCAGCTCCGCAACCGGTCCATCCCACGTTGGCGTGGCCCACGTCATCTTCTTCAGACCGCAGCTCCGTCCTGTGGAGAACAAAAGAAGACTTGTGCCAGGTCACATGTCCAAAGGATGGTTTCATTCCTCACATCACACTTTCTTGGCGTTTCTTTCCCTATCAAAATCTGTCTCATCGTTTAGGCTCTGCAATGCATTCTCTCACAGAAATGGCAGACATTGTTATTGTTAGATGTTAGTTGGTTAGTATATGTTATTGGTCAGTGAGTCTGCATTTCTGGAGGGCACCACTTCCTTGGGGAATGACGTTGCAGCCCACATCACTCATCAAACATTGGCAATGATGATCTAAGCTATTGTCACTCCTCCCTGTTGAGACATGAAAAGTCTCAATTTGCCAACTGGGAACGTGTTTGTGTGGGGACACATTGCTTGGGATGAGGACAGCCTTCCACAATTCTTTAGCACAAGTTGACATGGTTGGCAACATTATGGCAATCTGCGTAGATGGTCATCATACTCGCCTTTTGTCATTCAGTTGGAGGGCACGAGTTGACAGTCAGTTTCACTTCTGCATAGGACATCCATCGCACAACCCAGCTTCATCTGCGGTCACCCTGGCACGGATTCCACAGGAGTCCTCCCCTTCTGAGGGATCTCCTTCTCCCAATTCTGAAAGAAGCTGGATAGCGTGGAAAACCCTATACAATATATCTGATTCCGCCTGAATCTCTGACTGACATTGGTGCCTACTCAACTCATTTGCCAATTTCATTCTTACTGGCGAGAAATTCCTTTAATGTGCACTGCAGTCAATTACTTTAATGTGCACTGCATCCAATTCATAATAATATTGTTAATTCATAATCAAATTAATCTTGACAGGTTATCCTGCACTTTCAGTCGTAACTATAAACTACTTTTGAACGGACAAATGTCATCACTGTACGCAAAGGCAGCCAGAAGATAAATTAGCATTTGCAGCTGTCTTAATAAACGTTGGATATCCTCCATCACATCTCCAACATTGAATATTTTTCATTTGATCAAGCCTAATTGTAACAATTCGTTGCTCGCTAGATGGTTGGATGAGAAATATGTGTAATAAAATTGTCATGCATTTCAATAAATGCCACACATTATGCTTTTGGAAATCCAAACTATTCTCAATAGTGGCTTTGTCATCGATCCCAAACCATCGGTTGGGTGTGCCAACTCTAGTTGTGTGGGTGCATCCCACCAGCCGTTACGGCCTCTCCTTTGTTGGATCTCCTATGACAATTGAAGCAGAGATTAAATTTTGTTTCCAAAGACACCAAGAATCAAAATTCAGTTCGGATGGAACTGTGTTTCAGCAGCATCTTCCTAGAAAATCACAGGATGGGTGGATGCACCGTTTGGTTCGGGGCCGCCACAAAAATGGACAAAATCCGACTTCAACGGACAGTTAGGACGGCGGAAAAAATCATTGGCACCGCCCTACCCACTCTCGAGGACTTGCACACTGCAAGAATCCAAACTAGGGCGCGGAAAATCCTACTGGACCCTCCGCACCCTGCCCACCACCTTTTCCAGCTACTCCCCTCAGGCAGGCGCTACCGATCCATGCGCACCAAATCCAGCAGACATTTAAACAGCTTCTTCCCCCAAGCCATTAACTCTTTGAACTCTTTCAACAGTAACCAAAATGGAACTGTATAGTGCCACTTAGCAGTTTTTTTTTTTTTTTTGACAACGATACTAGTGCAGCGTGTTCTACCGGAAACAAATTCCTTGTGTGTTCTACATACTTGGCAATAAAGATGATTCTGATTCTGATTCTGATGCAAGTGGCTTGTGCATCCCACAGTTCGTCCTGCAAATGGAACAATTTCTCAACCACCATCTCCCAGCTCTGTCTGCGAATTGTTTCGGTTCACCACATCATCTGCATAAAAAGCATAATGAAAAAAGTTTATGTCCGGTTAAAACGTCGTTTGTCTTTCCTGGTTCGCGCATTGTCTGGAGTTCACTTGATAAAAATATCAGCAAGTACAATAGATGGTGAACAAAAAACTACTTTATTCTAATGAGACAGAGAAAGCACTTCTCGTCTCGGTGGGACGAAGACATGAGCACACGAGCAAAAAGAACAAAGAGAAAGAGCTCCCGCTCTGACAAGTTTTTAAACATACAGAGTGGCGATCTGTTGTCCAATCAGTTGCGAACAAGTCGACCTTTCCCGTCCAATCGGTTACGAGCAATTCAGCGTTGGGCGGGTCTCAGATTGAAGTTGGAGCTGTTGCTTTTTCTCCACGACTATTGACTAATAAGACTGATAGTTTTATTTAACTAAATTAGACTGAAATTAAACGTGCACAATTCATAATATATACTAAGCTAAACATGAAAAAACATATGTTTACTTAATCTAAACATGAAATAACGTAATATGTTTACTAATGTGCATAAACACTCTATCATTCCCTCCTGTTGTACATTTAAACATCAGTTCATACATTTCCAAAAGATTTCATGCATGCACGTCATACTAATTGCACAGGGAACCATTCTAATCTCATCTATCCAACGTCTAATATTATTTAACTTACCATGGAGAAGGCGAAAAACCTCTATCACAATTTTGCTGCTGTGATATATAACCTCTCCATTTTTGAGGGTTTTTAATGAGGAAAACTCCTTCTCGGCTCTCCGTTTTTTTGCTTTTGTTCTTTGGAGCAACCACTCTCTGGCCATGGTGTACTATCCCTAGCTACAACACTGGGTCCCCTTCACGCATTTGTTGATACAAAACCTTTGCGTAATTCACCTGAGAAGTAGTTATCATATTCATTAGCATTGTTCTTAAGCATGGAATAATACAACCAATGACTAAGAAAATAAGTACAATCACAATTGCGAATGGGATAAACATTCTGAGCAAAGTCTTATACCAAGAGCCCCCAAAGAGCCCGTCAAAGATCCACGGTTGATCAGGCCGGTGATCCCTGGCCATGGCATCTCTGAGATCCCTGACAACAGACAGAGCATCAGTCATGTTTATGGAATTCGCTTCTTCGGGTATGTACGTACAACAAGTATCACCCACCATAGCACAGACGCCCCCTTGTGGCGCGGTCAAAAGGTCCAAAACCATTCTATTTTGCAGCACCATTTGTCTAATTGCTGCAATTTCAGTGTTTTGCATTTCATCTACTTCCAAACTGGCGTTTACAAACACTTGAAACCTGTAGTCAATTGTTTCAATTCGTAGCATGTTTTTAGCTACTCCAATTTGTGGAAAAAGAGCTAACATTACCTTACTTCCCGTGCTATGGTGTTTGAATTGTTCTGGAACATCAGTTCCCCAGATCGAATCGTGGGGCTTAAACGACACTCTTCTTTTCACATGATGGTGTGCTGGACGACTGGTAACGATGAAAGTATTGTCAGTCACAGTAACAGGTGCGCACATACCGTAGGCTTTCGGAGGAATAAAAGAATACACTTTCCAACCACATAACCACCAAAGATGTGAAGATACAGGTAAAATAGTGACATTGGTGTTTAACGGTAGCACGTATAAACATCTATTCTCATCTATAAAACCTAGATTTTGACCTGTACCGTACATTGCAACGCATACTGGTAATCGCGATCCGCTCTCGGTCATAACCTGATTTTCAGTTTCCAAAATGGTATCCAAACTTGGAACAATCTCTCCTCTCGAAGCATTGCGAAGAATTGGAAAATGTTGATCAGGTTTATGCGAAGATATTAACATATACGCAGCTCGAGCCATTTTATCTCCAAATACCTTTGAATGCACTCTTTGTTGCGTTACAGAATGTGGCATAAAAGAACAAACAAAGCAATTACTTTTCCTATTTTGTTTAGCAATTAATGTAGCATAACGATACCACGTGTTTGATAACAACGGATTCCAGTCATGTTTTTCTCCTGCAAATGGTTGATATAATGCGTCCATGACATCTGAATTTTGGGCTTTTTTGTCAGGTGTTTCCATCCAGGCTGTCGGTTTGATGTGCGGTTTGCGCTGGAAAGGCGATGTCACGACTGGTGTTGTCAAAGATGACAACATGCATATAGTTACGGGAAAACCAGTGTGATGTTCACGAAAATCAGGACAGAGTCTCAAGTCCATGCATCCTGCAACCTTGTGGGTTACGATAACGAGTTGGATATCTGTCATTGTGCCAGTTCCAGTTCCTAACCAGTTCCCTTGAGTTATCTTTCTGACAATTCGTTTTGCTTCTTGGGCACAGCTATTTTGAACCCATTTTGTTTTGGGCTCAGAATGGACCACAACGGAGTCCCAACCAGTGGTCCAAGTCTTCCCTGACTTGATACGAGCGTACCAAGAACCATGAGGGTAATCACTTCCCGTTTGTCGTGCTTCGTTCCTGAGGATGTTAAGAGGAAATGAGATGATTCCTGCATCTTGTAGTGGCAAGCAGGCTACAGGATGTGCCATGCTAGGGCACTTTTCTGTCATCGTTGGTTGCAATGGTGGAGTTTGGCAGGCTGATGGAATGGGAGGCTTTACGTGCGTCATCTGGATTGCCTCCACTAATTCATACAGCAAGATGATGTGGACCAAACCCATGGCTATTGAGTGGTTTGGCTCCGTCTCTCTTCCACCTGCTCCGGATCTGGTTGGTGAACGATTTTGCAGTGGCTTTGATGCACCCAGGTGGACCTCTCGGCGATTTTGATGGCAGTTGGCGTGGTTATCAGCACGGTGAATGGCCCCTCCGACTTTGGTGCAGACCTTGATCAGCGCCTTCGGGGAGCCCAGCAGCCTCTCTGTTCCTGCAAAGGGAACACAGGACTGCGGCAGTACACATGCTGTGGACCTCTTTGTTGTTGTACAACATTTCACACAACCATTTTGCCAACAAAGCGCCTGGATCTGAATTATTCTTTTAGAATAAAATGCAACTGGTCTCAGCTTTTGTCCATGCTTTTGTAACAGGACTGAAGTCATGTATTTGTCTTTGCAGTCAACTGTTTGAACAAAAGGTTTGTCATAGTCAGGTAAAGCTAAGACGCTAATGTTTGCTATCAAATTTTTTAATTCTGTAAATGCTTTACTGCCCTCTTCGGTCCACTGAATAGAGTCTTTCAGTGCCATTTCGTCTTGGTATATAAGTGTCAATAATGGTTGGGTAACTTGTGCATAATGCGGAATCCAAGTTCTGCAATAATTGCACAGTCCCAAAAACGTCATCATCTGTTTTTTCGTCTTAGGTCGAGGAACCTGCAAAATTGTCTGTTTTCTCTTAGTTGTCAACTCTCTTCCCTTTCTTGACAAAAGATGTCCTAAGAAAACTACTTCTTGTTGACAGAACTGCAATTTATCCAAAGAAGCTTTGTTACCTGTATTCGCTAAATATTGGAACAAAGCTATTGATACAGTCTTGTTCTCATCTTCAGTCGGTGAAGCAATTAAGATGTCGTCAACATACAAAAGAATCTGAGAAGATTCAGGATGTTTAAAATCAGCAATACACGAAGACATTTCCTGTGAAAAAATTGTAGGACTATCTGTAAACCCTTGTGGTAATCTTGTATATGTATATTTTTTCCCATTAAATGTAAATCCGAACCAATGACGTGAATTTTTGTGTAACGGAATGGAGAAAAAGGCATTGCTCAAATCAATCACTGTAAACCATTTTTTGTCAGGTTTTAAACTGTTCAATAATGTGTGCGGGTCTGGCACACACGGAGCACGTGATTGTATGGATTTATTTACCTGTCGTAAATCATGCACCATTCTCCAAACTCCAGATTCCACTTTTTTAACAGGAAATATCGGTGTATTACATTCACAAGTTGGGTCTTCAATCAAAATACCAGCTTTCACCATATCCCGTATTACAGGGGTGATGCCAATAATAGCGTCCTGTTTTAATGGATATTGTTTAAGTCTTGGTCGATAAGTCGTTTTAGGCAATACTTCAACTGGTTTCGCTGTTTTAAGTAAGCCCACATCAGTTTTTCCCGATGACCAAAGGGTGGCAGGGACGTCTGGAAAGTCCTCCGCCCCTAAAGTGGCCATCAGTGATAATTCTAGTGAATCGACCTTTACTGGGTCCCCCATAGCGTCAACTACGAAGGACTCCAGAAAATTCACTTTTTTGGGTTTATACCCTTCTTCTGTTGGTACTAAAGCTATTTGCAATTTTTGTAACAGGTCTCTCCCCAACAAATTTATAGGACACTCTCCACTCAAGACCATAGTGACCTTGTATGGAGTTAGTCCCTCATCTAAAATTTTTATTGGTTTGGAAATCGGTAACAATGTCACTTTCCCATCTGCAGATACCACAGAAATTTGTTGTCGACTCGGAGTGACACCTGGAATGGTGTCTCTTAACACTGATCTGCATGCACCACTATCGCAAAGAAATTTGACATCCTTTTTCCCGATTTTTAGCCAATAATAAGGTTTTTCGTTTTCCGGTAAGGTTAAGGCAAACACATTAGTCAAATCCAAGATTTCAACTGGTTTTATTGATTCCCATTTCTCACTGTTGTGATTGTTGTCATCAGTGTTGAAATGGGGTTCCTCGCGTCAATCTGAATGTTTTGTTTTATGTCCTTCACCATATCGCGTATTATATGGTGGAGGTCTGTAAGATTTCCCATGTTTCCTTTTCGGTATAGGTTTCTTTTTGCAGTGGCGAGCAATATGCCCTACACTGCCACAATTGTAGCATCGATCATTGTGCGGCATCCGTCTCTTCATCCGATCCTGGTATAACACGTTCTCCATTATGTTACCCATGGTAGATGCCATCACATGTTCCATCGGCGAATCTGCACCATTTCCCCACTTTTTTCTCACCACTTCTTGGGCGTGTATTGCCCACTCCATGAGATCAACCAACCTTCCAGTCCGGTGTTGGATATAATGTTTGCGAATGAAATCTCCAATTTCCGGCGTCAAATTCCGCAAAAATGTTTGCTTGAATTGGTTGACATATATGGAATTCTCATCAGCAGATTCAGGAATACAGCAGTGGTTTCGAAAAACATTTTCCAAGCGTCCCCGAAAAATGTTAATATCTTCCCCACGTAACTGTCTACAATTCTGAATCAAGCCAAAGTTTGGTGTTTTTTTCCATAATGTTCGGATGTTTTCACAAATCAATCTCCGTTGGGTTGTTGCTTCCTCGTACGACATATTCGTTCCCATCGATGTTTTCCCAGTAAAGTCACCTTTCACCCGATTCCAATGGTGTCCCAAGCATCTCCTGAGAACCTTAAGTGTTTCTTGTCCATTCAACTGATAAGAAGCACATAATTCCTCAAAATTCTCAGTCCAACTTTCTGCATTTTCAACAACATCACCTAGTCCTTTACACGCCTCTGCGACATCACTGTCGCCCCATGGCCGATAAACCAAGATAGTTTGATCATGTATGCTTGAAGAATTAGGATTTGCTACCTGAATGAGTGGCAAAACGTCACAGTCGCTTCCATTATTCATTTCAATTCCATTCAACTCGTCAAACGGATACAATTGTCCAGAACAATTTGCTTTGCTCCTCGTACGCGAAGAGACACAATCAGCAGCAATCTGATTTTTAATATCAGGTTGCAATCCTTGTATTCCTCCAGTAGGGGTCATAAGCGCTCCATTCTGCTGGTCTGCCCAACAGACGTTTGGAGTCATCACCGGGGGGGGGGGGGGCACCCAGGGGGGCCCACCCGCCCCACAGGGGTTGAACAAATGGCGTCCTCCCCTTTCTTCAGCCCTGCGGAGGAGGGGTAGAAGGAGGGGGAAGAGAAGGAGTGGTAGGAGGGGGGTTGTGGCGCCTGCTCGGCGCAGCCCCCCGCCTCCCCCCTTCGCCTCCCGTGGGGGAGCTCTGGGGATTGAAACAATGGCTGCTTTCCATTTTCCACCAACTTTTCATTGGGATGTGCAACAGACGAAGCCACAGTCTCATCGTCAGAGCCCACTTTGGAAGAAATTGCAACTATCGCTTTCTCCTCTTTTTTCATCCGTTTGGCTTCCATTTCTCTCTCTCTGATTTTTGCTTGCGCAATCCAAGCTTCGCAGGCAATTATCTCGGCACGTATCTTTCCAAGAGATTTTCTCATCGCGGATGCTTCCTGAAGTTTCAATCGAAACATGATTTCCGTCAAAGGTTGTAGTTGCAAAGCACCAGAGAACGTACTACAGTCCATCCACTTCTTGCAATAAAGTTCGCTACCTGGGAACTTTTTGGACATAAACTCTACGTCCCTATGAATTGGGGTCTTTTTAGAAAAAATAGCACCCATTTTCACGATTGCAACAACAAATTCCTTCTTTAACCATCACCAGAAAGGAAGCACACCTCGCGATGTTGATTCAAACCCAAGAACAAAGGGCGTGATTCGCGCCAATCCTCAGCCAGGATGCGCGTTCACGCACACACACAAGGAATGCTCTTACGCACACACGCACACACACACACACCAACGGCTCAAATGACTTCGCCCCCACCCTTTTTTTCTCTCCGAGACAAAGAACTTTCTCTGTGCCACCATGCTAGCATAGACAAACCAAGTTAAGAATGTATTTTTGATCTTATTTCTTTCCTCTCGACTCAGTACTATAGCAGCTGCCCTAAAACACTTCCGCTCTTCAGAATAAAAGTGGTCCACCACACAAACTGAATCCCAGCTATCACCACCTTGTGAACAATATTCTTTCGCTGGAAAACTTCCGATTCACAATTCGCCGTATGGATATTTCGTGCACATTAATATGCACTCCTCCACCGGCATACGTATTCTCATTTGGCCACCTTGCCTAACGAAAATCGCTCCACACCGGTCCGTACGTGAGTCAAGTGGAAGAGACCGTCTCTGGCCAAGAAGAGGTCTCACAATGCATTCAAACAATGGCTGCTAGCTAGCGCGCTACTTACTTAGTGAACTTTTGAATGCTGCCGTGTAGTCCTTCAGCCAGAACGCGAGGAGCCACAACGCCACCAGAAAGTTGTGATTCTTTCCGTCTCTCGCGCGGAGGATTGCACGAGCAGGCTTCAGTGAAGAACGAAAAAAATCTTCGTTTCTTCCGTAGGTCGAAGCCAATCAAAGAGCAGGTTTGACGCGCCTCTCAAAGCGCGCCTCCCGTCAAAAAGTTCCCGTCTCGCCTCGATTGGTCGCCCAGTGTAGTCCTCACGCAAAGACTGGTTGACTTGCACGGGTTTCTTGGCACCAATTAATGTCCGGTTAAAACTTCATATGAAAAAACATATGTTTACTTAATCTAAACATGAAATAACGTAATATGTTTACTAATGTGCATAAACACTCTATCAGTTTAGTCATCAAATTTTGCAACTCAATCTTGTCCTCTTCAAATTAATTTCTCCGCTAATAAACTAATAAAGGTAGTCCGATCTAAGGCAATTTGTTATCGTTTTATGAATCAAATCATCTTTTCTTTGATTTCAGGGAATGCCAATTGTCAGGTCAAAACTAATGTAATGATCACGTCACAATCATTATTTCAATAAATCTATAAACTTTTCCTTGTGAAAAGTCCAAATACCAACTGGTGAATCTCTTCCAAGTAATTAATCACCAGCGAATCTAGTTACATTTACTTTTCCAATTTCATCCTATTATTTTATAAATTCACTCTTTGATTCTGCCTTTTTATCCAATTTCCATTTCATTCTGCATTCACCCAAATCAGGATTTCAAAATTACTTGTCCCCATCGCAGACAAAAACATTGGAATTCTGACTTCAAGGTGTTCAATCCTCTTAGTGAAAACACTTTTATCAAATCTAACAAAAATATTTTACTTTTGCCTTCAAATTCACTCACTGGTCGTATCGGCCCCATTTATATATCCCTAATGTCCAGACCTGGTGACGCCGGACACAGCTATGATAGGTCCCCACTCTCAGGTGGGGGGGGGGGCCGGGACCCCCCCCTGTGGCCCCACTGATTGTTCCTACATTCCTGACTAACGATTGGCCTATTACACCCACTCCCCCCGGTATCACCTCATCAGCATAACGACCCTCATCAGCATTGCGAAAGTTGCCTAACCTGTTTTGCCTGAGCAGGCTATTGTATGAACGATCCAAATTGAACCTCACCCCACCAGACCGGTTTAATGAAGGATTTTGTTGTTTTATAAGAATCGCCTCTTTTACCCCCCTTTCAAACCATCTATGTTCTTTCGCTAAGATTTTAACCTCATTCTCGTCAAATGAGTGGTTGCTAGCTTTTAGGTGCAAATGTACTGCCGATTGAGGCCCACTAGTATTATCCCTGCGATGTTGATAAAGTCTTTTTTTGAGAATTTGTTGAGTCTCCCCAATGTACTGCTCTTTACAATTTTCATTCTTACAATGTATGGAATAAACTACCTTACTTTGTTTTTCATTTGGTAGCCTATCTTTTGGATGCACTAATTTTTGCCTTAACGTGTTTATCGGTTTGAAATAAGTAGGAATTTTATGTTGCCAAAGGACTCTTTGTAATTTTTCCGAAACTCCTGCAATGTACGGTACTGCTACTCCTCTCCTTTTAGAATCTTGAGAATTATTGGTTTCGTTCGCTATTCTTTCTTTCTGACATTTGTTGAATGACCACTGAGGGTACCCACAGTTAGTGAGTGCTCTCCTGATATGTTTTGACTCCTTTTCTCTACCTTCAGTGCTAGTTGGTATTAGTTTAGCCCTATGCTGGAGGGTTCTGATAACTCCTAGTTTATGTTGTAAAGGGTGGTTAGAGTCAAAAGGTAAGTATTGGTCAGTGTGCGTAGCCTTCCTAAAGACTTCTGTTTTTAGCGCTCTGTCCTCTTTTATAATTACTTTACAATCCAAGAAGGCTAGTTGGTTCTCTTGAATGTCCTCACGAGTAAATTTAATGTTGAAGTCTACAGAGTTGAGATGATCTGTGAAGGATTGAATTTCTTGTTTCTTAATTATGACAAAAGTATCGTCCACATATCTAAACCAGTGTCTAGGTTTTGTCCCTGGGAAGGATGTGAGGGCCTGTTTCTCCATCTCTTCCATGTAAAGATTAGCCACTATGGGTGAAACTGGTGAGCCCATAGCACAACCATGGATTTGTTTATAAATTTTTTCCCGAAATTGAAAATACGTAGTATTAAGGCAGATTTCTAATAATTGGCAGATGTGATCGGGTTTCAGTTTGGTTCTTTCATGATTGACTGTCTCCAAAAGCTAGAGAAAGGAAAACATATAGACAAACAGATGTATTTTAGATTATACCCGGGAGAGGCCACGCCATGTATCTATGGCCTGCCAAAAATACATAAAGAAGGGTTCCCCCTCCGACCCATTGTTTGTAGCATTGACTCCTCTACATACAATGTAGCCAAATATTTAAAAACTATTTTAGCTCCGTTGGTTGGTAACACAGAATACCACGTAGAGAACACCACAGGGTTTGTAGAGAGGATCAAAGACCTCATATTGGAACCTGAGGAAACTTTGGCATCATACGATGTGACTTCTCTCTTTACATCTGTCCCAACCCCAGCAGCAGTCTCAGTGGTGAGGACGAGGCTGCTGGCGGATGTTTCTCTGCATGAAAGAACCAAACTGAAACCCGATCACATCTGCCAATTATTAGAAATCTGCCTTAATACTACGTATTTTCAATTTCGGGAAAAATTTTATAAACAAATCCATGGTTGTGCTATGGGCTCACCAGTTTCACCCATAGTGGCTAATCTTTACATGGAAGAGATGGAGAAACAGGCCCTCACATCCTTCCCAGGGACAAAACCTAGACACTGGTTTAGATATGTGGACGATACTTTTGTCATAATTAAGAAACAAGAAATTCAATCCTTCACAGATCATCTCAACTCTGTAGACTTCAACATTAAATTTACTCGTGAGGACATTCAAGAGAACCAACTAGCCTTCTTGGATTGTAAAGTAATTATAAAAGAGGACAGAGCGCTAAAAACAGAAGTCTTTAGGAAGGCTACGCACACTGACCAATACTTACTTTTTGACTCTAACCACCCTTTACAACATAAACTAGGAGTTATCAGAACCCTCCAGCATAGGGCTAAACTAATACCAACTAGCACTGAAGGTAGAGAAAAGGAGTCAAAACATATCAGGAGAGCACTCACTAACTGTGGGTACCCTCAGTGGTCATTCAACAAATGTCAGAAAGAAAGAATAGCGAACGAAACCAATAATTCTCAAGATTCTAAAAGGAGAGGAGTAGCAGTACCGTACATTGCAGGAGTTTCGGAAAAATTACAAAGAGTCCTTTGGCAACATAAAATTCCTACTTATTTCAAACCGATAAACACGTTAAGGCAAAAATTAGTGCATCCAAAAGATAGGCTACCAAATGAAAAACAAAGTAAGGTAGTTTATTCCATACATTGTAAGAATGAAAATTGTAAAGAGCAGTACATTGGGGAGACTCAACAAATTCTCAAAAAAAGACTTTATCAACATCGCAGGGATAATACTAGTGGGCCTCAATCGGCAGTACATTTGCACCTAAAAGCTAGCAACCACTCATTTGACGACAATGAGGTTAAAATCTTAGCGAAAGAACATAGATGGTTTGAAAGGGGGGTAAAAGAGGCGATTCTTATAAAACAACAAAATCCTTCATTAAACCGGTCTGGTGGGGTGAGGTTCAATTTGGATCGTTCATACAATAGCCTGCTCAGGCAAAACAGGTTAGGCAACTTTCGCAATGCTGATGAGGGTCGTTATGCTGATGAGGTGATACCTGGGGGAGTGGGTGTAATAGGCCGATCGTTAGTCAGGAATGTAGGAACAATCAGTGGGGCCACAGGTGGGGTCCCGGCCCCCCCCCACCTGAGAGTGGGGACCTATCATAGCTGTGTCCGGCGCCACCAGGTCTGGACATTAGGGATATATAAATGGGGCCGATACGACCAGTCAGACTTTAGTTCGCTGACGAAGCCTCTTGGATAGGAGGCGAAACGTCCGAAACCTTCACTTTTGTACAGATGACGGCTGAAGAAACCTTCTCATCGATCCACCTTGTGAACAATATTCTTTCGCTGGAAAACTTCCGATTCACAATTCGGCGTGTGGATATTTCGTGCACATTAATATGCACTCCTCCACCGGCATACGTATTCTCATTTGGCCACCTTGCCTAACGAAAATCGCTCCACACCGGTCCGTACGTGAGTCAAGTGGAAGAGACCGTCTCTGGCCAAGAAGAGGTCTCACAATGCATTCAAACAATGGCTGCTAGCTAGCGCGCTACTTACTTAGTGAACTTTTGAATGCTGCCGTGTAGTCCTTCAGCCAGAACGCGAGGAGCCACAACGCCACCAGAAAGTTGTGATTCTTTCCGTCTCTCGCGCGGAGGATTGCACGAGCAGGCTTCAGTGAAGAACGAAAAAAATCTTCGTTTCTTCCGTAGGTCGAAGCCAATCAAAGAGCAGGTTTGATGCGCCTCTCAAAGCGCGCCTCCCGTCAAAAATCATAAAACGGGTCAACCACCAGGAGCTTCTTTAGTTCCCGTCTCGCCTCGATTGGTCGCCCAGTGTAGTCCTCACGCAAAGACTGGTTGACTTGCACGGGTTTCTTGGCACCAATTAATGTCCGGTTAAAACTTCATATGAAAAAACATATGTTTACTTAATCTAAACATGAAATAACGTAATATGTTTACTAATGTGCATAAACACTCTATCAGTTTAGTCATCAAATTTTGCAACTCAATCTTGTCCTCTTCAAATTAATTTCTCCGCTAATAAACTAATAAAGGTAGTCCGATCTAAGGCAATTTGTTATCGTTTTATGAATCAAATCATCTTTTCTTTGATTTCAGGGAATGCCAATTGTCAGGTCAAAACTAATGTAATGATCACGTCACAATCATTATTTCAATAAATCTATAAACTTTTCCTTGTGAAAAGTCCAAATACCAACTGGTGAATCTCTTCCAAGTAATTAATCACCAGCGAATCTAGTTACATTTACTTTGCCAATTTCATCCTATTATTTTATAAATTCACTCTTTGATTCTGCCTTTTTATCCAATTTCCATTTCATTCTGCATTCACCCAAATCAGGATTTCAAAATTACTTGTCCCCATCGCAGACAAAAACATTGGAATTCTGACTTCAAGGTGTTCAATCCTCTTAGTGAAAACACTTTTATCAAATCTAACAAAAATATTTTACTTTTGCCTTCAAATTCACTCAAGTTCAGCCTCTGTTTATTCATTTGTTTGCAGGCTTATTTATTCGTTCACTCAGTCTAATTTGCCTGAGTAGTTAATTCAGTTTTTGTTTCAAGTAGACGGTATTGGTCAAAAAGCTATGGGAAAAAAGAAACAGTGTTATGTCATTCATGAGGACGTCGTCATGGTTGGACAGGTCTCCAGATGAGACAGGATAGCCGACTCCATGGCACCCGGTCGAGTCCTCTTGTAATGACAAGGCAGCCTCTCATCCTGTGGAGAAGAGAGGATTTGCGGCAGAATCACATTCGGCAGGAAGAATGTCTTTTTTACACAACACGTTTGTGAATGTTAACGCAACCCTTTGTTAATTTTATTTACATTTATTAACCTATTCGCGAATGAATCATTTTGCCGATCTCAGAATGCGGCTGTGAATTTACCCCCATCCACCTCTTACGGGTAGAGAAAGAAGGAGGAGGAGGTGGGCTGTCCGCATTCTCACCCCCCCCCCCCTTTTGTTTTAGCGAAGCTCACACAACGCGCATACATACATAACAATACATAAAAGCACGCACTGCACGCAC
Organism: Hippocampus bargibanti; assembly: GCF_051943395.1. NCBI lineage: Eukaryota > Metazoa > Chordata > Actinopteri > Syngnathiformes > Syngnathidae > Hippocampus > Hippocampus bargibanti. The sequence continues at coordinate 8,485,118 of NC_142741.1, forward strand.
AAAAAACACGACAAAGAACACGAAAAGGGGAGACAAGAACACACACAAAGACGGCTCCCCCAAACGCCCCCCCTCTCGCCGACCACCCTATGCCCCCTGGACAAAGAAAATCCCTGGGAAACCCCGTAGCAACGGCTAGCATTGTTGACCACGCATTCATGTTGGTAAATGCATTTATATTACGGTAATCCACGATCTATTGCAGCTGCAAATAAACAAAAAAAGAACACATAATCCCCTGGGTCAAAATTAATAAATGTTCCAATTTTTTAATTTCTTTTGCCAGTCCTCGCACGACAATTCCAGGAGTTCAACCCCTCTGAAGAACACCACCCGGAATTGTTTCGGTCTAACCTTAATAATAATAATAATACATTTAATTTACAAGTGCCTTTCTGAACACTCAAAGACACTTTACAACAAAGACAACACACAAAACAGTAAAATCATGCATAAAACAATAAATAATAAAACAGCAGAATAAATTAGACCATGAAAGCAAGTTTAAACAGGTGGGTTTTCAGGTGAGATTTGAAAGTAGGAAGGGAGTCAATGTTGCGGATGTTGGGTGGAAGTGAGTTCCAGAGCTTACTTCAGCCAAGCGCGCGGCAGCAAACACGATGACCCGAAATAGCGTCAATCGGTCACGTACGAAACCTTCGTACATCGGCCCGAATTAAGATGGCCCGCCTTGACCCGATCAAAATTCGATTACAAGCCGGTGATACGTAGATTAACCGTAAATATAATTAACTTTTGGCCATGAGAATCCCACAATGCATTCACCCAAAATAGCCGCATGCTAGCGGCACTCACCGGTGAAGCATTCCTGAGAGACGCACACCAGAAGGGAGGGGGTTGCCCACTCGAACACTCTCGAAGGAAAAAGAGAGACACAGGACCCACACCACCCCACCCCCCTCCCGAAGCCATCAGCTAGGTCCCGGAGTTTTTGGCACCAAAATGTTGGATTATTTTTTATCGTTCGCCCTTGGTTCATTGCTTCGACGGGTGATGATGGAAGAGGATGGTTAAATCATCAGGTAGCCAGGTGTTTGAGTCGTCACCTTATCGTGGTGGAGGGGTTTGTGTGTCCCAATGATCCTAGGAGCTAAGTCAGGGGTGGGAAACCTTTTTGACTCGCGGGCCGCATTGGGTTCTAAAATTTAACAGAGGGGCTGGGCCAGGAGCATTTGGAGGGAGTGTTTGGGCCGGAAATACTAAACCTAAAGCATAAAAGGACAACCGACGCCTCCGGACAAGTTATGTCCATAATTTATAAAATCACTTCAAATGACTTCTACTAGGCGTATTTTACAAAAATTCCACAGCATAGAGCTATAGTTTACGTTCTAAGACTTGCGCTGAATATTCACGAAGTCTTGTTTTCGAGTTGATGACGATCCCCATGTGACGTCACGTTTGGACCGCCCCTGACCGAGAAAGCGACACACAATGCATTTTGGGTACTTTGTTTGGTCTGAAAACTTCGTGTTGATCCGTGTTGATGGCGAAATTAGAAGGAAAACACATAAATAACGCGATGGTGAATCGTTGTGTGTTGCACCAAGACAACTATTTGATATTCGCTGACACAAATTCCCAGCTGACAAATCAGCCCATTTCCAACGGAGCTCGGGCGCGATGCTATAAAACGTTTTTCTGATGTCAGTGGGAAACACAAAAAAATGGTGCCGGTTGTCCTTTAAATGTAGTGTGTACAAACCTCATAGCACAGTAAGAACCCAATTTATTAACTGTCTTTCAAATGTGAAAAATATCCCTGATCATTAATACATTTGTCTCAAGGAATATGGCATTTACATACTATTTCGCAGATACTTGGAGGAGGAAATGGAAATAGATTAAAATAACATATGCACTGTTATTCATCAAGATTGCGTCTGTTTTTAATAAATTTTCATTGAAGGGGCAAAGTTAAAGAAATCAACATTTATTGAAAAATGGAATCACTTTCAACATTCAAAACATATTATTCCACAGCGAAATATTCAAGCTCAATAATACCTACTTGTGTTAAATTCCGCCAAATCATAGATGGTTTGTCCTGACCGCACGCTCAACAAAATCCTCACTGACGCCCTCGCCTTCACGCGCAAATAATACGCGTGTACCGTCGCCGAACACACAGACATAGGCTACCTGCAGTGAAATTTGCATACTCGGCACGACAGCCAATCAGAAGCCTGGTTTTTTCTTCCGGACTTTCGCAAGCGTTATAAAGTCGTGCAATTGCATATCATTTTCCAAAATAGATGCACAGAACCTCAGCCCAGAAGAAAGATTCAAAAGAAGCTAACAACATAAGTGACGCTACAAAACGTAAATTTACATTAAACGGTGACTGTAAAGTGTACGTGAGACTTATGAAAGGGGCTTATTGACTCGTAGGAAGCAATGCAAACGTTGCATTGTCACCACAATGACAATCGACTACTGCAGCAAAAACTAGCCATTCACATTTATTGTAAATTAAGCAAGGTAGCATTTGTAGTAGGTACATTCTTCATTAAAAAAAAAAAAAACTTTATACATTGTGACAATGTTTTTTAATGTGATTAGTTTGTCTCATTGTGCTTCAAGTTGTGAAAAATGGGGCAGGCAACTTTTCAGTTATCTGCCCTGTTGTCGCTAACTTTTTGTCATGAGTTTCAGACACTGTTTTGGCAAGTTCTGCGGGCCGGATTAAAAAGCCTAACGGGCCGTATGTGGCCCGCGGGCCGTAGTTTGCCCATGACTGAGCTAGGTTGTCTGGGGCTTTACGCTCCTGGTAGGGTCACCCATGGCAAACAGGTCCTGGGTGAGGGACCAGACAAAGTATGACTCAGAAGACCCCGTATGAAGAAAAAGAAAAATGGACCTAGTTTTCCCTTGCCCGGACGCGGGTCACCGGGGCCCCTCTCTGGAGCCAGGCCTGGAGATGGTGGCCGGGCCTACACCCATGGGGCCCGGTCGGACTCAGCCCGAAGAGGAAAGGTGGGTCCCCCTTCTCAAAGGCTCACCACCCATGGGAGGGGCCAGAGGGGTCGGGTGCATTGTGAGCTGGGCAGCAGCCAAAGGCGGGGACCCTGGTGGTCTGACCCTCGACTGCAGAAGCTAGCTCTTGGGACGTGGAATGTCACCTCTCTTACAGGGAAGGAGCCTGAGCTGGTGCACGAGGTCGAACAGTTCCGACTAGACATAGTTGGGCTTGCCTCCACACACAGCCTGGGTTCCGGTACCAGCCCCCTCGAAAGGGGTTGGACTCGCTTCTATTCCGGAGTTGCCCACGGTGAGAGGCGTACAGCAGGTGTCGGCATACTTATTGCCCCCCGACTCGCCGCCTGTACGTTGGGATTCACCCCGGTAGATGAAAGGGTTGCTTCCCTCCGCCTTCGGGTGGGGGGACGGGTTCTGACTGTTGTCTGTGCATATGCACCAAACAGCAGTTCAGTGTACCCATCCTTTTTGGAGACCTTAGGGGGTGTGCTGGAGAGAGCTCCCCCTGGGTACCCCCTTGTTCTGCTGGGCGATTTCAATGCTCATGTGGGCAATGACAGTGTGACCTGGAGGGGTGTGATTGGGAGGAACGGCCCCCCCCCGATCAGAACAGGAGTGGTGTTTTGTTATTGGACTTCTGTGCTCGACACGGATTATCTATAACAAACACTTTATTCAAACATAAGGGTGTCCAAATGTGCACATGGTACCAGGACACCCTTGGTCGCAGTTCGCTGATCGACTTTATAGTTGTATCATCGGATTTGCGGCCTCATGTTTTGGACACTCGAGTGAAGAGAGGGGCGGAGCTGTCAACTGATCACCACTTGGTGGTGAGTAGGCTCCGTTGGTGGGGAAAGATGCCAGTCCGACCTGGGAGACCCAAACGTGTTGTGAGGGTTTGTTGGGAACGTCTGGCTGAATCCCCTGTCAGAAGGAGTTTCAACTCCCACCTCCGGCAGAACTATACACATGTCCCGGGGGAGGTGGGGGACATTGAGTCAGAATGGACCATGTTCCGTACCTCCCTTGCTGAGGCGGCAAATCAGAGTTGTGGCCATAAGGTGGTTGGTGCCTGTCGTGGCGGCAACCCCCGTACTCGCTGGTGAACACCAGTAGTAAGGGATGCCGTAAAGCTGAAGAAGGAGTCCTATCGGGCCTATATAGCCTGTGGGACTCCTGAGACAGCTGACAGGTATCGATTAGCCAAGCGGAATGCAGCCTCGGTGGTTGCCGAGGCAAAAACACGGGCATGGGAAGAGTTCAGTGAGGCCATGGAAGCCGACTTCCGGACCGCTTCAAGGAAATTCTGGTCCACCATCCGGCGTCTCAGGAGGGGAAAGCAGTGCCCCACTAACACTGTGTACAGTGAGAGTGGGGCGCTGCTGACCTCGACTCGAGACGTCGTGAACCGGTGGACAGAGTACTTCGAAGACCTCCTCAACTCCACCAACACGCCTTCCTTAGAGGAAGCAGTGTCTGGGGACTCTGAGGTGGGCTCTCCGATCCTTGTGACTGAAATCACCGAGGTGTTTAAAAAGCTCCTCGGTGGCAAGGCCCCGGGGGTGGATGAGATCCGACTGGAGTTCCTAAAGGCTCTCGATGTTGTGGGGCTGTCCTGGCTGACACGCCTCTGCAACATTGCATGGTCATCGGGGAGAGTGCCTCTGGATAGGCAGACTGGGGTGGTGGTCCCCCTTTTTAAAAAGGGAGACCGGAGGGTGTGTTCCAACTACAGAGGGATCACACTCCTCAGCCTCCCTGGAAAGGTCTATTCAGGGGTCCTAGAGGGGCGGGTCCATCGGAAAGTCGAACCTCAGATTGAGGAGGAACAGTGTGGTTTTCTTCCCGGCCGCGGAACAGTGGACCAGCTCTACACCCTTAGCAGGGTCCTCGAGGGTGCATGGGAATTCGCCCAACCAGTCTACATGTGCTTTGTGGATTTGGAGAAAGCGTTTGACCGTGTCCCTCGTGGAGTTCTGTGGGGGTTGCTTCGGGAATATGGGGTACAGGAGCACCTGATACAGGCCGTTCGGTGCCCTCTCCGGGTCGGGGAGGAGATTTTGCCTCAAGTGGAAGAGTTTAAGTATCTGGGTGTCTTGTTCACGAATGAGGGTGTAAGGGAGCGAGAGGTCGACAGGCAGATCGGTGTCTGCTGTGATGCGTACTTTGTACCGATCTGTAGTGGTGAAGAAGGAGCTGAGCCACAAAGCAAAGCTCTCAATCTACCGGTCGATCTACGTCCCAACCCTCATCTATGGTCATGAGCTATGGGTCGTGTCCGAAAGAACGAGATCCCGGATGCAAGCGGCCGAAATGAGCTTTCTCCGTCGGGTGTCCGGGCTCTCCCTTAGAGATAAGGTGAGAAGCTTGGTCATCCGGGACGGGCTCAAAGTCGAGCCGCTTCTCCTCCACATCGAGAGGACCCAGATGAGGTGGCTCGGGCATCTGATTAGGATGCCCCCGGGACGCCTCCCTCGTGAGGTGTTCGTAGCATGCCCCACTGGCAGGAGACCCCGGGGACGACCCAGAACACGCTGGAGAGACTATGTCTCCCAGCTGACATGGGAACGCCTCGGGATCCGCCAGGACGAGCTAGAAGAAGTGGCTGGGGAGAGGGAAGTCTGGGCTTCCCTACTGAAGCTGCTGCCCCCGCGACTCGACCCCGGATAAGCGGCAGAAGATGGATGGATGGATGTAGCCAGGTGTAGAACAGAAAGTTGGTTTAATCTTGGAGAGAGGGGAGGCATCGCAGTGTCGGCTTAAGGAGAGAACATGGCGATAGAGAAGGAGACGAACTAGAAGGGAGAGCATTTTATACGGCGCGCAGTGTGTGACGCAAAAGGATGTGACATAATGTAAATGCGACATCATGTAAAGGAAGGCAGGATATGACGTATCAGGAAGTCCAAAATGTAAACAAAGATTAGCGAGCGATGTTTAGAGATGTTTGTATGGCGAATTACCCCAACCTTACGTGTGGCTAAGGGTGTTTCAGTGTTGTCTAAGCAACAGTCTTAGGCAATAGAAGGTTGAAAAATTTCTGTTGATTTGGATTAACGAAAAGTAACTAGCAGGGGACAGTGTGTGAGGGTATTATCGCCGAGAAAGCACGGCAACTTCACTAAAGAGGCAACTACATATTGTGACAATGTTTTTTAATGTGATTAGTTTGTCTCATTGTGCTTCAAGTTGTGAAAAATGGGGCAGGCAACTTTTCAGTTATCTGCCCTGTTGTCGCTAACTTTTTGTCATGAGTTTCAGACACTGTTTTGGCAAGTTCTGCGGGCCGGATTAAAAAGCCTAACGGGCCGTATGTGGCCCGCGGGCCGTAGTTTGCCCATGACTGAGCTAGGTTGTCTGGGGCTTTACGCTCCTGGTAGGGTCACCCATGGCAAACAGGTCCTGGGTGAGGGACCAGACAAAGTATGACTCAGAAGACCCCGTATGAAGAAAAAGAAAAATGGACCTAGTTTTCCCTTGCCCGGACGCGGGTCACCGGGGCCCCTCTCTGGAGCCAGGCCTGGAGATGGTGGCCGGGCCTACACCCATGGGGCCCGGTCGGACTCAGCCCGAAGAGGAAAGGTGGGTCCCCCTTCTCAAAGGCTCACCACCCATGGGAGGGGCCAGAGGGGTCGGGTGCATTGTGAGCTGGGCAGCAGCCAAAGGCGGGGACCCTGGTGGTCTGACCCTCGACTGCAGAAGCTAGCTCTTGGGACGTGGAATGTCACCTCTCTTACAGGGAAGGAGCCTGAGCTGGTGCACGAGGTCGAACAGTTCCGACTAGACATAGTTGGGCTTGCCTCCACACACAGCCTGGGTTCCGGTACCAGCCCCCTCGAAAGGGGTTGGACTCGCTTCTATTCCGGAGTTGCCCACGGTGAGAGGCGTACAGCAGGTGTCGGCATACTTATTGCCCCCCGACTCGCCGCCTGTACGTTGGGATTCACCCCGGTAGATGAAAGGGTTGCTTCCCTCCGCCTTCGGGTGGGGGGACGGGTTCTGACTGTTGTCTGTGCATATGCACCAAACAGCAGTTCAGTGTACCCATCCTTTTTGGAGACCTTAGGGGGTGTGCTGGAGAGAGCTCCCCCTGGGTACCCCCTTGTTCTGCTGGGCGATTTCAATGCTCATGTGGGCAATGACAGTGTGACCTGGAGGGGTGTGATTGGGAGGAACGGCCCCCCCCCGATCAGAACAGGAGTGGTGTTTTGTTATTGGACTTCTGTGCTCGACACGGATTATCTATAACAAACACTTTATTCAAACATAAGGGTGTCCAAATGTGCACATGGTACCAGGACACCCTTGGTCGCAGTTCGCTGATCGACTTTATAGTTGTATCATCGGATTTGCGGCCTCATGTTTTGGACACTCGAGTGAAGAGAGGGGCGGAGCTGTCAACTGATCACCACTTGGTGGTGAGTAGGCTCCGTTGGTGGGGAAAGATGCCAGTCCGACCTGGGAGACCCAAACGTGTTGTGAGGGTTTGTTGGGAACGTCTGGCTGAATCCCCTGTCAGAAGGAGTTTCAACTCCCACCTCCGGCAGAACTATACACATGTCCCGGGGGAGGTGGGGGACATTGAGTCAGAATGGACCATGTTCCGTACCTCCCTTGCTGAGGCGGCAAATCAGAGTTGTGGCCATAAGGTGGTTGGTGCCTGTCGTGGCGGCAACCCCCGTACTCGCTGGTGAACACCAGTAGTAAGGGATGCCGTAAAGCTGAAGAAGGAGTCCTATCGGGCCTATATAGCCTGTGGGACTCCTGAGACAGCTGACAGGTATCGATTAGCCAAGCGGAATGCAGCCTCGGTGGTTGCCGAGGCAAAAACACGGGCATGGGAAGAGTTCAGTGAGGCCATGGAAGCCGACTTCCGGACCGCTTCAAGGAAATTCTGGTCCACCATCCGGCGTCTCAGGAGGGGAAAGCAGTGCCCCACTAACACTGTGTACAGTGAGAGTGGGGCGCTGCTGACCTCGACTCGAGACGTCGTGAACCGGTGGACAGAGTACTTCGAAGACCTCCTCAACTCCACCAACACGCCTTCCTTAGAGGAAGCAGTGTCTGGGGACTCTGAGGTGGGCTCTCCGATCCTTGTGACTGAAATCACCGAGGTGTTTAAAAAGCTCCTCGGTGGCAAGGCCCCGGGGGTGGATGAGATCCGACTGGAGTTCCTAAAGGCTCTCGATGTTGTGGGGCTGTCCTGGCTGACACGCCTCTGCAACATTGCATGGTCATCGGGGAGAGTGCCTCTGGATAGGCAGACTGGGGTGGTGGTCCCCCTTTTTAAAAAGGGAGACCGGAGGGTGTGTTCCAACTACAGAGGGATCACACTCCTCAGCCTCCCTGGAAAGGTCTATTCAGGGGTCCTAGAGGGGCGGGTCCATCGGAAAGTCGAACCTCAGATTGAGGAGGAACAGTGTGGTTTTCTTCCCGGCCGCGGAACAGTGGACCAGCTCTACACCCTTAGCAGGGTCCTCGAGGGTGCATGGGAATTCGCCCAACCAGTCTACATGTGCTTTGTGGATTTGGAGAAAGCGTTTGACCGTGTCCCTCGTGGAGTTCTGTGGGGGTTGCTTCGGGAATATGGGGTACAGGAGCACCTGATACAGGCCGTTCGGTGCCCTCTCCGGGTCGGGGAGGAGATTTTGCCTCAAGTGGAAGAGTTTAAGTATCTGGGTGTCTTGTTCACGAATGAGGGTGTAAGGGAGCGAGAGGTCGACAGGCAGATCGGTGTCTGCTGTGATGCGTACTTTGTACCGATCTGTAGTGGTGAAGAAGGAGCTGAGCCACAAAGCAAAGCTCTCAATCTACCGGTCGATCTACGTCCCAACCCTCATCTATGGTCATGAGCTATGGGTCGTGTCCGAAAGAACGAGATCCCGGATGCAAGCGGCCGAAATGAGCTTTCTCCGTCGGGTGTCCGGGCTCTCCCTTAGAGATAAGGTGAGAAGCTTGGTCATCCGGGACGGGCTCAAAGTCGAGCCGCTTCTCCTCCACATCGAGAGGACCCAGATGAGGTGGCTCGGGCATCTGATTAGGATGCCCCCGGGACGCCTCCCTCGTGAGGTGTTCGTAGCATGCCCCACTGGCAGGAGACCCCGGGGACGACCCAGAACACGCTGGAGAGACTATGTCTCCCAGCTGACATGGGAACGCCTCGGGATCCGCCAGGACGAGCTAGAAGAAGTGGCTGGGGAGAGGGAAGTCTGGGCTTCCCTACTGAAGCTGCTGCCCCCGCGACTCGACCCCGGATAAGCGGCAGAAGATGGATGGATGGATGTAGCCAGGTGTAGAACAGAAAGTTGGTTTAATCTTGGAGAGAGGGGAGGCATCGCAGTGTCGGCTTAAGGAGAGAACATGGCGATAGAGAAGGAGACGAACTAGAAGGGAGAGCATTTTATACGGCGCGCAGTGTGTGACGCAAAAGGATGTGACATAATGTAAATGCGACATCATGTAAAGGAAGGCAGGATATGACGTATCAGGAAGTCCAAAATGTAAACAAAGATTAGCGAGCGATGTTTAGAGATGTTTGTATGGCGAATTACCCCAACCTTACGTGTGGCTAAGGGTGTTTCAGTGTTGTCTAAGCAACAGTCTTAGGCAATAGAAGGTTGAAAAATTTCTGTTGATTTGGATTAACGAAAAGTAACTAGCAGGGGACAGTGTGTGAGGGTATTATCGCCGAGAAAGCACGGCAACTTCACTAAAGAGGCAACTACATCAAGAGGCAACTACATCATCTAGAGGCAACTACATCAACGACCATCACAAAGATAAATAAAACGACTTCATTATACAGTACTGTTTATTTCTTCAATTACAATACAAAAGCACATTTTTTGTTTCCTAACTGACATCAGAAAAACGTTTTATAGCATCTAAAATACCCAAAACACGCAGGGTGATATTTTTAGTGAAATGCAAAACACCAATAAAAAAGACTTAAAGTGTGCTAAAACTGCAACCAATTGAGCTGCGAATTGTGGATATTCAGAAAGTCCCGCCCCCAGTTCGTGACGTCACGCCAGGACGTCTTGCTTTGCTCGAGAATCAAAACAATGGCTTCAGATTCAGAGAAGATGCTTTCTTGTTACTCATCCAGTTATGAATATGATTCAAATAGTTCTGAAGAGGAAAGCATCAATGTTTGCAATCGATTAAAGGAGTCCGTCCATATAAATTTGAGCCGTATAGGACAGCAATGTAGCACCCGGAAAATGCAGAAGATGGTGCCCAAGCTCTGTTGGAAATGGGCTGATTTGTCTGCTGGGCATTTGTGTCAGCGTATATGAAATAGTTGTCTTGGTGCAACACACAACGATTCACCATCGCATTATTTATCTGTTTTCCTTCTAATTTCACCATCAACACAGATCAACAAGTTTTCAGACCAAACAATGTACCGCAAAATACATTGTGTGTCGCTTTCTCGGTCAGGGGCGTTCCAAACGTGACGTCACGTGGGGATCGTCATCGACTCGAAAACCAGACTTCCTGAATATTCAGCGCAAGTCTTAAAACGTAAAATATAGCTATATGCGGTGGGATCTTTGTAAAATACACTCAGTAGAAGTCATTTGAAGTGATTTTACAAATTATGGACACAACTTGTCTGGGGGCGTCCGTTGTCCTTTAAGGCTTATTTAGTAGGAAATTATGTATTATGGGGACCTGGGAACTGATTATTCTCATTTTAATGGTTTCTTATGGGAAATACATGTTGGGAGACGAACTTTTCGCCTTACACACAATTTCTGGGAACCAATTTAGTTCGTAAACTGAGGTATCACAGTAGTTTAAAATCAAACTCAAGGACCTGACTCTAAACAAGCGGTCACATGATGCGTTCAAGGTATCGAGTATCACATTGTGTTATCATAAAAAGTTATTTATACCCCGGATTGTTTCGCTCAGGCCATTTTTTTCCTCGCACAATTTAACAGGAAGGTTGCTGGGATAAAGTAGGCATTAAGTGAGGTTCAAGGTCAAACAAGGGGGTCGCATTCGCCTTGACAGGAGTGACCTGCGGTTTGGGAGCGTCATGTGTGGCGCAAAAGGCGAGAGGCGGCCATGGCCATTTTTCGGAGATGGAGATAAATCTCGCTTGGTTTTTGGACAAGGCGCGACACCAACATAATGACACAATTGTATCCAGATGACAGGGGAGGGAAAGTTGACACATTCGCTTCACGGGACGGACACATTGGCCTAAAGATGTTGTTGGAGATCTTGACTCAATATTGCCCTTTTTTGTTAACGTAACAAATGGCTGCAACTTTATCCGGGTGTCTAACAGGGTTCTCAGCAGGACTAATATGGCCTCGGTTTCTTTGGGATTTGGATCTACGGGGGGTAAGGGGTGGGACGGGCTGCATTTTGAATGTCCTGCATTGTCATTTTAAGAAATTGGTGTTGTAAACTCACCCAGAATTTTTTTTAGAACTTTACAAAATATGATTCTGCTTTTTTTTGCATATGTCTCAAGAAAAAAAAAAGTAGCCCAGGATTTACATTTTAACTCATTCACTCCCATTCCCGAATTTATTAGGGAAAATATGGCGTAGAGTGCCATTCTTGAATTTGTTCTGGTTTTGTTTTTTTCATGCTTGGGTGCCAATAAAGCTCTGGCAATGGCCTCTGGCAATGCTTTTACCCGTCCACAATAGGGCAGCATTTCCCTCTTTACAATCTTAACACTTTATTCCAGCTTCAGCTGTTGTTTAAGCGCTATATAAACCAATACGTATGGATTGCATTGCATTTTGGACAGCCACCCTCATTTCAAGCTCATATAACTCAGGACCCATATAATTTAGGAATTAACTCCTAAATCCTTAAACTCAATATTCTGTGGGTCCTGGAATTCAATTAACAATGACAAAAACCCTGGCACTGGAGTGAACACATTTTTGCACATCGTCTCGCAGTGAATGAGTTAAAGGTCCCACTTTACTCCATGAAACAAAACTCCATCTTATTATTTTAACCGCAATTGAAATAATGAGTTTTATGAACTGTTTGTTGACCTTCCATTGCTTGTTGTTATCGTCTTCCACATTGGGTGGTTACTCAGCTGGATGTTATTGGCCATGTTATAGGGGCAATTACCACCCCGTGGCAGTCATCGGGGTCATTTATTGCTGAAATTACAGAGGGAGAAGAATGCCACTTATGGGTTTATAACCTCTCAAATAGGTTTGACCTCCGGGCGGCGGTCAAAGAGTGTCATCATCGCTCTGTGAGAAAAATGACTTGATGATGGTTTGGGGATAGGAAATAGACTGGAAAACCAGTTGGATGCACAACTCGGCCTTGCGCTTGTTAGAGATGCAGCGCAGGAAAAGGAATATTGGTATGTGAGTTGGGAATGGTAAAGTGCACCATATTTGTCATTTCATTTTATTTTGCATCATTGCAGCGGTTGAAAAGCAAGCACATATCACGCTGAAAATGTCGGAATTCAAGTGCTCAAAATGCAAAACTTTCTTAAATCTTGATTACAGTAATGTTTAAAAAAAAAAAAAAAAAAAAAAAACAGCAAAAGTGTTGGATAATAAGCCCGAAGTACGATTTTAAGGCCGGTATGTAGCTGCGGAATTGTATTTATTTATGTATTTAATTGTGCGCTTTATTAGTTAATTTGTGAGGTTATTTATTTATTTATGGGTTTGTTGGATATGTATTTATTTATTTATTTGTGAGTTTAGGTATGTGTTATTGTATTTATTTATTTATGTCTTTATTTCTTTATGGTTTGTATGCTGATGTATGTATTTATAATTTTTTTGTGTATTTGTATGTTTCAGAATGAGAATCAAAAAACATTTAATCGTCCCACTCCTCAGCCTCCCTGGAAAGGTCTATTCAGGGGTCCTAGAGGGGCGGGTCCATCGGAAAGTCGAACCTCAGATTGAGGAGGAACAGTGTGGTTTTCTTCCCGGCCGCGGAACAGTGGACCAGCTCTACACCCTTAGCAGGGTCCTCGAGGGTGCATGGGAATTCGCCCAACCAGTCTACATGTGCTTTGTGGATTTGGAGAAAGCGTTTGACCGTGTCCCTCGTGGAGTTCTGTGGGGGTTGCTTCGGGAATATGGGGTACAGGAGCACCTGATACAGGCCGTTCGGTGCCCTCTCCGGGTCGGGGAGGAGATTTTGCCTCAAGTGGAAGAGTTTAAGTATCTGGGTGTCTTGTTCACGAATGAGGGTGTAAGGGAGCGAGAGGTCGACAGGCAGATCGGTGTCTGCTGTGATGCGTACTTTGTACCGATCTGTAGTGGTGAAGAAGGAGCTGAGCCACAAAGCAAAGCTCTCAATCTACCGGTCGATCTACGTCCCAACCCTCATCTATGGTCATGAGCTATGGGTCGTGTCCGAAAGAACGAGATCCCGGATGCAAGCGGCCGAAATGAGCTTTCTCCGTCGGGTGTCCGGGCTCTCCCTTAGAGATAAGGTGAGAAGCTTGGTCATCCGGGACGGGCTCAAAGTCGAGCCGCTTCTCCTCCACATCGAGAGGACCCAGATGAGGTGGCTCGGGCATCTGATTAGGATGCCCCCGGGACGCCTCCCTCGTGAGGTGTTCGTAGCATGCCCCACTGGCAGGAGACCCCGGGGACGACCCAGAACACGCTGGAGAGACTATGTCTCCCAGCTGACATGGGAACGCCTCGGGATCCGCCAGGACGAGCTAGAAGAAGTGGCTGGGGAGAGGGAAGTCTGGGCTTCCCTACTGAAGCTGCTGCCCCCGCGACTCGACCCCGGATAAGCGGCAGAAGATGGATGGATGGATGTAGCCAGGTGTAGAACAGAAAGTTGGTTTAATCTTGGAGAGAGGGGAGGCATCGCAGTGTCGGCTTAAGGAGAGAACATGGCGATAGAGAAGGAGACGAACTAGAAGGGAGAGCATTTTATACGGCGCGCAGTGTGTGACGCAAAAGGATGTGACATAATGTAAATGCGACATCATGTAAAGGAAGGCAGGATATGACGTATCAGGAAGTCCAAAATGTAAACAAAGATTAGCGAGCGATGTTTAGAGATGTTTGTATGGCGAATTACCCCAACCTTACGTGTGGCTAAGGGTGTTTCAGTGTTGTCTAAGCAACAGTCTTAGGCAATAGAAGGTTGAAAAATTTCTGTTGATTTGGATTAACGAAAAGTAACTAGCAGGGGACAGTGTGTGAGGGTATTATCGCCGAGAAAGCACGGCAACTTCACTAAAGAGGCAACTACATCAAGAGGCAACTACATCATCTAGAGGCAACTACATCAACGACCATCACAAAGATAAATAAAACGACTTCATTATACAGTACTGTTTATTTCTTCAATTACAATACAAAAGCACATTTTTTGTTTCCTAACTGACATCAGAAAAACGTTTTATAGCATCTAAAATACCCAAAACACGCAGGGTGATATTTTTAGTGAAATGCAAAACACCAATAAAAAAGACTTAAAGTGTGCTAAAACTGCAACCAATTGAGCTGCGAATTGTGGATATTCAGAAAGTCCCGCCCCCAGTTCGTGACGTCACGCCAGGACGTCTTGCTTTGCTCGAGAATCAAAACAATGGCTTCAGATTCAGAGAAGATGCTTTCTTGTTACTCATCCAGTTATGAATATGATTCAAATAGTTCTGAAGAGGAAAGCATCAATGTTTGCAATCGATTAAAGGAGTCCGTCCATATAAATTTGAGCCGTATAGGACAGCAATGTAGCACCCGGAAAATGCAGAAGATGGTGCCCAAGCTCTGTTGGAAATGGGCTGATTTGTCTGCTGGGCATTTGTGTCAGCGTATATGAAATAGTTGTCTTGGTGCAACACACAACGATTCACCATCGCATTATTTATCTGTTTTCCTTCTAATTTCACCATCAACACAGATCAACATCAGTTTTCAGACCAAACAATGTACCGCAAAATACATTGTGTGTCGCTTTCTCGGTCAGGGGCGTTCCAAACGTGACGTCACGTGGGGATCGTCATCGACTCGAAAACCAGACTTCCTGAATATTCAGCGCAAGTCTTAAAACGTAAAATATAGCTATATGCGGTGGGATCTTTGTAAAATACACTCAGTAGAAGTCATTTGAAGTGATTTTACAAATTATGGACACAACTTGTCTGGAGGCGTCCGTTGTCCTTTAAGGCTTATTTAGTAGGAAATTATGTATTATGGGGACCTGGGAACTGATTATTCTCATTTTAATGGTTTCTTATGGGAAATACATGTTGGGAGACGAACTTTTCGCCTTACACACAATTTCTGGGAACCAATTTAGTTCGTAAACTGAGGTATCACAGTAGTTTGAAATCAAACTCAAGGACCTGACTCTAAACAAGCGGTCACATGATGCGTTCAAGGTATCGAGTATCACATTGTGTTATCATAAAAAGTTATTTATACCCCGGATTGTTTCGCTCAGGCCATTTTTTTCCTCGCACAATTTAACAGGAAGGTTGCTGGGATAAAGTAGGCATTAAGTGAGGTTCAAGGTCAAACAAGGGGGTCGCATTCGCCTTGACAGGAGTGACCTGCGGTTTGGGAGCGTCATGTGTGGCGCAAAAGGCGAGAGGCGGCCATGGCCATTTTTCGGAGATGGAGATAAATCTCGCTTGGTTTTTGGACAAGGCGCGACACCAACATAATGACACAATTGTATCCAGATGACAGGGGAGGGAAAGTTGACACATTCGCTTCACGGGACGGACACATTGGCCTAAAGATGTTGTTGGAGATCTTGACTCAATATTGCCCTTTTTTGTTAACGTAACAAATGGCTGCAACTTTATCCGGGTGTCTAACAGGGTTCTCAGCAGGACTAATATGGCCTCGGTTTCTTTGGGATTTGGATCTACGGGGGGTAAGGGGTGGGACGGGCTGCATTTTGAATGTCCTGCATTGTCATTTTAAGAAATTGGTGTTGTAAACTCACCCAGAATTTTTTTTAGAACTTTACAAAATATGATTCTGCTTTTTTTTGCATATGGCTCAAGAAAAAAAAAGTAGCCCATTTTAACTCATTCACTCCCATTCCCGAATTTATTAGGGAAAATATGGCGTAGAGTGCCATTCTTGAATTTGTTCTGGTTTTGTTTTTTTCATGCTTGGGTGCCAATAAAGCTCTGGCAATGGCCTCTGGCAATGCTTTTACCCGTCCACAATAGGGCAGCATTTCCCTCTTTACAATCTTAACACTTTATTCCAGCTTCAGCTGTTGTTTAAGCGCTATATAAACCAATACGTATGGATTGCATTGCATTTTGGACAGCCACCCTCATTTCAAGCTCATATAACTCAGGACCCATATAATTTAGGAATTAACTCCTAAATCCTAAAACTCAATATTCTGTGGGTCCTGGAATTCAATTAACAATGACAAAAACCCTGGCACTGGAGTGAACACATTTTTGCACATCGTCTCGCAGTGAATGAGTTAAAGGTCCCACTTTACTCCATGAAACAAAACTCCATCTTATTATTTTAACCGCAATTGAAATAATTAGTTTTATGAACTGTTTGTTGACCTTCCATTGCTTGTTGTTATCGTCTTCCACATTGGGTGGTTACTCAGCTGGATGTTATTGGCCATGTTATAGGGGCAATTACCACCCCGTGGCAGTCATCGGGGTCATTTATTGCTGAAATTACAGAGGGAGAAGAATGCCACTTATGGGTTTATAACCTCTCAAATAGGTTTGACCTCCGGGCGGCGGTCAAAGAGTGTCATCATCGCTCTGTGAGAAAAATGACTTGATGATGGTTTGGGGATAGGAAATAGACTGGAAAACCAGTTGGATGCACAACTCGGCCTTGCGCTTGTTAGAGATGCAGCGCAGGAAAAGGAATATTGGTATGTGAGTTGGGAATGGTAAAGTGCACCATATTTGTCATTTCATTTTATTTTGCATCATTGCAGCGGTTGAAAAGCAAGCACATATCACGCTGAAAATGTCGGAATTCAAGTGCTCAAAATGCAAAACTTTCTTAAATCTTGATTACAGTAATGTTTAAAAAAAAAAAAAAAAAAAAAAAAAAAAAACAGCAAAAGTGTTGGATAATAAGCCCGAAGTACGATTTTAAGGCCGGTATGTAGCTGCGGAATTGTATTTATTTATGTATTTAATTGTGCGCTTTATTAGTTAATTTGTGAGGTTATTTATTTATTTATGGGTTTGTTGGATATGTATTTATTTATTTATTTGTGAGTTTAGGTATGTGTTATTGTATTTATTTATTTATGTCTTTATTTCTTTATGGTTTGTATGCTGATGTATGTATTTATAATTTTTTTGTGTATTTGTATGTTTCAGAATGAGAATCAAAAAACATTTAATCGTCCCACAATGGGGAAATTTGCAGTCCACAGCATCAATTTGAAAGGCATTTGTATATTTATTTATTTATTTATTTATTTATTTATTTATTTATTTATTTATGCATTTTATTATTTTTTTATTTATTCATTTATTTATTTGTGAGTTTATGTATTTATTTTTGTATTGTTGTATCTATTTAATATTGCCACAAGCGGGCACAAGCCAGTGTCTTATTGTGCCGGTCCCAAGCCCGGATAAACACAGAGGGTTGTGTCAGGAAGGGCATCCGACGTTACTTGTTTTGCCAAAACAAATATGCGAATCAAACCTCTGAATCCCATACCGGATCGGTCGAGGCCCGGGTTAACAACGGCCACCATTGGCACTGGTGACCTTCAGGGTGTTGGTGGAAAATGGACGAAGGTCGAAGAAGGAGAGGAGGGAGGTGTGCCCGTAGGAAAAGAGAGAAATGGCACACCAAGAGTATAGAACTAAGAGTAGGAACTTTGAATCAAGGAACAATGACATGTAAAGGTAGAGAGCTGGTTGAATATAATGCAGAGAAGGAAGGTAGACATACTATGTGTCCAGGAGACCAGGTGGAAAGGAAGCAAGGCTAAAAGCTTAGGGACAAGGTTCAAGTTGTCTATTATGGTGAAGATAGAAAGAGAAATGGAGTTGGGGTTATCTTAAAAGAGGAGTTTGTTAGGAATGTCCGAGAAGTTGTCACGGTTTGCAAGGTGGTGATGGTGGTGGATCCCAATGTAAGCAGGCAGGAGGGAGCAGCATGTTGTATTTGAGAAATTGTATTAACATAAAGTCAGTAGGAACAAAATCTAAAACATAAAAGTCATTCGAACAGAAAAATACAAAGTATCAAAGAAAACAATGAGTAAAAATCTGCCAAGATGAAACAAACCTGACAGGGTGCAGAAAACACATACACACTACAATGAACTGACACCAAATGGTCGTGCCGGGAGTCCTTTTAACTGCCACTGATGAAGACGACCAACACCTGCGCAACTGAGGGCGGGGCTGACAGCGCTAATCGTTGGTCGCCAACCAGAACGTGACAATCTGCCACTGATCGGAACGACCAGCACCTCTGCAGGTGCAGACGGGGCCGACAGCGCCACCTGTTGGTCGCCAACCACATCGTGACAGAAGTAAAAAGAGAATCAGATAGAATTATGAGTCTGAAGCTAGAAATTGAAGGTGTGATGTTAAATGTTGTTCGTGGGTATGCCCTACAAGTTGGATGTGAGTTGACAAAGAAGGAGAAATTTTGGTTGGATTTTGATGAAGTCATACAGAACATCCCGAGAAGTGAGAAGGGTTGTAATTGGTGGAGACTTCAAAGGACAATTTGGTGCAGGAAACAAAGATGATGAGGAGGTGATGGGCAGGTTTTGTCTGATCTGGTTGACGACCAACGGCTGGCGCCGTCGGCCCCGCGTGCACCTGCATAGGTGCCGGTTGCCCCGATCAGTGGCAGACTGCCACATTCTGATTGGCGACCAACGGGTAGTGCTGTCGGCCCTGCCGGCAGCCGCGCAGGTGTTGGTCGTTCCAATCAGTGGCAGTCAAAAGGACTCCTGCCACGACTATTCGGTGTTGGGTCAATGCATTGTGCAGTGCATTGTGTATGCATTGTATGGTGTGCATGTGTTTTCTGCACCCTGTCAAGTTTGTTTCATCTTGGCAGTATTTTACTCTAGGTTTTCTTTGATACTGTGTATTTTTCTGTTCAGATTATTTTGATGTTTTAGATTTTTTTCCTGCAAAATACAACTTGCTGCTCCCTCCTGCCTGCTTCTTTTGGGATCCACAACCACCATCACCACCTTCAAAACCGTGACAGGTTTGGACTCCAGATGAGCAACTCTGAAGAACAGATGGTGGTTGATTTTGGATTGGGTTGGATTGGATTGGATTTGCCTTTATTAGACTCGCAGTGGAGAAATTTACATTTCACAGCAGCAAAGTTATGAAAGAAATGAAAGTAGAAAAACAAAACATAGGAGCTGCTGGAAAGGCAGCCACTCTCGCAGCGCCGTCTTGAAGTCAAAAGAACAAAAAAAACTAAATAACAAATAACATGACAACACAAAGACACAGAGAGACATTCATTCTTAAGCACTTTCTTTACCCTCTTTGTTACATAAAGCAGTTCCAGATGAAGGAGGAGAGGATCAAAGCGTCTCTTCACCAGTGGATCAGGGACATCATGGTGGAATGTGCACGTCGACTACTAGTCAAAGTCAAAGTCAAAGTCAAAGTCAAAGTCAAAGTCAAAGTCAAAGTCAAAGTCAGCTTTATTGTCAAATATGCTAATATGCATGACATACAGCACAGATGAAATTACTGTCCTCTCAAATCCAGCATGCAAGGTACTTATAATTACTTAACAAACATAAACATGAAACCGCCAATTTGCCGGGAGAGGGGAGCGGCTGCGTGTTCACGCGCCGCCATTTTGGGAAAAAAAAAATGAAAAAATAACAAATATGACAACACAAAGACACAGAGTCATGCATTAAAGGCAAATCCAATCCAATTCTTCAGGACTTGCTGTACCCTCTTTGCGATGACATGAAGCAGTTGTAGTTGAAAGAGGAGAGGATCAAAGCATCCATGTCAGCAGTGGATTAGGGACGTCATGGTGGAATTTGTACGTCTACTACAAGCTAAATGTTGAAAGCAAACATGCAGCTGTAGCATCCATTGACGAAAAGACATTGTCTCACATCTCCTGTCCCCCATAAATCCGCTTCAATTCCAAGCCGCGACAGTGCCACATACGCATCGTCGCTCTGCGCTGACGCTGCTTTCTTCTCATCGCGGGCTCCTCAAGCCATGTATCCATCCAACCGCAGACTGTCCAACAGCACTGACCTTTCCACTGAACAAAGCGGGGCTGTGAAGATGCTGCCCATTACAGACGCAAAAAAGCACAATGGCCCCTTTGGTGTACAGCGATGACAGTCGAATGGCACCGACATTCCTCCCATTCAAAAACAGTCCTGGCAAATTTGTGCTGCCTTAAAAGGCGCAACCGCTCAGCACAGTCTCCTCCTTGATGAATGCCGTGGTCAAAAATGCTGAAAAACAATCCGTATCCGTTCCACACGACGCACAACAACACAAAGTGACAAAAGAAAACACAAAAACAAGACAAAAACAAAAAAAAAGCAAGGCTCATCAGAGCACTTGCTTACGGCTGCCTACTCGGGCGCCATCTTGGAATGGAAATAGCTATTGTGAATACTTTCTTTCAGAAGAGACAGGAACCTATAAGAGTGGAGGCAGAAGTACACAGGTAGACGACATTTTGTGTCAACGGCGCCATCTGAGGGAAATCAGTGACTGCAAAGTAGTGGTTGGTGAGAGTGTAGCCAAATACAATAGGTTGGTGGTGTGTAGGATGATGCTGGTAGTGAGGAAGATGAAGAGACCAAAGGCAGAAGTGAGGACAAAATGGTGGAAGTTGAAAAAAAGGAATAATGTTGCATGACATTTCGGAAGAAGCGAAGACAAGCACTGGGTGGGCAAGAGGTCCTTCCAGATGACTGGCAAACGACAGCGAAAATAATCAGAGAGACAGGTCAGAAAGTACTTGGTGTATTGAGTGGAAGAAAGGTAAATAAAGAGACTTAGTGGTGGAAAGGGGAGGACCATGATGTTTGCAGATGACATTGTGATCTGTCGCGAGAAGAGGGAACAGGTGGGGGAGAAACTAGATATGTGGACGTATGCCCTGGAAAGGAGAGGAATGAAGATCAGTCGCAGCAAAACGGAATATATGTGTGTCAATGAGAGGGTGCAAGTGCAAGAGTGATGCTGCAGGGAGAAAAGATCAAGAAGGTGGAGAATTTTAAGTACTTGGGGTCAACTGTCCAGAGCAATGGAGTGTGTGGGAAAGAGGTGAAGAAGCGTGTCCAGGCAGGCTGGAGCGACTGGAGAAAAATGCCAGGTGTGATGTGTGATATAAGGGTTTCAGCTAGGATGAAAGGAAAAGTATAAAGTATGTAAGTATGTATAAAACGGTGTTTTTTTTCATGTCGTGACAGGAGGCAGAGCTGCAGGTAGCAGAGCTGGAGGTAGCAGAGCTGAAGATGTTGAGGTTTTCTTTGGGAGTGGCCAGGTTGGATAGGATCAGGAATGAGTACATTAGAGGGTCAACTCATATTAGAGGCTTTGGAGAGAAAGTCAGAGAGGCTAGACTGAGATGGTTTGGATATGTCCAGAGGAGAGAGAGTGACTATATTGGGAGAATGATGCTGAGCCTTGAACGCCAGGCAGGGGGCTCAGTAGGAACAAAATCTAAAACATAAAAGTCATTCGAACAGAAAAATACAAAGTATCAAAGAAAACAATGAGTAAAAATCTGCCAAGATGAAACAAACCTGACAGGGTGCAGAAAACACATACACACTACAATGAACTGACACCAAATGGTCGTGCCGGGAGTCCTTTTAACTGCCACTGATGAAGACGACCAACACCTGCGCAACTGAGGGCGGGGCTGACAGCGCTAATCGTTGGTCGCCAACCAGAACGTGACAATCTGCCACTGATCGGAACGACCAGCACCTCTGCAGGTGCAGACGGGGCCGACAGCGCCACCTGTTGGTCGCCAACCACATCGTGACAGAAGTAAAAAGAGAATCAGATAGAATTATGAGTCTGAAGCTAGAAATTGAAGGTGTGATGTTAAATGTTGTTCGTGGGTATGCCCTACAAGTTGGATGTGAGTTGACAAAGAAGGAGAAATTTTGGTTGGATTTTGATGAAGTCATACAGAACATCCCGAGAAGTGAGAAGGGTTGTAATTGGTGGAGACTTCAAAGGACAATTTGGTGCAGGAAACAAAGATGATGAGGAGGTGATGGGCAGGTTTTGTCTGATCTGGTTGACGACCAACGGCTGGCGCCGTCGGCCCCGCGTGCACCTGCATAGGTGCCGGTTGCCCCGATCAGTGGCAGACTGCCACATTCTGATTGGCGACCAACGGGTAGTGCTGTCGGCCCTGCCGGCAGCCGCGCAGGTGTTGGTCGTTCCAATCAGTGGCAGTCAAAAGGACTCCTGCCACGACTATTCGGTGTTGGGTCAATGCATTGTGCAGTGCATTGTGTATGCATTGTATGGTGTGCATGTGTTTTCTGCACCCTGTCAAGTTTGTTTCATCTTGGCAGTATTTTACTCTAGGTTTTCTTTGATACTGTGTATTTTTCTGTTCAGATTATTTTGATGTTTTAGATTTTTTTCCTGCAAAATACAACTTGCTGCTCCCTCCTGCCTGCTTCTTTTGGGATCCACAACCACCATCACCACCTTCAAAACCGTGACAGGTTTGGACTTCAGATGAGCAACTCTGAAGAACAGATGGTGGTTGATTTTGGATTGGGTTGGATTGGATTGGATTTGCCTTTATTAGACTCGCAGTGGAGAAATTTACATTTCACAGCAGCAAAGTTATGAAAGAAATGAAAGTAGAAAAACAAAACATAGGAGCTGCTGGAAAGGCAGCCACTCTCGCAGCGCCGTCTTGAAGTCAAAAGAACAAAAAAAACTAAATAACAAATAACATGACAACACAAAGACACAGAGAGACATTCATTCTTAAGCACTTTCTTTACCCTCTTTGTTACATAAAGCAGTTCCAGATGAAGGAGGAGAGGATCAAAGCGTCTCTTCACCAGTGGATCAGGGACATCATGGTGGAATGTGCACGTCGACTACTAGTCAAAGTCAAAGTCAAAGTCAAAGTCAAAGTCAAAGTCAAAGTCAAAGTCAAAGTCAGCTTTATTGTCAAATATGCTAATATGCATGACATACAGCACAGATGAAATTACTGTCCTCTCAAATCCAGCATGCAAGGTACTTATAATTACTTAACAAACATAAACATGAAACCGCCAATTTGCCGGGAGAGGGGAGCGGCTGCGTGTTCACGCGCCGCCATTTTGGGAAAAAAAAAATGAAAAAATAACAAATATGACAACACAAAGACACAGAGTCATGCATTAAAGGCAAATCCAATCCAATTCTTCAGGACTTGCTGTACCCTCTTTGCGATGACATGAAGCAGTTGTAGTTGAAAGAGGAGAGGATCAAAGCATCCATGTCAGCAGTGGATTAGGGACGTCATGGTGGAATTTGTACGTCTACTACAAGCTAAATGTTGAAAGCAAACATGCAGCTGTAGCATCCATTGACGAAAAGACATTGTCTCACATCTCCTGTCCCCCATAAATCCGCTTCAATTCCAAGCCGCGACAGTGCCACATACGCATCGTCGCTCTGCGCTGACGCTGCTTTCTTCTCATCGCGGGCTCCTCAAGCCATGTATCCATCCAACCGCAGACTGTCCAACAGCACTGACCTTTCCACTGAACAAAGCGGGGCTGTGAAGATGCTGCCCATTACAGACGCAAAAAAGCACAATGGCCCCTTTGGTGTACAGCGATGACAGTCGAATGGCACCGACATTCCTCCCATTCAAAAACAGTCCTGGCAAATTTGTGCTGCCTTAAAAGGCGCAACCGCTCAGCACAGTCTCCTCCTTGATGAATGCCGTGGTCAAAAATGCTGAAAAACAATCCGTATCCGTTCCACACGACGCACAACAACACAAAGTGACAAAAGAAAACACAAAAACAAGACAAAAACAAAAAAAAAGCAAGGCTCATCAGAGCACTTGCTTACGGCTGCCTACTCGGGCGCCATCTTGGAATGGAAATAGCTATTGTGAATACTTTCTTTCAGAAGAGACAGGAACCTATAAGAGTGGAGGCAGAAGGACACAGGTAGACGACATTTTGTGTCAACGGCGCCATCTGAGGGAAATCAGTGACTGCAAAGTAGTGGTTGTTGAGAGTGTAGCCAAATACAATAGGTTGGTGGTGTGTAGGATGATGCTGGTAGTGAGGAAGATGAAGAGACCAAAGGCAGAAGTGAGGACAAAATGGTGGAAGTTGAAAAAAAGGAATAATGTTGCATGACATTTCGGAAGAAGCGAAGACAAGCACTGGGTGGGCAAGAGGTCCTTCCAGATGACTGGCAAACGACAGCGAAAATAATCAGAGAGACAGGTCAGAAAGTACTTGGTGTATTGAGTGGAAGAAAGGTAAATAAAGACACTTAGTGGTGGAAAGGGGAGGACCATGATGTTTGCAGATGACATTGTGATCTGTCGCGAGAAGAGGGAACAGGTGGGGGAGAAACTAGATATGTGGACGTATGCCCTGGAAAGGAGAGGAATGAAGATCAGTCGCAGCAAAACGGAATA
The DNA here is from genome assembly GCF_051943395.1 of Hippocampus bargibanti. NCBI lineage: Eukaryota > Metazoa > Chordata > Actinopteri > Syngnathiformes > Syngnathidae > Hippocampus > Hippocampus bargibanti. The sequence goes on from NC_142741.1 coordinate 8,509,741, forward strand.
TATGTGTGTCAATGAGAGGGTGCAAGTGCAAGAGTGATGCTGCAGGGAGAAAAGATCAAGAAGGTGGAGAATTTTAAGTACTTGGGGTCAACTGTCCAGAGCAATGGAGTGTGTGGGAAAGAGGTGAAGAAGCGTGTCCAGGCAGGCTGGAGCGACTGGAGAAAAATGCCAGGTGTGATGTGTGATATAAGGGTTTCAGCTAGGATGAAAGGAAAAGTATAAAGTATGTAAGTATGTATAAAACGGTGGTTTTTTTCATGTCGTGACAGGAGGCAGAGCTGCAGGTAGCAGAGCTGGAGGTAGCAGAGCTGAAGATGTTGAGGTTTTCTTTGGGAGTGGCCAGGTTGGATAGGATCAGGAATGAGTACATTAGAGGGTCAACTCATATTAGAGGCTTTGGAGAGAAAGTCAGAGAGGCTAGACTGAGATGGTTTGGATATGTCCAGAGGAGAGAGAGTGACTATATTGGGAGAATGATGCTGAGCCTTGAACGCCAGGCAGGGGCCGAGAGGAAGACCGAAGAGGAGGTTTGTGGATGTTGTTAAAGAGGGCATGAAGGTAGCGGGTGTGAGAGAAGAGGATGCACAAAACCGTTAGATGGAGGACATTGATTCGCTGTGGTGATTTGTTTATTTATTTTTTTATTTATGTATTTATTTATTTATTTGAGATTTTTTTCTTTCTTTATTCATGTGTTTGTGTATTTGTATATTTATTTATTTAGTTATTTATTTATTTAGTTATTTATTTATTCATTTTAGAAGTTTTTTTTATTTATTTCTTTATTTGTGTATCTATCTATCTATCTATCTATCTATCTATCTATCTATCTATCTATCTATCTATCTATCTATCTATCTATCTATGTGTCTGTCTTTCTGTCTGTCTGTCTGTCTGTCTGTCTGTCTGTCTGTCTGTCTGTCTGTCTCTCTATCATGCTATCTACCTATCGAGCTCGCTATCAATCTAGTTATTTATCTCTCTATCTAGCTATCTTGCTATGTACTTATCTAGATAGCTATCGATCTAGTTATTAATCTATCTATCTAGCTACCTAGTTTCTAGCTAGCTACCGATCTACCTATTTAGCTAGCTATTGATGTAGTTATTTAGAAATCTATCTATTTAGTTATCTAGCCATCTAGCTATCTTACTATCTACCTGTCTCGCTAGCTATCGATCTAGTTATTAATCTATCTGTCTAGCCGGTATGGCCGTTCAGACGCGCATGGTATCTGCCACGTGCACTCGCATGAGGATTCCCAGACATTGTTGGTGATGCACAGAACTCCCGTCTATCTATTTATTTATTTATTTATTTATTTATTTACTCGTTTACTCATTTATTCATTTGTTTATTTATCAATCCACTTAAAAACAGAAATGTACAATTTTTATCCAGCCAGGTGAACCAAAAACAAGCACACTGAGCTCTGGGCAGAGTTCGTACGACTCCTTTCAGGAATTTCGGTTGAAATGCAAGCGACATTCCTTCTGCATATTTTTTTTTTTAACGTTTCATGTATTTTCAAGATGAACCACAACCACAAAAACATCAACCAGGGTCAAGCAACAAAATGGCATAGTTAAAAAGGCATTACTGGTTGGATTCCATATGCTTATGGTCAGTCCTAAGTATGAAACCATGTGTGTATGTGTGTGTGTGTGTGTGTGTGTGTGTGTGTGTGTGTGTGTGTGTGTGTGTGTGTGTGTGTGTGTGTGTGTGTGTGTGTGTGTGTGTGTGTGTGTGTGTGTGTGTGTGTGTGTGTGTGTGCCCGTGCGTGTGTGTGTGTTCTCGTTTGCGCGCCCCGGTGGTGACATTAACCTGACTGCACGCGGCCCGCTGGGGACTCACGTGCCCGTGGGGACCTAAAATGAGTTCCCCAAAAAGCTTATGTCACTTAGGATCCCTCTGGCTAATAAAAGATACGCCACCCTTCTTAGTGTTTATGCACCTACCCTACCATCAAAGGAAGACGCGAAGGACAGCTTCTATAAGGCATTAGATGAGGCATACGTAAGGAGCTTACCTAAGGAGCATACCTAAGGAGGATAAGATCTTCTTGCTGGGCGATTTTAACGCAACAATGGGGAAGGACAACAAGGTGTGGAGTGGTGATTGATGGGCATGGCATCGGGCATGTCAATGCAAATGGCCTACGGCTGCTAAGTCTTTGTGCTGAGCATGACTTGACCATCACAAATACCATCTTCCAACTGAAAAACAAGCACAAAGCATCCTGGATGCACCCACGCTCTAAACATTGGCACGTGATCGATTACACCGGCACGTGATCGATTACACCATTATGAGACGCTCAGACATAAAAGACGTCTTGCTCACTCGTGCAATGAGAGGAGTTGAGTGCTGGACTGACCGCTGACTCATGATGATCAGGCTTCGATTGCAAGTACGCCCTGCTATTGTTCTCCAGAGGTCAGGGAAGAAGAGGCTGGACTGCACCCGGCTAGTAGAGCCTATGGCTCGGGACAAACTCTCTCTTGCTGAAAACCTGGAAGACATTGGGCCTACGCTGCAGGGATAGGACTCCATTGATGGAAAATGGCCCACTATCAGCTCGTGGCTCTATGAGGCAGCATCCAAATCCATCGGATATAAGCGCAGAAAGAAACAGGACTGGTTTGATGACAACACAGACGCAATAACCTCAATGCTCAAAAACATGCGCACAGCACATAGTGCTGTACTCAACAACCCCACATCAACTGCGTTCCAGCGGCAATGGCAGAAACTCAGGGCGGAGGTGCAGTCAAAACTACGTGCCCTGCAGAATGAGTGGTGGACATCGAAGGCGGCTGAAATACAATCCCATGCCAATAAAAACGATATGCGCAACTTTTATGATGTAGTAAAAGTCATCTATGGCCCAAGAAACTGCGCTGTCTCCCCTCTGAAGTCTAGAGACGGTACAACCCTCATTAAGACCAGAAGCTCATCATCAAAAGATGGGAAGAACACTTTGAATGTTTACTCAACCAGCCTTCCCGAGCAGACCCTTTAGTTCTAGAGGAGCTCCCTGATCGCCTGCCTATCCAAGACCTTGATCTTCCACAAACCTTTGAAGAGGTTAAGAGTGCTTTAAAATCTCTGAAAAGCAACAAGAGACCTGTCCTGACAGTATTCCGGCCGAGATCCTCAAGCAAGGAGGCTACCTTTGTACTCGTGCCCTCTTCCTCTTCATCAGCGATGTGTGGAAGCATGAAACTGTGCCTCAGCAGAGGAAAGATGCAAATATTGTCACCATCTACAAAGGCAAGGGGGACAAATCCCTCTGTGGTAACAGCCGTGGCATATCACTTCTGGCAGTTGCTGGTAAAGTCTTGGTTAAAGTGATGCTACATAGATTGATAAACTGCATCACAGAAGATCTGCTGCCAGAATCCCAGTGTGGTTTCAGGAAGAACAGGAGCACCGTATACATGGTCTTCACAGCTCGGCAGCTTCAGGAGAAGTGTAGGGAACAGCACCAGAACCTCTTTGTTGCTTTTATTGATCTGTCAAAGGCCTTTGACATGGTCAACAGGGACCTTCGCTGGAATATTCTCCTGAAGTTTGGATGCCTACAGAAATTTGTCAACATCCTTAGCAAATTTCACAATGGGATGACATCACGTCTGACTATCGGGGGCCATGAATCACAACCCTTTAAGGTGCAGACTGGTGTACGCCAGGGATGTGTCCTCGCACCAGTCCTGTTAAACATCTTCTTCCTGTGTGTGACACTGTTACTCCATGAGAGGATCGAGAAGAACAGTGGGTTACCATTTATTTCCGGCTTGATGGAAATCTATTCAACATCAGGAGGCTACAGGCAGTCACGAAAATAAGTCATCGAACTCCAATATGCAGATGACTGTGCAGTTGTGGCCCACACATCAGAAGCACTACAAGCTAGTCTCTCAGCTGCTGCAGATGCCTATGGTAGACTGGGTCTTTCTGTCAATGTGGAAAAGACTGAGGTAATCTGTCAGTGGGCATTCATTCCTCCAGTTCATCCACTAACATTCACCATCTCCAATAAGCCACTAGCAATAGTGGACTCTTTCAAATACATGGGCAGCTTTCTCTGTGACGACTGCAGCATCGACAGAGATACAAAACCGGATCAAACAGGCATTAGCATCTTTTGGCAGACTTAGGAGGAGAGTCTTTCAAAACAAAGATCTCAAACACCACAACAAGACTGCAGTTTATCGGGCTGTTGTTGTGTCAACTGTCCTCTATAGCTGCGAAGCATGTACAGTCGCCACCTCAGGATGCTTGAGGCCTTCCACATCAAGTGCCTACAATGCATCCTTGGGCTATCCTGGAGAGACAGAGTCCCCCACACTGAAATACTCTGAAAAACCAACTGCACCAGTCTGTGTAAGCTCTCAGTCGTACAGAAGTGGTCCATCGATGACAAGGTTTCTTCAGCCGTCATCTGTACTTTTTGAAGGTGTCGGACGTTTCGCCTCCTATCCAAGAGGCTTCGTCAGCGAACTAAAGTCTGACTGGTCGTACCGGCCCTATTTATATATCCCTAATGTCCAGACATGGCGGCGCCGGACACAGCTATGATAGGTCCCTACTTTCAGGTTGGGGGAGCAGAGGACCACTCCCTGTGGCCCCACTGATTGTTCCTACATTCCTGACTAACAGTAGTGCCAAAGTACCTCCGTCCAAAATAACATTAGAAGAGAGAAAGGCGTTAACTACTCTACAAAAAGACAAAAATATTACTATTTTGCCAGCAGACAAGGGCAGATGCACAGTGCTTCTAAACACATTCGATTATGAAGACAAAATAAATAGGTTAATCAGTGATTCTAACACTTATGAGCAACTAAAAAGGGACCCTTCCAATAGATAGAAATGTTTCTCTGCATGAAAGAACCAAACTTAAACCGGATCACATCTGCCAATTATTGAAAATCTGCCTTAATACTACGTATTTTCAATTTTGGGATACATTTTATAAACAAATTCATGGTTGTGCTATGGGCTCACCAGTTTCACCCATAGTGGATAATCTGTACATGGAAGAGATGGAGAAACTGGCCCTTCACAGATCACCTCAACTCTGTAGACATCAACATTAAATTCACGCGTGAGGACATTAAAGAGAACAAACTAGCCTTCTTGGATTGTAAAGTAATTATAAAAGAGGACCGAGAGCTAAAAACAAAAGTCTTTAGGAAGGCTACGCACAGTGACCAATACTTACTTTTTGACTCTAACCACCCTTTACAACACAAACTAGGAGTTATCAGAACCCTCCAGCATAGGGCTAAACTAATACCAACTAGCATTGAAGGTAGAGAAAAGGAGTCAAAACATATCAGGAGAGCACTCACTAACTGTGGGTACCCTCAGTGGTCATTCAACAAATGTGAGAAAGAAAGAATAGGGAATGAAACCAAAAATTCTCAAGATACAAAAAGGAGAGGAGTAGCAGTACCTTACATTGCAGGAGTTTCTGAAAAATTACAGAGTCCTTTGGCAACACAAAATTCCTTCTTATTTCAAAGGCTACCAAATGAAAAACAAAGTCATGTAGTGTATTCAATACATTGTAAGAATGAAAATTGTAAAGAGCAGTACATTGGGGAGACTCAACAAATTCTCAAGAAAAGACTTCATCAACATCGCAGGGATAATACTAGTGGGCCTCAATCGGCAGTAAATTTGCACCTAAAAGCTAGCAACCACTCATTTGATGACAATGAGGTTAAAATCTTAGCGAAAGAACATAGATGGTTTGAAAGGGGGGTAAAAGAAGCGATTCTCATAAAACAACGAAATGGTTCAATTTGGATCGTTCATACAATAGCCTGCTTAAGCAACACAGGTTAGGCAACATTCGTAATGCTGATGAGGTGATACCGGTGGGAGTGTGGCAAAATAGGCCAGTCGTTAGTCAGGAATGTAGGAACAATCAGTGGGGCCACAGGGAGTGGTCCTCTGCTCCCCCCAACCTAAGAGTAGGGACCTATCATAGCTGTGTCCGGCGTCGCCATGTCTGGACATTAGGGATATATAAATAGGGCCGATACGACCAGTCAGACTTTAGTTCGCTGACGAAGCCTCTTGGATAGGAGGCAAAACGTCCGAAACCTTCAAAAAGTACAGATGACGGCTGAAGAAACCTTCTCATCGATCAACTGCACCAGTGTGGAAGCTCCAGTCACCCAGCACCAACTTCGCTGGCTAGGCCATGTGATCAGGATGCCGGAAGAGCGCTTGCCACGTAAGGTGCTTTATGGCCAGCTCCATCTTGGCCGTCGCCTGGCAGGAGTCCCCAAAAGAACGCTATAAAGACCAGGTGAAGACTACCATGAAAAAATGCGGCCTGAACCCGACCGACCCAGCTGGAGGACATTGCAACTCAACGCTCCATCTGGCGGCAGCTCCTCCAACAAGACATACAGAAACTTGAGGAAGACCGAGGTGACAGACGGACCAGGAAACGTCAAAGGAGACATCATGCCAGTGCCATACCCACAACCCCAGTCAATGCCTTCACCTGCTCTGCCTGTGGCCTACAATTGATGCATTGCATGTAGCATTCGATGTCACGGCTTTATGCCAACAACGTGGCACACTAGCATCGAGAGCATCCAGCATATTTCGTTCAGATAATGATGAAACTACGCTGACATAGATTGGTCTCATAAATCGTATTTTCGAGACTGTTGTCACCACCTTCACCATGATTCATAGGCCAGTGCAGCCAGCATTACTCGATGATTTTTATAAAATCGAATTAAATTGATACATACAGCTAATTTTTTTGCTTTGAAATTGTTAATTTATCGGATATATCGACAGTACCCTCTTTCGGCGGCTTTTGTTATATATTCCGTTTTTCGAACGCCAATACGACGCGTGAGTGCGTACGCGAGGGTGCGGAGCTGAGCGGCGCACGGGTGTATCGCTCTCTCCGTGACCAACTGTTATCGCATGCGAGCGTGCAACGTTTGCGTTGTGTTGCCTGCTTAACACTACGAGGACTCCACTTTCTCAGTGGCTTTCAAAACTCTGAAGTACACTTTTGAGTCAGGGTGTAGTCCGAAGCAGGCTTCTGATTGGCCGCCGGTGCCGAGTATGCAAATTGCCAAACGAACGTTCGAACACGCGAAAAATTATGACACATAATGTTTGTTAAATCCTCTCGCAAATTTCCAAACGAACGTTCGCTTGGCCATTTGCATAATGGGCACCGGCAGCCAATCAGAAGCATGCTTCAGACTACACCCTGACTCAAAAGTGTACTTCAGAGTTTTGAAACCCGCTGAGAAAGTGGAGTCAACGTAGCTTGTAGCGATTTGTTTGTGGCTTTTGAGTGATTGAGTAAAACAAACGTATAAGGCTTTTAATTTTTTGAGGCTCCAAACATTTTTGTTTTTTTGGTCCGATATGGCTCTTTCAACAATTTGGGTTGCCGACCCCTGGGATAGATATTTGAAGAGAAAAGAACATCCTGTAGCCGAGTCATCCGTCGCTGTCACGTTCCGAGCGATATATATATATATATATATATATATATATATATATATATATATATATATACAGTAAAGTCTCGTTATATCGATATCGGTTATATCGATAGTACTATCGACTATCGATATATCCGATCCTGCGCCGAACTGCATTAACAAAAGCCGCCAAAAAAGGGCATCCAAGCGCCATATAATAAAGTGAGCTGGCCATGATCTAGCCATTTTGTGCCTCTTTTTTTGGGGGGGTGAGAGATGTTCCCCGAATGTTGCCTCAAAATGGCACATATAATTCTTTAATGATTGCAAACATGTATGCTTTCATCTTCAGAACTACAGTGTATTTGAATCATATTCATAACTCGATGTGTAACAAGAAAGCATATTATCCGAATCTGAAGCCATTGTTTGGATTCACAAGTAATGCAAGACGTCTTGGCGTGAAGTCATTTTTATTGGTGTTTTGCATTTGAATAAAAAGTGACACCGGTTGTCCTTTAATAAACAGTATGGAATGTTAATAATTTTCAAAATCATCACGCTTCAGCAGACAAAACAAGAAACATTGTTGCAAAAAACGATTGCATTCATATACAGTACAGTGGGCATGTACATAACACAACAGGGAAACTGCAACGCTTACATCTTATCGTATTATGTATGCAATTTAAAAAAGTCATCAATCTTCTTCTGCTTCCCATTTTTACCTTTTAACACAAACACTTCAATCTCGTCTGCTACACATGAGCTAGCGTCTGAAAATGGAAATGACTGCTACACGAGAGCTGGTCACGTAACAAACTCACGTGACCAAGTCACGTGACCAAGTCGACCAATGGCGAGACCGATGGTGCGACCGATGGCGTGTATCGATATTAACATAGCAAAATGGCCGGCGGGAGATGACAAAGAGCACCGTAGTAACCGGATTATCGTAAAAACCACGAATCGTACTAAACGGAACTAATTATACATAAAAAGACTAGAAATGTGCACAGGAAATGAAAATAGTGTCGTAATAAGCAGTATTATCAATATGAACGATATCGATATAACGAGACTTTACTGTATATGCTTTTTGGAGCCTGTAATGGGCAGCATCTTCACAGCCCCGCTTTTTCAGCGGAAAGGTCGGTGCTGTTGGACAGTATGCTTCTGGATGGATACATGGCTTGAGGAGCCCGCGGTAAGAAGGAAGGAGTGTCAGCGCAGAGCTCCGATGCGTATATGGAACTGTCGCGGGTTGGAATTGAAGCGGATTTATGAGGGACAGGAGATGTGAGACAATCTCTTTTCGTCAATTTTTCGTTTTTTTTTTTTTTTTTTTTTTTTTTTTGTTCTTTTGACTTCAAGACGGCGCCGCGAGAGTGGCTGCCTTTCCAGCAGCTCATGTATTTCGTTTTTCTACTTTCATTCCTTTCATCACTTTGCTGCTGTGAAATGTAAATTTCTCCACTGTGAGACTAATAAAGGCATATCCAATCCAATATCCAATGCACATTCCACCATGATGTCCCTGATCCACTGGTGAAGAGACGCTTAGATCCTCTCCTCTTTATCTGGAACTGCCTTATGTCACAAAGAAGGTACAGAAAGTGCTTAAGAATGAATGTCTCTCTGTGTTGTCATGTTATTTGTTACTTAGTTTTGTTGTTCTTTTGACTTCAAGACGGCGCCGCGAGAGTGGCTGCCGTTCCAGCAGCTTCTGTATATTTCTTTTCTACTTTCATTTCTTTCATAACTTTGTTGCTGTGAAATGTAAATTTCTCCACTGCGAGACTAATAAAGGCAAATCCAATCCAATCCAATAAATATGCAAGAAAAAGTATGTTTGTTCTAGCAACTTAGATCGAATATTGAGAAAATTATAACATTGTCATTTAGGTCCGATCTGCACAGGTTGTTAGTCAATATGTAATTAAAAGACAATAGATATTTTCCATAGATTAAACATACAAATCTAAAAACCACACAAAGAGCACACCAAGTGTTGGAACTCAGCACATTTATGAAACAAAAATTTCACCAATGGGTTGTAATTCACAGATATATAATAAAGAATAGCACATTGAAAAGTTCAATACTGGATGCAGTCAAACTTTTGGTTGTGACAGAACCTGGAAGACCTACATGTGGTGCTTGATTATTCTGCCGGATATCGTGTCAGAAAATGGGAGGGGGCTTGGATCCAGTTGTGCATGTGAACAAATTATTAAAAAAATTATGTGTTCAAAATTTAGAATTGTCGAAAAATATACGATCATGGCTCCTGCAAAACACAATTGCTGACCTTACAGGCTCTAAATATTGTCTCTTGGAAAAAATAAACGCCACCTGTTGGTAGTTTTGGTTTGACATGATTCGTTAAGTCCCCACAGAGTTGCGAAAAACCTGGAAAAAGTTCAATCAAGAATTATGCCATTTTAAAGTGATTTCTGAGTCCGCACAGGCTAAAAAAAATGTGGGTCCTAAAATCAAATTTTTATGAGTTTCATAAATGTTTTTTTCATTTTTGAAATTGGGTTCCCACAGGTCAAAACTTTTGCACACCATGTCCCCACCATGTAGCAAAAAACGTGTATGCGTGTGTGTATGTGTGTGTGTGTGGTGCGTGTGTGTGCGTGTGTGTGTGTGTGTGTGTGTGTGTGTGTGTGTGTGCGTGTGTGCGTGTGTGTGTGTGTGTGTGTGTGTGTGTGTGTGTGTGTGTGTGTGTGTGTGTGTGGTTGCTGAGTGTATTTGCATATAGAGCCCAGCATATTTGACTGGATTGAACCCGCGTTTGTTAGTAACTCATGGAGGCAGGCGACCTTGCGTTTGCCCATCAACTTCCGCGGGTGAGCAGGGTGGGCCGAGAGAGACCCTGATGTGGTGGCCTATGTGCTACTAGAACGCATGGTGACGGGAGTTCTGTGCATCGCCAACAATGTCTGGGAATCCTCATGCGAGTGCACGTGGCGGATACCATGCGCGTCTGAACGGCCATACCGGCTAGACAGATAGATTAATAACTAGATCAATAGCTAGCTAGACAGGTAGATAGTAAGATAGCTAGATGGCTAGATAACTAGATAGATAGATTTCTAAATAACTACATCAATAGCTAGCTAAATAGGTAGATTGGTAGCTAGCTAGAAACTAGGTAGCTAGATAGATAGATTAATAACTAGATCGATAGCTATCTAAATAAGTACATAGCAAGATAGCTAGATATAGAGATAAATAACTAGATTGATAGCTAGCTCGATAGGTAGATAGCATGATAGAGAGGCAGACAGACAGACAGACAGACAGACAGACAGATAGATAGATAGATAGATAGATAGATAGATAGAGAGACAGACAGACAGACAGACAGACAGACAGACAGATAGATAGATAGATAGATAGATAGATAGATAGATAGATAGATAGATAGATAGATAGATAGATAGATAGATAGATAGATAGATAGATAGATAGATAGATAGATAGATAGATAGGTAGATTGGTAGATAGGTAGGTGGCTATATAGCTAGAAAGCTAGATAGAGATAGATTCATGTTGAAATATGGCATTAAATGAGCAAGTTGTTTTTTTCCAAATTAGCCTCTCGCTTGCATCTCGTTAAGATTGATTAGTTTTAAGCTGGAGCCCCGAAATATTGTATAGTTTACTAAATTCGTTTTGTAAATTTGATTTGCATTCAAGCTCCATCACTTTCCCACCGAACGTAAATGAAATGTTTGCCGAGACCCATGTGAAATGGTTTTACGGGCAAGTTCACGACTTAACGTGGTCCTGGCTCTGGCAGAGTTCACACCCTCCATGTCCCGTTTCCTAAATAACTTATTCTCCGATATCGATTTCACAACGCGCAGCTCTGTAAATTGTGGCCAAAGCACAGTACAGTGGACATTCCCCCTCCGAGCGGGTATCGTGGCGGTTCGCTACGGAGCAGCTGCGCGCAATGGCCTCCAAACTTTTGGCCAGTCGATTGTTCCGCTTCCAAAAAAGTCATCCACCCTCAGCAACGAATGATTTTTTTCAAGGGATCCCAGGCTCCCCGGGATCAAACATCTTCACTCGCAACATGGCAGGCAAGTAGCGGACACCGCAGCTTTGACCCCTGAGGCCAGAGGAAACACCCTCTCCGTGGTTTCCCAACTATTAAAGACCCGGCCGGCTTTTCCCCTTGAGCTCCTTCTCCTTGTTACTTTGTCCCGATGTTGATGAAAAGGAAACTAGGGGGTGGGGAAAAATAGGTTTTAATGCATTGTTGTGTCTCATCTTAGTTGTCTTACAGAATTAGTGGACGTGTCTTCAAAGGCAAGGCCACATGCTTATTACAAACCTGTGGCCGGGGGGGTAATTGCAACGAGGGAAAAGGACTTAAAAAGCTAAAAAGAAGCTAAAATCACAGGACATTTGGCCGGCAGACGGATCACTTCTTTGTTACCTTGAGTCCAAGCCTTTAGTTTTCTCCGAGTCATTTTACGGTCCATAAAATATGCGTGTAGTCAACTCCCACCTTTTCTTCTCCGGGCAGCAAAAATATACAAATTACATATTTCACTTATGGAACACTTTTGGTAGGAGAAGTGTATAAACACATTTGAGAGGAAGGGAAAAAAATGTGGTTTTTGGTCAATTGTCAAAAATGAACGGGTAGGAGAGGCGAAGGGTGATGTAAGGGTGATGTCGTTCCTGTTTTCCGCATTATAAAAAAATAAATAATAATAATAATAATAATAATACATTTCATTTACATGTTCCTTTAAAAACTCAACGTCACTTTACAGTCACAGGATAAGTTTTTTTCATTGGGTGAGCAGCGATAGCCATATGCGCCAGCATTCACTCAACCTGGAATTACTCAAATAGATAGAAAGTTAGCTCATTGGCTAATTGATAACTAATAGATAGCTAGATAGATAGAAAGCTAATATATATCATATAGATAGCAAATAGATAGCTAGTTAGGTATCCAGCTAGATAGCTAGTTATTTTAAAGATATCAAATCGATATGTAGCAATGAAGCCAGCGAGATAGCTAGCTAGATAGCCAGCTAGATAGCGAGATTAGCAAGCCAATAAATGACTAATTGATAGCCAGCTAGAGAGCTAGATAGCTAGCTAATAGATAGCAAATGGATAGCCAGCTAGCTAGCCAGCCAGATTCCAAGCTCGATAGCTAGATAGCTCAAGTGCAAATGGTGAGTCAGGTTATGTCTTGTGAATGCCACCAAAATCATTTTTCAAGTTAGGAGAGCTGATGTTTTCAGTTTTAAAATTACAATACACCTCAAGTGCAGGTTCCAGATTCGGATTCCTGCTCTTTCGCAAATTTGTTTTTCAACTTTCAACCACTGTATGGTAGCATAGCTGATTTTGTTGAACGGTAACAATGACGGGGTGTCTTGATTCTTGCTCATCCTGAATTGTATGCCTTCAGAAAGCGATATAGGTCTGTTCCTTTGATAATGGACCTCTTTGGACATGATTAATGATGTAGTGTGAACGGCCTGCTAGCTTAATGTTAACATAAAGGGAAATCCCCTATACAGGCTAAGACATAGCACCTGTCTAGCTGTTTTTTTTAAGATGATGCAGAAACTGCTTAAGTAATTCGTGTGACATGGAGCACCATTTGTGAATTTCTTTGGGTTTTGCTTTTTCTTGCGGGGTGTGCTGATAAAGCCCTGGTCAGACCTGTTTTTCCCTTAAACGAGGGGGAAGCATTTGCCTTTTGTCCATGTTAGCGCTTTGATAAAGCTTCAGTTACATAAATTATGATGTATTGTATTGTAGTTTGTACAGCCGCCCCCATTTCAAGCTCAGATAGCTCCAGAACCATACAATATATATGAATTAACTTTTTTTCTGATGAAGGAAGACAGTCTAAAGTTTCAAAATCTGTATTGAATGTTTATGTAGTCCTAAAGCTCAATATTCTTATGTATGTATTGTATTGTAATGTATTATGTTGTATTGTATTGTATTGTATTGTATTGTATTGTATTGTATTGTATTGTATTGTATTTTGTACAACTTCCCTCATTTCAAGCTCATATAACTCTAGACCCATATCATTTAAGAATTAACTATTTTTTTCTGATGAGCGTCTAAGGTTTCCAATGCTGTATTGAATGTTTATGTCGTCCTAAAACTCAATATTCTGTGGGTCCTGGAATTCAATTGACAATGACAAAAACCCTGGAGTCGAAGGGGAACATCCGACTTACGACCAGCTCGACTTACGACCACCCGTACTTACGACCATGACCTCCAGACCCTATTTTTAAACTTTTAATTCTACGCGTGGAACCGCAACACGCTAGCAGGTGGGCAACACATAGGACAATTTTGGCCAGGCAGCCAGCATCTCACTCTCGCAAAGTAATCGACCGTGAGATGTCACCAGAGGGGGGGAGTTTGCGTGTCATTTAGTCTATGAGTCTCTATTCAACATTTTTAATGAATTTAGACTTACGACCATTTCGACTTACGACCATTTTGTCGGAATGGAACTCAGTCGTAAGTCAGATGTTACCTGTATTCTGTGGGTCCATCAATTTTAGTGAAAATGACAAAAACCCTGGCACTAAAGTGGACACATTTTTGCACATCGTCTGGCCGTGAATGAGTTAACTAACTAACTAACTAACTAACTAACTAACTAACTAACTAACTAGTTAAACTCGTTTGCATAGTTTTGCATGTTTTTGGAATGTGGAAGGAAACCAGAATACCCGGAGAAAACCCAGAAAGGCATACGAAGAGGCCACAGCCAGAATCGAACCCTGCACCTCTCTATAAATAATAAAATCGCTCCAAAGCGTAATATACAAACACACATTTGGCTGTGGCACTGTAAAAAACGGATGCGTAATATTTACGTTTACTAGAAATGGGCTGATGAAGAGAAGCAGAGAGCGAAAGAGTGAATCAGATGGCGAGAGAGAGGAAAGGACACCACAAAGTTTGAAAATTGAGCTCATGTTCTCTTCTTGTGGGAGAGCACATCTGGAGAGCAGGTGTTGAAGCCATCCGTGGTTTTAATAAAAATAACTGGATATGGGAAATATCGCCCTCCTTAGGTCTTAGTGAAGAAGTGCACCTCAATCTTGCATTCATGTTTCTTATAAACACGTGGAACTAAATTGGGGGAAGTTGTAAAATTTTCAGGGGTGTGAAAACACATTTCGGATTGGTTGCAAAAGTCTGCACTCCCCTGTTCAAAACTGACAATCACCTTCAAACCCCTGTTGAATGGCAGTCACTCATCTACTGACATCTAAATCCTTCACTGCCATTCCTGAATTTATTCGGGAATTGAAAAGTATGACGTGGATAGAGTGAACGGTCTGCTAGCTTAATGCTAACACATAATGGGAAATCCCATAGACAGGCTAACATATAGCATCTATCTTGCTGTTTCTTTTAAGACGATGCAAAAACTGCTTAACTCATTCATGTCACATGGAGAGCCATTCCTGAATTTGTTCAAGTTTTGTTTTTTTCTTGCGAGCGGGGAGTGCCAATAAGGTGCTGGTCAAACCTCTAGCAATGTTTTTCCCTTCCACGAGGGGGCAGCATTTGCCTTTTGTCCATGTTCGTGCTTTGTTCCCGCTTCAGTTATTGTTGAAGCGATACATAAATATGTATTGTATTGTATTTTGTACAGCCGCCCCCATTTCAAGCTCAGATAACTCCAGACCCAAATAACTTAGGAATTAACTTTTTTTCTGACAAAAGAGACTTAGACTTACTAATTATAAACCATAAATGTGATATTTTTTTCCATTAGCACCCACTCATATCTCGTACGGGTTCTTGCTAAAATTTAGATAAATAAATAAATAAATAAATAAATAAATAAATAAATAAATAAATAAACGGCCAAAACAAAGCCTGACATCTTGAAATTTTATCAAACTAAATCAAGCCACCAACCAACAGTCGCATGTTGTTTTCCTTCATAAATGCATGCACATGTGTGCAGACCGGTCCCGATCTGCTTGCCATGGCCCGGGGCCGGTCCCGGGACAAACGGCGGGGTAACTGAGTCGCCCTCTTTGCTGTGATCTCAGCGATGGAAGCCATTTGACACACATCCTCCTCCTAAGGACCTGCACAAAGCCTTTTCTATTCGGTCAAGCCAAAAGATGCAACTTCCCATGACCCGAGCCTTTCATGGGTCAAATTTGTCCTGCAGTGAAACCAAACATTACCTTTTAGTTGCTAAAAAAATGTCCCATTCATGTGGCTTCAGTCGACTTAACTTTGGATTGGATTGGACTGGAATAGCCTTTATTAGTCTCGCAGTAGAGAAATTTACAGTTCACAGCAGCAAAGTGATGAAAGGAAGAGGAAAGGAAGAAGTAGAAAAACAAAATAAAGGCAGCCATCTTAAAGTCAAAACAATCAAACAAAAAAAAAATACCTAGATAACAAAGAACGTTACCGCTATGAAATTGACACAACAATATATTTGCTCATGCAGCTCGCTACAGATACAGTGTGCTAGCTCTGGCCAGGATACGTTCAACGACATATGCCAAATGTTTTATCTTGTCTGTAGTTTAAGATTTTTCGAGATAAGATCGCAACTCGTGTCATCAGTAACCGTTTGACTTGTCTTTCTTCAGTTCTTGACCTTAAACAGGTATTGCGCGGTCTTATTTGGAGTCATGTGAAAGAGCTACCTGGAGAGACGGCGGATGCTGGATTCTGATTCCCGCCAACCACAAACTCATCCAACTACTTAATTACGATTAGGACAATTATACTGTCCGCCATTTTGTATCGCGATTAACGCATAAACAAACACGAGCTCTAATCTGGGGTTTTGGTGTCAAATTAGCGATAGAAATATTTGATTTGAGCGCAAAGGCTGAGGGTTTATTCAAGTAATTGGCGCTAAAACGATCCCGGTTGAGGATAATCCTTGTGATGCGCAATGAAAACGGGAGAGTTTGGGGCCTTTTTAGGACATCAAATAGCGGTCATGGAAAGATCTGCTTGTGGTGAAGTCTTGCGTGGAGAACACGGGTAACGTGATTTCTGTTTTCATCCGACTTGCTTTCCCAATCAAATTATTATGCTCAAATACAAAGACAATGTCTAACTGCACCATTTAAAATCATTTAAATACATTTTCCACCATGTATGTCATCTGAACCCCAAAAACTTTGACTAAAAAGCAAAATCATGTCAAGAAAAGCTTACGGGAACATCATAATGTCATTTGGGTTCTTTGAAACAATAAGTCAAAGTCAAAGTCAAAGTCAGCTTTATTGTCAAATATGCTAATATGCATGACATACAGCACAGATGAAATTAATGTCCTCTCGGACCCAGCGTGCAAGACATGCAAGGCACTTATAACGTGGCTAAAAAAGACATACAATTGACAACAGACAATACATGTAATTTCTGTATGTAAAGTGAGGTAGTGTCGTATGGAAAGTGAGGCAGTGACGTATGTAAAGTGAGGTAGTGACATATGTAAAGTGAGGAAGTGACGTATATAAAGTGACGTAATGTAGTAATGCAAAAACGAACAACAAGAAAGGGTTGAAGTGAGGTCTTGCAGAAAAAAATGAGAAAGAAGAAAAAAAAATAGAGTTCAGGGTGATCGTACAGCATGTAGCGTGTACTCAGAGTTCGGTGAGTGTGGCAGTGGGAAGGGGCAGGCTGGGCAGGGCTGGGAGGGAGTTGAGTCTCTGGACTGCCTGGTGGCAGAAACTGTCCTTGAGCCTGCTGGTCTTGGCTCGGAGACTCCGCAGTCTCCGACCCGATGGCAGCAGGCTGAAGAGGCTGTGGGAGGGGTGGGTGGGATCGCCAGCGATCCGGATGGCTCTGCGGGTGAGGCGGGTGTTGTAGATGTCCTGAAGGGGGGGGGGGAGAGACACCGATGATCTTCTCAGCTGTCCTCACGATGCGCTGCAGAGTCTTACGGCAGGACACGGTGCAGGCGCCGCACCACACGGTGATACAGCTGGTCAGGATGCTCTCTATGGTACCGCGGTTGAAAGAGGTCGTGATGGGGGTCGGGGCTCCAACTCTTTTGAGCTTGCGGAGGAAGTACAGGCGCTGGTGGGATCTCTTGGCCATTGCACTCCCAGGAACTTGGTGCTGCTCACTCTCTCCACTGCAGCACCGTCGATGGTTAGTGGAGCATGCTGGGGGCGCACTCTCCTGAAGTCCACAACAATCTCCTTCGTCTTCTCCACATTCAGACGGAGATTGTTGTCCTTGCACCACGTGGCCAGGCGGCTGACCTCGTCCCTGTAGGCTGTCTCCTCGTCGTTGTTGATGAGGCCCACCACAGTCGTGTCATCCGCAAACTTTATGAAGAGGTTGGAGCTGGGTGATGATGGTGAGCAGTCGTGCGTGAGCAGAGTGAAGAGGAGGGGGCTCAGCACACACCCCTGGGGGGCCCCTGTGTTCAGCGTGATGGTGCTGGAAGTGTTGTCGCTAACTCTGACTGCCTGTGGTCTCCCCGTCAGGAAGTCCAGCAGCCAGTTGCACAGGGAGGTGCTGATCCCCAGTTTGCTCAGTTTATCGGTGAGTTGTTGGGGGATGATTGTGTTGAATGCTGAGCTGAAGTCGATGAACAGCATTCTGACGTAGGAGTCTCTGGTCTCCAGGTGGGTGAGCGCTGTGTGGAGAGCAGTGGAGATGGCATCATCGGTCGAGCGGTTGGGCCGATATGCAAATTGGAAGGGGTCATGGTTGGGGGGGAGGGCAGCCTTGATGTGGTTCATAACTAGCCGCTCGAAGCACTTCATGAGGATGGGAGTGAGTGCGACCGGGCGGTAGTCATTGTGGCAGGTGGGGGACGACTTCTTCGGGACCGGGATAATGGTGGTGGCTTTGAGGCACGTGGGCACAACAGCCTGGCTCAGAGAGGTGTTGAAGATGTACGTGAAGACATCTGTGAGCTCCACAGCGCAGTCTCTCAGAACACGGCCAGGAATGCCGTCGGGACCCGGGGCTTTTCGTGTGTTGGTCCCTCTGAGGGATCGCCTCACGCTGTCCTGGGACAGTGTCAGCACCTGTTCGCCGGGAGGTGGTGGGGTCTTCTGTGCTAGAGTGCTGTTGTCTGCCTCGAAGCGGGCGAAGAAGTCGTTCAGCTGGTTCAGCAGAGTGGTGGAGTTCTCGCAGGTCTGTGGAGTGGGCTTGTAGTCTGTGATGGTCTGTATCCCACGCCACAGGTTCCTGGTGTCTCTGCTGTCTTTGAAGTGGTTGGTGATCCTCCTGGAGTGCTGTCTCTTGGCCATCCTGATGCCACGTGACAGGTTGGCCCTGGCTGTCCTCAGGCCCAGCTCAAGGAAAGCATCTGGGTGGGCTGTCTGTTGCTCGCTGATGTGCTGGTAGAGTTCATTCAATGCCGCGCTCCTGTTGTTAATAGAATTCGGGGGGATGTAAACTGCTACCAGCAGTATGGCACTAAATTCCCTCGGCAGGTAGAATGGCCGACATTTTATGACCATAAGTTCCATCATCAATAACTCATTCGCTGTCACATGATGTGCAAAAATATATCCACTCCAGTGCCAGGGTTTTTGTCATTTTCACTCAAATTGCCGTACCCACAGAATATTGAGTTTTAGGACGACACAATCATTCAATTCAGTGTTAGAAACCATAGACTCACTTCTTTTATAAGAAAATAAGAGTTAATTCCAAAATTATATGGGTCTGGAGTTATATGAAATTGAAATGGGGGCGGCTGTATAAAATAGTATAAAACACATACATAAGGATTTATATGGCCGTAACAAAGGGCTGTAACAATTATACAGCTGTAACAAAGGGCTAACATGCACAAAAGTTAAATGCTGCCTCCTCGGGCAAAGGAAAAACATTGCCAGAGGTCTGACCAGCACCTTCTCGGCACCCCCGTAAGAAAAAGCAAAACCCAAACAAATTTGGGGATGGCGCTCCATGTCACGCGAATGAGTTAAGCAGTTTTGGCATCATCTTAAAACAAACAGATAGATAGATGCTATGTCTTAGCCTGTCTGTGGACTACATAAACATTCAATACAGCATTAGAAACCTTAGACCTTATTTCCTAAATTATATCGGCCTGGAGGTATATGAGCTTGAAATGAGGGCAAATGTCCAAAATACTATGCAATATAGCGCTTGAACAAAAGCTGAAGCTGGAACAAAACGCTAACAAGAACAAAAGGCAAATGCTGCCTCCTTGTGGAAAGGAAAAAAACAGTGCCACAGGCCACGGCTGTCATGATCTGGTTGGCGACCAACGGGTGGTGCTGTCGGCCCCGCATGCACCTGCACAGGTGCTCTCGTTTTCCCGATGCCGGGCACTTCACACCCACGTCGGCGTCCGGCCGAGACCTGTTCCCATACGGCAGCCCGGGGTGCCACTCTGCGCCTGGCAGTGCAACGTCCACGCCGCGCCATGCATTGTCGCGTGAACGTGCGAGAGGGATCGCACTCATGCCCACGACGAGCCGTGCCGCGTCTTCGTCCACCCCAGGCTGAGTCCCGTTCCCCTCAGGCCATTCCCGCCCATCCTATGTAAATAAATTTGCAAATGGCAATGAATGAGTTAGCACAGTATCCCTAAATGTCCGCCTCGGTCCCCCACCCGTGCCCCCCTACCCACTCCCCCTTCTCCTTCTGTATGTTTTGTGATGTCACGAGAGGCTGTGTCCTGGAGGGCAAATACATCCCCCTAAGATGGCTCCACCCAGAGAGAGTCTTGGCCTGACCTGGTGGAAGGCAGCAATTAAACCCACACACCTGCAGCTGATCAGGGCTTGATTGGAAAGCAGGGCTCTTAAGGCAGAGAGCCTCTGAGTGTGCAGCTTGGGGAAAGACAAGCTTGATTGCTGTGCTCGGTGAAGAAGTTGATTGCTGCGTGGAACTCATTGCTAGTTGGGACCACACGACTGGACACTGGATTTGAACCTAGCTAAGGTGGCTAGGCTACATGACGAGGACGTCAAGAGGGGTGAGGCCTAGAGACTCTTGTAAAGAACTCCGTCTTCAGTTTTACCTCAGAAGAGACTTTATTTGGATTTAAGTATCAGAAGAGACTTTATTTGGATTTAAGTAGCAGAAGAGACTTTATTTGGATTTAAGTATCAGAAGAGACTTTATTTTGATAAGTATTGGAAGAGACACTATTCAAACCTTTGTTGCTTGTGAATTCCCCCTGGAACCCTTGATTAAAACCTTTTGTTTGTATCCAAACCTGTCGTCCATTGCACTTCTTGTCCTGTCCCGCTGAGAGCTAGCCTCTCATGATATCACAGTTTCCAATTGGAAGACATGATAGCGAAGGCCTGCCTGCACGCTCCCATGTGCTCCAACGGCGTGCTCTCCCCCAGAGGGCCGCGGGAGTCAGCCAAGGCAAACAAATCAAAGCAACCAAAAGGCTCTATTACTGGAATGCGGCTTTGCTGACGCCCGCGCTGGCCTCCCGCTGTCGCTTCAACAGGTGCGGAGAAGATGTGCTGGACACTTTTCATTAGGGAGATTAAGCACTTGCCCAAATAGTTATTTCACAAGGGCACTAATCGAAACCTGATGTGGCTTGGAGGGGGGGGGGGGGCAATGCTGCTCCACACGCCGCTACTGTTCGGTTGCAGCGTTCAAAAGAAAAATTCTAATATGGAGGAGAACATCCAATGTCTTGTTTATTAATGATCGACACTTTAAACCGTCACTATGATCGTTTATTGCAAATATTTATCATTCGCTGCTATTCCCGAGTTTATTCAGGAATTGAAAAGTGCGCCATTTCCAAAATTTGTTTGGCTTTTTTTCGTGCTTGGGTGCTGATAAAGTGCTGGTCAGACCTCTGGCGATGTTTTTCCCTTCCATGAGGGGCCAGCATTTGACTTTTGTCCATGTAAGCACTTTGTTACAGCTTCAGCTATAAAAATCAATATGTGTGTATGGCATTGTATTTTGTACAGCTGCCCTCATTTCAAACTCAGATAACTCCAGACCCATATAACTTAAGAATTAGAAAAAAGTCAAATCAATTAAATTTGAAAAAACAACTCATCACCATCAATAAACAACCCCAAAAAATGTTTTTTGTACAGCTGCCCCATTTCACATTCATTCATTTCACATTATAACTCCAGACCCGTATAACTTGGGAATTGGAAGAAAGTCAATTAAAATTGTAATCAATTCTGAATAAATGAATGTGTAAAAAAATAAAATGCCAAAATATTTTTATTTGGGTTTGGAAGAGACGAGCAGCACAGACCTGAACTCCAAAATAAATCAAATCAATTAAAATTTTCTCGGACTTCCTGTCATGATGTCACATTCTGTCCGTCTTTACATTGTTTTATTTTCTCAGACTTCCTGTCATGACGTCACATTCTGTCCGTTTTTATCCCAAAAACAGCCACTCCCTCTCTTCTCCCTGCCTGCCCATCGAGGTAGGCAGTTACATATTGTCCCGTCCCAAAGATTAAAGAATCTTTTTGTTTTTACTTTTGATTCCTGCTTCATTATTAACGAGCCCAACAATTACGTTCAATAAAAAACCCCAAAACATTCAAAAATATTTGTTTAACATCTGTATTCAGTACCTCATCATATACTGTATATACTTGGTAACTCGCCGCCTCAGTGGTTCGCGTGTGCCTTGCAGTGGAGCGGTTCTGAATTCGAAGGTGCAAACGTTGCACCCGGTGACTGGCGGGCGACCAAAGGAGGGTGTTGCCTGCCTTTTTATTTTGGAATCAGTATGCAGAGGAAGAGGGCATTGAAAATGAAGGTTGAGGGGCAGGGGAACGCCCAGCTGGCCCCCAGCCGCAGCAGCGGGGCCACGCCGCCCCCTAATCTCACGGCTGGGAGAAAATCAAACAGCCAGTAGCAAAGATAGGACTGAAAGGATGTCTTTCCATTTCACCGCAGTCAGAATGCCGCATATTGAAAGCAAAAGATAAAACATCTGCTGCGCATATTGCGAGATCCGAGCGAGAGCTTCGTTCTATCATCCTCGCTTAAGTCTCGTCTCTTTCTTTAACTCTTCTGGGCCCACTCGGTAGCATCTCCTATGCAGCATCAAAGCCTCAACATTCACTTCCTGTGGAGCAGGAAACTACCAATAGCGTCAACAAGTTGGATCGTGACCCGCGGGTGAACTTTTGGGGATTATCTTCTGGAGCCTTAAAGGGGTGTTTTTTGTTTTTTTTGTTTTTTTGTGTGCATGCAAAACAACATTCCAGTCAACACTGTGAGATGTGGCAGTTTTTTGGACAAAATTAAGTAAAAATAAATAAATATAAAATAAAAATAAGAACTCAATTTACATTCGCATTAGAATTAGAATTAGCATTAACATTAACATTAGAATTAGAAATAACATTAACATTAATATTAACAAAAACTAAAAGAATGAATTAACTAATTAATTCACCAATTTATTTATTTATTACTTAATTCATTCATTCATCAGTTAATTCAGTTTGTTGACTGATTAACTAATTAGTGAATTAATACCATACAATACAATCAATATTGATTTACGTAGCGCTTTGACAATTACCTCGATATAATAATGGTGATATTAAAGTTAAAATTAATGAATTAACCAATTAATTAATTTACACTGGGACCTTGGCTTACGAACGCATTGACTTACAAATTTTTCGGTTTACGAACGTGACATTTATGAAAATTTTACCTTGGCATACGAACTATTTTTCGGGATACACACAGAGCTGCCACAATGAGTGATGTGTCTCACGAACGAGCCCGTTCTCCTAACAAGAAAATGGTGGCCAATGTTTTTGTCCTCTATTCCCCGCCCCCAGTCTTCGGTTAAAGCCACGTGATTGGGCAAGATCGCAGCAGTGGGTGATGGGGTTACAGACAGAGAGAGAGTGAGGCCGTTCTCCAAAAAACAAAATGGTGTCTTTGGTTCAAGCCACGTGATTGGTCAAGAACCCAGAGGTGGGGGTGGGGGGGTTAAACATTAAAGAGACAGGCAGAGACAGAGAGTGAGAGAAAACACACACACACACACACGAAAGGGAGATGACAGAGTTTTAAACCAAAAAACAAAAGTGATGTGAACATAAAAAAGAAAATGGATCGAAAACAGTGAAATTTAGACTCGTTTGAACTTTGATACAGTAAAGTCTCGTTATATCGATATCGGATATATCGATAGTCCCGGTTATATCGATACTATTTCTATGCACGCACGGAGAAAATTACATGCAAACAGGGTCGGATATATCGATAGTCCCGGTTATATCGATATTTTTTCGGACTCCCTTGAATATCGATATAACGAGACTTTACTGTACTTCAAAAGCAGAGTATACACTGGAAGGTTAAAATATCCCATCAGTCAGGCTCCACAAATAACCCATACAAGTCATCTGTACACTTGATGCAAAAAGCTATCAACCCAGCTAAACAGATCACAATTGATGAACTAGATACAATTATCACAGAGAAAGCACCTACAAGGGATAATTCCTCAAGATGGTGAAAGCAGCCTATGTTCCTCATCAAGTGTTTAATGCTGAAGAAACCGGACACTTGATTCCATCAAGCCATTAACGACTATCACAAAGGTAAATAAAATGACTTTATTGTACAGTTTATTTCTTTAATCATAATACTATAGCACCTTTATTCTACATAATATAAGGTATATTTTGTGTAGTTTATTTTAATTAGAAATAAGAAAATGATGTTTTATGGGCACCTAGGAATGGATTATTCTCATTTTAATGGTTTCCTATGGTAAATTAATTTTTGGGATACAAACTTTTCGCCTTACACACTATCTGGGAAGCAATTAAGTCCGTAAGCCAAGGTCCCACTGTATTACTTCATTCATTCGTCAGTTAATTCAGTTGGTTGACGAATTAACTAATTAGTGAATTAATACAATACATTACATTACATATTGATTTATGTTGCGCTTTAACAATTACTTGGATTTTATAATAGTGATAATAATCATTAAAAAATCGCATTTTGTGTGCTACACAAGGTATTTGTCTCAATCTGTTGTTTTTATCTGTAAAAGATACAAAAAAAACATCTTTTGTTAGAGGGCGTTTAGGTTTCTCCTTCGAGGTGTTTCATACAGGGGCAAACGCTGACCTCTGCTGGTGGAAGTTTAACATTGCACTCGATGACACCATTTTTCCCCCGTCGTTTATTTTCTTTCAATTTTTTGACATTTACTTGAACGTTTAAAGGACAACCGACGCCACCGGACAAGTTGTGTCCATAATTTCTGAAATCACTTCAAATGACTTCTACTGAGCGTATTTTACATAGATTCCACCGCATATAGCTATATTTTACGTTTTAAGACTCGCGCTGAATATTCAGGAAGTCTTGTTTTTGAGTTGGTGGTGATACCTACCGTGACGTCACAGTAGGTATCGTCACTGATTGAGAAAGCGACACACAATGCATTTTGCGGCACTTTGTTTGGTCGGAAAATTTCGCGTTGATAACGAAATTAGAAGGAAAACACATAAATAACGCGACGGTGAATCATTGTGTGTTGCACCACGACAACTATTTGATACTCGCTGACATAAATTCCCAGAAGACAAATCAGCCCATTTCCAACGGAGCTTGGGTGCCATCTTGTGCATTTTCTGGGACACCACATTGCTGTCATTGACGGCTCGAATTGATATGGGAGGACTCCTTTAATCGATTGCAAACATTTATGCTTTCCTCTTCAGAACTAATGAATCATATTCATAACTGGATGAGTAACAAGAAAGCATCTTCTCCGAATCTGAACTCCGTGAGCCCATTATTTTGTTTCTTGAGCAAGGCAAGACAACCTGGCGTGACGTCATGAACTGAGGACGGGACTTTCTGAAAATCCCCAGTTTCAAGCTGATTTGTGGCAGTTTTTGGACACTTTAAGTCATTTTTATTGGTGTTTTGCATTTGACTAAAAATATCAGCCTATGTGTTTTGGGTATTTTAGATGCTATAAAACGTTTTTCTGATGTCAGTTAGGAAACAAAAAAATGGTGTCGGTTGTCCTTTAAGCTCAACTGTTTTTGATATTATTACCTGGCCTTTGAACCACACGAATACATCCTATAACGTTTCGCGAGCTTGTCATTTCTGAGATTACCATTTCTTTAACGAACAAAACAAGCGCCATACTTCCTGTTCACCTTTTTAAATCCGCCATTTCAATAGAACACCTTGATGCTTCAAATCCGTGCTGCATCTGTGTCGTCTTTTATCTGACTGCGATAAAAGACTTGGCTCTCCTCTCTTCCCGGTTTTGCGTGACTGTATATTTGTGATTGAAGGCTTTCTGACACCTGATTTGTGTTGATAAACCAAATTTGTCGCACTACTTCTTGAGTCATATTATTCTTAACTCCTTCACTGCCAGACGATGTGAAAAAATGTGTCCAATCCAGTGCCAGGGTTTTTGTCACTATCACTTGAATTACAGGACCCACAAAATATTAAGTTTTAGGACTACATAAATATTGAATATAGCGTTACAAATCTTACTCTCTTCTTTCATCAGAAAAAAAGGTTTAATAAAGAGTTCATTCCTATGCAGCCCCCAAGGGGACATCGAAGAAAAAAAGAAACAACTATGCTAGATCTCGCAAACGTCTGTTTAAGCTCTCAGTCGTACAGGAGTGGTCCATCGATGAGAAGGTTTCTTGTACAGATGACGGCTGAAGAAACCTTCTCATCGATAGATCGCGCAAAGTTTTGCGAGATCGCAACAAACATGAAGCCTTTTCACCCGTTCGTTCATTTAATCGAGTTTTACTTTAAAATTGGCTTGAAATACAAAGATACAAAATCCGTTCTTGAGATTAAACACGGTTTCCTAATAAATGAAAGACATCTGAAGCGAGTGGTGAACAAAAGTGGACTATTTCGTCGAAAAAGGTTCGATAACTTGGGCGTCTTGGTTGACTTTATTCAAAACCAGTTGCAGCATTCCGGACAACTACACCCGTAGACGGCCCGTCAGCACATTTGACCCGGCCCCCTCAACAATACCAGAGATGCTATCAGATTTTTTTCCTATTTGTCCTAATCCTTTTACAAGTCAAACGTCGGTTTATGATCATAATCTGTTCCCATTTTAATCAATGCATGTTGTTCATAATCGTGATTGAACAATACAAACACGCCTGCTCACAATATGACGTATGAGGAAGTGAAGGGGAGTCCGGTGGTACATTCAGCTGCGCTCAGTTTGGAGCTCTATTTGGTCCCAGACCAGTGTTCTCTTGTAAACCTTCCTGTTAACGAGTGAACGGAATAATGGTGAAAAGGTTAGGTAAGAGAAAAATTGATTCAGAATGAAGGGTATTTAACCTGCAGTGGACAAACGATTATTTTTATGTTCAATGCAAAGAAAAGGCTGTTTGTCTCATCTGTCAAGAGGTGGTGGCGGTATTCAAAAAATACAATCTTCACCGACACTATGAATCCCGTTACAAAGACAAGTACGATAGCTTGCAAGGCCAAATACGAGCAGACAAACTCTCAAAGCGAAAAGTGGACTTCTATCTCAGCAGAATATATCTGTAAGCCAAGCTCAGCTGAAGAAGGCATCAGTTCGGGCCAGCTTTCGGGTTGCTAAGCTGATAGCAAGCAGCGATAAACCTTTCACGGACGGAGAGTTTGGATGTATGGATGCTGTCGCGGTTGTGTCCCGAGAAGAAAGATGCCGTAGGTCTGTTGGCGAGTAGAATCACCAGACACGGTAAAGAAATCGGGATGAATGTATATGCCCAGCTGAAGCAGAAGACGAAAGAATTTGACTTTTTTCATTAGCACTGGATGAGAGCACGGACGTGCAAGACACAGCACAACTGCTCATTTTTATTCGAGTTAGCGCAAACTTTGAGATATGCGAGGAGATGGCAGCCCTCCAAAGTCTCAAAAGGACTACAACGGGAGAGGATATTTTTGACCAAGTGTACCAAACCATGGAGAAGTTGGACCTGAGTTACAGAACTGTGATGGTCTGAAAGACGCATTCAAGCCCAACAGTCTCATTGACTTCTATGCTGCCCTCCCAAACGACCAAACATCAAAAAACACGCAATGAAAATGTCCACAGTTTTTGGCAGCACGTATATCTGCGAGAAAAGCTTTTCTCAGATGAAACTGCTGAAATCTCCGATGAGATCAAGATTGACAGAAGAACATTTGCTCTGTGTTTGAGACTGGCTATGTCACATCCTAATTGGCGTCAGGTGCGCGCCCCTCCCCTCCCTGCTCTCCGGGCTCACTCACCTGATTCCAATTCCTTTGATTGTGCCTTCTGGCTATAAAAGCCACCCGTTCCCGCTCGGTCCTCGCCAGTGTATTCTTTCATTCGTTACCCTGTCACCCAGCATCACGCAGGTTGGTCCCGCTCGTCTGTTCGGTTGCCTTACCTTCTGCGTTTGACCTGCGTGTCTCAGTAAACCTTTATTGAACTATACAGTCTCCATCGTGTATGCCGGATCCAACCCTTCCTTTTTTGTTGTCCGCCGATTTCTATCGCCACTCCTCGAGCGGACGTGACATAATACACCGGCCAACTATGGATATCGCCGATGGAGACAAGTTCATATCCGCCTTAACCCATCAGGTTCGAGCCAGCTGGAGCAAGCGGTCGTGGAGATCCACCACACCGTGTCCTCGCTAGCTCAACGCCTACAGGAGGTTGAGGCACGCCTCGCTACCCTGACGGCCCCCCCCCCCCCCCCCCCCCCCCCAACCCCCGTGAGTAGTCACAAGCTTTCCCTACCGCACCCCTCACGCTACGCAGGTGAACCCTGGCGCTGTGCTCAATTCCTGATGCAGTGCTCGTTAGTTGTTGAGCAACAACACTCCGGCTTCGTTAACGATGAGGCTAAGGTGGCTTTCGTTACCAGGCCTGCTCACGGGCCAGGCCGAGTCCTGGGTATTGGCCGTCCGGGAGTCCCAGCCCGAACTATCCTTTTCCTACCTGGACTTTGTGGCCGAGCTTCGCCAAGTGTTCCACCACCCGGTCACAGAGCGTGAGGCTGAGGGACTCCTTCATGACTACGTACAAGGAACGCGTTAGGCCGCTGAGTATTCCATCGCATTCCGCATCCTGGCTGCCCGGAGTGTCAACAATGATCGGGCGCTGAGAGGAGTGTTTCGACGCGGACTGAGCGCCGCTCTCAAGGACGAGTTGACCACCCGCGACGCTGGCACCACCCTTCAGCGAGATGATCGATGTAGTCATCTGCCTGGACAATCAGCTCCGGGAGAGGCAGCGGGAGCAAGGCACCCAGCGGTCCAGCGAACCCGGAAGCAAGCACCGGACAACCACACTCGGCGGCAACGAGCAGGTCCCATGAGCCGATGCAGATGGGGAGCGTGCCAACCTCGGGGGTCGTCGCACTCAAGGGCCCCCGCCAACGACCTCCAGCACCCGTAAGTCCCCGTCTAAACGGCGACCAAGGCGGCCGTCGGAGGCGTCGAGGACGGCGCCCGTCACGCGGTTGGAGTTGGACGGCGAATTAATTGGCCCGTCCAACTCGCAAGCTATACGGGCGTTAGTGGATTTGGGGACGGACGGGTGCTTTATCGACCCCCAACTGGCAGTGACATTGGGTTGCTGCATCGAGGAACTTAAAATCCCAAAGGAGATTCTCGACCTTGACGGCCGACTTATAGCCAAGGTCACACGAATCACCGCACCACTCAAACTCCAGCTGTCAGGCAACCATGTCGAACACCTCTGGTTTTTGCTCATGCCCTCCGGCAATGTGCCACCCATGACCCTTCCATATCGTGGGAGAGCCCCACCATACAGGGTTGGAGCCCCTACTGCGACGCTAACTGTCTGCGGCTCGCCCAAAGAGACCTGTCTCGAGGGCGTGCCGCGTTGTTATCACGATCTGCAGGAGGCAAAGACAACGCGCAATGGATTTGGCCTTCGCGCCCCTCCAGTCAGCCACCATATTCACCAAGCTGGATTTGCGTAGCGCATACCATCTGGTTCGCATCAGAGAGGGGGACGAGTGGAAGACTGCTTTCAAAATGCACTTGGGGCATTTTGAATACCTGGTGATGTCGTTCGGACTCACAAACCCTCCCGCCGTATTTCAGAGCCTCATCAATGATGTACTCAGAGACTTCCTCAATGTATTTGTCTTTGTGTATTTGGACGACATCCTGATCTTCTCTAAATCCGCTGAAGAACACCGGCAGCATGTCCGACGGGACCTGGCACGGTTCCTGCAAAACCGGCTCTACGTGAAGGCAGAGAAGTGTGAGTTCCACATACGCTCTCTGTCTTTTCTGGGGTGCGTCGTGGAGCAGGGGCAACGTCGCGCCAATCCCGCCAAGACCAAAGCGGTGGTAGAGTGGCCAACACCCAAGACGCGCAAACAACACCAGCGGTTTTTGGGGTTTGCCAACTTATACCGCCGCTTCATTTCATCTGCCGAGTTCTGGCTCCACTCCTCGAGCGGACGTGACAGGCTGTAACTGGAATGGAACCTGATATTCAACTTATAACCAGACAGATGCAGACCCACAATTCACACTGATGAACATAAATATGTAAGCTCACTTTTCTGACTTGAATGAGTCATTCTGACCATAAACAAATATAATCATAATAAAATCTACTGGGATAAAATCCATCTTAACAGCCATACTGGTAGTGAAATGTATTGTGCTGCGTCGGTGCTGTATCACTTTGTTCACTTTCTCAACCTGCTTCCTTGGTGGTTTTCACAGGGAAGTTGATGAGAGAGAGCTGCAAACAGCGGTGTCTACAAGCCTACTGGAACCGACATAAGGATTATAAGGAAGGAACACAAGAAGAGTCTGCTCATATGTGTCAGAGAGATTCTGCTCTGACAACTGAGCTGAACTTTTATCTGTTAAGATTGTGCATGGCACAACAGAAAGTTAATGTTCCATGGCTTTTTTTCTATGAAGAACACAGAGAGAGTTATTTAGTTATTTATTTTATAATAGAGATTTATTTCATAAATAGAATCCATAGAGAGCTTACACAGACGTTTCATAAATAGTGTTATTTATTTCCTGATTTTTTTTCTGTGAAGAACTCAGAGAGGGTTATTTAGTTATTATTTATTTCATTAATTGTGTTATTATTTGTTTCCTGACTGTTTTCTGTAAAGAACCTGGAAAGGGTTATTTGGTTATGTATGGCTTTCTGGTAAACACATTTTTTTAAGCTCCCCTATGATCGTCACTTTTTCTGTTACAAAATGACACCGCCTCCCCCCATCACAAAAGGGAAAAGTTATGTGGCCCTCACAGGAAAAAGTTTGGGGACCACTTAACTATACGGTTACAGGTGGATGTACATTAACTGCAGAGAACATGGGCTTCTTGTCAGGAAAGAGGATGTTCGTCTGGTCCTGAAAGAGTTGGATTCTGTCACGTGCGAGGGGGGCAGGGCTGCCTCTCCTGGCCGCCCTCCACCTGCTGTCAATTCTCTAACAGGGATATGGGGCATTTATACGGTTCGCGGTCACCTCGCCAATGCCGGATGATTGACTCACCTCGCCACTCTACCGTACCTGGACTCTTTTTTTTTATGCGCGAGTGTATCCGGTCCGAGGTATTCTCCCCGCGTCCCGTAAACCCCCTGCCTTCTTACTCGCTGTGTTTTATTTTATTTGTGAATAAACTTCCTGCTCGGTTAGTACGTCTCTGTCGCCTGCTTTGGGATCCCAAACATTCCACTTCGTTCTGATGGGTCAGCTGCCGTCACTCTCGCTCGGAACGTGACAGAATCATCCGGCTAAACATGAATCCCACCGACAGAGACTGGATCCTGTCTGCCCTCGCAGATCAAGCAAAGTGGCTGAGCCAACTGGGTCAGGCCGTAGCGACATCTCCATGTTGGCTCACCGGGTGGAGAGGATCGAGATCAGCAGCGCTTCCGCCCCGGCGGCTGCGCCTTCCCTGGCCCTGTGCCGGGAGCCCAATCTCCCGCACCCGTCACGTTACGGAGGGGAGCCTGGACGCTGCGCAGTTTTTAATGCTCCATTGTTTTTGACCAGCAACCCTCCATTTACAACACTGATGCGGCTAAAGTGGCATATGTCACCAGCTTGGTCTCCGGCCAGGCGGCGTCTTGGGCGTTGGCCATCTGGGAGTCCAAACCCGAACTGCGATCTTCTTTCCCGGAGTTTGTCACCGGGTTGCGCCAGGTATTTCACCACCCGGTGAGAGGGAGGGAAGCGGAAGGGCAACTATGAGACTGCTGCCAGTGTCAACATCGGTAGCAGGTGCGGCTGCTCTTCGTCAAGGCCGAAAAATGTGAATTCCACGTCCAGTCCCTCTCCTTCCTGGGTTTCATCGTTGAGCGGGGCCAACTCAGAGCGGATCCTGCCAAGACCAAAGCGGTGGGAGAGTTGCCGACGGCCACTACGCGCAAGCAACTGCAAAGTTTTTTGGGTTTCGCGAACTTCTCCCGCCGCTTTATCCGTAATTACAGCCAGAAGGCGCTATCCCTGACTCAATTAACTTCCTCCAAAACCCCGTTTAGGTGGTCGGAAGAGGTCGGTGCCGCCTTTCAACTACTTAAACGGGCCTTCACCAACCCTCCGGTCCTCCATCACCCGGACCCCAACTCCGCCTTCACCGTGGAGGTCGACGCGTCAGATTCCGGAGTGGGAGCGTGCTCTCTCAGGGCGCCACTGCCGACCAGAGACTCCACCCTTGCGCCTTCTTCTCCCGCCGCCTCAGTCCTGCGGAGGCAAACCACGATGTGGACAACCGGGAGCTTCTCGCAGTCGTGTGGGCCCTGCAGGAGTGGAGGCACTGGCTCGAGGGGGCGAAAGAGCCGTTCACCGTGTTCACGGACCACAAGAACCTGGCGGACATCCGTTCAGCCAAGAGGCAGAACTATCGCCAGCCACGGTGGGCCCTCTTTCTAACACGCTTTTCCTTCACCTTCACTTACTGCCCAGGGACGAAAAACACCAAGCCCGACGCCCTCTCTCAGATCCACGAACCAGCGAGGAAGGACGACTGCGTGGAATCCATCCTGCCGGGCCCCCAGATTGTGGGACCGCTCCGATGGGAGTTGGAGCGGAAAGTCCAGGAGGCGCTACAAGGTACCTGGCATCCAATGACTGTCCAGCAGGGAGACTGTTCGTGCCCCCGGCCCTGTGCTCTGATGTGTTGCAGTGGGGGCATGCTTCCAAGGTGGCCTGTCATCCCGGGGTGAGCCGCACCGCGCACCTCATCGCCCAGCGGTTCTGTTGACCACGGCTCCGCAACGACGTGGTGAACTTCGTCAAGGCCGGTGGGGCTGCTCCGTCCGCTTCCAGTTCCTCTGCGCCCTTGGTCCCACATCTCCTTGGACTTTATCACTGACCTCCCCCCTTCCCGTGGCAAGACGATGATCTTCACAGTGGTGGACCGTTTTTTCTAAATCGGCCCACAATAGCTGACAATAGCTGAGTCGTCAGAGAACTTCAACTACAACACCCCAACCTGCCGCCTTCAGAAGTCCGAGGTGTAGAGGGTGAACAGGAATGGAGCCAGGACTGTCCCCTGCGGGGCTCCGGTGCTGCAGAGAAGCCTGTCCGACTCACAGTTCTTTACCCTCACATACTGTGGCCTCTTTGTGAGGTAATCTGTAATCCAGGATGTAAGGTGATGATCGACTCCGGCATGCCGCAGCTTGTCCCCCAGTAGATTTGGCTGGATGGTGTTGAAGGCACTGGAGAAATCGAAGAACGTGATCCTCACCGTGCTCCCAGCATTCTGGCGGCTGAGGGTGTGGTATATATATATATATATATATATATATATATATATATATATATATATATATATATATATATATATATATATATATATATATATATATATATATATATATATATATATATATATATATATATATATATATATATATATATATAGGTGGAGTCTGTCCCCCATTTTTTAAGCTCGGGTCCTCTACCAGAGGCCAGAAAGCTTGAGGGTTCTGCGCAGTATCCGTGCTGTTCCCAGCACTGCGCATTTCTGGACCGAGATATCCGATGTTGTTCCCGAGATCTGTTGCAACCACTCGTCAAGTTTGGGGGTCACTGCCCCGAGTGCTCCGACCACCACAGGCACGACTGTCACTTTTACCTTCCAGGCTCTCTGCAGCTCCTCTCTGAGTCCTTGGTATTTCTCGATTTTCTCATGTTCCTTCTTTCTGATGTTTCCATCACTCGGGACCGCTACATCCACGACAACGGCTCTCCTTTGCCCTTTATCTAGGACCACGATATCTGGTTGGTTGGCCATTACCATCTTGTCTGTCTGTATCTGGAAGTCCCACAGGATCTTTGCTCGGTCATTCTCTA
Source organism: Hippocampus bargibanti (assembly GCF_051943395.1). NCBI lineage: Eukaryota > Metazoa > Chordata > Actinopteri > Syngnathiformes > Syngnathidae > Hippocampus > Hippocampus bargibanti. The sequence goes on from NC_142741.1 coordinate 8,543,586, forward strand.
CTACCTTCATTAAACCGGTCTGGTGGGGTGAGGTTCAATTTGGAACGTTCATTCAATAGCCAGCTTAGGCAAAACAGGTTAGGCAACTTTCATAATGCTGATGAGGTGATACCGGAGGGAGTGGGGAAAACAGGCCAGTCGTTAGTCAGGAATGTAGGAACAATCAGTGGGGCCACAGGGAGTGGTCCTCTGCTCTCTCCAACCTGAGAGTAGGGACCTATCATAACTGTGTCCGGCGCGCCATGTCTGGACATTAGGGATATATAAATAGGGCAGATACGACCAGTAAGACTTTAATTTGCTGACGAAGCCTCTTGGATAGGAGGCGAAACGTCCGACACCTTCAAATTTGTATAGATGACGGCGAAAGAAAGCTTCTCATCGATACCTTGGGATAAGTATCCCATTTTGACCTTGGGGTTTCCAGTCCATACTCTGCACAGATGATTCAGTAGACAATGCTAGCTACCTGGTTATGGCGTTCCATGTAGGCTTTCCCTGCCAGCATCTTACACCCTGCAGTTATGTGTTGGATTGTCTCAGGTGCTTCCTTGCACAACCTACACCTTGGGTCTTGCCTGGTGTGGTATATCCGTGCCTCTATGGCTACGGTGTTCAGGGCCTGCTCTTGAGCAGCCAAGATTAGTGCGTCTGTGCTGTCCTTTAGGCCACCCCTCTCTAGCCACTGATAGGACTTCTTGAGATCAGCCACTTCAGTTATGGTTCGTTGGTACATCCCGTGTGGGGGCTTTTCCTCCCATGATTGTCCCTCTTCCAGCACCTCATCCTCTGCTCCCCATACTCTGAGACATTCTCTGAGTACATCATCCGCTGGAGCCTTCTCTTTTATGTATTCATTGAGCTTGGATGTTTCATCCTGGACAGTGGCTCTCACACTCACTAGTCCGCGGCCCCCTTCCTTATGGCTTGTGTACAGTCTCAGGGTGCTGGATTTGGGATGGAACCCTCCATGCATGGTGAGGAGTTTACGGGTCTTAACATCCGTGGTCTGAATCTCTTCCTTTGGCCACCTTATTATTCCTGCAGGGTATCTGATCACTGGCAGGGCATAGCTGTTTATTGCCCGGGTCTTGTTCTTGCCATTGAGCTGGCTTCTTAGGACTTGCCTCACCCACTGGAGGTATTTGGTCGTAGCCGCTTTTCTTGTTGCTAGTTCGAGGTTGCCATTGGCCTGTAGTATACCGATGTACTTGTAGCTATTTTCAATGTCTCCTATTGTTCCTTCCGGGAGTGAGACCCCTCCAGTGTGGACTACCTTTCCCCTCTTTGTCACGATCCGACTACATTTCTCCAGCCCGAATGACATCCCGATGTCACTGCTATAGATCATGGTTGTGTGGATCAGGGAGTCTATATCCCTTTCGCTCTTAGCATACAGCTTTATGTCATCCATGTAGAGGAGGTGACTGATTGGAGCTCCATTTCTGAGGCGGTATCCATAGCCTGTCTTGGCGATTATTTGGCTGAGAGGGTTCAGTCCTATGCAGAACAGCAGTGGTGAGAGTTTGTCACCTTGGTATATGCCACATTTGATGGACACTTGCGTTAGTGGCTTGACATTGGCTTCAAGTGTGGTTTTCCACAACCTCATCGAGTTTGCAACGAAGGCTCTCAGGATCCTGTTCACCTTATACAACTCCAAGCATTCAGTTATCCATGTGTGTGGCATCGAGTCATATGCTTTCTTGTAATAAATCCAGGCTGTGCACAGGTTGGTATGTCGGGACCTGCAGTCTTGTGCGACTGTTCTGTCAACCAGCAGCTGATGTTTGGCACCTCTAGTATCTCTACCAATGCCTTTCTGTGCTTTGCTCATGTAATGATCCATGTGTCCACTTATCTTAGCCGCAATGATGCCTGACATGAGCTTCTATGTTGTTGAGAGACAGGTTATTGGCCAATAGTTGGAAGGAACTGCACCCTTTGTGGACTCCTTCATGATCAGGATTGTTTGCCCTTCGGTTACCCATCCTGGGTGAGTCCCATCCATCAGCAACTGGTTCATTTGGGCTGCTAGGCGCTCCACTGCTGTGAGTTTCTTTAGCCAGTAGGTGTGGACCATATCCACGCCTGGTGCCGTCCAGTTTTTCATACCTGAGACTCTTTCTTGTATGTCTGCCGCTGTGATGGTAACTAGGTTCTGTTCAGGGAGGTTGCTGTGCTCCTCTTTCAGAGTCACCAGCCATTGTGCACTGCTGTTATGTGCGACCTCCTTCTCCCATATGCCTTTCCAGTATCTTTCAGTTTCCAACCTTGGAGGGTCTGCTCTGCTGTTAGAACCCTGCCACTGAGCGTACACTTTTGCAGGTTGTGTTGCGAACAGCCTGTTTATTCTTCTGGCCTCATTCTCTTTCGTGTACCTCTTTAGGCGACTGGACAAGGCCTGGAGCCTTTGTTTGGCAGTTTCAAGTGCTTCAGTTATGGTTATCTGCATGTACCTCTTGGGTATTGGCCTTTTATTCACACCTCTCTGGGTCTCCGTCAATTGACTCACATCTTTCCGAGCCTCCTTTATCTTAGCCTCCAACCATCTTTTACATGGTGGGTAACGAATCTCGTGGCTCTCACAGTTGCTCTTGTAGCCAAGCATCTCTAGGATCACTGATGCTGAGGCGTGTATCAGCTCATTGGTTTCCGTGATCGTTCCGGTCGGCATTGCTCTCAGTGCTGCATTCACAGTTTCCATGAGACTTTCTGGTGGTACTTACCATAGCCGTTGTAATCGGTTTCTTGGTTGCCCAGTTGTCATTCTTGCCATGATCTTATCTCTCAGGTCAGTTGCTGCTTTGCTCAGCATTTCATTTATTGGGGCTGGCTTCTCAATCTCATCATTCATTGGGGCTTGCCTCCCAATCTCTGGTCTGACCTCTTCCTCTGATGTGGCAGCCTGGGGCCCTTCACCTCGGAATTTGTGTTGTACCTCATCAATCTCAAGTTGTGATAGCAATTGCCGTTTGTGGACATTGGAACACTGAGCTACTAGCTGTTTCGTGGTCAACCGTGACTGTGGGTTTCGAAGTAGCCATTCAGCCCCCATTCTCCGCATGTAACCCCTCTGACTAGGGTTGCTTGAGTAGTAGCATTCCAACAGACCCATGTTATCGCATCTCTTCCATCTCTGCTTTGTTCCAGTAGCCCATTTTTCATCAAGGTGCAATGTGCAATGCAAATGTTCTTCTGTCAATGTTGATCTCATTGGAGATTTCAGCAGTTTCATGCGAGAAAAGCATTTGTTGCAGACATACGTGCTGCCAAAAACTGTGGACATTTTCATTGCGTGTTTTTTGATGTTTCGATATGTGTCGTTTGGGAAGGTGGCATAAAAGTCAATGAGACTGTTGGGCTTGAATGCGGGCTCCAATGCGTCTTTCCATCACAGTTCTGTAACTCAGGTCCAACTTCTCCATGGTTTGGTACACTTGGTCAAAAATATTGATAGAGTGTTTTTATACACATCCGTAAACATCTTATGTTATTTCATGTTTAGTTTAGTCTATATGGATGTATGTAGCTTATTAGTTAACTTGTTGCGTATGTAGTGTAACAAGTATTCATTTTCAGTCTAATGTTCTCCTAACTCCCTTCCCGTTGCTTAGAGGCTTGGTCGAGATGATGTCATGAATGGGGACCGACCTGTGGCTGACGAGACGAGGGTGTTGTGGGCGTATTCCACACTTGGAAGATGGACGGCCCAGGCCGAGGGACAATGGAGGCACACACAGCGCAGATGTCGCTGGGCAGCTGGGCATCTACATTCATCCCGATTTCTTCATCGCGTCTGGTGATTGTACTCGCCGACAGACCTATGGCATTATTTGCATCTTCCTTCTCGGGACACAACTCCTCCGCAACAGCATCGATACATCCAAACTCTCCGTCCAACTCAAAAGCTGGCCCGAACGGATGCCTTCTTCAGGTGAGCTTGGTGTATGTATTCTGCTGAGATAGTCGTCCACTTTTCGCTTTGAGAATTTGTCTGCTCGTATTTGGCCTTGCAAGCTATCGTACTTGTCTTTGTGACGGGATTCATAGTTTCGGCGAATATTGTATTCTTTGAATACCACAACCACCTCTTGAAAGATGAGACAAACAGCCTTTTCTTTGCATCGAACATAAAATAATCATTTGTCCACTGCAGGTTAAATACCCTGCATTCTGAATCAATTTTTCTCTTACCTAACCTTTTCGCCATTATTCCGTTCACTCTTTGGCAGGAAGGTTTACAAGAGAAAACGGGTCTGGGACCAAATAGAGCGCCAAACTGAGCGCAGCTGAATGTACCACCAGACTCCCCTCCACTTCCTCATACGTCACTTTCTTGTGTCGCGTCGCATTGTGACCAACTCCTTTAGCGTTCTATTGTGAGCAGGCGTGTTTGCATTGTTCAATCACGATCATAAACAACATACATTGATTACATTGATTAAAATAGGAACATATAATGATCGAAAACCGACCTTTGACTTGTAAAAGGATTTTTTTCAGAGGCTAAATAGGAGGCCAAATAGGAAAAAAAATCGCATAGCATCTCTGGTATTGTTCAGTGGGCCGGGCCAAATGGGTCACCAAAGTACGGCCTGCAGGCCGTAGTTTGGTGACTTATCTAAAGCAATTTGGTTTCTTTTGAAATCACAGGCCTCAAAAGTAAAGTCTTCAACAGGTCCTTTGGTTGAGCTTCCATCTGGGAAAAATAGCCCTTTTCCCAGCTCCAAAATCTGAGTGACAGTTGCTGTTTTTTTTTCAGGATGGCATGCCTTGTTCCTCCACCTTTGCTTGTCCTCATTTGACGGTAATCATTGCCATAAAAATGGACCTTTGAGTCTTTTCTGCAGAAACATTTTTATGTCTTGCCATCCCATCATAATGGTTTTGGAGTACGTCCGAAGTCTCACCCAGTACACCTTTTTTCCTTGATCTTATTTTTCCTCTTAATTTTTGGAGGAGCAGTTCATTATCACCACTGGACATTTTCTGATGACAAAAGCAAAGGACTGCTATTCGATCACAATATGAAGTGATGTATTTGCCCATCATCAATTAAGATGGCGCCTCCCTGTGTGGCTGCCTCCACAGCAGCTCTTTACTTTTCTTGTCTACTTTTTTATTTTTTTACTTTTCCGTTTTTGCTTTGTCTAATTTCGTTTCGTAAACCTACGGAGAGGAGATGGGCATCTTCTCTTTTGCTCATCGCCGTTATTTTTTACTTTTTCACCGCTCCTGCTAACGGGGAAACCACTCGCACTCGGAATCCCGTTGTTTACAGTCGAGACCAGCTACTAGCATAGCGGATTAGCGGCCGCCGCGCCGGACATCCCTGACAAACTGAAGAGGAGGAAACGAGGATGTCGGGCCGGGAAAGATCGCCGCAAAAGAACGAGGAAATACCGACACGTTCTCCCGTCCGTCATCATGGGGAATGTGAGATCGCTCCCGAATAAAATGGACAAGCTGGCGGCGCTAACGCGGCACCAGAGGGAGTACCGGGAAGCCAGCTTGCTACTCGTCACGGAGACATGGCTATCGGCAATCACTCCGGACGCCCACGCAGAGTTGGAGACATAAAAGTCCTCCTGAAGGAAAAGAAAATGGCTTTTGTGTCGGGCAACAAAGAGGAACTGAAGGCCGTGCAGATCCGACTGAGGAGGAAGATCAGAGAGGGGAAGAAGGTCCACAGAATGAAAATGGAGGAGCAGCTGCAAGCCAGCAATGTCGCTGGTGTCTGGAAGGGCCTGAAAAACATCTCAGGCCACAAAAGCCCAGTGACATTGAACGAAAAAGACAAGGACTGGGCAGATGAACTCAACCGCTTTTTCAATCGGTTTGACAAGACGCCATCCGCCCCCGGCCCACCGTCAACTTCACCTATAGCTGCACCTGCACCAACTCTCACTGTGGCCTTACCCTCCCTGCCCCCTCTCACGACCAGCTTTCCGCAACGAACAACTGCCCTCCCAACCGTTGCCACACCCTCAGCCGCCACTCTGCCTCCTGGTTCCTGCCTGTCTGTCACAACTGCGCAGGTGAGGAACCAACTGAGGAGGATGCAGGTGAGGAAGGCAGCAGGTCCGGATGACATCAGTTCCCGACTCCTCAAGACCTGCTCTGACCAGCTGTGTGACATTGTCCAGCACTTGTTCAACCTAAGCCTGAAGCTGGGCAGAGTTCCACAGCTGTGGAAAACGTCATGCCTGGTCCCAGTGCCCAAGATCGCCAACCCAAAGGAGTTCAACAGCTACAGACCGGTGGCGCTGACGTCTCACCTGATGAAGATGCTGGAGAGACTCGTCCTCGCCCACCTGCGACCGCTGGCAAGCTCATCACTGGACCCGCTACAGTTTGCCTACCAGCCCAGCATCGGTGCGGAGGATGCCATCATCAACCTTCTCCATACGGCGTTGCTGCACCTGGAGAATGCTGGGAGCACGGTGAGGATCATGTTCTTCGATTTCTCCAGTGCCTTCAACATCATCCAGCCAAATCTACTGGGGGACAAGCTGCGGCATGCCGGAGTCGACCATCACCTCACATCCTGGATTACAGATTACCTCACAAACAGGCCACAGTACGTGAGGGTAAAGAACTGTGAGTCGGACAGGCTTCTCTGCAGCACCGGAGTGCCGCAGGGAACAGTCCTGGCTCCATTCCTCTTCACCCTCTACACCTCGGACTTCAACTACAACACCCCAACCTGCCACCTTCAGAAGTTTTCTGACGACTCAGCTATTGTCGGCCTCATTACAGAGAGAGACGATAGGGAGTACAGGGGACTGACTAAGGACTTTGTGGACTGGTGCCAGCAGAATCACCTCCAGATCAACACCGGGAAAACCAAGGAGCTGGTGGTGGGCTTCTGCAGGAAACAATCCTCACCTGCACCATTGAACATCCAGGGTTCGGACATTGAGAGGGTGACCTCCTACAAGTACCTGGGTGTCACTCTCAACAATAAACTGGACTGGACACCAAACACGGATGCCCTAATCAAAAAGGGACAGAGTCGCCTCTTCCTACTCAGGAAACTGAGGTCTTTTGGAGTTCAGGGGTCACTCCTAAAGACTTTCTATGACTCTGTGGTGGCATCAGCCATCCACTATGGCATTGTCTGCTGGTCAGGCAGCATCACCACCCGGGACAGAAAAAGACTGGAGCGCCTTGTCAAGCGGGCCAGTTCTGTCGTGGGCTGCTCGCTGGACTCTCTGGAGGAGGTGGGCAACAGACGGACGCTAGCTAAACTAAAAGCTATGATGGACAGCCCCTCCTACCCCCTCCTGCCCACCCTGACAGCACTGGGTAGCTCCTTTAGCCAGAGACTATTACACCCGCGCTGCAAGAAGGAGAGGTACTGCCGCTCGTTCCTACCGACTGCTGTCAGGCTTCACAATTCTCAACGATCACATGTGAAAAAAAGAAAAAAACAAAACTGGACACTTGTAAATATTGGTTGTTGCAATATATCAAAATGCATTTCTTGATTCTGCACTATGTACAATTTGTTTTCTTTTATGGAACGGTTTTGCACATTTACATTTGCACAGTATACAGTTCGTCTGTGTAAGCTCTCAGTCGTACAGGAGTGGTCCATCGATGAGAAGGTTTCTTCAGCCGTCATCTGTACAAAAGTGAAGGTTTCGGACGTTTCGCCTCCTATCCAAGAGGCTTCGTCAGCGAACTAAAGTCTGACTGGTCGTATCGGCCCCATTTATATATCCCTAATGTCCAGACATGGTGGCGCCGGACACAGCTATGATAGGTCCCTACTCTCAGGTTGGGAGGGGCGGGGGACCCCTCCCTGTGGCCCCACTGATTGTTCCTATATTCCTGACTAACGATTGGCCTATTACCCCCACTGCCCCCGGTATCACCTCATCAGCATAACGACCCTCATCAGCATTGCGAAAGTTGCCTAACCTGTTTTGCCTAAGCAGGCTATTGTATGAACGATCCAAATTGAATCTCACCCCACCAGACCGATTTAACGAAGGATTTTGTTGTTTTATAAGAATCGCTTCTTTTACGCCCCTTTCAAACCATCTATGTTCTTTCGCTAAGATTTTAACCTCATTGTCGTCAAAAGAGTGGTTGCTAGCTTTTAGGTGCAAATGTACTGCCGATTGAGGCCCACTAGTATTATCCCTGCGATGTTGATAAAGTCTTTTTTTGAGAATTTGTTGAGTCTCCCCAATGTACTGCTCTTTACAATTTTCATTCTTACAATGTATGGAATAAACTACATTACTTTGTTTTTCATTTGGTAGCCTATCTTTTGGATGCACTAATTTTTGCCTTAACGTGTTTATCGGTTTGAAATAAGTAGGAATTTTATGTTGCCAAAGGACTCTTTGTAATTTTTCAGAAACTCCTGCAATGTACGGTACTTCTACTCCTCTCCTTTTTTGAATCTTGAGAATTATTGGTTTCGTTCGCTATTCTTTCTTTCTGACATTTGTTGAATGACCACTGAGGGTACCCACAGTTAGTGAGTGCTCTCCTGATATGTTTTGACTCCTTTTCTCTACCTTCAGTGCTAGTTGGTATTAGTTTAGCCCTATGCTGGAGGGTTCTGATAACTCCTAGTTTATGTTGTAAAGGGTGGTTAGAGTCAAAAAGTAAGTATTGGTCAGTGTGCGTAGCCTTCCTGAAGACTTCTGTTTTTAGCGCTCTGTCCTCTTTTATAATTACTTTACAATCCAAGAAGGCTAGTTGGTTCTCTTGAATGTCCTCACGAGTAAATTTAATGTTGAAGTCTACAGAGTTGAGGTGATCTGTGAAGGATTGAATTTCTTGTTTCTTAATTATGACAAAAGTATCGTCCACATATCTAAACCAGTGTCTAGGTTTTGTCCCTGGGAAGGATGTGAGGGCCTGTTTCTCCATCTCTTCCATGTAAAGATTAGCCACTATGGGTGAAACTGGTGAGCCCATAGCACAACCATGAATTTGTTTATAAAATTTTTCCCGAAATTGAAAATACGTAGTGTTAAGGCAGATTTCTAATAATTGGCAGATGTGATCCGGTTTAAGTTTGGTTCTTTCATGCAGAGAAACATCCGCCAGCAGCCTCGTCCTCACCACTGAGACTGCTGCTGGGGTTGGGACAGATGTAAAGAGAGAAGTCACATCGTATGATGCCAAAGTTTCCTCAGGTTCCAATATGAGGTCTTTGATCCTCTCTACAAACCCTGTGGTATTCTCTACGTGACATTCAGTGTTACCAACCAACGGAGCTAAAATAGTTTTTAAATATTTGGCTACATTGTATGTAGAGGAGTCAATGCTACACACAATGGGTCTGAGGTCATTGCAGGAGTTTCTGAAAAATTACAAAGAGTCCTTTGGCAACATAAAATTCCTACTTATTTCAAACCGATAAACACGTTAAGGCAAAAATTAGTGCATCCAAAAGATAGGCTACCAAATGAAAAACAAAGTAATGTAGTTTATTCCATACATTGTAAGAATGAAAATTGTAAAGAGCAGTACATTTGGGAGACTCAACAAATTCTCAAAAAAAGACTTTATCAACATCGCAGGGATAATACTAGTGGGCCTCAATCGGCAGTACATTTGCACCTAAAAGCTAGCAACCACTCTTTTGACGACAATGAGGTTAAAATCTTAGCGAAAGAACATAGATGGTTTGAAAGGGGCGTAAAAGAAGCGATTCTTATAAAACAACAAAATCCTTCGTTAAATCGGTTTGGTGGGGTGAGGTTCAATTTGGATCGTTCATACAATAGCCTGCTTAGGCAAAACAGGTTAGGCAACTTTCGCAATGCTGATGAGGGTCGTTATGCTGATGAGGTGATACCGGGGGCAGTGGGGGTAATAGGCCAATCGTTAGTCAGGAATATAGGAACAATCAGTGGGGCCACAGGGAGGGGTCCCCCGCCCCTCCCAACCTGAGAGTAGGGACCTATCATAGCTGTGTCCGGCGCCACCATGTCTGGACATTAGGGATATATAAATGGGGCCGATACGACCAGTCAGACTTTAGTTCGCTGACGAAGCCTCTTGGATAGGAGGCGAAACGTCCGAAACCTTCACTTTTGTACAGATGACGGCTGAAGAAACCTTCTCACAGTATACAGTTGACATTTTTATTTTGTTATGCTTAGAATATCTTGTTTTCTATCCTTTCACCCCACCCCAACTCCATCCCTTTTCAATTGCTGCTGTGGACTGCAAATTTCCCCATTTGGGACGAATAAAGGTATTCTGATTCTGATTCTGATTCTGATCATCGCAATTACTGCCATGTCAACCTGCAAAGATAAACTGTGAGAATAAATACTTGACATGATTATTTAATTATCTATAACTTTTAATAAATTTAACATATTCACACGCGTGATGGGAAACTACAGTCATCATTATTTGTATTCAATATTACACGAGAATAGTAAATTTAATAGCGGCAGCACATTTACTAACTGTAATATCGATTTTAAATTGTGTTAATAACCTCATTATTAAAATACAATTAACAGTACAGGTAGAGTAGATAGAAATTTTAGCTTCACTTTCACTTTATTGACCTTCTACTACCAATACTACGAATGTCCCGGTTGCTCTTGTTTTTCTTATTACATCAGACTGTGTAGCTGTATGCCCACCTTGTCGCTTTTCATACGTGTAATGTCCACGTGAGGGACATTTCTTGACTGCAAGAAGTGTTCTCAATAAGCAGCGCGCGCGAGCGTCTACCTGAGCCAAGCTGACCAGGTAGTACATACATGCGCATAAAAAAAAGATTGTGAGATTTCGAATTATTTGCGAGATCTCGCAAAGTTGTTTATTTTTTTGTTCGATGTCCCCAGGGGCTCCCTAAATTCCTAAGGGATATGGCGGCTCTAAAGTGATGATGGCGTTTCTAAAATGTGCTTTTTGATATGTTTGGGGAAATGAAAAGTTTTCCCATTGAACAATTTGCGTTAAAACAAAATATACAATATTTAGTAGTGATACCTTGGCTTACGAACTTAATTGGTTCCCAGGCAGAATGTGTAAGGCGAAATGTGTGTATCCCAAAAATTAATTTCCGATAGGAAACCATTAAAATGAAAATAATCTGTTCCCAGGTCCCCATAATACATAATGTTCTACTTAAAATATATCTTAAAATTACACAAGATATACCTTATTTTATGTATAATAAATGTGCTATGGTATTATAATTAAAGAAATATACTGTACAGTGGGGCCTTGGCTTACAAACTCAATTGGTTCCCAGACAGAGTATGTAAGGTGAAAAGTGTGTATCCCAAAAAATTATTTCCCATAGGAAACCATTAAAATGAGAATAATCTGTTCCCAGGTCTCCATAAAATATAATTTAATAAACTAAATAAGCCTTAAAACTACACACAACATACCTTATTCTATGTATAATAAATGTTATATTGTATTGTAATGAAAGAAATACATTGCACTGTATAATAATGTCACTTTATTTACATTTGTGATGGTCGTTGATGGCTCTTAATTGACACCTGTTGCAAGGTCTTGTAACTTGTAACAAGATCTGACTTCTAAGGTCTTACGAAACTGAGGCATCACATTATCATTCATCATGTTGATGATTCTCATAGCCACAGTCTTTTTTGCATGGAACTGTTCAATAAAAGCCTGCACATCATTCCACTTAGCCAACATTGCCTTGATGCTCTCACTTGATGCTGCAGCCATCTCCACCGCCTTGCCCTCAGATGGCAACTCCTGAATGGGTTGCTTCTGCTTGTCCTCTTGAAGGCAAATCAAATCCTCTGTGTTGAAGACCTCATTATGGTCAGCAACAAGCTCTTATATGTCATCTGCATCCACTTTGAGTCCCATGTTCTGTCCAATGGAAACAATGTCATCCAAAACAACAGAGTGATAAGGATCAAATCATTCAAAGTCCCTCTCAAGGATGCATGGGGCAACAAATTCTTCTATGCTGCTTTCAAGGATCGAAGGGTAACATCATGCCAAGCCTTTAGTCACGTGAAAGCATCGAGTAAATAAAGCCTTTGTGTAAAGCTTTGTTGCGAAGGATGGTAGCAATGGTGGACTTAGCATATCGGTACCGGGCCGCTAAATCAGACAAACACACACCTTATGTTTCTCAATGATCTCCTTCTTCTCCTCGACTGCAATTTTGTTTTGTGTCTTCTTCAGATGAGCACGAGCCTGTGGTGGGGTCTTTTTCGGTCCCATAACAGCAAAAGTATCTGTAAAAAAACTACTTGGAGGCGATCGACATGTGCATTCAGAGAAAGGGGTTGTGGAAAGGTAGGCCGGCTGGGGCTGTCGCGGTTTGCAAGGTGGTGATGGCAGATGTGGATCCCAAAAAGCAGGCATGAGGAAGCAGAAGGTTGTGTTTGAGAAATTGTATTAAAATAAAGTCAACAGGAACAAAATCTAAAACATCAAAGTCGTTCAAACATAAAAAATACAAAGTATCAAATAAAGACCAAGAGTAAAAGTCTGCCAAGATTAAATAAACATATGCACAGCATAGAATGCATACACAGTGCATACAATTGCATACAACAATGACCCGACAAGTCATTTTATTTACCTTTGTGATGGTCGTTGATGGCTTGATGGAATGGAGTGACCGCACTAAACACTAAATGTAACCTTCTTCTTTCACCATGTTGAGGTATGATCCCTTGTAGGTGATTTCTCTGTGATAATTGTATCTAGTGAATTGTAATTCACTTCTTTTTGGGGTCAATCAAAAATTTCTCCATAAACTCCAACTAGTCCAAAATTCCTCAGCCCGGATCATCACAAAAAACCCCTCATTTCACCACATCACTCCTGTCCTCCAACAGCTCCACTGGCTCCCTGTCAAACTCCGTATTGAATTCAAGATACTTCTGTTTACATTTAAAGCCATCCATAACCTTGCCCCCCCCCCTATCTGTCTGACCTAATTCAAATCTCTGTTCCTTCTCGGACCCTCAGATCCTCTTCCCCCCTCCACCTCTACATGCCCTCTGCCCGTCTCACAACGATGGGGTGCAGAGCTTTCAGCCGCTCCATTCCTAAACTCTGGAACTCACTTCCACCCAACATCCGCAACATTGACTCCCTTCCTTCTTTCAAATCTCACCTGAAAACCCACCTGTTTAAACTTGCTTTCATGGTCTAATTTATTCTGCTGTTTTATTATTTATTGTTTTATGCATGATTTTACTGTTTTGTGTGTTGTCTTTGTTGTAAAGTGTCCTTGAGTGTTCAGAAAGGCGCTTGTAAATTAAATGTATTATTATTATTATTATTAGTTCCTCATCAATTGTGTTCTGTTTAGCTGGGTTGATAGCTTTTTGCATCAAGTGTAAGATGGCTTGCGCATGTTGTTGGTGGAGCCTGGTTGATGGGATATTTTAACCTTGCAGTCTCCACTCTGCCTTTGAACTATCAAAGTTGAAACTCACTCACTGTCGTTTGCCTGTCTCTTTAATGTTTAAACTACCCCCCCCCCCTCACTGCTGCGATCTTGATCAAGCATGTGGCTTTAACCGAAGACTGGGGCGGGGGAATAGAGGACAAAAAGTCGGCTGCCATTTTGTTGTTAGACGAACAGGCTCGTTCGCAAACGACACATTACTCATTGAGGCAGCTCCGTGTACGAAAAAGTTTGTATGCCAGGGTAAAATTTTCATAAATGTAGCGTTTGTAAACCGAAAAGTTCATAATCCAAGGAGTTCGTAAACCGAGGTATCACTGTATACAGAAGAACTGTGTCCTATGTTGATTCATTCACTGCCAGACGATGTGGAAAAAATGTGTCCACTCCAGTGCCAGGGTTTTGATCATTTTCACTCAAATTGCAGGACCCACCAAATATTGAGTTTGAGAACTTACATAAATATTCAATACAGCGTTAGAAATCGTAAACTCTATTCTTTCATCAGGAAAAAAAGAGTTTATTTCTAAATTATATTGGTCTGGAGTTATGAGTTTGAAATGGGGGCACCTGTGCAAAATGCAATACATCCATTGATTTATACAGCGCTTTAACAACCGCTGAAGCTGTAACAAAGGGCTAACATGAAAAAGAGGAAAATGCTGCCCGCTCGTGGAAAAGAAAAACACATTGCCAGAGGTCCGACCAGCGCTTTATCGGCAGTCACGCAGGAAAAAACAAAACCCGAACAAACTCGGGAATCAGAATCATAAAGCCTTTAATAGTCCCACAATGGGGAAATTTGGCACTCTATATGTAATGTTTCAATTCCCGAATAAATTCGAGCATGGCAGTGAATGAGTTAATAAAGTAGCAGCCCTCTTTCGCAAATCCTTTTTTTTTTTACAACTCTGCTCACCTGTTTGTGACTAAGTGAAATACAATACAATACAATACAATACAATACATATTGATTTATATAGCGCTTTAACAACAGCCAGAAATGACCATTCGTGTCCACGAATCTAGCCGCTAATGATGTCACCGACGATTCAGCCGTGATGTCATCGACTGGCCCAAACAAGCTGCGCTTTGACAGAAAGCCTAGAAAAGCATTATAAGAGCACCTGATTAAAGATCAGTTTATTTAAATCGATGCCAGAGGCCAAATTGGTGGCATTTGAGTGAATATCCAAAATGCAAGGTCACTTGATATTCTGTATGTGTGATCCAAAGAAGCTCGATCCAATGCCCAGCTTGTGGGACAAACAGCGGCAATTTTCCTCCAATATCAGGAAAAAAGTCGAAAGCCTTTCTGCCGTATCCAAAGTCAAACAGATCGAATTCATACACGACCCGAAGCGGTTCACGTCCAACGTGAGGTCAAAGGTGAAGACCGTAGCCCTGTTTTCCCACCTGAATAAGAACGCATCCATATCCAGATGGAGGACCATTGTATCCACTTATCGAACGCAAATATGGAAGTGGCTTCACTAACTTGCACCAAAGCATCTGATTTTGTTTAACATCCCAACTCCAACGCGGAAATATCGACGCTTCTCATTTGGTGTCCCAAACCCAAGTGGACAACGCTTGTTCCAATAGTGAAGACATCTTCTGATCCGATTAATGGCTTCATTGGACAGTTTGAGATCAAATGATGTAACAACAAAATAAAAAAATGTTCTGAACAAAAATCTTGATGACATTGACAAAGTAAAGTACAAGACAAAATCTACAATTTCAGTTTACAATGCAATGAGATGAAAGGAGTGTTAACCGAACATTCGCGGCTTGGAATTGAAGCGAATTTACGTGAGACAATCTCTTTTAGTCAATGGATGCTCCAGCTTCGTGGTTGCTTTCAATGTTTAGCTTGTAGCAAACGTGCACATGGCGTCCCTGATTCATTGGTGAAAAGGACATTTAGATGTCTTTCATCTAGAACTGCTTTATACAAAAAAGAGGGCAGAAAAGTGCTTAAGATTGAATGACTGTGTCTTTGTGGTGTCATATTATTTTGTGATTTTGTTTTTTGTTGTTTTAAATTCAAGATGGCGCTGCGAGAGTGGCTGCCTTTACAGCAGCTCCTGTATTTTGTTTTTCCACTTCTTCCTTTCCTTTCCTCTTCCTTCCATAACTTTGCTGCAGTGAAATGGAAATTTCTCCCCTGCAAGACTAATAAAGGCTAATCCAATCCAAGAAGGACAGTCAAAACGTATCCCATTTTGATCAATTTCAATTTTAGGAACTTGTGCAAAATGTTCTGTAGATGAGGGAGGGTGTAGCATCTAAAAATAACTTTACTATCACTGGGGTGATTGCTTTTTTTACTGAGGAGAATTTTGTCTTCGCCATTTCCCCCACATGCCTCGTTTTATTTTATTTTTTCCATGAATGCAAATGGAACTCCGCCTTAGCCGTTGCGTCTACTTTCGGTTCATCTGAATGGAAAGTTGTCAGTCGGTGGCCTACGTAAGTCGGCTAGTTCTTCTTCGAACTAATTGGATCGGCCGTGGAATTCCCTGAGGCACGCAAGCAATCGTACTGTAATCTGCATATTGGATTAAAGTCGGCCGACAATACGGAATCCTGAATGGAGGGAACCAGTACGCATTTTGACTGAAAGGCATGCCCTGAGAGGGTTACAAAAGAAATAATGTGGGTGGAATTAAAAATAGATTTATGTTCGACACTAGAATTGTTTGTTTATTTACATTTACATTTTAGGCCAAATTTTAAATTTTATATTGCAACAACCCATATTTACAAGTGTCCAGTTTTTTTTTGTTTTTTTTCACATGTGATCATTGAGAAATGTGAAGCCTGACAGCAGTCGGTAGGAATGAGCGGCGGTACCTCTCCTTGCAGCGCGGGTGTAATAGTCTCTGGCTAAAGGAGCTACCCAGTGCTGTCAGGGTGGGCAGGAGGGGATGGGAGGGGCTGTCCATCATAGCTTTTAGTTTAGCTAGCGTCCGTCTGTTGCCCACCTCCTCCAGAGAGTCCAGCGAGCAGCCCACGACAGAACTGGCCCGCTTGACAAGGCGCTCCAGTCTATAATATAGAAATTCAGCACCATTTTTAGGCCAAAATGTCCAAAATAAAAGAAATTCCACATCCATTTTAGAACAACTTTCCCAGAATAATAGGCCAGAATACCTTTTAGGCAAATGTAGCATACATTTTAGGTCAACTTTTCCAAAATGATTGACAAATTCAGGCCAAATTAAGGCCAAATGTTCCAAAATAATACAGAAAACCACCATACATTTTAGGCCAAATGTTCCAAAATAATAGAGTATTATGTCCTTTAGAGTTTTGAAAGCCGTTTATAAATGAAATGTGTTATAATTATGATTCAGCAGCCATTTTAGGCCAAGATCTTCAAAATGGAGAAAGTCAGCAGCCATTTTAGGCCAACTGTTCCAAAATAATAGCGAATTTTGTCCTTGAGAATTTTGAAAGACGCTTATGAATTAAATGTGTAATTGTAGCCGTTGAGGAAGGAGGACACATGACGAATGTAGACACGTGTTTATTCCAACGGCTAACAAGTGGATCTGGTTCCAACATAGAAAATGCAGTCAAATATACTTAACAAAAACACACCCGTCCTGTGCACCTGCTGGGTGTGATGCCTGGTCCTAGTGCCCGCCACAGAGCCCCCCAGAACACCCAGAAGGAAAGTCAAGGTGAAAATTTTTGCTGGGGGCTTGACCAGCCTGCCGCAACGACTAGGCAGTCCTTCATTCGGTGGTATAGGAAGTTATTTGGGCAGGCAACCCGGGTGAGACTTGAGTGGGGGAAAGACACTTAACCCTTGCATGCTGCAGTGAGGCTGGAGGTTTCGGAGGGCATATGCGACGTGGGACGTGGGCCGGAGAAATGTACTCGCCCGCAACTAAATGAGCCGGTTTGAGTCTGTCTACTAAAATAGTGGAGCACAAAACTATTTTCACTGTGTTCGAGCACACTAAACAGGCCATCGTACGGCGGCTGGATGTGAGAGCGGTGGGCATCGTGACGCACGAAGACAAACCGGGCTGACCTAAGAGCAGACGGAACAAATACTTTGGGGACACAATGGTGAAATGGTGCTGGAGTCAGGGGCTCTCATGGTAAAAAGGGGAAAGAAGATGCACCCGAAGCTTCAGGCAGAAATTCACCAGGAACACGGAGCGGCTGACCGAGCACTAACTCTGCCGGAGTGGCGTTAAGGTCTTCTTTTGGGGCCGAACGTAACCCGAGCAGGACCCAGGGAAGCCGGTCGACCCAGTTACCGTCCGAAAGCGCGGCCCTTAGCGCGGCTTTAAGTGACCGGTGGAAACGTTCACACATCCCGTTAACCTGCGGGTGGTAGGCCACGGTGCGGTGTACCTGCGCAACCAAGGACTGTGCCATGGTCGACCAGAGCTCGGACAAAAACTGGGGGCCCCAGTCCGAAGTGATGTTGGATGGCGTGCCGAAACGCACGACCCAGGACGACAGAAACGCGCGGGCCATATCTGCCTAGGTTGTGGAAGACGTGGGGGTTGCTTTCGGCCACCTAGTGGTCCGATCGACCATAGTGATGATTGCAACCCTGCGAAGGAGGGAGGGGCCCGACCAGATCCACATGGACGTGGTCAAATCTCCTGGCTGGAATCTGAAAAGTTTCCAGGTTTGCCCGGGTATGCCTGTGGACTTCGGCGCGCTGACATGACACGCATGCAGTTGCCCACTTCCTGACATACTTTCGTAACACGGGCCAGACAAACTTGGCCCTAAGTAGTTTGACTGACGCTCGGACGCCAGGGTGTGAGAGGGAATGGATAGAATCAAAAATTCTCCGACACCACTCCTGCGGAACTACGGGACGAGTGCGACCCGTAGACACATCGCAGAGGAGAGCAGGACCCCCTTCAGGGCCATGCCTGTCGCCTTGAGCTCATGGATGTCTGGATCCTCAGATTGGGTGGCGGCCATCTCTGAGAAATCCACCCCAAGCTGGACTGGACATACGATCGCGCGTGACAAGCAATTGACCACACAGTTGCCAGCAACGTGCGTGCCGAATGTCTGTTGTGAATTCTGAAATGGCAGCTAAATACCATTGCTGTCGGGCCGACCACAGTTCAGACACCTTCGACATGGCGAATGTGAGTGGTTTGTGATCCACATATGCGGTGAAACGGTGCCCCTCGAGGAGGAAACGAAAATAGCGCGTTGCAAGATAGAGTGCTAACAATTCTCTGTCGAAAACACTATACTTGTGTTCATTATCTTGCAGCTTCCACCTGAAAAATTCAAGGGGCTGCTATTCATTCTCCACAACCTGCTCGACCACCGCCCCTGCGGGAACTTCAGAGGCATCGGGAGTCAAAGCTAAGTTAAGTGCAGTTGAGATCGGGTGGCCCAGAAGAGTTGCACTCGCGACAGCGTCCTTGGCTTGTTGAAAGGACTATGCTTGTTGCGGAGGCCACTCGACGGGGTCATTAGCCTTCTTTTTTCTCAAGGCGCCGTAGAGGGGTTGTAGGAGGTTGGCTGCGTGAGGGAGCAACCTGTTGTAAAAATTAAATATGCCCAAAAACTCCTGCAGAGCCCTAACTGTGGCCGGGCGGGGGAAGTCCACCACTGCCTGCACTTTGGCGGGGCAGGGGAAGGCGCCCCGAGAAATTGATCTTGGACACACCAAATTTTCACTTCACAGGGTTAACGATAAGGCTGTGCGAATCAAGACGCTTAAAAACCTTAGTTAAGTGCGACAGGGGAAGGCTCACCACAAGGATGTCATCAAGACAGACGAATACAAAATTGAGGTCTAGCAAGACTGAGTCCTTCAGTCTTGAAAGGTCTGTGTCACCCCCTTAAGGCCAAAAGGCATGCAAAGAAAGAAAGAAGCCAAAAAAGAAAGAAGCCAAAGGGGGTAATCACCGCAGTTTTTGGCACATCCTCTGCCCGTACTGGCACCTGGTGATAACCGCGAAATAGATCTACTTTAGAAAAGATCATGGCGCCGGCCAAACGTGCAGAAAAATCTTGGATGTGCGAGATTGGGTAACTGTCATGTGTGGTTATTTTATTAAGCCGATCAAAATCACTGCACGGCCGCCAAGAACCATCACTTTTGGGCACCATGTGTAATGGTGAGGCCCATGGGCTGTTGGAACGCCTCACGATGCCTACGAGCTCCATCGTCGCGAACTCCCCTTTTGCCATTGCCAATTTTGCCGTGTCAAGGCGACGAGCGTGGGAAAAATCTGGCGGGGCAACCGTGGGAATGAAATGCTCCACCCCGTGTTTAGTATTGGAATTTGAAAAGGCCAGAGTAGTTAATGACGGAAAATCGGTCAGCAGACGTTCCTAAATATTACCTGACGTTAAATAATTTGCGTGTGTTAACGTTCAGAGTCGTCCAGCCTCACATGGGAAAGTCGCGAATGAGATGGTGTAAATCAAACGACGGTTAGCAATGTCCACAAGTAGTCCGTGAGCACATAAAAAATCTGTGGCGATTATCTGAACTGTGATCGAGGCAAGTTCCACTTGAATTCCCGTCCGTGGAAGCACACAGTCACTGACCTGGAGCCAAAGTCGGCGATGGGCCAGCTGGTAGCTGCGCACAGGGGAGGCCCGCATCCACCTGCCATCTTGCCCGCGGCGGTGGGCGTCATCAGGCTGACTTGTGATCCGCTGTCCACAAGAAAACGTCTACCTGACAAGGAGTCCGTTATGAAAAGCAGCTCGCTTTCGTTGCCAGCGCCCACGGCTGCTACTTGGAGTTTTCCGGAGCCTCATAGAAGCAGGGGGGTACGCAGCATTGAGCCTTGGCGCCAAACCGCTGATGGAAAAAGCAGATGGCCTTCCCGCGCCTCTTCTGCGATACCACTCCGGCCACAACGGTCGGATCAATGCTCAATGCCAGTTCCCCGAGGGGTTCGGCCGTCATGCTTTGCACGGCGACCCGCCATGTCGCCTGAAGCACTCGATCCGCTTCTTCCGCCAAACCTCAATAGTCGCCGAGTGAGCAAGCAAGGCGTGCACTGTGAGTGGTAGCTCACGTTGACGCGGACGTTGCACGGCTCGTCGTGGATGCGACTCAATTCGTCATGCACGACGACAGCGTGGCTGGACGTGGGTGTGCACTGCCAGACACCCAGTGTCACCCTGGACGGCCACCTAGAAGGAGGTCTCGGCCAGACGTTGACGTGGACGTTACGGCTCGTCGAGTGACGCAATTCAAACTCGACGAGGCGTGGGCTAACGTGGACGTAGCATTGCCAGGGAAGAAATGAGATGGGTCCGTTGTACCTGCGGGATCCAATGGTTGGTCGGTTGATTCTGTCACGGTTTGCAAGGTGGTGACGGCGGGTGCGGATCCCAAAAAGCAGGCAGGAGGGAGCAGGAGGTTGTTTGACAAATTGTATTAAAATAAAGGTCAGCAGGAACAAAATGTAAAACATCAAAATGATCTGAACGGAAAAAAGTATCAAAAGAAAACCAAGAGTAAAAGTGCGGCAAGGTTAAACAAACACATGCACAGCATACAATGGATGCAATTGCAGACAAAGCATGCAACAAACAATGAACCGACACCGGATGGTCGTGCCGGGAGTCCTTTTAAGTGTCACTGATTAAAACGACCAGCACCTGCGAGGCTGCAGGCAGGGCTGATGTCGCTACCCGTTGGTCGCCAATCCGAACGTGGCAGTCCGCCACTGATCGGGACGACCAACACCTGTGCAGTTGCAGGCGAGGCCGACAGCGCCCCCCGTTGGTCCCCAACCAGATCATTACAAACAGCGACAGCATTTTGTCCATTAGATCCACTGCTGTTCCGTCGCAGAGTCCGGGAAGGGACATAAGCCTGTCTGCTCTCTCAGCGGCCGATAACGTGACTGCCTGAACAGCAGGTGTTTGAGCGCCACGTATTTCTCGCTCTGTGGAGGTGCACGTGAGATCGGCAGCACACGACGAGTAGTCTGCTCATTGAGAGACGCCACGACCAGATCATATTTCGGCTCCTCTGTCGTGATGCCTCGTAGGTGGAAAAGCGCTTCCACATGCTGGAACCACGAAGCCGGATCGCTGTGCCAGAACTCGGGCAGTCTCACGGCTGAGGCGGCAGTTGCGAGTTGGAGCGTTGGTCGCGACGACATGGCCGAGGAAGATACCTCTTCGTCAGTTGACAGGAACATTTTAAACGTCGAAGTCACCAGTGTAGCCGTTGGGGAAGGAGCACACACAACTGAATGTAGAAATGTGTTTATTCCAATGGCTAACAAGTGGATCTGGTTCCAACATAGAAAATGCAGTGAAATATACTTAACATAAA
This sequence comes from Hippocampus bargibanti, assembly GCF_051943395.1. Taxonomy (NCBI): domain Eukaryota; kingdom Metazoa; phylum Chordata; class Actinopteri; order Syngnathiformes; family Syngnathidae; genus Hippocampus; species Hippocampus bargibanti. The sequence goes on from NC_142741.1 coordinate 8,565,317, forward strand.
CACACCCCCTCCTGTGCACCTGCTGGGTGAGATGCCTGGTCCTTGTGTCCGCCACACAATTCTTATTCTTATTCTTATTCTTATTCTTATTCTTATTCTTATTCTTATTCTTATTCTTATTCTTATTCTTATTCTTATTCTTATTCTTATTCTTGTTCTTATTCTTATTCTTAGTATTATTCACTTTGGAGAATATGTAATATTCACTTTGCTGCTGTGAAATGTAAATTTCTCCACTGTGAGACTAATAAAGGCATATCCAATCCAATCCAATCCAATTCAACTGCCATTTTGAGCCAAATGTTTCCAAAATAAGATAAATTCAGCAGCCATTGTAGGCCAACTGTTCCAAAATAATCAAGAAATTAATAGTAATGAACCACTAGAAACACAACACTACTCCAGGTAATTGAAGTGGTGTGTTTATACGCCCCCCCCCCCCCCCCCCCCCCCCCCCCGCATTATCCTTCTTTGGTCGCCCTGTTCAGGGAAAATAGTCTGGTAATGCGTCTCAAGGCAAAAAATAGAACAGAAATCTAAACGAGTGCGGGTCAACTCAATGTAGGCTAACAGTAGCTGCACTTGGATCCGTAAGCCGCGCTCCTAGTGGTTGCCCGCCGCGTCAATCAAGAGGCGGAGCGAGAGATACGGAGACTCGTTGCGCGTGGTGGGAGTGAGCGTCGGATGCGGTCTTCGTCCTCAAACGGGCTCCTCGTCGCTTCGGAACCAACGTCGAGCGTGTCGATGGATTCCATCACGTCATCGTGACTCTCCCACGCCGCTTCTGCGTGATTGTAACCGCCAGCAGTAGCCGCAAAATCGGCAGGAGAAACATCCTCTTCGCCTGCCTGTCACGCCACCGCGGCTTCCCCCCGCTCCGCCCCTTCCAGCAGCGATGGGCACCGTCCTCTCCATCTCCCCCGCCACCAAGAAGGCGATCGACGCCAGCGACGACAATGGCGACAAAAGCCTCAAGCGGCCCTCCGTGTTCGTGTCGCTGTCGTGGAAGAAGCTGGTGGCCAGCTCGGCTAAGAAAAGCGTCAAGAAGGTGACCCCCAACCCAAATCCGAACCCCCCTTGCGTCCAGGTGGCCCAACGCAACAGTGACAACATCCGCAAGAGCCTTCAAAGCGAGGAACGCAAACAGCGAGCCCCCATCCCGGTTCCGGTGCCCACCGTGCCCACCCAGAACCGCAACGACAAACCACCACCGGCGGCGAAGCAGGTCAGCAACCCGTCGGCGGCGTCCCCGAGGCGGATCGTAATCCAAGCTTCCACGGGGGAGCTGCTGCGCTGCTTGGGGGATTTTGTGTGCCGCCGCTGCACCAAAGTAAAGGAGCTGAACAGCGGTGAGGTCATCCTGTGGTTCCGCAACATCGACCGTACTCTGCTGCTGCAAGGCTGGCAGGACCAAGGTTTCATCACGCCGGCCAACGTGGTCTTTGTGTACCTACTGTGCGAGGCCACCCTGGACGAGAAGGTGAGCAGCGCGGCCGAGCTGCAGGGTGCTTTCCAGACCTGCCTGTACCTGGCCTACTCGTACATGGGCAACGAGATCTCGTACCCCCTCAAGCCTTTTCTGATGGAGGCCAACAAGGACGTGTTCTGGGAGACCTCGCTGGGCATCATCCACAGCCTCAGCGGCAAAATGTTGCGGCTCAACGTCGATCCGCATTTTTTTACCGAGGTCTTCCAGGAGCTCAAGAGCCAGCGGGACTGCGCCGAGGCCAACCTGGACCGCTGATGGCGGCTGCGGGGTCCACGCAAATGGGCGGATTTGAATGTAACGGCCGATCCGGAAGGCTCGATATTGCCAATGCGGCATTAGTTTAGACGGCGGGGGAACTACTTACTACTTGTGCATGCCATCAATGGTGCATTGTCACCCCCGCTTTTTTTAATGATTAAATTATGACCACATTTAAATGCTAATTTCATTTGTAATGAGACGGCTTTCCGGCGCAGAGTGCTCAGAGACCAGAATAGATGATTGCTGTTAAGCGCATGGGCTGAGCTCTCCAAGGTTCTGCTCTCTGGACCCCCCCCCCCCCCTTACCTCCCACCACACACACATCCACTGCTAAAGCAATTGCCTTGTGATACAACCTTAATTAATCCCACTAAAAGCTCCTAACTCAAAATAATTGCATCTCAAATCTACTTTCTGAATAAAAAAAGTTAATCAATTCCCAAGATTACAACAAAATAATAAAAAAAATAATAATTCAGATCAATTCATCGCAAAACCATCGGGTGTATCCACGACTTGGCCACCAGGTGGCAGCATCGCACAGCTGCACCGACAAATGTTTCAGCAAAACCACTGCATCACTTGGCTGACGTCGATCATGCTGCCTGAGGATAAAGAATATATGCCCTTGTGTGTCGTGATATTGTCTATTTAGAATCAATCTATTCCCGCAATTAAAAACAAAATACCTTTTTTAAAATAATTTGGAACAATTTATTACAAATCCTACGGGTGAATCCATGTCTTGGCCACCATGGGACAGCATTGTGCAGCTGCATACACAAATGATGAAAAATATTTGCAAAGTCAATACACTTGGATGATGTTGATCGCTGATGGATGAGGATAAAGAATATATGCCCTTGTGTATCATGGTATTGTCAATTTATAATCAATCTATTCCCACGATTAACAACAAAACATTTTTTAAAAATAATAATTCAGATCAATTCACAGCTGCATAGACAAATGATGAAAAATCTTTGCAAAACCAACAAGAGTCACTTGGATGATGTTGATCGTTGCTGCCTGAGGATAAAGAATATATGCCCTGGTGTATCGTCCATGCATCCATACGGAAAGTACCATGTTTTTGGAGTGTGGGGGGAAACGGGAGGACTCGGAGAAAACCCACGCGGGCCCGGGGAGAACATGCAAACTCCACACAGGGAGGCCAGACCGGGACGCGAACCGGCGACCTCTACACTGTGAAGCCGGTGGCTAACCACTCGACTACCGGGCCACCTAGTGTATCGTGATATTGTCTATTATTATTTAGCGTGTGTTGCTGCACCATTGGTGTGCAAATAACGACTACCACCTAAACTTTAGCACATTTTTTGGGGGGGTGGGCTCACCTGCCTGGCGATTAAAATACATAGATATTTCAGTTTGGATGTTAAAATGCAATTTTTAGATGTGAAACAGCCGAACTGTTGCGAGGCTATAGAAATAGGGGGCCGAGTCGGGTATTTCATCCCAAATTCTAGCTGTCTGTTTTATTTTCCGATTTATTGTCTTTGCGGTGGAGCCTTGAGATACAAGTTTAATTTGTTTCTATTAAATTTATTTAATTCGCAGTGGCACATGAGCGAGACCAAAACGGCACGTTGACTCAACGATATCAACTCGAATTGTTGGTGCCTGAATGTTGTGAGTTTAACTGCCGCCATCTAATGTTGGCGGGCGGAAGTATGCCGTGCCGGATTTTGGCTTTTACCAAATTGTATGTATTTTTTTTTACATTTAAAAATTTGGAAAAAATTGTTCATCTTATATTTTAAGGCATCGCTGTATTGAAGGGGAATGTATTTTTGTTGCTTTCTAACAATCTCATACGTGCCAACTGTTTTATTGTCTTTGCCTGCTACTGTATTGTTTACATTGTTCATATTGTGATTTTTGGGCCAAGCGCAATGAAAACATATGAATGTTTTTTTTTTTTTTGTTTATTGTTTTTTTTTTTTTTTTTTTTTTTTTTGCAAACCAGCAATATGTAAATAATGAATGTTGACTATTGTGTCATTTGGCACATCGCCGTCAGTTTCCGAAAAGCAACGTGGACAACAAGCAAAGCTTCGTCGTATATTTATGCCCATCGTAGGTCGTACGATGTTGTGTTGTGATGCCGTTGCTCCGAGTGGAATGTCGTGCCGCTACGTTTTTTTTTTTTTTGGTTTTTTTTGCACAGCCGTGAACAAAATTTGCGATATTTAGGTTATGTACCAAAAAATTCCACCGGGTGGTGCGCTGGATCATTTGCTCTTTTAACTCATTCACTGCCATTCACAAATTTATTCGGGAATTGAAAATATGACGTTGAGCGCCATTCCCGAATTTGTTAGAGTTTTGTTTTTTCATGCTTGGGTGCCGATCAAGCGCTGGTCAGACCTCTACCAATGTTTTTCCCTTCCACAAGGGGGCAACATTTTCCTTTTTTCCATGTTAGCGCTTTGTTCTAGCTTCAGCTGTTGTTTAATCGCTATCAAAATCCAAATCCAGCAGACATTTAAACAGCTTCTTCCCCCAAGCCATTAACTCTTTGAACTCTTTCAACAGTAGTCAAAATGGACTTAGCAGTTTTTTTGACGACGATACTAGTGCAGCGTGTTCTACCGGAAACAAATTCCTTGTGTGTTCTACATACTTGGCAATAAAGATGATTCTGATTCTGATTCTGATATAAACCAATATGTTTGTATTGCATTGTATTTTGGACATCCGCCCTCATTTCAAGCTAATATAACTCCAGAGCCATATGATTTCGGAATTATCTATTTTTTCTGATGAAAGAAGAAAGTCTAAGGTTTCTAATGCTGTATTGAATGTTTATGTAGTCCTCAAACTCAATATTATGTGGGTCCTGGAATTCAAGTGACAATGACAAATACCCTGGCACTGGAGTGGACACATTTTTTTTGTACATGGTCTGGAAGTGAATGAGTTAAATTACTCCATTTGCAGCTACGGGTGGACGAACGAACGCTTTGTGAACTGGACATTCTGTACAGCATTTTTTCCGATCCTGCCGTCAACGTGTTCTTTCGCGTGTGGTTTGATACACGCTTCGCTCTTCCGCCGCATCACGCTACGTGTTTATACAGTCAACACAGTGCAACTTATTATTTCTGGTGACCAGGGTGAAATAAATCATTTTCAACAAAATAAATTTTGACTCTTGCATTTAGATATTTTTTTTTGGGGGGGGGGGGTAGTGGCATACTACCGCAGACGGCGATCTTTGCGCCATCTGGTCACGAGTCCACTTGCAGTGTAAACAGAGGCTGGCAACCATCGGTACAGACCAGGGGTCGGGAACCTATGGCTCGCGAGCCATATATGGCTCTTTTGATGATTGCATATGGCTCGCCGATAAAACTATATACATATTGCCGTTTTATTTCGCTGTTCATTTCCCGTTGGGGCTGCAGTTGGCGGAAAGCGCAATTTTGATTGGATGACACTGACCTAGAATGGCCGAACGCGCCATTTTGATTGGATGATTGTGGCCGTCATGTTGAAACAGGTAAACGCCCCTTTAAATGAGCCCAACTAGTGCACTTCAGCGTGAATGCACCGGAGCATTAGAGGAGAGAAAATGTTCTGATTCTAATTTGCAATGAAACAATACCATCGATGAAACAGTCGAATGTCAGTGACATTTTAACAAGCCCCATGTTAACGTTAGCATCAACATACTTATGCGAGAAGTAGATTTCAGATAGCAAGTGTGGAAGCTTATGAGCCGTGTGCAGGCTAGGCAGTAACTTCGCCTCTGGACTGGCAAATTGAATTTCATTCCGATCGTTTGCCTGGATTTTTACCAATCACGAGGAACGGAAACCATTCATGTTAACGGTGAGTACTATCACAAAGTTATTTTAAATAATACAGTCTGATATTTTGTTGAAAAATGGCCGCGCGCGCGTGTGTGTGTGTGCGCGCGCAGTCGAGCTTTTGTACGTGCGCGCGCGTGCGTGTGGCTCTCACTCAAAAACATCTCTAAATATTTTACTTTTATGGCTCTCTTAGTCAAAAAGGTTCCCGACCCCTGGTACAGACACTCCCCTACTTACAAACATTCAAGGTACGAACAACGGCACATACGAACATTTTTGTAGTAACATATGGAGTATTCTCTCCAGTTTTATAGAGCATATATTTTATTCAATGTTTTCTTTTCAGTACAAATCGATACAGGTTACTTATACAAGCCTTAAACATGCTTATAGTGTACAAGCCTTAAAGGACAACCGACGTCTCCGGACAAGTTGTGTCCATAATTTGTAAAATGGTTTCAAATGACTTATACTGAGCGTATATTACAAAGATTACACCGCATATAGCTATATTTTCTGTTTTAAGACTTGCGCTGAATATTCCGGAAGTCTTGTTTTTGAGTTGTTGACGAGTCCTCACCCTACGTCACTGAAGGAACGCCCCTGATCGAAAAAAGGACACATTGTAGCAGTCCTTCCATCACATCAATGCATTTTGCTGTACTTGTTTGGTCTGAAAACTTCATGTTGCACCAAAAAGAGGCAGAAGAGGGCGTCAAAGCTCCCTGTAAGGAATTAATCAGCCTGTGAAAACGGGCTGATTAATTCCTTTCACGGAGCTTTGTCACCATTTTCTGCCTCTTTTTTAGTGCTACATCCCCCCCCCCCCCTCCTATTGCCTCAAAATGGCACGGAATAAATTATTGAATCGATTGCAAACATGTTTGCTTTCCCCTTCAGAACTATTTGAATCATATTCATAACTGGATGAGTAACAAGAAAGCATATTCTCCGAATCTGAAGCCATTATTTTGATTCTCCAGCAAGGCAAGACGTCTTGGGGTGACACCACGAACAAGGGGGCGGGACCTTCTGAAATTGGCCACTTCCGGGTTCATTTTTGGCAGATTTTGGACACTTTAAGTCATTTTTATCTGTTTTGCATTTCACTAAAAATATCACCACCATCAAATATGAAAAGTATTGGGTATTTTAGATGCTATAAAACGTTTTTATGATGTCAGTTAGGAAACAAAAAAGTGATGTCGGTTGTCCTTTAAACATACTTATATAAGCCTATAAACATACATTCCAAACAAAATATAGCACTGACGCAACTTACGAAAAAATTCAACTTATGGACCGTTCAGACCGTATCTTGTTCGTAAGTTGGGGAGTGTCTGTATCTACATTGGAGTCTTCAAAATGGTCGCCGCACAGGGTCACATGATCGTTCCGAAGAGGATTTGTGTGAATGAAGCCGTCTTGTCCGTGTGGGTTGGCGCGGCAGCTTCCGTCGTCTGATTGGCTACATTCTGCTGCAGTCTCCAAATTCTCACTCATTCCATTTGTCTTTAACGCATTTTCTATTCACGGGTTCTTGTGGTTTCTATTTACAGATCAAAATGGAACCCGGTAAGAAAGCACGGATATATCTATTTTCCCAATGTCCCTTTGATAGAAATTCAGCAATCTCAGAATCCACGATGCAGACTGTATGTGATTAATACTGCCTGAAGGCTGCCGGTTCTCACCTCGTTTCTGTGACTTCATTGCAGATGCTGCAGTAGGATTATATAAGAGGCTAGCGCCACTATTAGAATTCAGTCCTGGTCCGCGTCTGACGGTCTGTCCGCCAACTCCCATCCTCCCTCCCTCCTTCTCTCGACGCATTCTTTATCTCTTTCTGCTGCGTATCCATAGCAACGGCAAGATGTGAATGTGAGCCTGACAAAGTGTAGGCAGCTCCGAGTCGAAAGCAAGGTGCTCCCTGTTTTTACTACGACAACATCACTGATACATTTTTTAAAAAATACAATATTTATTAAAAACACTATAAAAACAAAGTAATGGAAATGTACTTTCTGTGTATCTAAAAGTGAGCAGCCATTTTTGGGAATCTACAGTGACACCTCAGCTTACGAACTTAATTGGTTCCCAGAAGGTGTGTATAAGGCGAAAAGTTGGGTCTGCCGAACATGTATTTCCCATAAGAAACCATTAAAAATGAGAATAATCCATTTCCGAGTCCCCATAAAACCTAATTTTCTACTAAATAAGCCTTAAAACTACACAAACTATACCTTATTTTATGTATACTAAATGTGCTATTGTATTGTAATTGAAGAAATAAACTGTATTGTATAATAAAGTCATTTTATTTACCTTTGTGATGGTCGTTAATGTCTCTTGATGATATCTGAGTGAAGCTCACATGCTTCACTCAGCTCACGTGCGATAATACCCTCACTCACAATGTCCCATGCTAGCTGCTTTTCGTTCATCCAAATCAACAGAAGTTTTTCGACCTCTTCTATTGTCTGAGATCGTTGCTTAGACAACACAGAAACACTCATAGACACACGTAGCAATGGTCGACTCAGCATACTGGTACTGCGACGCTAAGTCACACAAACGCACACCTCGTTCGTGTTTCTCGATGACCTCCTTCTTCTGCTCGACCGTCATTTTCTCTTCTTAGGCTTAACACTAGCCTGTGGGGGGGTCTTTTTCTGTCCCATAATAGCTCCACACGATAACAAATCACATCTGCACTCAAAGAAAGGAGGTGACAAAAATGAGTCCGCCAGCCACCGTGACGCTGTGTGGTTTAGTTCGTCCGCCGAAAACTAGTTCGTATGCCAAGATTATATTCTCGGGAATTTAATGTTCGTAAAGCGAAAGGTTTGTTAGCTAAAGCGGCCGTAAACCGAGGTATCACTGTAATTCCATGTGTAAAGGAAAAAAAATCTGAAGAAACAAAACCAAAAAAAGGATTCTGATATTTGTTTTATAATACAACAAAATACATATTGATTGGGATAGAACTGGAGCTGTAACAAAGCGCCAAATGTGGACAAGTAACATATGTTAAGATTAAAAACATAAATAAATGTTTGAATGCAACATTCGAAAAGTTTGAAGTTGCATTTAAAAGTTAAAGACAACTGATTGATAACAATAGCAACTTATCTTAAAGGCACAGAAAATCCCCAAAATAAGAAGGAAATTACAATTCCTGTAAGGCTAATGCCTCACATAACCAAAATAAAACAACAAATGTAAACAAAGTTAGTCGACACCTCAATGGGATTATTTCTTTTTTGCAATCTTGCTCGTAATCTCTTCAATATGTTTAGCGCGCACGGCATTGACCCGTTTCTTACAGAGCACTCAGATGAACTGAGATTTATTTGTGCATTCGTTTATATTTCGCTTTGAAATTCTTTTCGGCGAGTGTCATGTCGCGCGCGGTGCGGCATTCGTCTCATTTGAAACAAGACGTACACGTTACGCAACAATTTCTTTCATTCACCCACCTACAAAGTGTCCTTTGGTGTCCTTTTCCTTTAATTTGCCCATGAATCAATTGGCGGTGCATCAATCTGTATCCTGATTCATTCACTGATTGTTGTATAAGAGACTAAGAGACGTGGATTTTGTTTAGCAAGTCAGGAGGAGCGGGGGGGGGGGTTGCATATTCATTCCATTTGGGTTCCATTTGTCTCATATCTCACTAAAGTGTGTCTCTGCTAGCCTGGCGTACAGCCCAGATGTACAAACATACTCTTCTTTGGTTTATCACTTAGCGATGAAAAGGTTTCTTCGGCCGTCATCTGTACTTCTTTGAAGGTGTCGGACATTTCGCTGCTCATCCGAAAAGCTCCGTCGGCGAAGTAAAATTTTGCTAGTAGCTCTGGCTCTATACAGGTAACATCCGAGTTACGACTGGGTTCCGTTCCGACAAAACGGTCGTAAGTTAAAATAGCCGATGTGACGTTTACATGACAGGATAGTATACGATGTCAATCTGTTGTTTTAAGCAACGTTTTCTATTGAATACTATTATATACCAAACTGTTTACAGTTCATTTATAAATTTTATAACTTTTAGTGTCATTTTTATCATTTTATATTTCGTATTATCAATTTTTATTACTGTATAACTGTACCTGTAATGGATACAAAACTGTTTACTGTACAGTTCATTTATAAATGTTGTACTTTTCGACGTTTTGATCATTTTAAATTTCATATTATTGATTTATATTTTATGTTCAGATTTTATATAGTGGGTTAAAGAAAACACTTATACATAAAGAATACTGCATTATTACAGTATTAAGACAACATATACTCTAGGTACAAATACAAAATTAAACATGTAATAAAAGTACAAAAATGCAAAATCGCTCTCCCTGCTAACAGCCAGAAGAGGTCACCTGACACACACGCTTGGACTCAGGCGGACACAAAAGGAAAAAAGCAGTGTACAGAACTACAGGAGATGTTGCCGAGATGGTATCTGCACTGTATAACTACTGTATTGAGGGTAGTCACACAGTAGATTTCTGTGCGAGTGTGTGACATGCTGGCCGGCCAAAATTGTAGTATGCGTTGCCGGCTGCTTGCGCGTTGCAGTACCAGGCGTAGAGTTAAAAAAAGGGTCTGGCGGTCATAGTCATAAGTACGGGTGGTCGTAACTTGCGCTGACCACCCTCGGATGTTAGCTGTATTAGCTGACTTAGCTGAGTTAGCTGTATTAGCTGACTTAAAGAACATATATATATATATATATATATATATATATATATATGACAGGTCAGGCACGGCCTTTCCTGCCTCCCCTGACTGCACGTCACTGCACTTGAGAGCATCCCGACTGATCTCAAACAAAAATACATGTTGGTCTACAATGCATCGCGAACACATAATGACTATTTTCTGACCTTGATGTTTCAATTGTCATTTTTTCCATTCATCTTTTCATATATTATGTGAAAGGGAAACTAGGTGAGCGTCAAATAGACTCGAATGCTCCATGGGGGGTTGTGTGTCGAGTTAACGCGTCAATGAGTCACTTGGCCCATCTAGAGAGAAAGCCAACTAATTAGAACTGCACACTGAGACACTACTGAAATAGACTTGTGAACACAAGGGAGTGAGATGGAGAGTTTCCAAAAGAGAGACCATGAAAAAAAAAGCTGAGTGATAAATCCGTCTATGTAAACTTTCAGTCGTATCGGAGTGGCCCATATATCATGAGGTTTCTTCAACCGTCATCTGTACGTCTTTCAAGGTATCAGACATTTCACTCCTCATGATATATATATATATATATATATATATATATATATATATATATATATATATATATATATATATATATATATATAGAGTCGAGTGGTCAGCACACCGGTAGTCGAGTGGTCAGCACACCGGCTTCACAGTGCAGAGGTCGCCGGTTCGCGTCCCGGTCCGGCCTCCCTGTGTGGAGTTTGCATGTTCTCCCCGGACCCGCGTGGGTTTTCTCCGGGTCTTCCGGTTTCCACACTCCAAAAACATGCATGGCAGGCAGATTGACCACTCCAAATTGTCCCTAGGCGTGAGTGTGAGAGTGACTGTTGTACGACTTTGTGTGTCCTGCGATTGGCTGGCAACCAATTCAGGTTGTCCCCCGCCTCGTGCCCGAAGACAGCTGAGATAGGCTCCAGCAACCCCCGCGACCCTAATGAGGAATAAGCGGAACGGAAAATGGATGGATGGACTTGCTCACTGCAAGAATCCAAACTAGGGCACGGAAAATCCTACTGGACCCTCCGCACCCTGCCCACCACCTTTTCCAGCTACTCCCCTCAGGCAGGCGCTACCGATCCATGCGCACCAAATCCAGCAGACATTTAAACAGCTTCTTCCCCCAAGCCATTAACTCTTTGAACTCTTTCAACAGTAGCCACTTAGCAGTTTTTTTGACGACGATACTAGTGCAGCGTGTTCTACCGGAAACAAATTCCTTGTGTGTTCTACATACTTGGCAATAAAGATGATTCTGATTCTGATCTTCACAGCCCCGCTTTGTTCAGCGGAAAGGTCGGTGCTGTTGGACAGTCTGCGGCTGGATGTTTGCATGGCTTGAGGAGCCCGCGATAAAAAGAAAGGAGCGTCACCGCGGAGCGCCGATGCGTATGTGGAACTGTTGCGGATTGGAATTGAAGCAGATTTATGTGGCACACGAGATGTGAGACAATCTTTTTTCGTCAATGGATGCTACAGCTGCGTGTTTGCTTTCAACATTTAGTTTGTAGTCAACGTGCACGTTCCACCATGATGTCACTGATCCACTGGTGGAAAGATGCTTTGATCCTCCCCTCTTTCGGGCTGCCTTTCCAGCAGCTCATGTATTTCTTTTTTCTACTTTCATTCTTTTCATCACTTTGCTGCTGTGAAATGTAAATTTCTCCACTGTGAGACTAATAAAGGCCAATCCAATCCAATCCAATACATACACATTGGTTTATATAGCGCTTTAAGAACAGCTGAATCTTTAACAAAGCGTTAACATGGACAAAAAGGGAAATGCTGGCCCTTGTGGAAAAGAAAAAAAAAAACATTCCCAGAGGCCTGACCAGCGCTTTATTGGCACAAAGGCATAAAAAACAAAACTTGGTAGTTGCGCTCTACGTCATATTTTCAATTCCAAATTAAATTCGGCAATGGTAGTCAATGAGTTAATCACTCAAGGAGACGGCGGAAAATTAAATTACTGTATTTTCCTGTGTGTAAGGTGCATAAGAGTATAAGGTGCACCAATGGTGTATTTTAAAAAAAAATCCATATATAAGGCGCACCACACTTTAAAACCCACTTTCAAAGAATCAAAAATGTTTTTCAAATATATAAATACTGTATATAAGTTTTCCAAGTATATAAATACATAAAAGACCGGAAAATACATTTTAAATAGACAAAATAAACTGCAGTACCAAGACTCGCCATTGAGAGACAGCATAGCCCCCAATAGGCATCCAAACTGACAGAATATATTAAGAAGAAAGTGTAGCAGAAAAGCATGAGAAGCTAGGATAACTGCTGGCTTCATTGATAAGTGCTTGTAAACCATTTTTATGGGAATGACGAGTGAGACATATTGTCCAACAACTTTTAAAATAAGACAAACATTATCAAGAAAATCCAACAAAGGACTGTGTCCAAATCTGTGCTAAATTGGGCAATGCTAACTGCTTGTTTGTGGAAGCAAGCTTGGACCATCACATTATTTTATCAGCACACCAACCATTTGTACAAATCAAGGTATGAATGGTAGTGATGTGTAGATGAGGCATCTTTCCACTGGTGGAAAGACGCTTTGATCCTCTCCTCTTTCATCTAGAACTGCTTCATGTCATCACAAAGAGGGTACAGCAAGTCCTGAAGAATGAATGTCTCTCTGTGTCTTTGGATTGTCATATTGTCTCTATGCTGTCATATTATTTGTTATTTAGTTTTTTTTTTTTTTGTTCTTTTGACTTCAAGACGGCGCCCCGAGAGTGGCTGCCTTTCCAGCAGCTCATGTATTTTGTTTTTCTACTGTCATTCCTTTCATCACTTTGCTGCTGTGAAATGTAAATTTCTCCACTGTGAGACTAATAAAGGCAAATCCAATCCAATCCAATCCAATCCAATCTGTATCGTTTCGACACTGTATTGACACTGTGTTGACACTGAGTTGCTGAATACTGTTGCTGAATACTGACACCTGGTGGACGTGCAGGAAACATTTGACAGGGTCGTCTGACACTGATCTGTCAACACACATTTTAATCTTTGCCTTGTACGTAGTCCTGAAAATAAATAGATAGATAATTAAACAAATACGTAGTTAAATGAAGAAATAAAGAAATAAATTAATAAATACATTGGTGAATAGGTAAATAAATAAATACATATACGTATAATAAAAAATAAACATTTCGTAGTACTTTTTAACCATTTAACGCCATAAACCAATAATGACAAGGAACCCTGTACCTGTTAGCGTTGAAACATTTAACCTGGGCCGATTTACTATTTTTTCAGATCACGTTATATTGAACGACCAGTTCATTCACAATATATTTGAACGTGTACTTAAATATTAAATACGTCCCAAACTTTATTTCCGTGCTGAAAAAGTAACACCCTACGTCAAGAAGTCCTCGTCCGACTGGTAACTAAGGAGATCACTTTGACGTTACGAGAAAGCCTAATTATGTCCTGCAACGTCATTTGTAGGCGACGGATAACAGAATCCAGAAAGAGGGGGGAAAACTGCTGCTATTTTTACCGAACATTTAAAACAATATGAACCTCCCGAAGTTGTAGTTGTTAACTATTCTACAGTGAGTGTTTCGGTATATTTCCTTCAACGCAATGACGACGTAATCACCAAAAGTTTAACAATGACGTCATAAAGAACGTGCCGGTTCCCATATCAACGGGGATTCCTGTAGTTGTCACGTGACTTTCTTAAAGCGGTACGCGCACTGACACGGGGTTTGCCCTGCAAGCTCGGCGCACGCATCGACGCCTCGGTGTCGCTGGACCAATCACTAATGAATGGCTACGTAGAGTTTACCGGGCAGACCACCATGGACTTTTATTTTGTTTGTTTGTTTGTTTTCGGAAATGGACAAAATTTCCACTGCAGGTGCAACTGGCAAACCATTAATGAGCCAAAGCAAAGCCTTTTGTAGCTCAATCAACCGTGGTCGTACCATATTTGTGCAAATTGTAGGGGGAAGGGTGTTGAGCTTTTCTTGAAAATGTTATTTTATAGACAATAATAATAATAATAATAATAATAATAATAATAATAATAATAATAATAATAATAATAGTAATAATAAGAAGAAGAAGAAGAAGAAGAAGAAGAAGAAGAAGAAGAAGAAGAAGAAGAAGAAGAAGAAGAAGAAGAAGAAGAAGAATACATTCAATAATTTGAATTTGTGTAAGACAGATTCATTTTATTGGCCGAAGAGTTTTTTTTACCAATGATGCAAAAAGTTGACTTTGATCGAAGTGACCTAACCACATGAGGACACTTCTTGTTATGGTCCAACCCACCAATTCATTACATCACAAAAACATGTAATGATGATTGATTCTCAATTATTCATTGAGTGACACATCCATATGAAATATGAGCCTTTTGAATCAAAAACAAAGCTGATTTTCATGACGTGTTCTGTTGTTGGAGTGGTTAACAGCTGTTATCAAATGCAACTGTGTGTTTTTTCACTATTCTGCTTGTCAAAATATGTTGATAGCATGGAAAGTTGAATTTCCCAAAGCACCCTTGATGAGCTCTCGCGGCACAGAGGGGCTCAGAGGTTTAGGTTATTTCACAAAGGAAGTTTGGTGCCTGTCTACCTCATAGGTGTCAAAGTCAAGGCCCGGGGACCAAACCTGGTCCGCAATGTCATTTTATTTGGCCCGCAAAAGCAAATCAAACTTGTGAAATTCCATACTCATCTATCGAGCTAGCTGGCGATCGAGCTAGCTGGCGATCGAGCTAGCTGGCGATGGAGCTAGTTAGCGATGCAGCTAGCTAGCGATGGAGGTAGCTAGCGATGGAGCTAGCTAGCGATCGAACTACCGAGTGATGGAACTAGCTAGCGATTGAACTAGCTAGCTCTCTTTCTATTCAAATAGCTGGCTAATCCCTTACATCACAGGTGTCTAAATCAATGCCCAGGGGCCAAATCAGGCCCACCACATCATTTTATTCAGCCCGTGAAAGCAAATCCAACTTGTGAAATTCCATGCTTATCAATCGAGCTAGCTAGCAATCCATAAAAGCTTTCTTTTAATGGAGAGGTCAGTTATAATGTTGTTGTTTTATTCTCTCCATATTTCTTCTATTCCGTTTTCCTGTGTCTTCCTGTCCTGGGCGCTCACACTAGCTGTTCTTCCGGCGGCTCAGGAAGGAAAACACCCACCAAGTGTTATGCAAGGGTACAGATGAGGAAAGTTGCTCAGCAGCAACAGTAGAGGTGATGTGTGGTGGAAGCCTGGCAAGGATTGTTTGCTATTATTAACTCAACCTATAGTCAAGCGCTCGCTACTTTCAAGTGACATTGGAGACGTTTCAGTATGTGTGTGTGTGTGTGTGCGTGTGTGTGTGTGTGTGTGTGCGTGTGTGTGTGTGTGTGTGTGTGTGTGTGTGTGTGTGTGTGTGTGTGTGTGTGTGTGTGTGTGTGTGTGTGTGTGTGTGTGTGTGTGTGTGTGTGTGTGTGTGTGTGTGTGTGTGTGTGTGTGTGTGTGTGTGTGTGTGTGTGTGTGTGTGTGTGTGTGTGCTTTCGTTTATACGTGGTTATGGGGACAAAAACCTGTTTACACAGTCACGTCCTGGGGACCATTTGACGTATGGGGACAAAAAAACCCGGTCCCCATAAAGAAAAGATACAAAAACGTTTCAGGAGCTGCCCTGCATCTGTGTGCGTGTGCGTGTGTGTGTGTGTGTGTGTGTGTGTGTGTGTGTGTGTGTGTGTGTGTGTGTGTGTGGGTGTGTGTGTGTGTGTGTGTGTGTGTGTGTGTGTGCGTGCGTTCGTGTGTGCGTGCGTGTGTGCATGTGCGTGTGTGCGCGCGTGTGTGTGTGTGTGAGTCACGTGAGGATTGCAGACACTTTGGGGTTAATCTGTAATTTGCAAATGGATCAAGCCTCCTTGTCTGTCCTGTAGACACTTTGTTGTTACGTAAGGCAATTTCTGGTCATGAAATGACAGCGCCACCAGCTGGTCGCTCGGTGGTCATTGCAAATGCTCGTCAGTGCTTTGCCACTTGACGACAGGAAGCAAGAATTAAGTACAAAAAATAAGAGTGCAGGTACAAAAATATGTAAATTATTTTAAACGTTTCATAAAAATAATAAAACATTATTTTGTCACACAAAAATGTTTTGTAAAAAAAATAAGTGAATTTGTTGCGATAAAAAGAATAGAAGTCAAAGCAAAATAAAAAAGATTATTTATTGGTTGATAATATTTAACCATTATTTTATACTGCATTTCACTTGTCAAGACGTACGACAGACCTGCGTCGGAAATCGATCATCCTGTGTACGACGAAATCCGCGAGGTGTTCGCTGTCGAGTAATGGCCGCGAGATAGCGTCACTGGTCTAAAAATGCGGCGCCGTCTTCCGGTTTCATTTTATTGACGTTGAAAAAGAAACACACAAACTGTTGAAGAAACAGCAACAAAAATATTTTTTTTTATTCCAAACCACTTTATTGTATATTTCATTTTAAAAAATACACACTGGAGATATGGTTGAATCTTTCTGGAATGTTGTGCTTATTTGCGTGCAGTCGCAAACACAAAATGGTCATCAGCACAACAACAATCAAAAAAAGCAAAACTATACTCACCATTTGATGACAATGTTCTGATTATTATTATTATTATTATTACGATTATTATTATTATTATTGTTGACCAAGAGCAATACCATCAAACACCAGGCCCAGGGCAGACTTGGCCTGCTCCTTTGTTTTTTTTGTATCCAAATAATACATTACACTCGTAAATAAAGTACAATAGCCTGGATTTGTGAACTATAGTTTAATTTTACTCAGCTTTGACCTTGAATCAACATTTACATTCCTGTATTTTGGAAAAGTTTGTTCTATTTGCTAATTGTTTCCTAGCTACAGGAAACATTTTGAATTGAGAGCGAGGCGATCAACTTGCTATACCTGATGACCTGGATGAATTTGTGATGTTGACAATTACATGTACTGTGTATACATCATATTTGGATTTGCCTTTATTAGTTCCGCACTGGAGAAATTTACATTTCACAGCAGCAAAGTTATGAACGCAATGAGCGGGGATGTGAAGATGCTGCCCATTACAGGCGCAAAAAAGCACAATGGCCCCAGAGCTGTCCAGCAACGATAGTCAAATGGCACCGACATTCCCCCATTTAAAAAAAGCACTGGCATATTGTTGCTGCCGAAAAGACACAACCGCTCAGCACAGTTACCTCCTTGATGAATGCCGGGGCCAAAAATGCTGAAAAACAATCTGTATCCATTCCACATGATGCACAGCAACACAAAGTGACAAAATAAAACACAAAAACAAGACAAAAACAACAAAAAAGCAAGGCATGAGAGCACTTGCTGACAGCTGCCTACTCGGGCGCCATCTTAGACTCCATTTATTATATGAAATAATTAAATAAAAGACCAATGAATTGAAGCTGCACAGTTCAAAAGCAAAAATGGAAAACCTTTATGATGAAAGTTTCTTTTCTTTGTTACAGAATTTTCACGCGTTTGTCACATTGTGTTAGTGTGTGTTACTTCCAGGATGAGCTGTCTGGCTGCTGCTGATAACCCGCCAAAAATGTATCCTCTGACTGCAAAATGTCCTTGAGAGTTTTGAAAGGTGCTTATAAATGACATTTACTATTATTAAAATTGTCAAAGAAAAAATACAGAACCCCAAATTTGGGTTTTTGCAGCAACTGCGATGCATTTGTTTACTACCGCACACGTCACGCTGGCACCCCGGAATCGACGGCGACTCGCGATTCTTCCGCTCCGTGACGTCCGTCAGTCAGTTGTAGGGATTATTAATATTGCTCAGCGTGTTCATGCCGTTCACGCTGCAGCCGATGTGAGTCGGGGACACGGTGGCAAAGGGGCCGGCGGGCTGCAGGTTGGCGCCGTGGTGGTGCGAATGGTGGTGGTGGTGGTAGAGGGCGGCGGCCGACGGCGAGCCGGCCCAGTACGAGAAACCCGACGGGCCAACGGCTGGCGCCACGTGTAAGTTAAGTTTGGAGATGCCCGAGAAGGGAATGGACGAGAAGTTACCCTGGAACTTGTAAAGGGCCTGTTCGGTGGAAGACGGCTGGCACACTTGAGCCAAACCGTGGAAGTCGAACTTGTAAGCGTATCGCTTACCGTGCACTTTCGTCATGATGTTCTTGTCGTAATAGTAACGCAGAGCCCGGCTGAGTTTGTCGTAGTTCATGTTGGGTTTGCTTTTGCGCTCGCCCCAGCGTCGAGCCACCTCGTCCGGATCGATTAGCTTAAACTCGCCGTTGGTGCCCTCCCACGCGATGCAAGACACGTTGCTGCTGTCCGAGAGCAGCTCCAGCAGGAACTGCCACAGTTGGATCTGCCCGCTGCCTGCGAGACTCCGTGGAATGATCACAAAAACACGACGACGATATTATCAGCAATAATGATAATTACAACAGTTATGATACGAGAAGTTACATTCAAATTAATAATGACGGTAACGAAGATTAGATAAAAAATTATGATGTCACGTTAATATTAATCGAAATAACGTCAAATTGCCTTCGAAATAAGGTTAAAATCAATGACGATGATATATGCTAATTACATAAATAACGTCTGCACGATGATGGTGGTTAAATCAAAACATAAATTTTATTACGTGTTCTGTGCCGGTTGAATCAATTGATGAAGGACTTTACGAATTGCATTTTATTTAATCGCATATGGTGTTTGTTATTTTTTTGTCTAGAAATATTAATATTTTTTTGCTGTTTTTTCTTTGTCTTATGGAGTTGGTTTTATGTTTCCCTTTTAAACATTGTCTTTTTTTTCTGGGTGAATGAGTTTGGGGGAAAAAAACAAAAGCCTCATTGTATTTTATTTACCATTGAGTTAAATTTACGAAATAACATTCGATTTTTGGAATTAAATGAGAATATTTGTTCCTGTTCATTTTAATTACGGCATTTGTATTTTCTGCTACTTTTTAAAAAATAAAATCATTGCAAATCTTCAATTGTCTTTTTTTGCTATTAAGATTTTTGTATTTTTATTGTATTTTACTATCTAATATATCCGAATCAATTTGTTCATCGACCATTTTTTAAATGCTTGTATTTTATTTGACTTGTTTTACTAAATCGAAACTACGATCATCTTATTTTCTATCCCATTATAAAATCAACATATTCTGGGCCCGGCGTTATTCTCTATTTTTTTCTGAAAGTCAAAAAAAGAGTATTATGTTTTTGTTCTCGGTGAAAATAATGATATGACAAATCTCAACCTGCGTACTCACAAAAATAGAACATAAATGCAAAGCATTCCGAATGTTCAAGTGTGACAATGCAAGGGGGGGGGGTGACCAAGGCCTGCTGAGTTCCGCAAAAGAAAATTAATTTGTTCCAATATTTTCTTGATCGAGGCGAATATATCATCAATTGAAGTGGATATCTTGGAGGGGCCTCACCTTTTTGTGCACCGGTGTTAATCGGCCCCCATGATGCCCCTTTGTTGTCTTTCAACAGATTTTCTGTCGGATCTGAAAACGTAAGAAAAAAATATTTTGAAAACAATCAATTTCAATAAATTACTTCGATCAATCTGACGTATTTTCGACAATTCGACCGTGTGGAAATGCGAAGAAACCCCAAAATATGTTCCAAACGAAACGTCGAAAATATTCGCTCGGTGTGACGAAAGTGCGAGCGGTGCTCTCAGTGAGGTTTTTTGATGGCGCTGGTCCGGTCGGGTCCGGCTTCTCGGAGGATCCAGGAAACGCGTCCAGGAAGACGGATTTCCGATTTCCGACAAAAGAATGTACGAGCCCGCAGATTGAAAAGAAGACGACACACGCTCGCGCGAGCGAAACGTCGCCCTCACCGACGTTTCTGTCTCCCTCTCGAAAAAAAGAAAACCAACTCCGGATTTGGGCCCGTATCGACCTACCTGAGAGGAACATGTTGAACACGAGCTTTCCTCCACTCTCCCTTATCATTGTGCTCACTTGTGCACAAAAGGCTTGGCTTTCATTTGCTTGCTGCAGGCGGGGGGGAAACGTGTGTGTGTGTGTGTGTGTGTGGGGGGGGGGGTTATTATTATTAAACTTTATCTCATAACTGTGATCTGGAATAAAAGCGAGTGGACAGATTGAAGTTTCCAGGCAACTGTCGGCCATCTCGCAGACAATATTCAGACAGCAATTTCCTCTGCTCCATTGCTTTAATTAAAAGAGCAATTTACCTCTGTCAAACTCGCCTTGGAGCCCACAGTATAAAAAAAAAGAAACGCCAGCAAGGGACAGAAATTGGGCTCCTTATCAATCCGCCATCGCAGTTTAATAAAGTCGCCGCGTTAAGATCTGAGTTTCTATGGTGAATTGAAGTGTTTGACGTGGACGTGGCTTGATTTTCCGCCTCTTTTGCTCTCTGCAAACAGACAAGACTGCATCTCGGATTGGCTTTACCTCGACCACCACGCTCGAATGGACGTCAGACAACACCAAGGTTGCAAACCTGATCCTATTTTACCACCACCCCCCTAAAAAATCATAAATGGGTGCGACGGACTGCATCCATTTCAATCCCCTTTATTCCATTTAGTAGATACTCAAAACATGTAATCAACAAATCTAATCAATCGTGGAAATTCGTATGTCTGGTCACCAGAAAATAAATATGTTAAAACATCTTCTGGGACGTTACTGTGATTAAATACGAAATAGAAATCACAGTAATATGATTAAAATTCAAGTGTATTGGGCATGATGATTATTAACGTTATTGGGGTTAACGGAAACAAGCTGGATAATTAGAAAAACATATTAAATAAAAAATGATGATAAAATAAATGTATGTGTGCATGAAGTAAAAATCACTGTAATCGTAGCGAAATCCTTTTTTATTGACTTTTCTAATCAATAATAGGTTTGTGGATTCGTTTTTTATTTTGGTATTGGGGACAGAAACGAAACAGTCGTATGAGAGTTGTGGTTTACTTTATTACAGAATATATTTTTAATCTTGCATTAAACAAATACTCCATCTATTAAAAAATAACACTTATACTAAAACCAATAAAAACTCAACTAAAACAAAGCACGTATTTACAAATAAAAACAGATACAAACGAACATACTTGCGAGAAAAATGAAGGCAAAGGTAGAAACAAAAAAATCCCGCATAATTTGGAGACTTCTGAAATGCGCAAAACAAAATCTAATCTGGATTTGGGGGGAAATTTCGAATTGCTGAAAAAAGATCCAGTTTAAATAGTTCGATGAAACGATTCTATTGGTGACCACAAGAGGGAGACCACGTGCCACACCTGGTTATAAAATAACTTTCCAGCGAAGATTGGGACATTTTCACTTTCAAATGTTCTCATTTTTAAAACAGCATTTATCGTGCTGTGTACATAATTTTTTATGAAATGAAAAGTTTCTTTAAATTTCACGCTGAAAAAAACATTTTTTTGTTTTAATGTGAAAATTATAAAAACTTAACGTGGTAATTTACCAACCATACTTAGGTGAACTGGAGGCCATTTTAACGTGAAAAATAAGACACTAAAATAGAGTGATTTCAACATTTTAATTGAATTTATCATATTTTAAAGGACAACCGATACAATTTTTTTTTTCCTAACTCACATCAGAAAAACGTGTTATAGCATCTAAAATACCCAAAACACGCAGGGTGATATTTTTAGTCAAACGCAAAACACCAATAAAAATTACTTAAAGGATGCTAAAACTGCAACAAACTGAGCTGCGAATTGGGGATTTTCAGAAAGTCCCGCACCCAGTTTGTGACGTTATGCCAAGACGTCTTGCCTTGCTCAAGAATCAAAACAATGGCTTCAGATTCGGAGAAGATGCTTTCTTGTTACTCATCCAGTTCTGAATATGATTCAAATATTTCGGAAGAGGAAAGCATAAATGTTTGCAATCGATTAAAGGAGTCCTCTCATATCAATTCGAGCCGTCAATGACAGCAATGTAGCGTCCCAGAAAATCCAGAAGATGCCGCCCAAGCTCCGTTGGAAATGGGCTGATTTGTCTGCTGGGAATTTGTGTCAGCGAATATCAAATAGTTGTCGTGGTGCAACACACAACGATTCACCGTCGCGTTATTTACGTGTTTTCCTTCTAATTTCGCCATCAACACGGATCAACATGAAGTTTTCAGACCAAACAAAGTACCGCAAAATGCATTGTGTGTCACTTTCTCGGTCAGGGGCATTCCAAATGTGACGTCACATGGGGGATAGTCATCAACTCGAAAAAAGACTTCCTGAATATTCAGTGTGACTCTTAAAACGTAATATAGCTATTGCGGTGGAATCTTTGTAAAATATGCTCAGTAGAAGTTGTTTGAAGTGATTTTACAAATTATAGACACAACTTGTCCGGAGGCGTCGGTTGTCCTTTAAAGTGGAGAAGATCGCTTTTGAACGTAATAGCTTAGCTTCCGTCGTTGCGTAGCAAGGACTACGCGAGTCACGTGACCGAAAGTTAAACCACTCGTCACATTTTTAACGTTCATATTAAAACATTTTCACGTTTTAATATGAAACCTATTACATTTTAACACGAAATTCATCAACTTCTTGCGAAACGTTTACATTTGTCAGATGACAATATGAAACTCAAAACGTTTTACGTCACTATACAGATCACATTGAAACGTGTCACTTTACGGCATAACATGCATCATATCATGTCAAGTCGAATAGACGTGAAACATATCAATTTACGGCGTAGCATGGTATAATGTCGTGTCAAACTAAATAGTTTAAAAACACACTTTATGTGTGCGTATGTGTTTTTATTTTTTATTTCCATCCTACTCCCACATCGGCAAAAAGCCCCGACAGGTCGTCCACACCTGACATAAGGGGGGGAGCCCCCACTCCCCACGCGAATCCCGGAGTGCGCCTTCTCCTCTGGGCTGACAGATGTCTCTCGCATCCCAGACTTGCTTTAGCTGCCTGTGTCCAATTATACGTCGCAGGCAACTTAAAACAAGCCTCGAAGGCTGGACCGCATTCAGTGAACCGGAAACAAGTCCAGCGAAACCGTTCTGCAAGCCAGATTTTAGCATGAGACACTTGTCCTTGGTGCAACGATGCGGTTCCGTCGAGTGTCGTGGCCGCCCCAGTCTTGTACGTAAATACGATGGGGGAACTTACCTCTGGCACCTTGGTCGTCCAAGTGGCCCCTCGCCTGTAAACGCGAACAACCGAGCAGCGTCAATCCACGTCGAGTGTCAGCACAGCGGCTTTAATCCGACTGTGGAGGAATGTGTATTTGACAAAGGTGTGCGCTGTGCATACAGTTACACAATTATTAAAATATCCTGTTATTTTGGGCGTGGGAGCGAGAGTTCGTGTCGGGATGTGGGTGTGTAATGCAGACTCGCAAATCCTGAAGGGGGAGGGGGGCGTGGGGGTGCGCATGGTCATAAACACACTCTAGGATCCAAGTCGGTGACTGTAAAATAAATATGATGATTCTGCCACATTAGAATAGCCAAACAGAAGCTAAATGCTCTGTTCCGGTTTTAAATTTGAAGAATTAAAACGATTCGAAATGCTGTTGGTGTCTTTTTTTCGAATCGTGCTCAATGTGGGGCAGAATCAGCATCTATGAAGTTTTCAAAGTTTGAACACTTTCAAAAAGTCTGGTCTTTAAAGTTGCATTTGACATATGTTCAAAAAAAAGGCACCCGCTCAATTGAGGTCTTCAATTTTTTATTATTGGAAAATAAGTTTAAAAAAATGAAGCTACTAGTATGTTATTGTATCCATCAATGACCATAAAAACGGAACTTGTAGCTGTTGAGGAAAGTGCACACACGACTGAATGTGGAGACGTTTTTATTCCAACGGCTAACAAGTGGATCTAACTCAAACAGAAAATGCAGTGAAATATATGTGACATAAACCCGCCCCCTCTCGTGCACCTGCTGAGTGAGATGCTTGGTCCTGGTGCCCGCCACACAGCCCTCCCAGAACACCCAGAAGGAAGGTCAAGGTGAAAATTTTGCAGGGGGCTTGACCGGCCTGCCACAACAACTACGCAGTCCGTCGTTCGGTGGTGAAGGTGAACTCATTCGGGCAGGTGATCCGGGTGAGACCTGAATGGGGGAACGACACTCAACCCTGGCATGGCACGGTGAGGCCGGAGGTTTCGGAGGGCGTCCGTGACGTGGAACGTGGGCCGGCGAAATGTCCTCGTCCATGTAGGGGGTTAGAAACGACCTCTGTTATTGTATGTTAGTCGATTAGACTACCAAGTCAGGAGAGGGCGCTACGCGCCTGTGAATGGAACAGAGGAAGGCGATGTAGGCTCAGCTCACGCATGCGCAGTTGTCATAAATGCCGTTGTGTGAAGCTGATTAACACGGTTGTCTCGTGTCGTCTTTCCTCGTCGTTCACAGGTATTCAAAATAATAAGTGTTAGACATTCTCAAGATGTTAAAGTAATTGGGGACTTATTGGGCGATGCTATATATGAATCTTGTTTTGTGGCTTTGATGAATATTTTGTGGCATTGATGAATTTGGATTTTTGGATGTCAATTGTAGTTCCCAGTACAACACACACGAGCGGGCAGACGTGCATAAGCATGTGCGAATGTGGAGGATATATACAATGTATAGATGTTGAATGTATAGATCTACACATGAATGTTGTCTGATATTGAAATTGCTGAATTCAATATCAATATGTTTTGATGAGTAAATGCTCATAAATGCCGTTGTGTGAAGCTGATTAACACGGTTGTCTCGTGTCGTCTTTCCTCGTCGTTCACAGTGCTACCTGCCTGTGACGCCTTTGGACCGACCCAGGTATCCCCTAGGCCTGAGGCCGGTTACATCCGCAACTAAATGAGCCGGTTTGAGCCTGTCTACAGAAATGCCCTCCTTTCGCCCACCCATATCGAGCACAAAAGTCTTTTCACTGTGTTCGAGCACTCTAAACGGTCCATCGTACGGCGGCTGGAGGGGAGAGCGGTGGGCATTGTGACGCACAAAGACAAACCGGGCTGACCTAAGAGCAGACGGAACAAATATTTTGGGGACGCAGTGGTGAAATGGTGCTGGAGTCAGTGGCTCTCGTGGAAAAAGCGGGAAAGATGTACCCGAAGCTTCAGGCAGAAATTCACCAGGGACGCGGAGCGGTTGGCCGAGCACGAACTCTGCCGGAGCGGCGTTAAGGTCTTCTTTTGGTGCCGAACGTAACCCGAGCAGGACCCACGGAAGCCAGTCGACCCAGTTACCGTCCGATAGCGCGGGCCGTAGTGCGGCTTTAAGTGACCGGTGGAAACGTTCACACATCCCGTTAGCTTGCGGGTGGTAGGCCATAGTGCGGTGTACCTGCACACCCAAGGACTGGGCCATGGCCGATCAGAGCTCGGACACAAACTGGTGACCCCTGTACGAAGTGATATCGGATGGTGTGACGAAACGTGCGACCCAGGACGACAGAAATGTGCGGGCTATATCTGCCTAGGTCGTGGAGGACAGAGGGACTGATTCAGGCCACCGAGAGGTCCGATCGACCATAGTGAGGAGATGTATGCAACCCTGCGAAGGAGGCAGGGGCCCGACCAGATCCACATGGACGTGGTCAAATCTCCTGGCTGGAATCTGAAAAGTTTCCAGGTTTGCACGGGTGTGCCTGTGGACTTTGGTGCGCTGACATGACACGCATGCAGCTGCCCACTTCCTGACATCCTCTCCCGGGCCAGACAAACTTGGCCCCACGGAGTTTGACTGACGCCCGGACGCCAGGGTGTGAGAGGGAATGGATAGAATCAAAAATTTGCCGACGCCACTCCTGTGGAACCACGGGACGAGTGCGACCCGTGTGACACATCGCAGAGGTGTCACCCCTTCACACAGTGCCACCTCCTCAAGTTTCAGGGCCGTGCCTGCTGCCTTGTGTTCGTGGATGTCCGGATCCTCAGATTGGGCAGTGGCCATCTCTGAAAAATCCACCCCGAGCTGGACTGGACACACGATCGCGTGTGACAAGCAATCGGCCACAGGGTTACATTTGCCGGCCACGTGCTTAATGTCTGTTGTGAATTCCGAAATGGCCGCTAAATGCCGTTGCTGTCGGGCCAACCACGGTTCGGTCACCTTCGACATGGCGAACGTTAGGGGTTTATGATCAACGTAGGCGGTGAACCGGTGCCCCTCGAGGAGGAAACGAAAATGGTGCGTTGAAAGAGAGAGTGCTAACAACTCTCTGTCAAAAACCCTATACTTGCGTTTGTTATCTTGCAGCTTCCGACTGAAAAATGCAAGGGGCTGCCATTCATTCTCCACACGCTGCTCAACCATCGTCCCTACGGCAACATCAGACACATCGGTAGTCAGGGTCACCTGTGTGGTTGAGATCGGGTGGACCAGAAGATTTGCACCCGTGAGAGCTTCCTTGGCTCGTTGAAAGGACTGGGCTCGTTGCGTGGCCCACTCAACCGGGTCATTAGCCTTCTTTTTTCTCAAGGTGCCCTAGAGGGGTTGTAGGAGGTCAGCTGCGTGAGGAAGACACCGGTTGTAAAAATGGATCATGCCCAAAAAACTCCTGCAGGGCCTTAACTGTGGCCGGGCGGGCGAAATCCACCACTGCATGCACTTTGGCGGGTAAGGGAATGGCGCCCTGTGGAGAAATGCGATGCCCCAAGAAATCGATTTTGGACAGACCAAATTGGCACTTCACAGGGTTAACAATAAGGCCGTGCGAATCAAGACGCTTGAAAATCTTAGTTAAATGCGACAGGTGTTACTCCAGTGAAGGGCTGGCCACAAGAATGTCATCTAGATGAACAAATATAAAATCAAGGCCTCGCAAGACTGAGTCCATCAGTCTTTGAAAGGTCTGTGCCGCCCCCTTCAGGCCAAAAGGCATGCGTAGAAATTCAAAGAGGCCAAAGGGGGTAATCAACACAGTTTTTGGCACATTTGTACCGGCATCTGGTGATAACCGCGAACTAGATCTACTTTAGAAAAGATCACGGCGCCGGCCAAACATGCGGAAAAATCTTGAATGTGCGGGATGGGGTAACGGTCATGTGTGGTTATGTTATTAAGCCGACGAAAATCACCGCACGGCCGCCAAGAACCGTCACTTTTGGGCACCATGTGTAATGGTGAGGCCCACGGGCTGTTGGAACGTCTCACGATGCCCAAGCGCTCCATCGTCGCGAACTCCCTAATGGGTTTATTTTGATCGTTCGTCCCTGATTCATTGCTTCTACGGGCGTTGATGGCAGAGGATGGTTAAATCATCAGGAAGCCAGGTGTTGAACAGACAGTAGGTTTAATCTTGAAGACAGCAAAGACATCGCGGTGTCGGCTAAGGAAGAAGCATGGCGAGAGAGAGAAGAAGAACTGGGAGAGCATTTATATATGGCGCACAGGGTGTGACGCGATAGGATGTGACGTAATGTAGATGTGACATCATGTAAGGCAGGGGTGCTCACACTTTTTCAGCATACGAGCTACTAATGATCTACCCATGACAAAAATGCAAAACATAATTTTCAAATGTTTTAAGGATTCTTTGTATGTACACTGTATGTTGATGTACCATGCATAACTGAATAAGCCAATATTGCACAACACACATAATAACTATATATATATATATATATATATATATATATATATATATATATATATATATATATATATATATATATATAATATATATATATATATATATATATATATATATACATAACATAACAAATAACTATTAACATGTAACATTGTAATTACCTGAGGTTACTTTGAGGACTTGCACTGAATTGAATCAGCCAGGGATGCATAGTCCGGACAGTAGCTGCTGACAGCGAGCCTCAAGCACATTTCCAAATGTTCATCATTCATGGTGGAACGGTATTTGGACTTAATGATCTTCATGTAGGAAAAGGCTAACTCACATAAATAAGTGGAGCCGAATAATGCAGTCAAGGAGGTAGCACATTTCCTCATGTTGGGGTACTTTTCCTGCGTGAGTAAGTTACAGAACTGTCCATGAGCCCTGGACTTCAGCAGTGAGAACACTCACAATCTCCGATGTCTTTCCACATTTAACTGTATGTCTTGACAGCTGCAGAGCTTTGATTGAAGATAATATCTCTGCCTTATTTTTAAAGTCTCTGAACAAGGAGTCAGCTGCTTCAACGAATGCTTCTTTTACCATCTCTCCGTCTTGGAAGGACTTATTGTTTTTAAGGATGGCGTGACTCACCCGGAACGATGCTTCGGTGGCGGCTATCGCTTTTGAAGTATGTTGAGTGAAAAATGACTGCTGTCCGGACAACTGGGATTTTAGTTCGTCCACCGTTCTCTTTCTCAGCTGGCTTTTCGGCAGGAAGTCAATGTCGTATTTTCCATGAACAGTCCGAAAATGCCGCTCCACATTTTCCCATTCCGTATGTTTTGCCCCCTTACTTGGTCCCGCTTTCTCACTCATTTTGATCACCATATGTTTTAGCAAGGGCTTAAAATCTGAGGTAATTCGCTGACTAGCTTGTAAATTTTGCTGCGTTTAGCGCCGTTGTTTACGCATGCACGGCGACCTAAAGGTAAAAATTCAGTTGTCATCTGAATGGTTGCCCTGTATGTCAATCAAGTGACGGGACATTTGATAGGCTGACAAATGATTTTTTTTTATGTCACGCTGCAATCGACCAGTACTACCTCCGTGATCGACCAGTAGATCGTGATCGACGTAATGAGCACCCCTGATGTAAGGGAAGGCAGGATATGACGTATCAGGAAGTCCAAAACGTAAACAAAGATTAGAAAGCGATATTTAAAGATGTTCATATAGTGAATTACCCCAACATCTCCCCCTTGACGAACATATCTAACATCGGTGGAGGTGAACAGAAAGAAGAAAGAAAAAATAAAAGAAAATTACAAAATAGAACAATCACAATGGAAACAATCTCAAATTAAAGTCATGTCATTCGCTACAACAGTCAAATCTTAATGGCATCCTGGATGGTGATCACCAGGACGACGAGGAGGAACGAAATTGTTGCACTTGTCACAAGCAGGCCCCAGGGTGTGATACGGATGAGCTGGTGACTGGGAATTTGGGTGTGATCTGTCGACGCGGCTTCAGTGACGTGTATCGGGAATCTTCTTGACGAACGATATCCTCGCGAATCCAGATGCGGCCTGTGGCTGCTGAGACTGCTAGCAGCTCCGCAACCGGCCCATCCCACGTTTGTGTGGTCCACATAATTCTCTTCAGACCGCATGCTCCGTCCTGTGGAGATCAAAAGAAGACTTGTTCCAGGTAACATGTCGAAAGGATGGTTTCATTCTATACATCACACTGTCTTGGTGTTTCTTTCCCTATCAAAGTCTGTCTCATCGTTTAGGCTCTGAAATGCATTCTCTCACAGAAATGGCAATAAATCATTGTTAGATTGGATTGGATTTGCCTTTATTAGTCTCGCAGTGGAGAAATTTACATTCACCGCAGCAAAGTTATGAAAGGAATGAAAGTAGAAAAACAAAATACATGAGCTGCTGGAAAGGCAGCGACTGTCGCGGCGCCGTCTTGAAGTCAAAATGATAATTGTTGTTATTGGTTAGTACATTGTTAGCCAACATCACTCATGACCAAAAGTGAAAATTTTGGTAATGAGGATCTGAGCTATCGTCACTCCCCCCTGTTGAGACATGAAAAGTCTCAATTTGCCAACTGGGAACGTGTTTGCGTGGAAAACACGATCCATCTTTGACATTGCACAGATTATCAATTTGTATAAAACCATTTGTCAATCATTGTTCCAAAAATTTGGAGGCCAAATTTTGGCATGTCGCCACATTGCTTGGGTGGAGGACAGCCTTCCACAATTCGTTAGAATCAGAATCAGAATCAGAATCAGAATCAGAATCAGAATCAGAATCAGAATCAGAATCAGAATCAGAATCAGAATACATTTATTCGTCCCGCAATGGGGAAATTTGCAGTCCACAGCAGCAATTGAAGAGGGATGGGGTTGGGGTGGGAGTGAAAGGATAGAAAACAAGATATTCTAAGCATAACAAAATAAAAATGTCAACTGTATACTGTGCAAATGTAGATGTGCAAAAACCGTTCTATAAACAAGACTGTACATAGTGCAGAATCAAGAAATGCATTTAGATATATTGCAACAACCCATATTTACAAGTGTCCAGTTTTTTTTTTTTTTTTTTTTTTTTTTTTCACATGTGATCATTGGGAATTGTGAAGCCTGACAGCAGTCGGTAGGAACGAGCGGCGGTACCTCTCCTTCTTGCAGCGCGGGTGTCATAGTCTCTGGCTAAAGGAGCTACCCAGTGCTGTCAGGGTGGGCAGGAGGAGGTGGGAGGGGCTGTCCGTCATAGCTTTTAGTTTAGCTAGCGTCCGTCTGTTGCCCACCTCCTCTAGAGAGTCCAGCGAGCAGCCCACGACAGAACTGGCCCGCTTGACAAAGCGCTCCAGTCTTTTTCTGTCTCGGGTGGTGATGCTGCCTGACCAGCAGACAATGCCATAGTGGATGGCTGATGCCACCACAGAGTCATAGAAAGTCTTTAGGAGTGACCCCTGATCTCCAAAAGACCTCAGTTTCCTGAGGAGGAAGAGGCGACTCTGTCCCTTTTTGATTAGGGCATCCGTGTTTGTTGTCCAGTCCAGTTTATTGTTGAGAGTAACACCCAGGTACTTGTAGGAGGTCACCCTCTCAATGTCCGAACCCTGGATGTTCAATGGTGCAGGTGACGATTGTTTCCTGCAGAAATCCACCACCAGCTCCTTGGTTTTGCCTTTGTTGATCTGGAGGTGATTCTGCTGACACCAGTCCACAAAGTCCTTTGTCAGTCCCCTGTACTCCCTATCGTCTCCCTCTGTAATGAGGCCGACAATAGCTGAGTCGTCAGAGAACTTCTGAAGGTGGCAGGTTGGGGTGTTGTAGTTGAAGTCCGAGGTGTAGAGGGTGAAGAGGAATGGAGCCAGGACTGTTCCCTGCGGCGCTCCGGTGCTGCAGAGAAGCCTGCCCGACTCACAGTTCTTTACTCTCACGTACTGTGGCCTGTTTGTGAGGTAATCTGTAATCCAGGATGTGAGGTGATGGTCGACTCCGGCATGCTGCAGCTTGTCCCCCAGTAGACTTGGCTGGATGGTGTTGAAGGCACTGGAGAAATCGAAGAATGTGATCCTCACCGTGCTCCCAGCATTCTCCAGGTGCAGCAACGCCGTATGGAGGAGGTAGATGATGGCATCCTCCACACCGATGCTGGGCTGGTAGGCAAACTGCAGTGGGTCCAGCGATGAGCTTGCCAGCGGTCGCAGGTGGGCGAGGACGAGTCTCTCCAGCGTCTTAATCAGGTGAGACGTCAGCGCCACCGGTCTGTAGCTGTTGAGCTCTTTGGGGTTGGCAATCTTGGGCACTGGGACCAGGCATGACGTTTTCCACAGCTGTGGAACTCTGCCCAGCTTCAGGCTCAGGTTGAACAAGTGCTGGACAATGTCACACAGCTGGTCGGAGCAGGTCTTGAGGAGTCGGGAACTGATGTCATCCGGACCTGCTGCCTTCCTCACCTGCATCCTCCTCAGTTGGTTCCTCACCTGCGCAGTTGTGACAGACAGGCAGGAACCAGGAGGCAGAGTGGCGGCTGAGGGTGTGGCAACGGTTGGGAGGGCAGATGTTGGTTGTGGAAAGCTGGTCGTGAGAGGGGGCAGGGAGGGTAAGGCCACAGTGAGAGTTGGTGCAGGTGCAGCTACAGGTGAAGTTGACGGTGGGCCGGGGGCGGCTGGCGTCTTGTCAAACCGATTGAAAAAGCGGTTGAGTTCATCTGCCCAGTCCTTGTCTTTTTCGTTCAATGTCACTGGGCTTTTGTGGCCTGAGATGTTTTTCAGGCCCTTCCAGACACCAGCGACATTGCTGGCTTGCAGCTGCTCCTCCATTTTCATCCTGTAGGCCTTCTTCCCCTCTCTGATCTTCCTCCTCAGTTGGATCTGCACGGCCTTCAGTTCCTCTCTGTTGCCCGACACAAAAGCCCTTTTCTTCTCCTTCAGGAGGACTTTTATGTCGGGATTAATCCATGGTTTGTTGTTGGCAAAACACCGCACAGTCCTGGTGGGTACGGTGTTTTGTTCACAAAAGTTAATGTAGTCTGTGATGGTGTTGGTGAGTGAGTCAATGTCTTCCCCATGAATCTCAGTAAAGAGCTCCCACCTGGTTGAATCAAAAAGCGAATGACATGACTTTAATTTGAGCACAGGTTGACATGGTCAGCAACATTATGGCAATCTGCGTAAATGGTCATCATACTCGCCTTTTGTCATTCAGTTGGAGGGCACCAGTTGTCAGTCAGTTTCGCTTCTGGAGAGGACATCCATTCGCGCAACCCACCTTCATCTCCGGTCACCCTGGCACGGATGCACCAGGAGTTTGAAGAATCTCCTTCTCCCAATTCTGAAAGAAGCTGGTTCGCGTGGAAGCCCTATACAATATAATAACTGATTCCGCCTGAATCTCTGACTGACACCGGCCCCCACTCCACATCTCCGTCAATGTCATTCTTAACGGTGAGAAATTCCTTTAATGTGCACTGCAGTCAATTACTTTAATGTGCACTGCATCCAATTCATAATAATAATAATTCGTAATCACTCTCGACAGGTTACCCTCACATCACCAACGTTGAATATCTTTTGGTCGATCAAGCCTAATTGTCACAATTTGTCGCTCGCTAGATGGTTGGATGAGAAATATTTGCAAAAAATAATAATTGTCATGCATTTGAATAAATGCCAAACACTATACTTTTGGAAATCAAAACCATTATCAATAGGGGCTCTGTCATCGATCCCAAATCATCAGTTGGGTGTGCCAAACTCTAGATGTGCAGGTGCATCACACCTGCCGTTGCGGCTTTCCTTTGTCGGATCTCCTATGACAATTGAAACAGAGATTAAATTTTGTTTCCAAAAACATCAAGAATCTAAATGCAGAATACAATTCTACAACTGTGATTCAGCAGCGTCTGCGCCTAGAAAATCACAGGAAGGGTGGATGCAAATGGCTTGTGCATCTCACAGTTCATCAATTCGTCCTGCAAATCGAAGAATTTCTCAACCACCATCCCAGCTCTGTCTGTGAATTGTTGCGGTCCACATCATCTGCATGAAAAGCATAATGAAAAAAAGTTTAGTCATCAAATTTTGCAATTCAATCTTGTCCTCTTCAAATTAATTAGAAAATAGAAACTAATAAAGGTGAATCCAATCAAATTCAATTTGTATATCGTATGTATGAATCTATCTGGCGGCCCGGTAGTCGAGTGGTTCGTACACCGGCTTCACAGTGCAGAGGTCGCCGGTTCACGTCCCGGTCCGGCCTCCCTGTGTGGAGTTTGCATGTTCTCCCCGGACCCGCGTGGGTTTTCTCCGGGTCCTCCGGTTTCCTCCCACACTCCAAAAACATGCATGGCAGGCAGATTGACCACTCCAAATTGTCCCTAGGCGTGAGTGTGAGAGTGACTGTTGTACGTCTTTGTGTGCCCTGCGATTGGCTGGCAACCAATTCAGGGTGTCCCCCGACTCGTGCCCAAAGACAGCTGAGATAGGCTCCAGCAACCCCCGCGACCCTAATGAGCAATAAGCGGTACGGATAATGAGATGAGATGAGATGTATGAATCTAATCATCTGTTCTTTGACTTCAGGGGGATGACAATTGTCAGGTCAAAACAAGTGTAATGATCATGTCACAATCATTATCTTAAAAAATCTATAAGCTTTTATTTTATGAAAAGTCCAACGATATCAACTGGTGAATCTCTTTAAAGTAATTAATCACCAGCAACATTTACCTTGCCAATTCCATCCAATTCAAGATAAATGTTCTTGTCATTTAGCCTTATTTACTGTGTAAATAACTTTGGCTTCTTTCAAATGGCTTAATCAAGCCATATACAAAACAAAGTTTATCTCAATCTAACAAAACTAATCCTATAATTTTATAAATTCAATCTAACAAAAATACTTTACTTTTGCCTTCGAATTCACTCATGTTCGGCTTCTGTTTATTCATTTGTTTGTTGGCTTATTTATTTGTTCACTCAGTCTTATTTGCCTGCCTATTTAATTTAGTTTTTTGTTTCAAGTGGAGGGTATTCATCAAAGAGCTATGGGAAAAACAGTGTTGTGTCATTCATGAAGACGTCGAGCTGGCGGCATGGTTGGGCAGGTTTCCCGATGAGACAGGATAGTCATCTGCACGGCACCCCCGTCGAGTCCTCTTGTAATGACAAGGCAGTCTCTCGTCCTGTGAAGAAGAGAGAACTGGGCGGCAAAATTCCATTTGGCAACAACAATGTTTTTTGCACAATATGTTTGTGAATGTTAACGCAAACCTTATTCATTCTATTTCCGTTTATCTACCTATTCGGCGAACTAATCAATTTGCGATCCTAGAATCGCAGTGTCGGCTAAGGAGGAAGCATGGTGAGAGAGAGAAGAAGAACTGGGAGAGCATTTATATATGGCGCACAGGGTGTAGGGATAGGATGTGACGTAATGCAGATGCTACATCATGTAAGGGAAGGCAGGATATGACGTGCAAGGAAGTCCAAAACGTAAACAAAGATTAGAAAGCGATGTTTAAAGATGTTTGTATAGCGAATTACCCCAACACTCCCCTTTCGCCATTGCCAATTTTGCCGCGTTGAGGCGACGAGCGCGGGAAAAAACTGGCGGGCTGACCGTGGGGACGAAATGCTCTACCCCAGAAGTGTCAAAGTCATTTTTTGCCGCGGGCCACATTGTAGTCATGGTTTCCTCTCGAGGGCCGTTATGAATTTGGGGAACCCATTAGAATGTTTAAATCCCTTCAAATATTACATATAGAGCACACAGCAAATTCATGAATAACTCGTTTTCAAATCTGAAGTCAAGAATAATGACTTTTATTGTGGTTGACATCCAAAAATATGAAATTTTGGCTCAGATTTTAGGAATCATCATGGAATTTAATAAGTTTGATTTGCTTTCGCGGGCCGAAAAAAAATATGTGGCGGGCCGGATTTGGCCCGCGGGCCTTGACTTTGACACCTGTGCTCTACCCCGTGTTTCGTATCGCAATTGGAAAAGGCGGGGGTAGTTAACGACGGGAAATCGGTCAGCAGAGTTTCATAAACGTTACCTGACGTTAAATAATTTCCGTGTGTTAATGCTCCAAGCCCTCCAGCTTCACACGGGAAAGTCGCGAAAGAGATGGTGTCAATCAAACGACGGTTAGCAATGTCCACAAGTAGTCCGTGAGCACATAAAAAATCCACGCCGGAACTGTGATCGAGGCAACTGTTGGGGTAATTCGCTATATGAACATCTTGAAACATCAGTTTGTTGTTCTTGGACTTCCTGATACGTCATATCCTGCCTGCCTTTACATGATGTCACATCCTATTACGTCACATCATATTCCGACACATCCTGTCCGCCTTAAATAAATGCTCTCCCAGCGTGTCTATCTTTCTCTCTTTCTCTCTGTCTCTTAACCGACCTCACAATGTCCCTGCTGTCTACAAGATTAAAATAATTTATTCTGTTCAACACCTGGCTTCCTGCTGATTTCACCATCCCACTTCTAACACCCTGAAGAGCGATGAACCAGGAACGAACGATCACTTTTAACCCATCATTATTGGTGCCGAAACCCGGGAGCTAGCGGATCGGCGTCGAGAGGGGGGAGTAGGCCCCACATCTTCCAGAGGACAAAGCCTCTTTCCTTTGAGTGGGGCCGCCTCTCTTCTTGATGCTCGTCGCTCAGGATTGCTTTAACGGGTGAGTGTCACCGGCATGCAGCTATGTTTGATGAATGGATTGCATAATAATTGTTTTTTGGGCCAAGGAATTCTGATTACGGTTGATCTGCGATTGATGGGCTTGTAGGCAGGTGAACGTAGTATAGTGGATCAGTTTGAGCCGAGCCCTGTGGGCGTAGATTTTCTGTCATAGACTCGTAAGGCCTGTACGGATTATGAGTCGAATACCGCGCGCCTGGCAGACCAGAGTTCATAAAACCAGGGGTCACGCGCGAGATGCAAATGTGTACCGCACACAAAATTTGCAGATATGATTTGCTTGTGTGCCAGCAGAGAAGTGCAGCAGGAGAAGAAGCTGTGCTCAACGCGCAAAATTTTTGTGCCATATGCCACATGAATTGGTGCCCATGCTGGTGTTAAGGGACATGCCAAAATTTGGACTCCAAATTTAAGAGCAGCGATTGACAAATGGTGCTTTGCAAATTGATACATCTGCGAAACGGGTCGTGCTTTCCACGCAAGCACCCAGTTGGCAAATTGAGACTTTTCATGTCTCAACAAGTGGGAGTGACAATAAATAGCTCAAATCCCCATTACAAAAATTTTCACTTTTGGTAATGAGTGCAGTTGGCTGCATCATCGTTCCTCAAGAAAGTTTGTGCCCTCCAGGAATGCATACTCACTAACCACTAACATTTACTAACCAACTAACATCTAACAATGATTTGCTGTCATTTCTGTGAGAGAATGCATTGCATAGCCTTAACAATGAGACAGACTTTGATAGGGAAAGAAACGCCCAGAAAATGTGTGATGTGTAGAATGAGAAAACATCCTGTCGACATGTGACCTCCCGCAAATCTTCTTTTTGTTCTGCACAGAACGAGGCTACGGTCTGAAGAGAAGGACGTGGGCCACACCAACGTGGGATGGACTGTTCGCAGAGCTGCTAGCCATCTTAGCAGCCACAAGCATCATCTGGTTTCGCGAGGACATCCTTCGGCAAGGAGATTCCCGATGCACATCACTGGAGCCGAGTCGAGAGATCACACCCTTTTCCCAGTCACCCGCTCATCCGTATTACACCCTGGGGCCTGCTTGCGATAAATGCTACAAACAATTTCGTTCCCCCTCGTCGTCCTAGTGATCACCATCCAGGATGCCGTGAAGATTTGACTGTTGTAGCGAGTGACATGACTTTAATTAGAGATTGTTTTCATTGTGATTGATTTATTTTGTGATTTTCTTTTGTTTTTCTCTCTTCTTTCTATTGACCTACACCGATGTTAGATATGTTCGTCAGGGGGGATATGTTGTGGTAATTCGCTATACGAACATCTTTAAATATCTTTTTGCATCGTTTTGTTCTTGCTTGGACTTCCTGATACGTCATATCCTGCCTGCCTTTACATGACGTCACATCCTATTACATCACATCCTATTCCGTCACATCCTGTCCGTGCTCTCCCAAGCCAGGTGTTGAACAGTATAAGTTATTTCAATCTTGTAGACAGCAGGGACATTGTGAAGTCGGTTGAGGAGAGAAAGAGAGGAAGAGAGAATCATAGACACGCTGGGAGAGCATCACCAAGTTGAGGTGATCTGTGAAGGATTGAATTTCTTGTTTTATAATTATGACAAAAGTATCGTCCACATATGTGAACCAGTGTCTCGGTTTTGTCCCCGGGAAGGATGCGAGGGCCTGTTTCTCGATCTCCTCCATGTACGGATTAGCCACTGTGGGTGAAACTGGTCAGCCCATAGCAAAACAAGAAATTCAATCCTTCACAGATAACCTCAACTCGGTAGACATCACATTAAATTTACTCGTGAGGACATTAAAGAGAACCAATTAGCCTTTTTGCATTGTAAAGTAATTATAAAAGAGCACAGAGCGCTAAAAACATAAGTCTTTAGGAAGGCTACGCACACTCACCAATACTTTTTGATTCTAACCACCCTTTACAACACAAACTAGGAGTTATCAGAACCCTCCAGCATAGGGCTAAACTAATACCAACAAGCGTTGAAGGTAGAGAAAAGGAGTCAAAACATATCAGGAGAGCACTCACAAACTGTGGGTACCCTCAGTGGTCATTTAACAAATGTCAGAAAGAAAGAATAGGGAATGAAACCAAAAATTCTGAAGATACAAAAAGGAGAGGAGTAGCAGTACCTTACATTGCAGGAGTTTCTGAAAAACTACAAAGAGTCCTTTGGCAACACAAAATTCCGACTTATTTCAAACCGATAAATACTTTAAGGCAAAAATTAGTGCATCCAAAAGATAGGCTGCCAAATGAAAAACAAAGTAATGTTGTTTATTCAATACATTGTAAGAATGAAAATTGTAAAGAGCAGTACATTGGGGAGACTCAACAAATTCTCAAAAAATACGTTATCAACATTGCAGGAATAATACGAGTGGGCCTCAATCAGCAGTACATATGCACCTTAAAGTTAGCAACCACTCATTTGACGACAATGAGGTTAAAATCTTAGCGAAAGAACATAGATGGTTTGAGAGGGGAATAAAAGAAGGGATTTTCATAAAACAACTAAATCCTTCATTAAACCGACAGGGTGGGGTGAGGTTCAATTTGGATCGTTCACACAATAGCCTGCTTAGGCAATATGAGATTATTAATTCTGATCAGGTGATACCGGTGGAAGTGGGGCAATCAGGCCAGTCGTTTGTCAGAACAATAGGAACAATCAGTGAAGCTGCAGGGAGTAGTCCTCTGCTCCCCCCCCAACCTGGGAGCAGAGACCTGTCATAGCAGGGTCCGGCACCGCCATGTCTGCACAATAGGGATATATATAGGGCCTAAACTACCAGTAAGACTTTAGTTTGCTGACGAAGTTTCTTGGATAAGAAGCGAAACTTCCGACAACTTCCGAGTACAGATGACGGCTGAAGAAACCTTTTCATCAATGGACCACTCCTGTACGACTGAGAGCTTACACAGACGTTAAGTCCAACAGGTGTACTATATGCAAAGATGGTTGATTTGCAAAGTCGCATTGACTAATCTCCAGACTTGAGGATGTAAATTCCTGGAGCTCAAACAAAAATTAGGGCCGCACAAGAAAGACGGCCGTTTGGCTATTAGCTTCAATAGCACCTACCTACTGCAATTAATAAATTAATTATGAGTGTTCATTTATTTTTATCCCATTGCGTTCTCCTAATCATACATAGCACACCAAAGCGGAGCCATTCAGATACACAATGCAAATGGAATACATACTTTTTGTGTCACAGTGAGCTAAACTCAAACAGTCAACAGCTGTTTTTATCTCCACAATTTTTTTTAAGGTAGGAGCTCAGCATACTTGTCGCAGATACTGCGACCGGTATGCTCAATCGAGCTAGCTAGCTAACGATCGGACTAGCTAGCTGTCACGGTTTGCGAGGTGGTGATGGCGGGTGCGGATCCCAAAAAGCAGGCAGGAGGGAGCAGGAGGTTGTTTGACAAATTGTATTAAAATAAAGTCAGCAAGAACAAAATGTAAAACATCAAAATCATCTGAATGGAAAAAATACAAAGTAGCAAAAGAAGACCAAAAGTAAAAGTCCGCCAAGGTTAAACAAACACATACACAATGCATGCAGCAAGCAAGCAGCAAACAATGAACCGACACCGGATGGTCGTGCCGGGTGTCCTTTTAAGTGACAGTGATTATAATGACCAGCACCTGCGAGGCTGCCGGCAGGGCTGACGTCGCTACCCGTTGGTCGCCAATCTGATCGGGACGACCAGCACCTGTGCAGGTGCAGGCGGGGCCGACAGCGCCCCCCGTTGGTCGCCAATCAGATCATGACAGTACCCCCCTTCAAGGGGCTGCTTCCAGAAGTCCCAACAGTCTCCCAAAAGGTCCACTCGCCAGGGAACGGTCGGTGGAGAGGGCAACCGCTGCCTCTCCAGCATACGACGGGCGGCGGCCTGATGGGAACGGGACTCGGCCTGGGGTGGACGAAGACGCAGCACGGATCGTCGTGGGCGTGAGTGTGATCCCTCTCGCACGTTCACGCGATGGCGCATGGCTCAACGTGGACGTCGAACCGCCAGGCGCAGAATGGCACCCCGTACGGCCGTATGGGACCAGGTCTCGGCCGGAAGCCGACATGGGCGTAAACTGCCCGGCACCGGGGGAATGAGACCAGTCTAGAGCCGCTCCGGGATCCAGCGGTGAGTGGGGTCTCGGACTGACGTTGACGCGGACGTTGCACGGCTCGTCGTGGATGAGACTCAATTCGTCATGCACGACGACAGCGTGGCTGGACGTGGGCGTGCACTGCCAGTCACCCTGTGTCACCCTGGACAGCCACCTGGAAGGAGGTCTCGGCCGGACGTTTACGTTTACGTTGACGTTACGGCTCGTCGAGTGACGCAATTCAAACTCGACGAGGCTCGGGCTAACGTGGACGTAGCATTGCCAGGCACAGGGTGGAAATGAGACGGGTCCGATGTACCTGCGGGATCCGATGGTTGGTCGGTTCATTCTGTCTCGGTTTGCGAGGTGGTGAAGGTGGGTGCGGATCCCAAAAAGCAGGCAGGATGGTGCAGGAGGTTGTTTGACAAATTGTATTGTAATTGTATTATTAAGTGTATTATTAGGAACAAAATGTAAAACATCAAAATCACCTGAATGGAAAAACAATGCAAAGTAGCAAAAGAAGACCAAGAGTAAAAGTCCGCCAAGGTTAAACAAACACATACACAATGCATGCCGCAAACAAGCAGCAAACAATGAACCGACACCGGATGGTCGTGCCGGGTGTCCTTTTAAGAGACAGTGATTATAACGACCAGCAACTGCGAGGCTGTCGGAAGGGCTGACGTCGCTACCCGTTGGTCGCCAATCTGATCGGGACGACCAGCACCTGTGCAGGTGCAGGCGGGGCCGACAGCGCCCCCCGTTGGTCGCCAACCAGACCCTGACAGTAGCGATCAAGCTAGCTAGCGATCATGCTCTCTTTCTATTTAGCTATGTGGCTATTCCCTTACACCGCCATCGATCAAGTTAAGGCCCGGGGGCCAAATCTGGCCCGCCACATCATTTTATTCGGCCCGTGAAAGCAAATCAAATTTGTGAAATTTAATGGTGCTTGCAAAAATCCGAACCAAAATTTCAAATTTTCCCATGTGAACCACAATAACAGTTAATGTTTTTGATTTAAAAGTCTAAAATGAGTTATTCATTCATTTGTTGTGTGCTCTACATGTAACTTGTGAAAGGAATGAAACATTCTAATGGCTTCCCCAAATTTATAACGCCCCCCTAGATAATAATAATAATAATAATAATAATAATAATAATAATAATAATAATAATAATAATAATAATAATAATAATAATAATAACAATAACAATACATTTCATTATAAGCACCTTTCAAAGCTCTCAAGGACACTTGACAGTCACAGACAAGCATAGGTACTATAATAAATAAAATACAATCACAAATAGAATACAATAAATAAAAATACTAAGTTATACAGTTATACAGCTATAAAGAGAAACAAGAGAAAGAGCTACACAGAAAATGTGATTCTAAATAGGTGGGTTTTGATATGGGATTTGAAGGTGGGAAGAGAATCGATGTTACGACTGTTGGGAGGAATCAGAGCTACAATGTGGGCCGCTCCAAAAAAATAACTGACACCTTTGGTATTCGGAATCGCTTAAAAAGTTAAAAGAACATTTCATAACAGCCTTGGTTTGAAGAAAAGCCTTTATTTCCTCTTTGCATTAGCATGCTTGCGCCTGGTGAAGGAAGCAGACGTTCAGAGAACCAAACGTGTCGAGACACAGTGAGAGAGAGAAAGACTTGAGTCCATCTACTGTTGCTCTGTCCGGTCGATGTGAGGAAAGCATTCAGTTTTTTTTTTTTTTTTCAGTTTGGGTCAAGCCTAGTGCTGGATTCTCCGGATGGACTGCACCTGGTTGGTGTGAGCCTGGGTGCTGTACTCGTTGTAGTTTTTGTACTCGCCTTGGTGTCGATCTCGCTCCAGAATGTACTGGTAACCACGGTAACCGGGGAACTGGTAGGCCACCCAACTGTCTCACACACACACACATATTTAATCTTGATTAATTTTAGCCAGCGAATGAAAGGGAAGAAAAAGTCAGCAATTTACGCCGTTGTGGGCGTGAACACATGACTTAATTTGCTGCCAATCAAAGCGTTTCATTTCTTGTAAATGTAGGACATCGCTGTGTGATATAAGACACATCAAAATGTCCGTGACCTGACCATTGTTATTGATCTTATGTTTTGGGCTGTTATGGTAACACAAAATGTGCTAATTACCTCATCACATACACAATGAGGTGGAGAAAATTTGTCGCTGACTATAAATGTGTCTATACACAACCCCTACCACTAATTAATTCCAGATTTATTTGTTGAATCATATTTTTTTTTCCTTTTTTAAATGAAGAGTTGTGAAGAACTTACGCTCCGGAGTTCACTTTGATAGACGGCACCTCTTTGGTGCACCAGCCCATAGCTTGTAGGGAAGGACAGTCGTCGCTCATTTCAAATTTACGTCCCTGGAAGTCCTCATTCTCGTACAGGGTGACTTTGCTGTCGCTGTGGTTCTGCAAGAGACGTTTTCAGCAATGGATCAATTACAATTTGGATCTATCGACAGCAGTGCCAGGAGGGCTCCTTTTGTGGTAAGTCAAAGAATCACTTCCTCGCCACGGTTCGGTTGCACGCTAATGCCGAGAAGGAACAAACAAGTAACAGTATAGCAGGTAGTCAATAGCATTTCAAAAAAAAGAAGCGTGAAGCTGTGGTAGTCAATGTTGACATTCACTGTCAAACTAAACATCAAACTAAAAAGAATTACACTTTGTATATTTTGAACAACCACGTGTGGAAAAAATGTAGCATTGAATTTATTTATTTATTTATTTATTTATTTAATTAATGTTATTTGTTAATGTAGATGTTTATTTATTTATTTATATTATTATCATGTATGTATTGTATAGTATGTATTTAATTATTTATACTATTATCATTTATGTACAGTACATGTATTTATTTATTTATTTGTGTTTTTGTTTGTTTATGTGTTTAGTTGTATATTTTATTTATACTATTATTATTTTGTTTTTATGTATTTATTTATTTAGATTATTTAGATGTATTTATATTTACTTATATACATAATTTAAATATTTATAATTACATCAGTATATATTGTATTATATTGTATAGTATTGCATTTTTTATTTATCAATGTATTTATTCATGTGTTTATTTATTTGCTTATTTTTTATTTTAGTGTTCATTAGGTGGTCATTCAAACAACACCAAAATCATTCATTCTGGCACGAAAGGCAATTGATCATTAAAAAATCATCATTAAAAAAAAAACAATGCGAGTGAAATTAAAACTGATTTTACGATTCAATCCAATTCTCATCACACCCCTAACATGCATATCATTGTCAAATGAAACATCAAACTAAAGACAATTACACCTGATGTATTTTGAATGACGAGGCTTATTCGCTATCAATAATTGTTATGGAGGCTATCTGGGAAGTCCAAACAACATGTAAAAGAACAG
The DNA here is from genome assembly GCF_051943395.1 of Hippocampus bargibanti. Classification (NCBI taxonomy): domain Eukaryota; kingdom Metazoa; phylum Chordata; class Actinopteri; order Syngnathiformes; family Syngnathidae; genus Hippocampus; species Hippocampus bargibanti. The sequence goes on from NC_142741.1 coordinate 8,609,057, forward strand.
TAGCGACTTACGGCACACTTGATGGGCCTGAAGGAAAGAACGTGCTCCGTCCTGTAGCTGCTGTTTCCGCTCCAGGCCTCGTAACGAGGGTAGTCACCCTTCTCCAGGATGAACTGCTGGCCCTGGAACTCGGGGTACTCGTACCCCACCCACCTACAAATGGAGCAAGAGTGTTGTGGAGTGTGAGGGTGAGTGTTAAGATGACACTTTGCATTTGTTCGGACAATATGGTGGTGTTTGGGGCTCACAAAGACCCCGTCGTGAACACAGCTGCTTTTTCATTGAAGGGCAGCACAAAGCAAACATTTCATTGTGCCGCAGCTGAAGGCCTGTTATCTGATCGCCAGTCAGTCAGCCATGATGGCTGCCGGCCAGCAGATGCGCGCACGGCCTCGGCGGTTCGTATCTAAGCTAGGTCACGCTTGATGCATGCTAACCAGAAATGTAATAATAATATGCATGCATGCCATTGTTTGGGGGAGCGGTGATGGTTCATCACACAAATTAGATTTTCAAGAAATGTATAGTGAGTTGGACGATGTGAAGTGCATTCGGAGTTCATTTTTCGAATTGGACATTATTAATTAAATATATCATATATGCTTTTTATATTGTATTGTTATACTTTGCACTATGTATGGTTCTTTTTATGCAATTTTTTTTGTGCACTTGTACGGTTCAGTCTTTATTTCTGTCTTTTCAACCTGAAACCCTTTTCAATTTTTCCTGCTGTAGATTGCAAATTTCCCCACTATGGGACGCTTAACAGCTTTCTGATTCTGATGAACAGGGATGTAAAAAATCTACACACCCCCATTTAATTAAAGGCAAGATTTTTTTTGTTATCTAAAAATAAATTAAGAAATGAGCCCGGCATATAAAAACATTTCCCACTGTAGCCCTTAATTCTGTATGTGCTGAAATGATTGTCTTTTTAGTATTTTAAAGGTGGGATGTAAAAAAAATGACATAAATCTATTGGCTTGCTAGCTAGCTTTCTGTCTATTTGTCATTCTATTTTATTTGAGTTACTTCCTGGTTGAGTGAATGCTGGCGCGTGTGGCCGCCGCTACTCACCCACAGAAAAAAGTATCCAGTAACTGTAAAGTTACAGTTTAGAGTTTTGAGGAGTTACAGTTGAGAGTTGTGAAAGGCGCTTAAAAGTGAAACATGTTATTATTATAAATAAAAACAAACAAACAAATAAATAATACAAAAAAATAAATAAACTACTAAATAAATAAATACATGAATAACAACGATTAAATAAAAAATAAAAATAAATAGATAAATAAATAAGTACAATTTACGAACGAGTGAATGAATGAATACAATACAAAAATAAATACATACATACATACATACATACATACATACATACATACATACATGCATGAATGAATTAATAAAGAAAGAAAGAAAGAAAGAAAGAAAGAAAGAAAGAAAGAAAGAAAGAAAGAAAGAAAGAAAGAAAGAAAGAAAGAAAGAAAGAAAGAAAGAAAGAAAAGAAGGAAGGAAAGAAGGAAAGAAGGAAAGAAGGAAAGAAGGAAAGAAGGAAAGAAGGAAGAAAATAAAGAAAGAAAGAAAGAAAGAAAGAAAGAAAGAAAGAAAGAAAGAAAGAAAGAAAGAAAGAAAGAAAGAAAGAAAGAATGAAGAAAGAAAGAAAGAAAGAAAGAAAGAAGAAAGAAAGAAAGAAAGAAAGAAAGAAAGAAAGAAAGAAAGAAAGAAAGAAAGAAAGGAAGGAAAGGAAGGAAGGAAGGAAGGAAGGAAGGAAGGAAGGAAGAAGGAAAGAAGGAAAGAAGGAAGAAAATAAAGAAAGAAAGAAAGAAAGAAAGAAAGAAAGAAAGAAAGAAAGAAAGAAAGAAAGAAAGAAAGAAAAAAAGAAAGAAAGAAAGAAATGAATGACTGAATAAATAAATACATAAATAAATGGAGAAATAAAAAGATGCAAAAATACATAATAAATAAATAGATAAATAACTGCATAAATAAATAAAATCAATAAATCAATAAATAAATAACTAAATAATCAAATACATCAATAAAAAAATACATTAAAAAATAAATAAATAAATGTTTCTTTCACTGTTCATATCTAACTTACTGCGGCTTCCAATTCCAGCTGAAAAAAAAACAATCTCAAATAAAGTTTAACTGTTCGAGTACCCAATTCTTTTATTCTTTTTTTGGGGGCGTGGCGGGTTACATCTCCTCAACCATTGTCTGAGAAGGATATGAAATGAGTTTAACGTGGAAACGCTGCTACCCGGCGTCTTACTTACGGTCCGTTGTCAACCTTAATGGACCGGATCTTGTTGAAACCTCGTTCCATGATGTTCTGGCATTCCAGCATGAACTCGCATCGCTTGCCCTGGAAGTTTTCCTCTTCCCAAACGGTAATCTTGAACTGGCCCATCTGCTCCAACTGCTGAGTGTTCATGGTTGCTGCCGCAGTCTGACAAGGCATCGGACATGAGAATTGAATCGGAGCCACTGGATTAATGGACATCACTCTCACATTTACGACATGTTGAAGGCTCAATTTGACTAACTGCGCATTTTATCAAAATCAAAGATTTTTGTCTTTAAACTCATTCACTGCCAGACAATGTGCAAAAATGTGTCCACTCCAGTGCCAGGGTTTTTGTCATTGTCACTTGAATTCCAGGAAACAGAGACTATATGATTTAGGACTACATCAACATTGAATTCAGCGTAAGAAACCTTAGACACTCTTCTTTCAGCAGAAAAAAAGAGTTAATTCCTAAATTATATGGGTCTGGAGTTATCTGAGCTCGAAATGGGGGTGGCTGTTCAAAATACAATGCAATACATACATATTGGTTTATATAACGCTTTAACAACAGCCATAGCTGTAAGAAAGCGCTATCATGGACAAAAGGGAAATGCAGCCCCCCCGTGGAAGGTAAAAAAAAAACATTGCCAGAGGTCTGACCATCGTCTTATCGGCACCCCAGCAAGAAAACAAAAACCTAATGAAATTTGGGAATGGCACTCCATGTCATATTTTCAGTTGCCGAATAAATTCAGGGATGGCAGTGAATGAGTTAAGGTACAATTTAAAAAAAAAATGTATCATATTTTTTTTCACCAAAAATCTAAAAGTTAAAAGTATCAAACAAGGTAAATACCAAGCCAGGAATTTGTTACTTACACCATCCCAAACATGGATGAATTCTCCCACTGTTATTTAAAAGTCATCACAATGACACTGACTGATCAGAAATATTATTTTTACTCTCATTTGCATAACATTTCTCTCGACAACAGACGAGCATTTTGATTATGACCTGCATTCACAGAGCTGACTCGGTAATCAAATATCTTGACATACTTACAGACGGTACTGAAGTGGGGCAGATCGGGTAAAATCAATGACGGCTTAGAGACCCTCGCTTGCCCCTTTATAAGGCTGAGCCCCCCCTGGACCGTCCGCCCAGCGGCATTGCACACTCAGCAGCCCGGCAGGCCTGACGGAAAGGGCGGCATTAGCCGAGCGCTTTGTGGAGAATACGCGGCACCATTGTCCTCTGAGCCCAACACCCACTTAGTCATCACTATGACTGCCAGGGCTCGCCATACAACCGTAACGCACTGACGTGACATTTTCATTGCTGCCAAAAGAATAGACAGGTTTTTTTGCTCTCTCTCTCTCTCTCTCTCTCTCTCTCTCTCTCTCTCTCTCTCTCTCTCTCTCTCTCTCTCTCTCTCTCTCTCTCTCTTCTCTCTCTCTCTCTCTCTCTCTCTCTCTCTCTCTCTCTCTCTCTCTCTCTATATATATATATATATATATATATATATATATATGAGACCTTGGCTTACGAACTTAATTGGTTCCAGACAGAGTGTGTAAGGCGAAAAGTGGAAAATAGGAAACCATTAAAATGAGAATAATGCATTCCCAGGTCTCCATAAAATATAATTTTCAATTAAATAAGCCTTAAAACTACACACAACATACCTTATTCTATGTATAATAAATGTGCTATTGTATTTTAATGAAAGAAATACTCTGCACTATATAATAAAGTCACTTTATTTGTAATGGTCGTTGAATAGCCTTTTCTGGAACTGTTCAATAAAAGCCTGCACATCAACTCCTGGATGGCCCGCTTCTGCTTGTCCTCTTGAAGGCAAATCAAATCCTCTGTGTTGAGGACTTCATTATGGTCAGCAACAAGCTCCTCGATGTCATCTGCATCCACTTCGAGTCCCGTAGGTGCTGGCAGACCTTTTATTACAACAAAAGGCACGAGTCCGATGATTCCACGGACGGGGAATAAAACGCGACAAAAGAAGGCATGCGGGGCGATCCATCCAGCACATTCGCGATCCCGGAAAGCACCAAACTTACGCCATCGCTGCTAACAATCACCTCGGCAAAGCAAAGTCTTGAACTTGCCAGCACAAGACACAGCGATGCGTCATAATCATGTCATTAGTGACGTGACAGTGACTTGTTGAAATGTCCCAGTATCGGTGATGAGGGGATCAACACGCACATTCGCGATCCCGGAAAGCACCAAACTTACGCAATCACGGAGAACAATCACCTCCGGCAAAGCAAACTGTTGGACTTGCCAGCACAAGCGTCGTAATTTTGTCACTGGTGAGGTGACAGTGACTCGTTGAAATGAAATGAAATGAAATTGAAGTGTCTTCTCCGGCTGGCGGAGGTCGCGAGCGGCGGCCCCGCCCCAGCTGTCAACTCGCACGTGACAATTTCGCTGTCATTAGTCATGTGAAAGCATCGACTAAATAACACCTTTGTGTAAAGCTTTTAGGCAAAGGATGGTAGCAATGGTGAACGGTACCGGGCTCTTTATTTGTAGAATGGTCGTAGAAAGTTAATCTCAGGGAAGTGTCACACAGCGTGAGAGATGTGTCAGGATGAGATTCACATGACGGCCATGGTGTGCATATGTGATGCGACAAACGCACACCGCGTTCGTGTTTCTTAATGATCTCCTTCTTCTCCTCGACGGTGATTATTAGGGGATCATCTTGCATTCATTTCCTAATAGTAAAATTATCTGCAAAAAGCTCCTCTGAGGTAATCGATGCGTGAATTCAGAGAGAGGGGGTGTGGAAAGGTGCGCCGGCTGGAGCGCTGTTCGGTCGTGTGCTTTCGCAGAAGATCCAAAGATCACTCCACCAGATCCGAAGATCACTCCGCCAGCCGTGGTGGGTGTATATCACGAAAAGTAGTGATACTCACGGCGCTGCCACAATGAGTGATGTGTCGTTCGCGAGAGCCTGTTTTCCTAACAAGAAAATGGTGGCCGACTGTTTTGTCCTCTATTCCCCGCCCCCAGTCTTCGGTTAAAGCCACGTGATTGGTCAAGAACGCAGCAGTGAGGGGGGTTAAACATTGAGGTGAGGCAGATGTGACAACCACTTTTGATAGTTTCATTTCTTTTTATCTAGGTTTCCATTTATTTGATCCCCGGGTAACGTGACATAATCGTAACAATATATATAGATATAGATATTATTTTTTTACATGACAATTCCAATGTTGCTTATTCCATACATTTGGGGAAAAAACTCACCGAAAATATTGTTATGATTATGTCACGTTACCCTGGGATCAAATAAATGGAAACCTAGATAAAAAGAAATTAAACTATCAAAATTGGTGGTCACATCTGCCTCACCGTTTGGAAATCTGTGTTCGAACCCCCAAACCTCCGAAGGACAGAGAACGGCTAATCCTTCGTTAGTCTGACATCTAGTGGTCAAATGAATATTTCCGTCACAGCAAATAAAGTGTGTGTGTGTGTGTGCGTGCGTGCGTGTGTGTGTGTGTGTGTGTGTGTGTGTGTGTGTGCGTGTGCGTGTGCGTGTTCGTGCGTGTGTTTGTGTGTGTGTGTGTGTGTGTGTGTGTGTGTGTGTGTGTGTGTGTGTGTGTGTGTGTGTGTGTGTGTGTGTGTGTGTGTGAGAGACACAACAGTTCTGTAACCCATCCATTGTTGTTGAACATGTTTGTGTACATCGAGCAGGTGAGGCTTATGTGGACACAGATGTCATAAGCGGGTGGTCCAAAGCAGACCCCCCCAACCCCCTACCCAAAACACAAACACACACACACACACACTAACACACGTGTACACAAACCAATTTTCCTGTGAAATCCATCGGGTATTTATTTGCATGTGATAAGCATTGAATTCAGTGTTCTATCTTTTTTTTTGGGGGGGGGGGGGTTCTTGGAGGGTGTGGGTGGATCAACTTGAACGCTTGCACATTTACGCTTTCATCATCGCACTTTATTGTGCGACTTGTGCTCGAGGACGTGAGTTAACAGAGCAGAGCAAGCTCTTGTTTCCAAATTACTCGGAACACAATTATTTGAATAGTCAGTGAACGCACCTGCACACACATACAACAGCGTTTGCATACACACATACGTACACACACACACACACACACACACACGTGACTTTTTTTGTCACCGCACCGAATAACCTTCTCCAGGTGGAAGGTTGCCAGGCAACTAATCCAGGTAAGGATGATGCGAATTGGACATCTGCTCCGGACGATATCTGAGCGTGGACGTTCCCGAAACAAAAGCAGCTGGTGGACCCATTTGTCACCTTTTTCGGTATTGGATTGGATTGGATTTGCCTTTATTAGTTTCGCAGTGGAGAAATTTACATTACACAGCAGCAAATTTATGAAAGGAATGAAAGTAGAAAAACAAAATACAGGAGCTGCTGGAAAGGCAACCACTCTCGCGGCGCCATCTTATAATCAATAAAACAAAAAAACTAAATGACAAATAACATTACAACACAAAGACACAGAGAGTTATTCATTCTTCTGTCATGAGCCAGTTGACAGCTGGGCAGGGCCTCCGCTCCCGCCGTACGCCAGCTGCTGTCAATTTCCTCATCACTGACTGTTTGACATTTAAACCCGACGCTGGCACTCACCCAGCGTCGGAAGATACTTCGCCTCGCGCCCTGCCACTTTCATCGTGTAATCAGTACATGATTTGCTTCGCCCGAGGAATGATTCTAGCCACGAACGCGTTTGTTTTATTGCACCGTGTCGTAGGTGGTTCTGCACCCCCGTGTGCCTCTTTGTTTTCTTAGTTAGTGTGGTTGGGTGGATTGCCGCCGCTCACCCACTACCATTGTCATTTAGTCATTCTTTGTTTTGTTCTACAAACTTTTTACCGGGTCCGCGTCTCCTCGGACCCGCGCTTTCTGTTAATAAATCTACTGCCTGCACCAACGCCTCTGTCCTGCTTAGCGATCCACCACCAATCCCTAACGTTCCCGCTCGTCAGCTGCCACTGTCGCCGCCGGATCGTGACAGAATCTTCCGACCAACATGGATCCCGCAGACAGTAACCGTATCTTCTCCATCCTCGCTCAGCAGGCGGAGCAGCTCGGTCAATTGGTGCCCGCCCTCGCGGAGGTCCGCCACGACATCACCCGATTGGCCCAACGGGTAGAAAGACTTGAGACCAGTGGCGCCTCCGCCTCGGGGGCCGTCCCTTGCCAAACTATGAGCCGCAAACCCAACATCCCACACCCCGCCCGTTACGGAGGGGAGCCCGGACGCTGTGCGCAATTCCTGCTGCAGTGCTCCATAGTATTCGAACAACAACCCTCCGTATACACCACTGACGCGGCCAAAGTGTCATATGTTAGCAGCCTGCTTGCCGGACCCGCAGCCGCTTGGGCGTTGGCCGTCTGGGAGCTCCGAGCCTCCTTCCCGGACTTCATCGCCGAGCTACGGCAGGTGTTCCATCACCCGGTGAGTGGGCAGGAAGGAGAGGCCCAGCTGTGGATCTGCCACCAGGGCAACCAATCGGCGGCGGAATATTCAGTCGCCTTCCGTGTTCTGTCAGCCGCCAGCGGGTACGACGACCGTGCCCTGCGGGGGATGTTTCGGCGCGGGCTCAACGCGGTGCTGAAGGACGAACTGGCCACCCGCGACGAGTGCTCCAGCCTTCGCGAGCTGCTCTCCCTCACGCTGCAGCTGGACAACCGGATGCGAGAAAGGGCCCGGGAGCGTGCTGCCCAGGCTAATCCCGAGCCGCTGGCAGGGACCCGAGGGGGCGGTGCCCGGACCTTTCTGCGTGGGGGGCACGCGGCAGTGGAGTCTATGGAGATGGGGGGGCGAAAGGGCCGCTGCGCGGCAGCCGGAGTGACGCAACACCGGCCTGGGTTGCCAGCTCTGTGGGAAGTTGGGTCACCGAGCCCTGGACTGTCCTAGTTGGGGGCTTCCCTGGAAAGCCCTCCAGTGACTGTAAGTTGCCCCGTCCTCCCAAACTACGGCTCCCTTTAAGGTCCGCGGGTGGGTTCACGTCCCGGAGACTTGAGCTGGATGCCGTAATACACGGTCCCACCAGGACCATGTCTGTTCGGGCCCTAGTGGATTCGGGGGCCGAGGGCTGTTTCATAGACCCGCGCATCGTGTCTGCGTTGGGTTGTCGGCTTGTCCAGCTGGGGGCGAGTCGGAGCGTACTCGATCTCGACGGGCGGTTACTCGCCGAGGTTAAGCAAGAAACCGCGCCGCTTCGACTCGTACTCTCGGGCAACCACGTAAAATACCGGCGGTTCTTCGTGATGCCTTCACGCTCGGTTCCCATCGTGCTCGGGTTACCTTGGCTGGGGACCCACAATCCGGACATTTCGTGGGACGGACCTACCATTCAGGGGTGGAACCCCCTCTGCTACGCTCACTGCCTCAGGTCGGCCGCGGGCGGGTCGTCATCGTCTCGCAGCTACCCAGCTGAGGTTAGTAGTTTAGAGGGGGTCCCGCCCTGTTATCACGACCTACGACAGGCGTTCAGCAATGACCGCGCCCTGTCCTTACCACCGCACCGTCCTTATGATTGCGCCATTGACCTCCATCCCCAGTTCTCGTCTTTACAATGTCTCCCAACCCGAACAACAGGCTCTCCGGGACTACATTGACTCTTCACTCGCAGCCAGGCTCATTCGGCCGTCACGGTCACCCTTGGGAGCGGGGTTCTTTTTTAGCGCCAAAAAAGATACATCGCTGCGTCCATGCGTGGACTATCGTGGACTCAACGAAATAACTATCAAGAACAAATACCCGCTCCCATTGATTGACTGCGCCTTCGCGTCCCTCCAGGTCGCGACCGTTTTCACTCGACTGGACCTCCGGAGCACGTACCATCTCATTCGGGTTAAAGAGGGGGATGAGTGGAAGACCGCATTTAAGACGCCTCTGGGACACTTCGAGTAATTGGTTATGCCATTTGGTCTCACCAATGCACCCGCTGTGTTCCAGAATCTGATTAATGACGTCTTGAGGGATTTTCTGAACATTTTCTGTTTTGTATATCTGGATGACATTTTAATTTTTTCAGAATCCCTCGAGGCACATCGCCAGCACGTCCGGCTGGTTCTGCAGCGGCTGCTGCAGAACCGACTATACATCAAAGCCGAGAAATTTGAATTCCACACCTCCTCCTTATCCTTCCTGGGCTTCATCGTGGAGCGGGGGCAGATCCGGGCTGACCCCGCCAAGACCGAAGCGGTGGTAGAATGGCCCACGCCCACCTCTCGCAAGCAACTACAACGCTTCCTGACCTTCGCCAATTTCTACCGCTGCTTCATCCATGACTACAGCCGGAAGGCCCTCCCTCTCACCCAACTCACCTCCACTAAGACCCCGTTCAGGTGCACGGAAAAAGCGGACGCCGCGTTCCGCCTGCTGAAAGGGGCGTTCACTCACCCCCCAGTTCTTCGCCACACAGACCCCAACGCCGCATTCATTGTGGAGGTAGATGCCTCGGACTCAGGAGTTGGGGCGGTACTCTCCCAACGCTCCTCAGTCGACAAGGAGCTCCACCCCTGCGCCTTCTTCTCCCGCCGCCTCAGCCCCGCAGAAGCCAACTACGACATGGGCAACCGGGAGGTGCTCGCCGTCGTATTGGCCCTTCAGGAGTGGAGGCACTGGCTCGAAGGGGCGAAAGAGCCGTTCACCGTGCTTACCGACCACAAAAACTTGGCGGTCATCCGGGCCGCCAACAGGCTGAACGCACGCCAGGCACGGTGGGCGCTCTTCTTAACCCGCTTCTCCTTCACCCTCACCTACTGTCCAGGGACCATAAACACCAAGCCCGACGCCCTCTCGTGGATCCACGAGCCAGCAGCCAAGGAAGACCTCGCGGAACCCATCCTGCCAGATCGTGGGGGCGCTCCAGTGGGAGGTCGAACGGAGGGTCATGGAGTCATTAAGAAGTACCCCGGCTCCTGATAACTGTCCCACAGGTAAACTGTTTGTTCCCCAGTCGCTGCGCTCGGAGGTGCTCCAGAGGGGGCACGCATCCAAGGTGGCGTGTCACCCAGGGGTGAGCCGCACCGAGCACCTCGTCTCCCAGCGATTCTGGTGGCCGTGGCTCCGCGACGACGTGGCGGACTTCGTTAAGGCCTGCCCGTCGTGCGCCTGCGGCAAGGCTTCCCATCAGCCCCGGCAGCTGCCGTCCGCTATCGAGATGGCGACACTATTGGTCAAACGCGTCGTCCGTCTCCACGGGATCCCTGCTGACATCGTGTCGGACCGAGGACCCCAGTTCGTATCCCGGGTCTGGAAGCGTTTCTGCAGGTCCATGGGGGCGCCGGCCAGCCTGTCCTCCGGTTACCATCCACAGTCCAACGGCCAGACCGAGAGGAAGAACCAGGACCTGGAGGCGGCCCTGCGCTGCGTGTGCCTCCATCGTCCTTCGGCCTGGTCCATCCATCTCCCGTGGGTGGAATATGCCCACAACACCCTGGTCTCCTCAGCCACAGGTCGGTCACCGTTTATGTCGGCCTATTGCTACCAGCCGCCGCTCTTTCCCACACAGGAAGGGGAGGTGGAGGTCCCATCAACACAACACCATCGGCGGGCCCATCGTGTATGGAGGGAGACCAGGGCAGCCCTATCACGCACGGCGGCCCGGAACCAGAAGGTTGCGGATCGCCGTCGCCGTCCCGCGCCAGCTTACCAGGTGGGCCAGAAGGTCTGGTTGTCAACAAGGGACCTACGGCTGGCCGGGACCACTCCCAAATTGGGTCCGCGATTCGCGGGCCCCTTCGCAGTGGAGGCCATCATCAACCCGGTCGCGGTCCGACTCCGGCTGCCCGCCTCCATGAAGATCCACCCGGTTTTCCATGTCTCTCTCATCAAACCGTGGAATCCAGCCCCTTGGCCCCTCCTCCCGCCTATCCCCCCCCCCCTGCAGATGGTGGACGGAGGACCGGTCTACGCAGTGCGGGAGATCCTGGATTCTTGGCGCAGGGGAAAGGGCATCCAGTACCTGGTCGACTGGGAGGGCTACGGACCGGAGGATCGTCAATGGGTCCCGCGAGCCTGGAACCTGGACCCATCGCTCCCGTCCAAACCGGGTGGGCCGCCAGGAGGCGTCCGTTGAGGGGGGGGTACTGTCATGAGCCAGTTGACAGCTGGGCGGGGCCTCCGCTCCCGGCGTCCGCCAGCTGCTGTCAATTTCCTCATCACTGACATTTAAACCCGACACTGGCACTCACCCAGCGTCGGAAGATACTTCGCCTCGCGCCCTGCCAGTACTTTGATCGTGTAATCAGTACGTGATTTGTTTCGCCCGAGGAATGATTCTAGCCACGAACGCGTTTTATTGCACCGCATCGTAGGTGGTTCTGCACCCCCGTGTGCCTCTTTGTTTTCTTAGTTAGTGTGGTTGGGTGGATTGCCGCCGCTCACCCACTAGCATTGTCATTTAGTCATTCTTTGTTTTGTTCTACAAACTTTTTACCGGGTCCGCGTCTTCTCGGACCCGCGCTTTCTGTTAATAAATCTACTGCCTGCACCAACGCCTCTGTCCTGCTTAGCGATCCACCACCAATCCCTAACGTTCCCGCTCGTCAGCTGCCACTGTCGCCGCCGGATCGTGACAACTTCAGCACTTTCTGTACACTCTTTGTTTCACACAGCAGTTCCAGATGAAAGAGGAGAGGATCAAAGCGTCTCTTAACCAGTAGATCAGTATCTGGTTTGTTTTATTTTTTTAATTAGCTAGCTTGCTAATCGATAATAATAATAATAATAATAATAATAATAATAATAATAATAATAATAATAATAATAATAATAATAATAATAATAATAATAGTAATGAGTTTTTCTGTAGGTGAGCAGCGGCAGCCACATGCGGAAGCTTTCACTCAACCCGGAAGAAATTCAAATAGATAGAAAGCTAGCTAGCAAGCCAATAGATAGCTAATAGCTAGCCAGGCAGATAGCTAGCCAGCCAGCCAGATAGCTATTGTACAGTATTACAAAAAAAGACAAAGAGGCTTAATACTTATAGAATAGACATAGCACAATATTTCTTACAAATTCTCCATAAACAAAAGTCAAAAGAACAAAATAGAAAAAAGATAGATAGGTAGGTACATAGATAGATAGATAGATAGATAGATAGATAGATAGATAGATAGATAGATAGATAGATAGATAGATAGATAGATAGATAGATAGATAGAGAGAGAGAGAGAGAGAGAGAGAGGGGGGGGGGATGGATGGATGGATGGATAGATAGATAGATAGATAGATAGATAGATAGATAGATAGATAGATAGATAGATAGATAGATAGATAGATAGATAGATAGATAGATAGATAGATAGATAGATAGATAGATAGATAGATAGATAGATAGCAAATCAATAGCGAGGTAGGTAGCCAACGAGATAGCTCGCTAGATAGCCAGATAGCCAGCTAGACAGCTCGATAGCTCAAGTCAGCAACATGATGTCAACAGACCAGGAAGGACCCATTGTCTCAATGAGACATCGTATTATGCCAATCCGAAGCGCACATAGCTACGTCCAACTAAACACCAATCATCATTATCCAAAACCAAAGCTGCTTTGCGTTCATTTTCGCTGCTACGACCGACACTAGGAAAAAAAACGACTTGGTTGGACCAACCAATAGAAAGGGAACAAGCCTCGGGCATTTGCATGACTCTTGATTATCAGTAACTGTCAAATGAAATAGCACAATCCCCCACACACACACACACACACACACACACACACACACACACACACGTACAAATGCACACACGCACCCATTTAGCCTCTGGGACTACTCAGGCAACCATTTGAAGGTCGTAGAGCGAGGCGGTTGCAGTTTTGCAGGCTCCACAAATGCAATCATGTCGCTAGCGTGTAGAAACAGACGGTCGGGTGTTCACGGTGCCGAAACAAAAGGCCATGTCAACGGCCAGGCGATTTTTTTATTTTTAAAAAATACAAACTACAGTAAATATGAAAAAAAATATATACAAATAAATAAATAATAAGAAATAAAAATAAATACAAAATAAAAATAAAATAATAGAATAAAATAAAATAATGGGGTCAAAGTGCACACGTGCCCATTTGGTTATATCATGTTATAAAAAGGCCATACTGTAGTGTTGAACAAAATGTATATTTGTTTTCTATTTGTTGTTGGCAGGGTACGGGGGGGTTACGAGCATCCACATGGGGAGAGAATACTGTAGCTGTAAGCTGTTGGGAAGGTTATCGGCATCACCGTAGCATGATCGGCGGCGACGCTAGGACCAGTTCGGACTACCTGTTGCCAGTCGGCAAGGTAACCGCATGAGGTAACCAGGATACTGACGAGTGTTCGCGCTCCCAGCCTCTCGTTTTAAAACAAATATTGACTGAACAGGAGCAAATAAGCTCTCAGGTAAAGAATGAGGGGGAAGATGGGCTTTGTCACGACGAGCCAGTTCTCGGTGATTAACTTTCATGAGGAAATTTGCTGGCTGGGAATTGAGAAGGTTTCTTCAGTTCAGGCTTCGTCAGTTCGTCAACGAAGCCTTTTGGATAAGAAGCGAAACGCCCGACACCTTCAAAGAAGTACAGATGATGGCTGAAGAAACCTTATCATCGATGGACCACTGCTGTACGACAGAGCTTACACAGACCTAGTTGGGAATTGTTGCTGGGGACGCGGGGGGGGGGGCGTTTACAAAACGAAAGGGATCGTCGCTGATGTTTATTTTTTATTTTTTTGCAATAAACTGTGTGCATAGGAAAAGGGGCAAGGCAGTGTATGCTAATGCTAATGCTATGCAAACATTTTTTTTTGCATTGCCTGGTTGGCTGAAGCACACATTTTTTTGAGACAAAGTTCACAACCAACTGAAGTTGTAGCAACACAGCGGGGGTTGAATCCTTTTTTTCCTGTGAAGGTTTTTCTTAGAAAGCATTATTTTGAAAGGGTCGTCGGCACCGTTGTTGCATCTTGGCTGGTTTACTCGAAGGCTCTGTGTGTTTGAGTTGGCTATTCCTCCCTCAAATTGTCTGTATTTGGCTCAAAATGCTCTTCTTAACCGGAACATCGAAGAGGGAGCATTAAACTCTAACGTTGCTTTATTTTAGAGTTTTGAAAGATTTGATTCGATTTCACTGTTTTTTCATTTTTTCCCCCAAATTGAAACTTTTTTTGAAGACATCTGCATTCATTCCCCCCACTTCTTTCACTTTTTTTGCGAACTCCACCATGCAAAGCAGCTAAGCTAAAGGTTTAAAGGTTCTCCTATATCAGACATGGGCAAACTACGGCCCGCAGGCCACATACGGCCCACTCGGCTTTTTAATCCAGCCCACCGAATTTGTCCAAATTATAGTAAAAACAGTGTCTGAAACTCATGACAAAAAGTTAGCAGACATCAGGGCAGACAACTCTGAAAAGTTGCCTGCCATAATGCTGCCTGCCCTATTTTTCACAACTTGAAACACAGTTAAAATGACTAATCGCAAGAAAAATATTGTTGCAAAGTATATATATTTTTTAAATTAAGGATGTACCTACCACAAATGCTACCTTGCTTAATTTACAGTAAATATCCCTGGCTGAAGATTTTGCTCCAGTTGTCATTTGTCGTCATGGTGCACAATGCAATGTTTGCGTTGCATAATCGGCCACAAGCCACAAAGCGCCTTTCATAACTCTCAAGTACACTTTACAGTCACGGTATAATGTCCGTTTATGTTTTGTAGCATCACAAATTTTGTTAGCTTCTTTTGAATCTTTCTTATGGGCTGAGGTTTTGTGCATCTATTTTGTAAAATTATATGCAAATGCAGGACGTTATAACACTCGGGAAAGTCCGAAGCACGAAGCGGGCTTCTGATTGCCTGCCGTGCCGAGTATGTGTCACATCTCGTCGCCGTCCTGGGCGCGCCCCGCCCCTCCTGTCACCTCCTCCGCTGCTCCCGGGGAGACGGCCCCTCCCATCATCACGCACCTGGGTCCCCACAGCTGATTGTCATTCCCTTGATTGTGCCTTCTGACTATATCTACCGATCGCGCTAGACAGTCGCCGTCGGAGTATTCTGGAAGCTACCCTGCTACTTCCGTGCCGTCAGATCAGCTGTCACCGATCTCGCTCACTCACCTCATCCTGCTGTCATTTTTTCATGCGTGCCTCAGTAAAGACTTATGTTCACGACTATCTGTCTCGCCGTGTATTTTGGATCCGCACTCCCCGCTTTCCTTTCGTCACTCGAGCCCAGCCCTCGAGCCTCAAGTGACGTGACATAATACTCCGACCAACTATGGATCCCGCCGGCGAAGACAGATTTCTCGCCGCCCTCACCGAGCAAACGGAGCGTTCGAGCCAGCTGGCCCGAGCCATCGCGGAAATCAGCCAAATTACCACCATGCTGGCTCAACGCTTCGAGGCGGCTGAGGCACGCATTTCCGCACTCACGGCTAAGCCTTCCCCGCCCGTGAGTAGGCACGCTCCTCAATTTCCTCTTCCCTCCCGCTACGCAGGCGAAACCGGGCGCTGCGCTCAGTTTTTAATGCAGTGCACGCTCGTGTTTGAGCAACACCCATACGCCTGCGTTAGCGATGAGGCGAAGGTAGCCTTCATCACCAGCCTGCTCACGGGAGAAGCCGAGACGTGGGTGCTGGCCATCCGCGAGTCCCGACCGGAGCTGCGCACCTCGTACACGGACTTCGTCGCCGAGTTACGCCGGGTTTTCCATCATCCGGTGACGGAGTCCGAAGCTGAGGGGAGATTACTGGACTGCGTCCAAGGGGCCCGTTCAGCCGCGGAATACGCCGTCGACTTCCGCATCCAGGCCGCTGGCAGCGGCTACGGCGACCGAGCATTGAGGGGGGTGTTTCGTCGCGGATTGAACACCGATCTCAAGGACGAGTTGGCTACCCGCGACGCTGGCACCACCTTCGACGACCTGGTTGCCATAGTCATCGGCCTGGATCACCGACTTCGAGAGCGACAGAGGCAGCAGCGCGGCCGGCGCCTCGACGAGCCCCGAAGGTCTACAACACCTGGCGGCGAGCGTGTGCAGCGCCTGGAGGAATCCCCCGAACCCATGATCCTCGGGGGAAGGAACGACCACACTACCCCGGGGCTCGTCGCACCCAAGGCCCCCAGGCGAAGACCTCAGGTCCACGCAAGTCCCCGTCAAGACGGCGACCACAGCGACCTCTGGAGGTCAAATCCACGACCCCCGTTACGCGGTTGGAGCTGGACAGCGAATTAATCGGCCCGTCCAGCTCCCAAACCGTGCGGGCCCTAGTGGACTCGGGGGCCGACGGGTGCATCATTGACCCCCAGCTGGCGGACTCGTTGGGCTGCTAGCTGATCGATCTCCACCCCCCAAAGGAGATGGTCGACCTGGACGGCAGACTGTTAGCCCGAGTCAACCACCTCACGGCCCCGCTCAAACTCCGGGTCGCGGGGAACCACGTCGAGCACCGCCAATTTTTAGTTATGCCCTCCCGGAATGCGCCGTTGGTATTGGGTCTCCCCTGGCTCAATACCCACGACCCGTCAATCTCCTGGGAGGGTCCCACCATTCAGGGCTGGAGCCCCTACTGCTACGCCAACTGCCTACGGTCGGCTACGGCAGGGCGAGACGCCTCCCGCGGTGGACCGCCTGAGGCCATCTGCCTCAAGGGCGTGCCACACTGCTACCACGACCTGCGGGAGGTGTTCAGCAAGGACAACGCCCAATCCCTGCCGCCCCACCGACCGTATGACTGTGCTATTGACTTGCAGCCAGGGGCTCCATTACCGGACTCCAGACTTTTCCACATCTCACAACCGGAACGGGAAGCCCTGAGCACTTACATAGACTCCTCCCTCGCGGCGGGACTCATTCGGCCGTCACGGTCTCCGCTGGGCGCAGGGTTCTTCTTTATTGACAAGAAGGACGGAACCCTGCGTCCGTGTGTCGATTATCGGAGTCTGAACGACATCACCATCCGTAACAAATACCCCCTCCCCCTCATGGACTCAGCCTTCACGCCCCTTCAATCAGTAACCATTTTTTCCAAATTAGACCTCCGTAGCGCGTACCACTTGGTCCGCATCCAGGAGGGGGATGAATGGAAAACTGCATTTAAGACACCGTTAGGACATTTTGAATATCTGGTGATGCCGTTCGGACTCACGAACGCGCCCGCCGTCTTCCAAAATTTGATCAATGATGTGCTCAGGGACTTCCTCAATGTTTTTGTTTTTGTTTATCTTGACGATATTCTCATCTTTTCTCGTTCCGCAGAGGAGCACCGGCAACACGTCCGACGGGTCCTGGCGCGGTTCCTGCAAAACCGGCTCTATGTGAAGGCAGAGAAGTGTGAGTTCCATGTCCGCTCTCTGTCCTTCCTAGGGTTCATCGTGGAGCGGGGGCAGCTCAGGGCCGACCCCACTAAAACCAAAGCGGTGGTGGAATGGCCGATCCCAAAGACGCGGAAACAGCTTCAGCGATTTTTGGGGTTTGCCAACTTCTACCGCCGCTTCATACGCGGGTATAATCAGAAGGCACTCCCCCTCACTAACCTCACGTCCACCAAGATTCCCTTCAGGTGGACGCCCGATGCTGAGGGGGCATTCAATCGCCTCCGTCTAGCCTTCACCAATCCCCCTGTTCTGCGTCATCCCGACCCGGATCTCCCGTTCACGGTCGAGGTTGACGCATCCGAGTCCGGAGTAGGGGCCGTCCTGTCCCAGCGCTCTCCCACAGACCAGAAGCTACGCCCATGCGCCTTCTTCTCCCGCCGGCTCAGCCCCGCTGAGGCCAACTACGACGTCGGCAACCGGGAACTGCTGGCGGTCGTCCTGGCCCTGCAGGAATGGAGACACTGGCTTGAGGGAGCGAAACACCCCTTCACCGTCTTCACTGACCATAAGAACCTGGCGGCATCCGGTCGGCCAAGAGACTGAACTCCCGTCAGGCCCGATGGTCACTCTTCCTCACCCGTTTTAACTTTTCTCTCACCTACTGCCCAGGGTCACAGAACACCAAGCCCGATGCCCTATCCCGCATCCATGAGCCGGCAGAAAAGGAGGAGACCACCACCAACATTCTGCCGGCCCAGCGCATCCTGGGTGCCCTGAGGTGGGAGGTTGAGAGAAAAGTCCAGCAAGCCCAGGGGACGACCCCCATCCCCAGGGGCTGTCCGAAGGATCGCCTGTTCGTTCCCCCCCCCCCTCTTCGCACGGAGGTGCTCGTCTGGGGGCACACCTCCAGGATTGCCTGTCACCCGGGATTCAACAGGACGATCCAACTCATCGCCCAACGATTCTGGTGGCCGGGGTTCCGGAGGGACATCACCCTCTTCGTGAAGGCCTGCCCGACCTGTGCCTGTGGGAAAGCCTCCCATCAGCCCCCGGCAGGACTCCTCCGGCCGCTACCGGTACCGTCCAGACCCTGGTCCCACATCTCCGTCGACTTCGTGACAGGCCTCCCCCCCTCCCGTGGCAAGACGGTCGTCCTTACCGTTGTGGACCGATTCTCCAAGTTGGCCCACTTCGTCCCGTTAACCAGGTTGCCGTCCGCCATCGAGACGGCTCAACTCCTGGTTAACCACGTCGTCCGTCTCCACGGGATTCCGACGGACATCGTGTCGGACCGGGGACCGCAGTTCGTGTCCAAGGTATGGAAACGTTTCTGTCGGTCCCTAGGGGCGTCGGCGAGCCTGTCGTCTGGATACCATCCCCAGACCAACGGACAGACGGAGAGGAAGAACCAGGACCTGGAGGCGGCCCTCCGGTGCGTGTGCCTCCACAACCCGGCGTCGTGGGCCCTGCACCTACCCTGGGCGGAGTACGCCCACAACTCCCTGGTCTCCGCAGCCGCAGGTCGGTCCCCATTTATGTCCGCCTGTGGCTATCAGCCTCCCTTGTTTCCCACTCAGGAGGGCCAGGTGGATTGAACATCACCTCAGACGGGCCCACCGAGTCTGGAAGGAGACCAGGGACGCCCTGACACGCACCGCATCCCGGAACCAGCGGGTGGCGGACCGTCACCGGAGACAGGCACCCAACTACCAGGTCGGGCAGGAGGTGTGGCTGTCAACGAGGGACCTTAGGCTGGCAGGGTCTTCAGCCAAGCTGGGCCCACGCTTCACGGGTCCCTTCCCCATCGAGGCCATCCTCAGCCCAGTCTCGGTGAGGCTCCGGCTGCCACCCACCATGAGGATCCACCCCGTTTTCCACGTTTCCCTCCTCAAGCCAGTGGAAACCTGCTCCTTAGCCCCCACGCCCACCCCCCCCCCCCCCCCCCCCCCCCGGATGTTGGCCGACGGACCGGTCTACACCGTGCGGGAGATACTGGACTCCAGGCTCATGGGCAGAGGAGTGCAGTACCTGGTCGACTGGGAGGGCTATGGACCGGAGGAACGACAGTGGGTCCCACGTGCCTGGATCCTCGACCCGTCTCTCATCCGGGCGTTCCATGCGGCTCACCCCTCCAAACCTGGTGGGCCGCCAAGAGGCGTCCGTTGAGGGGGGGGCACTGTCACATCTCGTCGCTGTCCTGGGCGCGCCCCGCCCCTCCTGTAACCTCCTCCGCTGCTCCCGGGGAGACGGCCCCTCCCATCATCACGCACCTGGGTCCCCACAGCTGATTGTCATTCCCTTGATTGTGCCTTCTGACTATATCTACCGATCGCGCTAGACAGTCGCCGTCGGAGTATTATGGAAGCTACCCTGCTACTTCCGTGCCGTCAGATCAGCTGTCACCGATCTCCCTCACTCACCTCATCCTGCTGTCATTTTTTCATGCGTGCCTCAGTAAAGACTTTTGTTCACGACTATCTGTCTCGCCGTGTATTTTGGATCCGCACTCCCCGCTTTCCTTTCGTCACTCGAGCCCAGCCCTCGAGCCTCAAGTGACGTGACAGTATGCAAATTTCAACTGCAGTTAGCCTATGTCTGTGTGCTTTGCAACTATACATGTGTACTGTTTGCGCGTGAAGGCAAGGGCGTCCGTGGCGAGTTTGTAGAGCGCAGAGTTTAACACAAGTAGATATTGATTGATCTTCAGTATTTCGTTGTGTAATAATATATTTTGAATGTTGAAAATTATTCCATTTTTCAATAAATGTTGATTTCTTTAACTTTGCACCTTCGATTGAAACTTATTAAAAACAGATGCAATCTTGATAAATCACAGTGCGTATGTTGTTTTAATCTATTTCCATTTCCTCCTCCCAGTATCTGCGATATAGTATGTAAATGCCATATCTTGCATATTCCTTGAGTCAAATGTATTATTATTATTATTATTATTATTATTATTATTATTATTATTATTATAAAAAACCTTTTTACAGATGTTTTCCTCATTCAAATTGGAAAAAATGACAGTAAATGATGTGACGACAATGAAATTTCTATAACGTATTTGAAAGCACTTTTACGGTAAATTGTCATTGACAGTTTTGAAAGGCGCTTAAAATTAAATGTATTATTATTATTATTATTATTATTATTATTATTATTATTATTATTATTATTATTATTATTATGATAAAAAAATAAAAATAATAATAAATACATTTACAAAAATTGATTTGGAGCCAGATGCTTTTATTCCATTAAAGTAAAAGTCTTAAAGTATTTTTTTTTATTCCAGTGTACATAAATTAACAAACAAAAGCGAGCGCGAGGGATAAAAACTCAAAAAACGCACAGTACTATCCGGCTAGGTAGAGAGCTAGCTATTAGCAATACAGCTAGATAACTAGCTATTTGATTCAGGAAACATATTAGCTATCTGGTTAGCTAGCTATCTATTAGCTATCTAGAATTCTATTACCTAGCTAGCTAACTTTTTCTCTTTTTGAGTTATTCCGGGTTGAGTGAACGCTGGAGCGTGTGGCTGCACAACCGTTCTCAATGCGAGGGACGACTGCAAACCGCATCAATCCAAATGACAGATGGGTAGGCAGGTGTGTGCGGGTGCGAGTTGCGGTAATGTTTAGTTAACTATTAACAAAACCTGGCCATTAAATCCATCTCGGACTTCTGCAGCGCTCGCCCGGAGCCTCGGGTGATGACGTACAAAATGGATGGCGATGGAAAAACCAACCACCATCGATGTGCCACTTGGAAAATGATTATCCAAAAGGCGCCAAGGGGGACTGGGGTTTGGGGGGGTGTTTACACAAATTAGCATCCCTGCTTCTGGAAATGTCCATTCTTAATATTCTGTTTGATATATAATGGAGTCAATGTGAAATGTTGACTGTGCGCGTAGATTCATTTTTTGTTGTTAGAGTCTAATTATGTAAATGTTAGTCTTTTCTCCAGTTGCCAAAATTCACCCTTTTCAGTTTGTTGACTAAGAATCATTAAAAGAAACACACAACTCAGGTTTTTTGTAGGCACTTTGAATTTTTTTATTGATAATTTCAGTTTAAAATAACATAGAGGATTGTCGGCCATTTTGTGATCAAGTCAACAAAATGGTGGATTTTTTTCAGGTTTCATTCATATTTTCTCAAATGTGTATCTTAGAGACCATCCCAGCTGACGTTTTGTACACCCTGGACTGCTTGCGGGCACACTCACATTCTCACCTGTAAAGTCTTTACTGAAATTAGCAAGCAGATTTTACGACAGCTTCAATGCTTAAAATATATTTCTAGTTTTCTTTTTATTGATAAAAGAACTGTTGAATGTGTACACATGCAAATTAGATGTCGAACAAGTTTTACTGCTGTTTTTCATCATGCAAAATATGACCCGGGTTGACGGTAGAAGTTTTAAAATGGAAATGAATTCTTTTTTAAACTGAGGAGGGGGGGGGGGGGGGGGTGGTTGGACTGGACTTGAGGTCTCCAGTGATCAATCCGTACTTGCGTAACGCGAGCCGAACGAACAAAACGTCACCTTCAGGTATTGTACGTGGGGCTCAACGTCAAGCAAATACGGGTGAGTGGGAGAAAAGACCACCCTACCTCCCCCAAGGGTCCTCCGGAGACTCCAAATTGCACGCAAGTTGCGCACGGTGGCTCTCCAAACAGCTGGTGCGTCTTTGGCACGCCGGACTTTTTGGGAGGGGGTGGTGGGGGGCGTTAGGTGAAGTTAGAAAGTAAAATAAAGAAAAAGTGGAAGGAAATGGACATCGGCGACAAACTTACCTTGTAAAAGAAGGACAAGAAGAAGGTGATGGAGGAGCCTTCGTATTTGTTTGGCCTCACCTTGTGCGTGCACTCCGCTCTTGTCAGGAACAGGAAGAAGCTTTTATACTTCTACACCCCCATCTCTCTCTCTTGCTCTCCCATTCTCTCTCTCTCTCCTTCTCTCTTAATCTCTCTTTCTTTTTTCTCTCTCTTTCTCCTTCTCTATTACTCTCTGCACTCTCTCTCTTTCTCTTTTTCACTCATACACTGTCTTTTTTTCTATTTCTCTCTCTTACTTTCTCTCTTTTCCCTCTCTCTGTTTCTTTCTCTCTTTTTTTCTTTTCTTCTCTCTCTCTCTGTTCACTCTCTCCGTTTCTTTCTCTCTATCTGTCTTTCTCCCTCACTCTCTTTCTGTCTTACTCTCTCATTTTTCTCTTTCTCTCTGTCTATCTCTTTTTCTCTCTCTCTCTCCCCGACTCTCTTTCTCTCTCTCTGTTTCTTTCTCCATTTCTCTTCTCTCTCTGTCTCTCTTTCTCTTTTCTCTGTCTGTCTCTCTTTCTTTCGCTTTCTCTTTCCTTCTCTTCTCTCTCTCTCTCTCTCTCTCTCTCTCTCTCTCTCCCTTGCCCTCTTTCTCTTTTTTCCCTCTCACTTTCTCTCTTTTTTCGCTCTTTGTCTGATTCTTTCTTTCTCTCACCCGCTTTCTCTCTGTCTTGCTCTCTCCTCCTCCCATCAAGATGGATGACAAGCAGAGAAAGTGCTCGGGGCGAGCGCAGACACCTGTCGTACGGTGCGTTGCCCTGATCCAATATTGACACAAAGGGAGGGGGGAGAGGGGTTGGAGTGAGGTGAACCCCCCTTTACCCCCCCCCCCAAACACACACACACACACACACACACCTTAATAGTCATCTCTCCTCGCTCTCTCTCCGATGTGCCAGGCAATGTCCGTGTGACCTTTTCGCCTATCCGAGCGTCTTGTCGGGATAAGACGATCAACAGGCGTTTTATTGACACTTGCGTTCTTCTGAATGATATCGTATTTTTGTTGCAACAAGAAATTAGGTACGAGTGGGAAGTCTGTTGAGTTAAAAAAAAGTTTTAAAGGATGAGTTAAAAAAAGTTTTAAAGGAAGCGACAGAAATGTCTGTTACGAAAAAAAAATATTTTGGGTAAAATTATTATTGCAGTAAAAAATAAATAGGATCAATGTTCGATTAAACATGACTTTTTTGGGATTTATAGTTAATTGTATTTGAGAGATAAAATTCAGTTGCGCAATATTCGATAAGATGAATACTGGTATAATTGGTACTGGTACAATTTTTCACCATTAAATAAAAAAAAAATAAAAAAAATAATTTTTGCTTTGATTCAGAACATACCCTTTAACCCCCTCTAGCAGACTTATTTTTCAATTATAACCAAAACAATATTTTTTTTCTAGATTCTAAGGTATTTTCAAAAACACAAGTATAGGAGCTGTATCAACCATGTTGTTTTAAAATTTATTTTCGAGGTTGACAATGTGAAAGGCATGAACCCCCCCCCTCAAAAAACAAAAGATAAACATTCGTATAAACATGAAACTTTTTGGGGGGGCTTTGAATGTGTTAGTAAATTATATTTGAGAGATAAAATTCAGTTACGCAATATCCGATAAAATGGTGAGATCAAATTCAGTTGCGCAATATTCAATAAGATGAATACTGTTTTGAGCAATTTTTCACCATTAAATTAAAAAGTGAATTTTTGCCGATTCAGAACATGCCCTTTTACACCCTCATGCAGTTTTTTCTAATTATAACCACAATAATAATTCAAATTAAAGGATAAAATACATCATTATTTTTTTGGTAGATTCGAAGTTATTTTCAAAAACATAAGTTGGAGCAAAAGTCATCAACCATGTTTATTTATTTTCCAAGTTGACAATGTGAAAGGCATATGACCCCCCCAAAAAAATTAGAATTCCCTCATCTGAATCACAACAGAAACTTATTTGGACCTATCTATTATCATAGTCGCTTTTTAAAAACAAATAAAAGAAAAAATAAAACAACAGTAGCCATGAATATAAAGTGTTGCCTGTGTAAATTATAGCCTATACATAAACGTACGTAAACAAAACCAACAAAATGGACGACACGACCGGTAACGCAACGGAGTGGAAGAATACACAACAGTACAAAGAAATACTGTCCTGCCAAAAATACTGGAACTCAAAAGGCCCAATAGCGTTGAAGTACTAAAAACTGGCCTGAAACCCAAGAGACGCCCGCCCACCATTGCTGATAACAGGAAGTTGATGTTAATTTTGACGTGGTGGCGGACAAAAAAAATAAAAATAAAAAAACTATCCTGGAGTTGAGCTCCTATTGGTCAGTCATCGCTGTCCTCCTTGTGTATGCCTCCCAGCCCGACTTCCTGTAAGCCTCAGCAGCGACCAGCCGATCAGAGGCCTCCAGGATCCCGCGTCCAACGATGATGACATCAGAGCCCTTGTTGTAGATGACCTTTTGTGGGGTGGTGTACTGTTGGCCTAGAACATCTCCTGGAAGGGGGAAAAGATAAGCAAACAGGCACCTGGATGACTCATCCAAAAGCGCCACCTTTTGTCTAAATACAATTATTACCCTACCAACCCTTCACCCACCTCAAGGCAAGTCTCATGTTTCACGTCGCAATGTAAAAGAGTGAGTGTACAAGCTATAAATAATCATCCAAATTTGCTATCCCATCAACATAACTCAAACACACACATTTATATTCAACCCGATGGCAACCCAATCGAGTATACACGTCAAGTGAAATAGTCGAAAAGGATCCACACCTAAAAAGGAATAACGTAAATAGATTCAGCCTTTTCCGTTCCGACCAAACGATCGTAAATCAAAATGGCTATAAGTCAAAATCCATTCAAAATGTTAAATAGACACTTGGAGGCTGGCTCAATGACTCGCAAACTCCCCCCCTGTGGTGCCATCACATGGTCGATTGCTGTGTGAGAGAGATGCTAGCTGGCTGACCAAAATTGGCATGCACGTTGCCGGCCTGCTAGTGTGTTGCAGTGCCAGGCTTAGAATAAAAAAAAATCAAAATAGAGTCTGGAGGTTGTGGTCATAAGTACGGGTGGTCGTAAGTCGAGCTGGCCATAAGTCGGATGTTATCTGTACGTAAATATATCAATCAATAAATACATAATACATAAATAAACAAAATTGGAGTCCACCCATAAGTGAAAACACACCCCCAGCCTGCATTTGCACCCCGGGGGTCATGTGGATGAACTCGGGCTTGTTTGTGATCTTGGAGCCGCAGATGAAGCCGAAAACAAAGTCGGAATGCTCGGCGGCCATTTTGACCTGTGGAGACACAAGAATGCGTTTTCAATGACTTCCTGAGTATTGTTGGCGCTGAGCATCATTTGCTAGCATGAAGCTAAAGTGACTTTTCAAGGGGTTTGGTGATATCTGGGGGCACCACACTACATGAAGGGAGGTGGATAAACATTAACAGTTTATTTTAATTGGAGATGGCTTGAAGTGTCCTTAAACATACAAAAGAAATAATTACAAAATTATAATAAATAAATACATAAATATAAATGAATAAATAATAGTCTTTTTTTCCCCTTATCTCGTTTTGGAAAAAAAAAATACAGTGGGATGTAATTTATAATTGTGACGTTTCACACAAAAAAATATAATAACTAATAATTTTGCTTAACAAAACGTATATAGAGTTAAATTTATATAGAATTATCATGATTACATTATTAAAATTTGATTTGCTGGAAAAAAAAAAAACATTTTGAAAAGCTGAAGAAACCACAAAAACTGTCAATATCAATTTATATATACAGGTAACATCCAATTTACGACCGTCTCAACATACGATCACCCGTACTTACGACCACGACCTCCAGACCCACCAGAGGGGGGAGTTTGCGAGTAATTTAGCCTTTGAGTCTGTATTCAACATTTTGAATGGATTTCAACTTGCGACCATTTTGACTTACGAACGTTTGGTCGGAACGGAACTCGGTCGTAAGTTACCTGCATATACACACACACAGTGTGTGATATATATATATATATATATATATATATATATATATATATATATATATATATATATATATATATATATATATATATATATACAGTAAAGTCTCGTTATATCGATATTCAAGGGAGTCCGAAAAAATATCGATATAACCGGGACTATCGATATATCCGACCCTGTTTGCATGTAATTTTCTCCGTGCGTGCATAGAAATAGTATCGATATAACCGGGACTATCGATATATCCGATATCGATATAACGAGACTTTACTGTATATACACACACACACAGTGAGACCTCAATTTACGAACGCCTTATAATACGAACTTTTCATCATACGAACGTCAAATTTATGAAAATTAAGCCTTATAATACGTACTATTTTCATAATACACACCCACCACGGCCGGTCCATTAAGCACACGACCTTCGGATCTGGCGAAAGTGATCTTCGGCAGAAGCACGACCGAACAGCGCGGCGCTACTTTCCATACGCCTTCTCATTGAATGCACATGTTGATCGCCTACTTGGAGCTTTTTGCTGATAATTTTACTATTATGGGACCGGAAAATAAACACCACAGGCTCGTGTTCAGCCTCAGTTCAAATGTGGTGCGTCACTATGAATAAATTGAAGAAACTACAAGCCGTACACGTCTACTCTGCTCTGTTTATTTGTCATCCAAGACTTGGGGTGCCTTCAGGTTCGAGAATAGCGCTCGACTTCTTAAGACTCTAGGCTGTTTGGAAAGCATTGTCTAACTGACTGAGCGGTGACAAACACTTCCGAACGTTTTTGTGTTGCTACACTTGAACGCACCCCTCTGTCAAGTTGCGATAGAAGTGATTGTGATTGGCTAAACGGTAGAGTCATGTTTCATGGTAAGCCAATCAGAGCTAGTGTTTTCATACACACCGGAACAGCGTGTCAATAGTCGCGCTAAATTGTCACGTGCGAGTTGACAGCTCGGGCGTGGCCTACGTTCACGACACTTCATTTCATTGTCGTTCTGCAATTTCATTTCATTTCAACGAGTCATTGTCACCTCACCGAATGTGCATCGCTACGTCTTGTG
Organism: Hippocampus bargibanti; assembly: GCF_051943395.1. Lineage (NCBI taxonomy): Eukaryota > Metazoa > Chordata > Actinopteri > Syngnathiformes > Syngnathidae > Hippocampus > Hippocampus bargibanti. Next base: position 8,636,636 of record NC_142741.1, read on the forward strand.
CTCCAAATGTTTGCTTGTGCTTCAAGTGTTTGCTTTGCACGAGGTGATTGTTAGACGCGAGTGTGCCATTTTATTCGCCCCGCCCGCCTTCTTTTGTCGCGTTTTATTCCGTGTCCGTGGAATCATCGGACTCGAGCCTTTTATTGTCATAAAATCTCTGCCAGCACCTACGGGACTCGAAGTGAATGCAGATGACATCGAGGAGCTTGTTGCTGACCATAATGGGGTCATCAACACAGAGAATTTGATTTGCCTTCAAGAGGACAAGCAGGAGCAGGCCATTCAACAGTTGACGTGCAGGCTTTTATTGAACAGTTCGATTCAGAAAAGGCTATAAGAATCATCAACATGATGAATGATAATGTGATGCCTCAGTTTCATACGACCTTACAAGTCTGAAAGCAACAGCTGTCAATTAAGAGCCATGAATGACCATCACAAATGCAAATACAGTGACTTTATTATACAGTGCAGTGTATTTCTTTCATTACAATACAATAGCACGTTTATTATACATAGGATAAGGTAGGTTGTGTGTAGTTTTAAGGCTTATTTAGTTGAAAAGTATATTTTATGGAAAACCGGGAACGGATTATTCCCATTTTAATGGTTTCCTATGGGAATTTTTTGGGGAAATACACATTTTTCGCCTTACACACTCTGTCTGGGAACCAATTAACTTCGTAAGTTGAGGTCTCACTGTGTGTATATATATATATATATATACACACACACACACACACACACACACACACACACACACACACACACACATATATATATATATATATATATACATATATATATACACACACACATATACGATATATATATATATATACATATATATATATATATATATATATATATATATATATATATATATATATACATACACACACACACACACGTCTATATATACACACACACATATATATATATATATACACACATATATATATATATATATATATATATATATACACACACACACACGTATATATGTATGTATATATACATATATATGCGTATATATACGTGTGTGTATATATACGCATATATATATATATATATATATATATATATATATATATATATATATATATACACACACACGTGTACACGTACAACGGAGCCTCATCAAAAATGAGCGAACACTCAACATCAGCATCCACAATGCTAAGGTAAAGGAGAACCGGGAGATTTTAAAAGATCTCATCAATGCCACCTGCTTCCTTGTCAAACAACAGCTGGCATTTCGTGGAAATGATGAAAGTAAGGGCTCTGCTCATCGTGGCAACTATGTTGAACTATTACATGCTTTAGCTCAGAAAGATGACAGGCTAGCGAGTCATTGTGGGACATCCACTATATTTTCTAGCCTGTGAAACAGAATACAGAACTATTTAATTGAAGCAGTTGGTGATGTCATTAGAAATGACATTAAAAAGGAGATCGGTGCAGCCCCATTTGTTGCTGGAGAAGTAGACGAGATTGTCATTCTCAGCACTGAAAACATAAAGTCGGAACAGGACTGATCAAGGACGACTTTCTTCACTGGCAGTGATCTCCGTTGAGACAGAGAGACTTTTAAAACTGAAGAAAGATAAGGAAGGCTTCTACAAAGAAGTTATCGATGCCTTTCTTCAGAAGGAGCGGCACATGGACTAAAGGTAACACGATAAAAACATTTTTTTTTTTCTATGCTACAGTTTGTATCTATAAAAAATGCTGACATGAAATTTTAAACAAAATGCGTTAACTGTTGCCAATCAAATGGTAAATAAACTACTCTGTAGAGTTCATATGTTTGTAAATCTGACTATGATGACGTCAGTGCCTCACCAGCCATGAACCTCACCGCACGTCACTGATATTATATATATATATATATATATATATATATATATATATATATATATATATATATATATACACAGTAAAGTCTCGTTATATCGATAGTACCGCTTATTACGATATTATTTTCGTTTCCCTTGCACATTTCTAGTCTTTTTATGTATAATTAGTACCGTTTAGTACGATACCCGGTTGTTACGATAATCCAGTTATTACGGTGCTCCTTTTCATCCCCCGCCGGCCATTTTTGTTGTTTACATCGATATATCCGTCGCGCCATTGGTCAACTTGGTCACGTGAGCCGCCATCGGTCGCGCTATTGGTCGACTTGGCCGTGTGACTTTGTCACGTGACACGCCATCGGTCGCGCCATTGGTCAACTTGGTCAGGTGTCTTGGTTACGTGTCACGCCATCAGTCGCGCCATTGGTCGACTTGGTCAGGTGACTTGGTTACGTGCCCAGCACTCGTGTAGCAGAGCCATTTTCATTTTCAGACGCTAGCTCGTGTGTAGCAGACGAGATTGAAGTGTTTGTGTTAAAAGGTAAAAATGGGAAGCAGAAGAAGATTGATGACTTTTTTAAATTGTATACATAATACAGTAAGATGTAAGCGTTGCAGTTTCCCTGTTGTGTTATGTACATGCCCACTGTACTGTATATGAATGCAATCGTTTTTTGCAACAATGTTTCTTGTTTTGTCTGCTGAAGCGCGATGATTTTGAAAATTATTAACATTCCATACTGTGTATTAAAGGACAGCCGATGTCACTTTTTATTCAAATGCAAATAAAAATGACTTCACGCCAAGACGTCTTGCATTGCTTGTGAATCCAAACAATGGCTTCAGATTCGGATAATATGCTTTCTTGTTACACATCCAGTTATGAATATGTTTCAAATACACTGTAGTTCTGAAGATTAAAGCATACATGTTTACAATCATTAAAGAATTATATGTGCCATTTTGAGGCAACATTGGGGGAACAAAAAAGCGAGCTAATGGCCAGCTCCGTTTCTTATATGGCGCTTGGCTGCCCTCTTTTGGCGGCTTTTGTTTAATGCAGTTCGGCGCAGGATCGGATATATCGATAGTCCCGGTTATATCAATATTTTTTCGGACTCCCTTGAGTATCGATATAACGAGACTTTACTGTACATATATACATACACATATATATATATATATATATATATATATATATATATATATATATATATATATATATATATATATATATATATATATATATATAGTGAGACCTCAACTTACAAACACCTTATCTTACAAACTTTTCGTCAAATTTATGAAAATTAAACCTTATAATAAGCACTATTTTCATAATACACACCCACCACGGCTGGCGGAGTGTTCTTCGGCGGAAGCACATGACCGAACATCACTCCAGCCTGCGCTACTTTCCACACCCCCTCTCATTGAATGCACACGTCGATCGCCTAGTTGGAGCTTTTTGCTGATAATTTTGATGGGACCGAAAAAAAAAACACCACCACAGGCTCGTGTTCAGCTTAAGAAGACACAAAATAAAATCACTGTCGCTGAGAAGGAGATAATGAAAAACACGAACGTGGTGTGCGTTTTAGTGGCCGAGCACGGCTATGCTAAGTCAACCATTGCTCCCATTCTCCGGAACAGAGAAGCCATCAAAGGTGCGTCTGTTGAAAAAGGTGTTTCCGTCCTCTCAAAGCGACAGTCTCGGGCAATCGAAGAAGTTGAAAAACTTCTGTTAATTTGGATTCACGAAAAGCAGCTATCCGGCGACAGCGTGAGTAAAGCTATTTTATGCTAGAAAGAACGGCTAATTCACGCCGATATCGCCATGCGCCAACCTGGAAGTTTGGCGCTTATTGAGGATTTTAAAGCCAGTAACGGGTGGTTCGAGAACATCTGAGGGCGAGGAGGAGAAGGCAATGTTGGCAAAGTGGAATGATGTGCAGGCTTTTACCGAACAGTTCCATCCAGAAAAGATTGGCTATGACAATCATCAACATGATGAACGATAATGTGATGCCTCAGCTTCGTAAGACCTTACAAGTCAGAAAGCAACAGGTGTCAATTAAGAGGTTTTTAATCAGCAAAAATGAGGAGTCTCCAAAGAAAAAAGAAGAGAAGCCACACCAGAGGTTAAGTTACCAACAGTCCTTATGTAAGGTAAGTATCCTTCCATATTCCATCAACGACCATCAAAAAGGTAAATAAAACTTTATTTTACAGCACAGTTTATAAAGTCCTCATGTAATGTGCCTCTCTTTGTGACTTTATGATACAATGCAGTGTGTTTCTTTCCCCAATAGCACATTTATTATACATAGAATAAGGTATGTTGTGTGTAGTTTTAAGGCTTATTTAGTTAAAAACTATATTTTATGGAAACTCGGGAACGGATTATTCCCATTTTAATGGTTTCCTATGGGAATTATTTTTTTGAGATACACACTTTTCGCCTTACACACTCTGTCTGGGAACCAATTAAGTTCGTAAGTTGAGGTCTCACTGTATATATAATATTTTTTATTTGTATTTTTTAATCAGTGGCAGTTTGGCGAGCCAGGGTTGCTTACCGTCGCTTGAGTGTACTCGTCGGTCGCCAGCGAGCCTTGCGAGCTCATCTGCGCAATGAGCAGACACCCTCGGCCCAGAGGCCGTCCTACAGACGCCAAACCCTTGACAACGCCGGATCCCGGCACGGCGTGAGCGTTCACCATGTGGGACCATGACGAGATTTGATACACACCACCTGCGGAACACAAAATAATTCCGATTTTTACGATTAAAAAAATAAATAAATAATAATTTGCAGCTGTCACCTTCATATTGATGCTTGACGGTATTCCCAATGTCGGCGAATTTGCGATCTTCGAAGATGAGGAAGTTGTGCTTGTCAGCGACGTCCTGCAGCTTCTGGCCAAAAGCCTCTGTGTATTCCTACCGCATCGCCACAGACACAGCTGATTACCTTCAGAATTTTAAAATGGTTCCAAATTCTCCGCTCAACATCGGCGACGACCTTCAAGATGTCGACGTGTGTCTTCAACACGCAAATCTTGGGACCCAGAAGGTCTGCCAGCTGCAGAAGGTCTTCGCCGCTTGTCACGTCCGCAGAGACGCAAAGGTTGGTCTGCTTCTCCGCCATGATGGTCAGGAGCTTCGACGCTAAAGGGTGAACATCTGTGGACGTGATCAAAATAATTTTGTGAAATGTCTTTTTTTTTGGGGGGGGGAGTTAGCATCGTACTGTGCGCAACCTACTTGGCAGTTTGGCTCTGGATTCATAGCTCAGATCCAAGCGTTGCTTCTTCGACGCCGGGTTATCGTCTCCATTTTCCTCCTTGGCGCTGAAGCATGCGGTCACATAAAATGGCTCCCATTCGCCGACGGATGGTAAAAAGGTGTACCTGAAGGTATTGTTGTCAAGGATGAAGTTGCGAACGCTTTGGGCGGTGCTGGCGTCGATGCGTTCGGCGGCTTTGAGCACATCCAGCAGCTTGAACATGGAGATGATGGGATGGAGGCGGATCCCCTTGGAAGCCAGCATCTCCACCGCGCCTTGTTCGCGGTCCATCAACACGATGGCATCCGTCACCTTTCGAACACAAGCGTTGCACAAGTCAGTTAGCGCTTTGGAATTTGGATGTCAACTAGAAGACGTAAAAAAAAATAATCATATTTGACAGGTTTTTAACTCATTCACTGTCAGACGATGTGAAAAAATGTGTCCACTTCAGTGCCAGGGTTTTTGTCATTGTCACTTGAATTCCAGGACCCACAGAATATTGAGTTTTAGGACAACATAAACATTCAATGCGGCGTAAGAAACCTTAGACTCTCTTCTTTCATCTGAAAAAAAGAGTTAATTCCTAAATTATATGGGTCTGGAGTTATCTGAGCTTGAAGTGGGGGCATCTATACAAAAACGTAAGAAAAACCAAAACCCGAACAAATTCAGGAATGGCGCCTCTACATCATGCTTTTCAATTTCAAATAAATTCGGGTAATGGTAGTGAATAAGTTAATCAACTAACCAAGTTAAGTTAATTTCTTAATTATATGGGTCTGGCATTATATAAGCTTGAAATGGGGGCAGCTGTTCAAAATACATTTTTTTCACATTATTTGTTTTTCTTCTACTTCAAAATGGTGCCGCGAGAGTGGCTGCCTTTACAGCAGGTCCTGTATTTTGTTTTTCTACTTCTTCCTTTCTTCACTTTGCTGCTGTGAAATCTAAGAAACATAAGACTAATAAAGGCAAGACTAATAAAGCTAATCCAATACAATCTAATCAATTAAAAAAAACAGACACTGAAGAATGGAATGGGAAATGTTTTGGCTTTCGAACAAATCGATTTCTGGAATGGATTATGGTCAAAAATTGAGGTTTAACTGTATATATATATATACACTTTACTATATTACAGATTACCTCACAAACAGGCCACAGTACGTGAGGGTAAAGAACTGTGAGTCGGGCAGGCTTCTCTGCAGCACCGGAGCGCCGCAGGGAACAGTCCTGGCTCCATTCCTCTTCACCCTCTACACCTCGGACTTCAACTACAACACCCCAACCTGCCACCTTCAGAAGTTCTCTGACGACTCAGCTATTGTCGGCCTCATTACAGAGGGAGACGATCGGGAGTACAGGGGACTGACAAAGGACTTTGTGGACTGGTGCCAGCAGAATCACCTCCAGATAACCACGGGGAAAACCAACGAGCTGGTGGTGGACTTCTGCAGGAAACAATCCTCACCTGCACCATTGAACATCCAGGGTTCGGACATTGAGAGGGTGACCTCCTACAAGTAGCTGGGTGTTACTCTCAACAATAAACTGGACTGGTCAACAAACACGGATGCCCTAATCAAAAAGGGACAGAGTCGCCTCTTCCTACTCAGGAAACTGAGGTCTTTTGGAGTTCAGGGGTCACTCCTAAAGACTTTCTATGACTCTGTGGTGGCATCAGCCATCCACTATGGCACTGTCTGCTGGTCAGGCAGCATCACCACCCGGGACAGAAAAAGACTGGAGCGCCTTGTCAAGAGGGCCAGTTCTGTCGTGGGCTGCTCGCTGGACTCTCTAGAGGAGGTGGGCAACAGACGGACGCTAGCTAAACTAAAAGCTATGATGGACAGCCCCTCCCACCCCCTCCTGCCCACCCTGACAGCACTGGGTAGTTCCTTTAGCCAAAGACTATTACACCCGCGCTGCAAGAAGGAGAGGTACCGCCGCTCGTTCCTACCGACTGCTGTCAGGCTTCACAATTCTCAATGATCACATGTGAAAAAAGAAAAAAAAACTGGACACTGTAAATATGGGTTGTTGCAAATGCATTTCTTGATTCTGCACTATGTACAGTTTTTCTTATGGAACGGTTTTGCACATTTACATCTGCACAGTATACGGTTGACACTTTATTTTGTTATGTTTAGAATATCTTGTTTTCTATCCTTTTACCCCCACCCCATCCCTTTTCAATAGCTGCTGTGGACTGCAAATTTCCCCATTGTGGGACGAATAAAGGTATTCTGATTCTGATATATATGTCTGTGATGCCCAACAAGAATGCCTTTTTAGAGGTATTTCAGTCCAATTATCGCACCTTGAGTCCCTCTTTGTACAGCACTTCGGCAGTTTCAAAGATGCTACTGCCGCTGGTCACCGTGTCTTCAATGATGAGGCATGTATCCCCCACTTTGAATGAGCCCTCCACAAGACGCTTGGTTCCTTCAGACAGACACAACACGTGGACTTTATTATGATTACTTTTTTGAAGATCGTGCATCCTTACCATAATCCTTGGCTTCCTTGCGCCTGATGAGCATGGGCAGTTCATGTGTGGAGCAGATAATGGTGGCCATGGGCAAGGCGGTGTACGGGACACCGCAGACGGAGTCAAACTGGAGCTTCTCATCTTGAGATCTTTGGTACATGAGCTTCGACACCTGGAAATGTCAACAGATGAAAGAAGATATTATTGCTGCTTTCCAATAACACCGAAAGTGTCACCAGAGAATGTATTATGTATCACTGAGCATGTCCACTAGCAGCGTCCGAGACGCTATTAATGCTCAGAAACATTGTTTATCTTTTTTTTCCGGACATTTTCACATAAAATCGTTGCATTTTTGGGTCGCACCATCAGACAACAAAAAATGTTAATTGTGAATTTACTTTTCGCAGAGAATGGGTAATCCATTCTGACACTAATACGACTGTATCGATAACGACATTTCACAGCAGCAAAGTTATGGAATGAAGAGGAAAGTTAAGGAAGAAGGCGCTTATAAATACAATGTATTAACCAAGTTAAATTAATTCCTAAATTATATGGGCCTGGCATTATAGATTATAGATTATAGAAATGGGGGCAGCTGTTCAAAATACAATTTTTTTCACATTGTTTGTTTTTCTTCTACTTCAAGATGTTTATTATTATTTTATTTATTATTATCATAAGTAGAAAAACAAAATACAGTGGCTGCTGCAAATGCAGCCACTCTCGCGGCGCCATCTTGAAGTCAAAAGAACAAAAACAAAACAAAAAACACATAGATGCAATATCCCAATTTTTAAAATAAATACATAAATAAATGAACTGCACATCTGTCTCAAAAACATGACTTTTTAGCCGCTTGAACAAGCCTATTTATTAGTGGTTGCTGGTACAAAAAATATATATGCATGTTATTTTTTTAATATATTTTTTTCACATTTTTATACAATTTAGGTTCAGTGTTGCGATATTTTATTGATCTCACAAACTTCCCCATACAATGTCGTGATCATTATCATAACATATGTGGAAATATTGTTGTGAACGACAAAATGTAATATGAATATAGCTTGTTTGAACTGGAGGAAAATGGGGGGAAATTCAATGGCTGCACAACTTCAGAAATGATCGATTTATTTATTGATCCGCGCGGTATCATGAGTGGGGAAAAACGTCACGTGACCAAAGATGAGAAGGTTTCTTCAAACCTTGAAGAAAACTTTTCATCGATGGACCACTCCTGTACGACTGAGATGTTACACAGACGTCACGTGACCAAAGTAAAGAAGGACATAATCGATTAATGTGGAAAGAAGAAGTGTAACTAGGTTATAATATTTAGAATACATGTTTCAGAATATCCGGGGGAAAACATTATGACATCTGCGTTTAATCAAGAACCCAACTCGATGGACATGTGGACACCGCACACGTGTTTACCTGATTCAAGAGAACCGGATGGGACACGAGCACCCTCAGGTCGATGTAAATGGGGGTCATCAAGCCGCTCTTGAGTTTATATTCGCCAAATTTGACCGCGTTCACATCTTGCAGCTTCAGAATAAACGCGTCCACGGAATCCTTTGCCATGTTGGTCAAACCGGTGGAGTGGAAGTGCTCGTGGAGCGAACGAGAGACGTCGACACGACTTCCACCAAGCTAGCGGAGGGGAGACTACCTACTTCCGCTTCTACTCCCGACAATTCGCGTGAGTTTTAACTAATTTTTAAATGTGGAACAGGGGCGGGGGGCGGTTATGTATTTTGTTTTTACTGCTCAGCCAATTTGTGGTTCTACTGCTCAAAGTCAGAGTTCACCGATACAAATCACAACACACGTCACAAAGTTAGCCGTAGTACCAAAACCTACCAATAGGGGTTAGTACTCTACCACGGCACATTGATGCAGCAGGAAATGAATAAATTAATCAATAAACCAGGGGTCCCCAAACTTTTTCCTGTGAGGGCCACATAACTTTTCCCTTCTGTGATGGGGGCCGGTGTCAGTTTGTAACAGAAAAAGTGTGACGATCGTAGGTGAGCTAAGCAATTGTTTTCCAGAAAGCCACACATAACCAGATAAGCCTTTCCAGGTTCTTTCCAGAAAAAAAGTCAGGAAACAAATAACACTTGAAATAAATAATCACGAAATAACCCTCTCTGAGTTCTTCACAGGAAACAAATAACACTATTTATGAAATAAATAACTAAATTACTCTCTCTGGGTTCTTTATTGAGAAAAAAACAGGAAATAAATGACACTATTTATGAAATAAATAATACCTAAATAACGCTAACAGATAAAAGTTCAGCTCAGTTGTCAGAGCAGAATATCTGACATATATGAGCAGTCTCTTAAAGTTCTTGTGTTCCTTCCTTATAATCCTTTTGTAGGTTCCAGTAGGCTTGTAGACACCGCTGTTTGCAGCTCTCTCTCATCCACTTCCCTGTGAAAACCACAAAGGAAGCAGGTTGAGAAAGTTACCTAAGTGATACAGCACCTACACAGCACAATACATTTCACTACCAGTATGGCCGTAAAGATGGATTTTATCCCAGTAGATTTTATTGTGATTATATTTGTTTATGCTCAGAATGACTCATTCAAATCAGAAAAGTGAGTTTACCTATATGTATGTTCATCAGTGTGAACTGTGGGTCTGCATCTGGCTGGTGAGAAGTTGAGTTGCGCTAGTCATTCTGGCAGCAGTCCTAGCGTTTTAACACTAACCAAAATGGTACCTTTTCGTAGCGATTGCAAATACTCACGAGAGAATAATGATGCATAGCTGTGTCAATCATTGGTCTGGGAACTCGACAAAGATTTTATTCTGCGTATGCTCTTAAAAAGGCTTTATAAGCTCGTTTCGCAGGTGACATCAATCAGTGAAATTTTCCCAATCATGTCTTTGCCTCACACACACATTTGGACACTCAACAAGTTGAATATCAGGTTCCATTCTAGTTGCATCCAGTCTCAAGCACTGATACAAATGTTCATCTGTCAATCTTGTTCTCATCAGAGATTTCAGCAGTTTTATGTGAGAAAAGGTTTTCTCGCAGATATACGTGCTGCCAAAAACTGTGGATATTTTGCATTGCGTGTTTTTCGATGTTTGGATATGTGTCGTTTGGGAGGGCGGCATAGAAGTCTATGAGACTGTTGGGCTTGAATGCGTCTTTCAGAACATCACAGTTCTGTAACTGAGGTCCAACTTCTCCAAGGTTTGGTACACTTGGTCAAAAATATCCTCTCCCGTTGTAGTCCTTTTGAGACTTTGGAGGGCTGCCATCTCCTCGCATATCTCAAAGTTTGCGCTAACTCGAATAAAAATGAGCAGTTGCGCTGTGTCTTGCACGTCCGTGCTCTCATCCAGTGCTAATAAAAAAAGCCACATGCTTTCGTCTTCTGCTGCAGCTGGGCATATACATTACTCCCGATTTCTCTGGTGATTGTATTCGCCGACAGACTTATGGCATTCAATGCAGATTTTCTTCTCGGGACACAACTCCTCCGCGACAGCATCCAGACATTTCTTAACAACCTCTCCGTCCATGAAAGGCTTTCCGTTGCTTACAATCAGTTTACTAACCCGAAAGCTGGCCCGAACAGATGCCTTCTTCAGCTGAGCTTGGCGTACAAATGTATTATGCTGAGATAGTAGTCCACTTTTTCGCTTTGAGAGTTTGTCTGCTCTTATTTGGCCTTGCATGCTATCGTACTTGTCTTTGTGACGGGATTCATAGTGTCGGCAAAGATTGTATTCTTTGAATACTGCCACCACCTCTTGACAGATGAGAAAAAAGCCTTTTTTGCATTGAACAAAAAACTAATCGTTTGTGCACTGCAGGTTAAATACCCTGCATTCTGAATACATTTTTGTCTGACCTAACCTTTTTGCCATTATTCCGTTCTCTATTTAACAGGAAGTCTTACAAGAGAAAGCGGGTCTGGGACCAAATAGAGCGCCAAACTGAGTGCTCCTGAATGTACCACCGGACTCCCCTCCACTTCCTCATCCGTCACTTTCTTGTGTCGCGTCGCATTGTGACCGACTCCTATAGCGTTCTACTGTGAGCAGGCGTGTTTGTATTGTTCAATCACGATTATAAACAACATACATTGATTACATTGGTTAAAATAGGAACAGATAATGATCGAAAACCGACCTTTGAATGGTGTTGTTCAGGGGGCCGGGCCCAGTGGTGGGCCGTCAGAGCCAGCAAGGCCTTCTCTGCTGGCCTAACATAATCAGACATCATTATCATAATTATAATAAAAGTCAATTTCATAAAAAAAGTATTTTTTCTAAATATATATATAATTATTCTACATACTGTTTTCTTGATGTTATATTATATCCATTTGGTAATGCTCCTTTCAGTGTTGTAGTTTTAGGTCAGAGTTTTTAATGCAATCAGAATTCAGCGAGCTTGTGTCGCCAGGCTGTATGAAATCTGACCGACGCCTTCAGAATCAACAGTGAGGGCGTCTGTGCGCTGTACATGAACGGGTACATGTAGTTGATATATAGTTGCGATAGATCAGATCACGAGTTGGCACAGTAAGGCCAGCTAGAGGGCCTCGCGTTGAACATGACATGTACGCGTCCTATGATTGGATACTCACTTTACCTCAGCCCTCAGCGGAGGCAGCGCTATACAAATCAACCAAGCTACAACAGATCAGACCCGGAAACTTTATCAGAAAAACCAAGTATATCTACTCGCTTTTTTAACCCACAATGGCTGAAGGAGAGGACAACTCGCTGTCGCATGTACGCCTATTCTCAAGAACAAATGAAAAAGATTTGTTTACTTTTATTTTCAACAAATAGTTCGTTTTGTGAACGTCTTGTCATTTTTTTATATTAAACTGACATTTTGTAATTTAGCGTAAAATCTTGTTAAAGATTGCATATTCTTGGTGGACTTAATAAAACTTTGTGGACAAATGATTTTAAATTTCCTTTTATTTTTAAGTGTTTGCAGTATCACGTATAGTGACAAGTTCTAATTGCTGATGCAGATTTATTGATGTGTAATTGCTCCGGAAAATAGCCTGTGTTGTAGACGATTAAGGTGATGCCACGCCCAGTACTGCGTGCGTGTGCTTTTGTAAATGATATCTCCAGCCGTTGTGTCATAAATTATGGTATTACGAGGGATATTTGTTCAAGTCGGACTAAGCAGGACTTCACTGAAGGCCTAGGTGTGAAATGCACGGACCGCCACTGGCCGGGCCAAATGTACACGTACACGGCCCGTGGGCCGTAGTTTGGTGACCACTGCAATAAATAAATAAATAACTAAATAAATAAACAAATAAATAAATAAATATTGTATTTGTTCGTGAATGAAAACCAAAGAGAGAAAGAGCGGCAACATACTGGTGCAGCGTGTTCTACCGGAAACAAATTCCTTGTGTGTTCTACATACTTGGCAATAAAGATTATTCTGATAAAAAAATAAAAATAAAGTACTGTAGTGGTATTAACAGTGGCACTAGTACCAGAAGTAGTTCCCACTTTTAGCTTTATCGCTTTTCATTAGTAATAGTTTCAAGTAATTGTTGTATCATGAGTTTGTATTAGTTGTTATTATTCATTGGGTCATATTTTCCGACGCATTCCAACGCGGGACCATTTTGAGAAGCACACCTTCCTCTCATCGCTCAAAGAAGACGTTTTCTATCACCTCATGAGCGCCTTTAGAGTAGAGTAGAAGACATGACTGTTGTGGACCAAGACGTAGCAAGCATTAGCAAGGATGAAGTGAGGAGGGCGCTGAAGAGGATGAAGGGGGTAAAGGCACTCGGGCCTGATGATTTACTAATCGAGGTATGGAAGTGTCTTGGAGAGGTGGCGGTGGTGTTCCTGACTGGGTTATTCAACAAGATCTTAGATGGTGAACAGATGCCTGAAGGATGGAGACAAAGTGTACTTGTGCCCATTTTTAAGAACAAAGGAGATGTGCAGAGTTGTACCAATTACAGAGGAATAAAGTTGATGAGCCATACAATGAAACTCTGGGAAAGAGTAGTTGAAGCTAGACTAAGAGCAGAAGTGAACATTTGTGAGCAGCAGTATGGCTTCATGCCAAAAAAGTGTACGACAGATGCAGTGTTTGCTTTAAGAATGCTGATAGAGAAGTACAGAGAAGGTCAGAAGGAATTGAATTGTGTCTTTGTAGATCTGGAGAAAGCGTATGACAGGGTGCCCAGAGAAGAGGTGTGGCATTGCATGAGGAAGTCTGGAGTGACGGAAAAGTATGTCAGAGCGGTACAAGACATGTATCATGATTGTAAGACAGTTGTGAGGTGTGCTGTCGGTATGACTGAGGAATTCAAGGTGGAGGTGGGACTCCACCAGGGGTCAGCTCTGAGCGGAGCGGCTGGAGAAAAATGTCAGGTGTGATGTGTGATAGAAGGGTTTCAGCTAGGATGAAAGGAAAAGTGTATAAAACTGTGGTCAGATCAGCCATGATGTTTGGACTGGAGACGGTGCCACTGAAGAAAAGACAGGAAGCAGAGCTGGAGGTAGCAGAGCTGAAGATGTTGAGGTTTTCTTTGGGAGTGACCAGGTTGGATAGGATCAGCAATGAGTACATTATAGGCACAACTCATATTAGAGGCTTTGGAGAGAAAGTCAGAGGCCAGACTGAGATTGTTTGGACATGTCCAGAGGAGAGAGAGTGACTATATCGGGAGAAGGATGCTGAGCCTTGAACTGCCAGGCAGGAGACCGAGAGGAAGACCGAAGAGGAGGTTTATGGATGTGGTCAAAGAGGACATGAAGGTAGCTGGTGTGAGAGAAGAGGATGCACAAAACTGGGATAGATGGAGGACATTTATTCGCTGTGGCGACCCCTGAGGGGAAAAGCCGAAAGGAAAAGAAGAGGAGATGTTTGTCTCACTTGTGTAAATGTTCGTCTCCGTCTACCTCACTCCAACCGCGGCGTACGTACTCCCGTGAGGTTCTGCTCGACATCGGCAATTCATTTTTAAAACCAAAACCAGCTGAAAGAGAAGTGCTACGCAAGTATGGATTGCTCAGGGCGCTGGCTCGTCCATTGACCCCCACTCCTGCACTGACCCCCACTCCTGCACCCAACCCAGAGTGGAGGCGCCACAAGCGCTGTATGAGGAAACAGAAGAGGGGGAAGCGTGGAGGTATCCGCACAAGGCTCGCGGCTAGCCCCCACCGGCCGACCATTCCTACCATTACGCTGGCCAATGTACGCTCGCTGGACAATAAAATGGACTACATCAGACTTCTCCTCTCAACTTCCAGTCAAGAAGCAGATAAGGGTGTGGCCTGATGGGTCGTCAGAGGCACTCAAAGACTGCTTCTCCAACACTGACTGGAACATGTTCAGAGAAGCGGCCACCTACAACAACACCACCGACCTCCAAGAGTACACAGACTCTGTTACCTCCTACATGAGGAAGTGCATGGATGAAGTGACTGTCACCAGATCTGTCACCATCCGGGCCAACCAGAAACCATGGCTGACAGGTGAAGTCCACAGGCTCCTTAGGGCTAGGAAGGCTGCCTACAAAGCTGGCGATGAGCTGGGCCTGAGGACAGCCAGGGCCAACCTGTCACGTGGCATCAGGATGGCCAAGAGACAGCACTCCAGGAGGATCACCAACCACTTCACAGACAGCAGAGACACCAGAAACCTGTGGCATGGGATACAGACCATCACAGACTACAAGCCCTCTCCACAGATCTGAAAGAACTTCACCACTCTGCTGAACCAACTGAATGACTTCTTCGCCCGCTTCGAGGCAGACAACAGCACTCCAGCACAGAAGACCCCACCACCTCCCAGCGACCAGGTGCTGACACTGTCCCAGGACAGCGTGAGGCGATTCCTCAGAGGGACCAACACACGCAAAGCCCCCGGTCCCAATGGCATTCCTCGCCGTGTACTGAGAGACTGCGCGGATGAGCTCACAGATGTCTTCACAGACATCTTCAACACCTCTCTGAGCCAGGCTGTTATGCCCACGTGCTTCAAAGCCACCACCATCATCCCAGTACCAAAGAAGTCGTCCCCCACCTGCCACGACAACCGCCCAGTCGCACTCACTCCCATCCTCATGAAGTGCTTCGAGCGGCTAATTATGAACCACATCAAGGCTGCCCTCCCCCCTAACCGGCCCAACCGCTCGACCGATGATGCCATCTCCACTGCTCTCCACACAGCGCTCACCCACCTGGAGACCAGAGACTCTTACGTCAGAGACAGTTGAGATGATCGTGGACTTCAGGAAACATCCATCACCACAGCTACCCCTCACACTATCCAACTGCCTGGTGTCAACCGTTGAGACCTTCAAGTTCCTGGGAATCACAGTCTCCCAGGACATGAAGTGGGAGGTCAACACCAACTCTATCCTGAAAAAGGCCCAACAGAGAATGTACTTCCTGAGGCTGCTAAAGAAGCATGGTCTGCCACAGGAGATGCTGCAACATTTCTACACGGCTGTCATCGAATCCATCCTGTGTTCTTCCATCACCGTTTGGTTCGGGGCCGCCACAAAAATGGACAAAATCCGACTTCAACGGACAGTTAGGACGGCGGTAAAAATCATTGGCACCGCCCTACCCACTCTCGAGGACTTGCACACTGCAAGAATCCAAACTAGGGCGCGGAAAATCCTACTGGACCCTCCGCACCCTGCCCACCACCTTTTCCAGCTACTCCCCTCAGGCAGGCGCTACCGATCCATGCGCACCAAATCCAGCAGACATTTAAACAGCTTCTTCCCCCAAGCCATTAACTCTTTGAACTCTTTCAACAGTAGCCAAAATGGAACTGTATAGTGCCACTTAGCAGTTTTTTTTTGTTTTTTTTGACAACGATACTAGTGCAGCGTGTTCTACCGGAAACAAATTCCTTGTGTGTTCTACATACTTGGCAATAAAGATGATTCTGATTCTGATTCTGATTCTGAGAATGCTGTTCATCGACTTCAGCTCAGCATTCAATACCATCATCCCCCAACAGCTCACCGACAAACTGAGCAAACTGGGCATCAGCACCTCCCTGTGCAACTGGCTATTGGACTTCCTGACGGGGAGACCACAGGCAGTCAGAGTTGGAAACAACACCTCCAGCACCATCACGCTGAACACAGGGGCCCCCAGGGGTGTGTGCTGAGCCCCCTCCTCTTCACTCTGCTCACACATGACTGTTCACCATCATCACCCAGCTCCACCCTCTTCATAAAGTTTGCGCATGACACAACTGTGGTGGGCCTCATCAACAATGATGAGGAGACAGCCTACAGGGACGAGGTCAGCCGCCTTGCCACGTGGTGCAAGGACAACAATCTCCGTCTGAATGTGGAGAAGACGAAGGAGATTGTTGTGGATTTTAGGAGAGTGCGCCCCCAGCATGCTCCACTAACCATTGACGGTGCTGCAGTGGAGAGAGTGAGCAGCACCAAGTTCCTGGGAGTGCACATATCCGAAGACCTGTCCTGGAGCTACAACACGTCATCACTGGCCAAGAAATCCCACCAGCGCCTGTACTTCCTCCGCAAACTAAAAAGAGTTGGAGCCCCGACCCCCATCACGACGACCTCCTTCTATCGCGGTACCATCGAGAGCATCCTGACCAGCTGTATCACTGTGTGGTACGGCGCCTGCACCGTGTCCTGCCGTAAGACTCTGCAGCGCATCGTGAGGACAGCTGAGAAGATCATCGGTGTCTCTCTCCGCCACCTTCAGGACATTTACAACACCCGCCTCACCAGCAGAGCCAGCAGGATCGCTGGCGATCCCACCCACCCCTCCCACAGCCTCTTCAGCCTGCTGCCATCGGGTAGGAGACAGCGGAGTCTCCGAGCCAAGACCAGCAGGTTCAAAGACAGTTTCTGCCACCAGGCAGTCTGGAGACTCAACTCCCTCCCAGCCCTGCCCAGCCTGCCCCTTCCCACTGCCACACTCACCGAACTCTGAGGACATGCTACACACTGTAGTATCATCCTGAACTCTATTTTTTGTTCTTTCTCATTTTTTTCTGAAAGACCTCACTTCAACCCCTTCAACCCTTTCTTCTTGTTTGTTTTTGCATTATTACATTACGTCACTTTATATATGTCACTTCCTCACTTTACATACGTCACTACCTCACTTTACATACATCACTACCTCACTTTACATACGACACTACCTCACTTTACATTCAGAAATTACATGTATAGTCTTGTCAATTGTATGTCTTTTTTAGCCATGTTAGCCAACTATTAGTGCCTTGCATGCTGGGTCAGAGAGGACATTAATTTCATCTGTGCTGTATGTCATGCATATTAGCATATTTGACAATAAAGCCGACTTTGACTTTGACTTTGACGTTGCTATCACAACCGTTCCTTTAAAGAGTTTGTTGGTTCTCTTTATTTGTAAGTAGGTTCGTTGTCAGATCTCCCAGGCACGTGACGCGCAGAGCTTGATCGTGGCGTGGAGTCGAGCAAGTCGCTTTGAGTCTGTGAGTCCGTGTCGGCCATGAAGCGTCTTCCCGAAGTCCGATGGTGGACATAAGCGATGTCCGACGATGTCCGATCGTGGACATATACGATGTCCGATCGTGGACATAAGCGATGTCCGACGATGTGTGATCGTGGACATATACGATGCAGCTAGTTGCAGAGTCGCCAGGCGAATTGGACGATGTTGGCCATCAGGGTGCGGCAGGTTTCACGGTGGGGTCGGGGCGCCCACGGGTGGTGGCGGCCCATCGGGAGCTCGGCTCGAGGGGTCTTGCTGTGAAGATGCCGGGTTCACGGGCGGCTGGGAAATCTGGTTCTTTCCATTTGGAGAGTTGATTGGGCTGATGAGGAGGGAAAAAAATGCTCCTGGCTGGCTCGCCAATAAAGAGTTTGTTGGTTCTCTTTATTTGTAAGTAGGTTCGTTGTCAGATCTCCCAGGCAGGTGACGCGCAGAGCTTGATCGTGGCGTGTAGTCGACCAAGTCGCTTTGAGTCTGTGAGTCCGAGATGAGTCTGAGATGATTCTGCCCCGTGGTTCGCCCAATCTCTCTGTCCCGCGACAGCTCCTTTTATACAATTTTCAAGCGTGTGCTATGTGTCAGGGTGAGACGCACATCAAGGAGATCAAGGAATTGAAAGACATGAAAGGGTTGAAAGGCGCACTTCAAAATCATACACCCGTGTGACGCCACACCTTCACCACATTAGCGCCTTCAGACGATTTCCAGCAAACCTTGGTGCCCATTTTATTTTTAGTATTTTTCTCTAAAAAGATCCAGTTGACTTTTTTCATCCTGGTTCTTCAGTCACAGAAGACATTTTTTATTGCATTGGAATCCTTTTTGACACACAATTATACAAACGTAGATATTTTTTTTTCATTGAAAGATGACAGTATTATTGCATCATCTTTTTCTCCTATATTTGTATCCATAGCTTCACGTCACCAAAACGTTCCGTTGAGTCCCAAAGGCGCAGCGTTTAGCTTGTCTCCATTTGTGTTTTCCACAACTCTCTGTTAACTTTGTAAAGAAGGAGATAGGAATGTCTAATTTTCCTCCAAAGCCGAGTTAAAACATAAAGGTGACTAACCAAAAAGGAAAAGGTTTCTTCAGCCGTCATCTGTACAAAAGTGAAGGTTTCGGACGTTTCGCCTCCTATCCAAGAGGCTTCGTCAGCGAACTAAAGTCTGACTGGTCGTATCGGCCCCATTTATATATCCCTAATGTCCAGACATGGTGGCGCCGGACATAGCTATGATAGGTCCCTACTCTCAGGTCCTACTTATTTCAAACCGATAAACACGTTAAGGCAAAAATTAGTGCATCCAAAAGATAGGCTACCAAATGAAAAACAAAGTAATGTAGTTTATTCCATACATTGTAAGAATGAAAATTGTAAAGAGCAGTACATTGGGGAGACTCAACAAATTCTCAAAAAAAAAGACTTTATCAACATCGCAGGGATAATACTAGTGGGCCTCAATCGGCAGTACATTTGCACCTAAAAGCTAGCAACCACTCATTTGACGACAATGAGGTTAAAATCTTAGCAGCGAAAGAACATAGATGGTTTGAAAGGGGGGTAAAAGAAGCGATTCTTATAAAACAACAAAATCCTTCATTCAACCGGTCTGGTGGGGTGAGGTTCAATTTGGATCGTTCATCCAATAGCCTGCTTAGGCAAAACAGGTTAGGCAACTTTCGCAATGCTGATGAGGTGATACCGGGGGGAGTGGGGGTAATAGGCCAGTCGTTAGTCAGGAATGTAGGAACAATCAGTGGGGCCACAGGGAGGGGTCCCCTGCCCCCCCAACCTGAGAGTAGGGATCTATCATAGCTATGTCCGGCGCCACCATGTCTGGACATTAGGGATATATAAATGGGGCCGATACGACCAGTCAGACTTTAGTTCGCTGACGAAGCCTCTTGGATAGGAGGTGAAACGTCCGAAACCTTCACTTTTGTACAGATGACGGCTGAAGAAACCTTCTCATCGATGGACCACTCCTGTACGACTGAGAGCTTACACAGACAAAAAGGAAAAGGTTACATTTTTTTGTTTGACAATGTCACCATTGTTTTGAGCTGAAATGTATGTTCATTTCTCAATTGTTTGCTGGTATTCCGTGCTATGATCCCAACTGGGGATGAGTTCCATGCAGCAATCCGTTTCTCTGTGTTCCTCCACAGAGGACAACAATGGCGCTTGTCTCCCCCGGCCACCCTACTCAGAGGCTCCCTGGCCTTAAAAGCCTTGCGTCGGCAAACAAAGATGTTAGAATTGGTTATATACACATGCTAAAAACATCCTATGTTATTTCATTTCTACTCATACTTATGAATTAGTAAGTCCATATATGTATGTAGTTTAGTTTTCTGTATATGTGAATGAGTATACATGTACTCAGCTTGTACTTAGTATAGAAATCTAGCTATCAAGTTTCAGTCTAATAATAAACATTCATGATTGTATCTAGCAGATGATAGGTCTTTTCCAAAGTGACATCACTCCTATTGTTTATAAATGTTTGAGACGCACGCTTGAGCGCGCTCTTGCCTCTCTGTCCCTTGGCCTAGCTTCTCCCCTGGAGAACATCCTCGAGCTGCCTGATAATACATATTCCTTTTTTGTGTATCACCTTGCTTCCTGCTGATTTAATATTTAGACTATACAAATGGAGAGCTGAACCAGGAAGAACAACATTGAACCCAACAAAAGATTTTAATAAGGGGTTAGCCACCATTAGCAAGGTTCCAAATTGCTGCTATGCAAAGCAATGCTATGGTCCCAACTTTAGGCGAGTTCCATGCAGCAATCCATTTCTCGGTGTTCCTCCACAGAGGACAACAATGGAGCTTGCTTGGAAAATCAAGCCATGATAAGCCCCCCCCCCCCCCCCCATTGAGACCGACGTCCTCGGCGGGATGAAGGATGCGAAACAGGCCAGAAAGGCCTCCCTTTGGGAGAGGGCATCCGCGTTGCCTTGGCACATGCCAGCCCTGTGGACCACAGAAAAGTTAAAGGCATTGTAGCAGTCCTAACATCACGTCAATGTATTTTGCTGTATAATTTGGTTTGAAAACCTTGTGTTGCCCAAAAGCCGCCAGAAGAGGGTGTCCAAGCTCCATATAAGGAATTTATCAGCCTGTGGAAACGGAGGTGGCCACAGGAGGTCGCCATTTTGTGCCTCTTTTGTGGTGATCGTTTCTCCCCAATGTTGCCTCGAAGTGGCATGGAATAAATTTTTAATCAATTGCAAACATGTATGCTTTCCTCTTCAGAACTATTTGAATCATATTCATAACTGGAGGTGTAACAAGAAAGCATATACTCCGATTCTGAAGCCATTGTTTTGATTCTCTGCAAGACATCTTGGCGTTACGTCACAAACTGGGGGCGGGACTTTGTGAAAATGCCCAATTTGCAGCTATTTTTTTTTGCAGATTTTGGACACTTTAAGTCAGGGGTGCTCATTAAGTCGATCGCGATCTACTGGTCGATCGCGGAGGTAGTACTGGTCGATCGCGGAGGTAGTACTGGTCGATCGCAGCGTGACAGTAAAAAAAACATTTGTCAGCCTATCAAACGTCCCGTCACTTGATTGACATACAGGGCAACCATTCAAATGACAACTGAATTTTTACCTTTAGGTCGCCGTGCATGCGTAAACAACGGCGCTAAACCAGCAAAATATACAAGCTAGTCAGCGAATTACCTCAGATTTTAAGCCCTTGCTAAAACATATGGTGATCAAAATGAGTGAGAAAGCGGGACCAAGTAAGGGGGCAAAACATATTACTTTCATACGGAATGGGAAAATGTGGAGCGCCATTTTCGGACTGTTCATGGAAAATACGACATTGACTTCACGCCGAAAAGCCAGCTGAGAAAGAGAACGGTGGATGAACTAAAATCCCAGTTGTTCGGACAGCAGTCATTTTTCACTCAACATACTTCAAAAGCGAAAGCCGCCACCGAAGCGTCTTTCCGGGTGAGTCACGCCATCGTTAAAAACAATAAGTCCTTCCAAGACGGAGAGATGGTAAAAGAAACATTCGTTGAAGCAGCTGACTCCTTGTTCAGAGACTTGGACAGTTCTGTAACTTACGCACACAGGAAAAGTACCCCAACTTGAGGAAATGTGCTACCTCCTTGACTGCATTATTCGGCTCCACTTATTCATGTGAGTCAGCGTTTTCCTACATGAAGATCAGTAAGTCCAAATACCGTTCCACCATGAATGATGAACATTTGGAAATGTGCTTGAGGCTGGCTGTCAGCAGCTACTGTCCGGACTATGCATCCCTGACTGATTCAATTCAGTGCAAGTCATCAAAGTAAACTCAGGTAATTACAAAAAAATGTTAATAGTTATTTATTATGTTATGTATATGTAGTTATTATGCGTGTTGTGCAATATTGGCTTATTCAGTTATGCAAGGTACATCAACATACATTGTACATACAAAGAATCCTTAAAACATTTGAAAATAATTATGTTTTGCATTTTTGTCATGGGTAGATCATTTTGACTTGGTAGTTTTTGTAAGTAGCTCATATGCTGAAAAAGTGTGAGCACCCCTGCTTTAAGTCATTTTTATTGGTGTTTTGCATTTGAATAAAAATATACTGCGTGTTTTGGGTATTTTACATGCTATAAAACATTTTTCTAATGTCAGTTAAGAAACAAAAAAGTGACGTTGGTTGTCCTTTAAAGGCCTGCAGACTCAAAAACCACGTGGTTACTCTGATGTTTGTCTCCCTGTTTCTGGCCATCCATTGTAGAGGAGCATGATCAGAGACCCCTGTGAAACGTCTTCCCAGGAGATAGAAGCGCAATGACTCCAAAGCCCATGTAATGGCAAGGCACTCCTTTTCCACTGTGGTATAGTTCTTTTCCCTAGGCAATAGCTTTCTGCTAAGGTAAAGGATGGGATGTTCCTCCCCTCCATGTACAGTGGGGCCTTGGCTTATGATTGTAATTGGTTGCCAGACAGAGTGTGTAAGGCGACAAGTGTGTATCGCAAAAATTAATATCCCATAGGAAACAATTAGAATGAGAATAATTCGTTCCCAGGTCTCCATAAAATATAATTTTCAACTAAATAAGCCTTAAGACTACACAAAATATACCCTATTCTATGTATAATAAATGTGCTATTGGATTGTAATGAAAGAAATACACTGCACTTTATAATAAAGTCACTTTATTTACATTTGTGATGGTCGTTGATGGCCCTTAATTGACACCTGTTGCTTTCTGACTTGTAAGGTCTTATGAAACTGAGGCATCACATTATTATTCATCATGTTGATGATTCTCATAGCCACAGTCTTTTCTGGATGGAACTGTTCAATAAAAGCCAGCACATCAAGCCCTGAATGGCTTGCTTCTGCTTGTCCTCTAGAAGGCAAATCAAATCCTCTGTGATGAGGACCTCATTATGGTCAGCAAAAAGCTCATCAATGTCATCTGCATCCACTTCGAGTCCCGTAGGTGCTGGCAGAGATTTTATTACAACAAAAGATTGATTCCACGGACCTGGAATAAAACGCGACAAAAGAAGGCGGGCGGGGGCGATGCGTCCAGCCTATCAAGCTAGGCAAAATAAAATGGCACACTCACGATCCCGGAAAGCAACAAACTTGCGCGATCACGGCGAAGAATCACTTCGGGTGAAGCAAATTCTTGTGCTGGCAAGTCCAAGAAGCTGGCGAGGCGCGAGGCGTCGTAACTGGTGAGGTGACAGTGACTCGTTGAAATCTCTCTCTCTCTCTCTCTCTCTCTCTCTCTCTCTCTCTCTCTCTCTCTCTCTCTCTCTCTCTCTCTCTCTCTCGATCGACGTGTATATTCAGAGAAAGGGGGTGTGGAAAGGCAGGCAGGCTGGGGCGCTGTTCGGTCATGTGCTTTGGTGTTCTTCCGCCGAAGATTACTCCGCCAGCCGTGGTGGGGGGTGTGTATCGCGAAAAGTAGTGCTTAATCCAAGGTTTAATTTTCATAAATTTAACGTTCGTAAACCGAAAACATCGTAAGGCAAGGTGTTCATAAACCGAAGCCCCCAGACCAACCTCAGATGCATCAGCTTGAACAATGAAGTCAGAATCAGAATCAGAATCAGAATACCTTTATTCGTCCCGCAATGGGGAAATTTGCAGTCCACAGCAGCAATTGAAGAGGGATGGGGTTGGGGTGGGAGTGAAAGGATAGAAAACAAGATATTCTAAGCATAACAAAATAAAAATGTCAACTGTATACTGTGCAAATGTAGATGTGCAAAAACCGTTCTATAAACAAGACTGTACATAGTGCAGAATCAAGAAATGCATTTAGATATATTGCAACAACCCATATTTACAGGTGTCCATTTTTTTTTTCACATGTGATCATTGGGAATTGTGAAGCCTGACAGCAGTCGGTAGGAACGAGCGGCGGTACCTCTCCTTCTTGCAGCGCGGGTGTAATAGTCTCTGGCTAAAGGAGCTACCCAGAGCTGTCAGGATGGGCAGGAGGGGGTGGGAGGGGCTGTCCGTCATAGCTTTTAGTTTAGCTAGCGTCCGTCTGTTGCCCACCTCCTCTAGAGAGTCCAGCGAGCAGCCCACGACAGAACTGGCCCGCTTGACAAAGCGCTCCAGTCTTTTTCTGTCCCGGGTGGTGATGCTGCCTGACCAGCAGACAATGCCATAGTGGATGGCTGATGCCACCACAGAGTCATAGAAAGTCTTTAGGAGTGACCCCTGAACTCCAAAAGACCTCAGTTTCCTGAGGAGGAAGAGGCGACTCTGTCCCTTTTTGATTAGGGCATCCGTGTTTGTTGTCCAGTCCAGTTTATTGTTTAGAGTAACACCCAGGTACTTGTAGGAGGTCACCCTCTCAATGTCCGAACCCTGGATGTTCAATGGTGCAGGTGACGATTGTTTCCTGCAGAAATCCACCACCAACTCCTTGTTTTTGTCGGTGTTGATCTGGAGGTGATTCTGCTGGCACCAGTCCACAAAGTCCTTTGTCAGTCCCCTGTACTCCCTATCGTCTCCCTCTGTAATGAGGCCGACAATAGCTGAGTCGTCAGAGAACTTCTGAAGGTGGCAGGTTGGGGTGTTGTAGTTGAAGTCCGAGGTGTAGAGGGTGAAGAGGAATGGAGCCAGGACTGTTCCCTGCGGCGCTCCGGTGCTGCAGAGAAGCCTGTCCGACTCACAGTTCTTTACCCTCACGTACTGTGGCCTGTTTGTGAGGTAGTCTGTAATCCAGGATGTGAGGTGATGGTCGACTCCGGCATGCTGCAGTTTGTCCCCCAGTAGACTTGGCTGGATGGTGTTGAAGGCACTGGAGAAATCGAAGAATGTGATCCTCACCGTGCTCCCAGCATTCTCCAGGTGCAGCAACGCCGTATGGAGGAGGTAGATGATGGCATCCTCCACACCGATGCTGGGCTGGTAGGCAAACTGCAGCGGGTCCAGCGATGAGCTTGCCAGCGGTCGCAGGTGGGCGAGGACGAGTCTCTCCAGCGTCTTCATCAGGTGAGACGTCAGCGCCACCGGTCTGTAGCTGTTGAGCTCTTTGGGGTTGGCAATCTTGGGCACTGGGACCAGGCATGACGTTTTCCACAGCTGTGGAACTCTGCCCAGCTTCAGGCTCAGGTTGAACAAGTGCTGGACAATGTCACACAGCTGGTCGGAGCAGGTCTTGAGGAGTCGGGAACTGATGTCATCCGGACCTGCTGCCTTCCTCACCTGCATCCTCCTCAGTTGGTTCCTCACCTGCGCAGTTGTGACAGACAGGCAGGAACCAGGAGGCAGAGTGGCGGCTGAGGGTGTGGCAACGGTTGGGAGGGCAGATGTTGGTTGTGGAGAGCTGGTCGTGAGAGGGGGCAGGGAGGGTAAGGCCACAGTGAGAGTTGGTGCAGGTGCAGCTACAGGTGAAGTTGACGGTGGGCCGGGGGCGGCTGGCGTCTTGTCAAACCGATTGAAAAAGCGGTTGAGTTCATCTGCCCAGTCCTTGCTGAATACAAGGTTTAATTTTCATAAATTTAACGTTAGTAAACCGAAACGTTCGTAAGGCAAGGTGTTCGTAAACCGAGGCCCCCAGACCAACCTCAAATGCATCAGCTTGAACAATGAAGTCCTTGCTGAAGTCTGGTGCCACCAGGATCGGACTGGAGCACAGCGCCTGTTTCAGATTGATGAAGGCCTTTTCGGCCCCTGTGCTCCATTTCACCAACCGGGAGTGTTTTTCGGTCGTCAATTCTGTCATGGGGGCTGCTATAGTAGCAAAGTCAGCAATAAATCGTCTATAGTTGCCACCCAGGCTGAAAAACGACCTCAGTGGTAGCCTTTCTGAGGGGAACAGCCTCTGGAAACCTAGTGGCATAATCGAGCATAACTAAAATATACTAGCGTCCCTTATCACTTTTTGGTAGAGGTCCAACTATATCCAGCCCAAGCCTCTGAAAAGGGGTCTCCATGATGGGTAAGGGAATGAGCGGGTTTCTGTATGTGGGCTTTGGCGCCACCTGTTGGCACTCAGGGCAAGAACAACAATAGTTCTCCACATCCTTGTGCACCACTTTACCGTTGCAAGATTCTCTCTTTTGTCTTTTCTACCCCTAGGTGTTCCCCTAGCAGGTGTGTGTGTGCCAAGTCCAGTACTGTAGCTCGGTGTGGCTGTGGCACGAGAAGTTGTTCATGTACCTCATCATTTTGCTTTGTTACCTGGTATATTAACCCACGGTCAACAGCAAAATGTGGCTATGTGGGACTTGTCCTTTCCCCTCGTACCATGCCCTCTAAAACCTGCACAATTTTCATGGCGTTGGCAAGGGTATGATCCTGTAACTGGGCTGTATCATACTGGCCTGTTAGAGGAGGCAGCTTCTGGATCCCTGGGTTCTCTGAACCACTGGAAGCCTGGAGATTTACTGGGGCTGGAGTCTCCTGGCCCGTCTCTGGGCCAGACTCTTTCTCCGGTGGTGCATTTGCTGTCCCTAGAAGAACACAGGCTGGGGAGAGTGAATCTGAGGGGTAGGCTTGAGTATTCACTACACGCGTCTTACCTCTCCCCTTCCGTGGTAGTTGGGCCAGTTTTTCCTGTGTTTTTCTCCACAGTGGGTGAAAGGCCGGGCAGTCGCATCCAATCAGAAGAGGAACAGGGAGAGAGTCAACCACACCAGCTACCGCGTGGATGATTCCCCTGGTTGGGGTCATGGTGAATTCGATGGTGGGGTACTCTCTGGTGTCTCCGTGGACACAGGAAACCAGAAGGGTTTTCTCTGAAGACAACCTGGTTGGATCCACCAGCGTTTGGCACACCAAGGTGACCAGGCTTCCGGAGTGCAGCAGGGCTTCAACATCCTGTTTTTTCACTGTCACTGGACAGGTGGGGGGTCTTGTTAGTGAGCTTTCATTCACCCCCAGTAGGGAAGGATAACGAGCAGGGTGGGCAATGGAACAGTCAGCGGTCGGCATGGACTCTTCCGTTGGTTTTCCACACTGCCACGAGATGTTTCTCGTCTCTTCGCATCTGTAGCATTGTTTGGGCTCAGTGCCCCTGGGCGTCCGACCCTGCCTGAGTGGGCTTCTGACGCCACCTGGAGCCATCTTGGCTGCGTTGGGAAGCTTAGGCCTCTTTGTGCAGGCCGTTCAGGTCTGGGGTGAGGATGTGTTGCTGGTTTCCTTCCTGGTCGTTCGCAGCATCTCCGCTGTGGCCTGGTACTGCTCCACTGCTGCCACTGTTTGACAGGCAGTAGTCAGCAACTGCTGACTGATTATCTTTTTTGCCACATAGGGCAGGGCCCGTAAGTAGTGATCCAGGGTCCTCAGCTGCCGCGTTACTTTCCGGTTCCAGCCACTTCCGGGCGATGCGGGCCAAGTCGTGCATCTGTGCCCGTGGAGGCTGGTTTTGCTGGAACGTCCAGGTGTGGAAGCGCTGTGCCATCCCGAACTTGGTGACCCCCATGTCTGAATTTCAGCTTTTAGATAATTATAGTCTTCTGCTCTGTCTGCGGTCAAGTCCTGGACAGCATTCAGAGATTCCCCTGTCAGGAAGGGTGCTCGCAATCCCACCCATTGCTGCTTGGGCCACCTTTCTCTCGTGGCTGTTTCTTCAAATGCATGCAGGTACGCCTCAATATCATCCGTCACCCCAATCTTGCCTATGAAATCACCTGCCTTCACGCGGGGCATATTCCTGGCGGCCATTTGTTTTTGTAAGAGCAATTCCTCTGCCTTCAGTCAATTTGCTCTCTTTTGCTCCTCTAGGAGAGCCAAATTGGCCTGATACTGGGCATCCTGACTTACAAGAAGGGGTTTCAAGATGTCTTCCATTTTTGAATCTGTCATTGAAGATATTGTCAATTTGGAAAAAAACAAAACACAAACATCAATCCATGTCAATGCACTTATTAACGCTTGCCCAGTGCCCGCATTCTCCACCATATGTGATGCCATGAGAGGCTAGCTCTCAGCGGGGCAGGACAAGGAGTGCAATGAGCGACAGGTTTGAATGCAAAGAAAGATTTTAATAAGGGTTTTCAGGGGGAATTCACAGGCAAAAAGGCAAGAATAGAGTCCCTTCCAATTCTTAAATCATAAAGTCTCTTTTGAGGTGAAATTGAAGATGGGGTTCTTTTGGATATTGGATATTGGATATTGGATATGCCTTTATTAGTCTCACAGTGGAGAAATTTTACATTCCATGTGTTCTCGGCCTCACCCCTCTTAATGTCCTTCCTAGGTAGCCTAGCCACCATTAGCAAGGTTCCAAATCCGGTATTCCGCGCGAAGGTCCCAACTTTGGACAAATTCCATGCAGCAATCCGTTTATCGGTGTTCCTCCACAGAGGACAACAATGGAGCCCTTCTCCCCCGGCCAACCCACTTAGAGGCTCCCTGGCCTTAAAAGCCTTGCATGGCAATCAAGCCATGATCAGCCACAGGTGTGGGGTTTGGACTGCTGCCTTCCACCAGATGGGGCCAAAACTCTCGCTGGGTGGAGCCATCTTAGGGAATATATTTCCCCTCCAGGACCCAGCCCCTCGTGACATCACAATATTTAATTCAATTTGAAATTGTTCAATGACTAAAGGTTAACTAAACTGTTAACTCTAATATTAGCTTGTAATTGTTGGGGTAATTCGCTATACGAACATCTTTAAACATCTTTTTGCATCGTTTGTTTACATTTTGGACTTCCTGATACGTCATATCCTGCCTCCCTTTACATAATGTCATATATATTGATAAGATTTTTTTTTAGGAATTCTAATTACGGTTGATCTGCGTATCGGTGGGCTTGTAGTGCAGATAAAATTGGTCAAGTGGACCGTTTTTTAGCCGGCCCAGGTGTGGAGTTTCTACGCGTTACTCGTGAAGGCCTTTATGGATTACGACGTCTGTTCCCGCATGCCGGGAATGACGTGCGAGCGCCGTTAGGGTTTTGTCTCCATCTGGACAATTATGTGTTATTTTTTTGTTTAATTGCAGCTGCAATAGATCGGGGATTTTCCGTAATATTAATGCATTCATCAACATTAGCATATTATCAGCATTGCTTGCTATGTGGTGCTCCGGGGTTTCCGAGGGAGTTTCATTGTCCATAGGACAGTTCGTGGGCAGGGGGGTAGGCTGATGGGGGGGGGGGGGGGCATTTTGGAGGAGCCGTTTGTGTGTGTCTTCTTGTGTGCTTCTGTGTACGTATATGTCTCTCTCTGTGTGGTGGCTGTGCTTTGTGTGTTTTGGACTGAATGACTGGAACCATGCGGAGCGCCTGTACCCTCACACCTCTGACAGTTCATGCAAACGACCAGATGGCTGGAGGGGAGGCCATTTTTTTTAAGACAAAAGGCGAGCCTGAGGTGTTGAGCTCGGGTGGGTGGGGGAGATACTCGGGTGAGGGGAGCCCTTCTCCACAGGCACCCCCACTCCCCCCAGGAAGCAACCCTCAGGGGAGGCACAGTCATTGCAACTTGAGTCAGCAAATCAATTCACCGAGTGATATTGACAGCGTTGGTTCAAGATTCACAGGAGCAAATCAGGACCTTCTGCTCTATTGTATCCATCTGATCATCTTTTGGGGACACCTGGAAAAAATGTTTTCAAGATTAACAGCTGCATTCTAGAATTGGCTAATTGATTCGTTCGCCGAATGGGTAAATGTTGTACCCTTTAAAGAAATAAATAAACAGAAAGAAAAGGAATAAGGCGGTTGCGTTAACATTCACAAACGTACATCTGTGTAAGCTCTCAGTCGTACAGGAGTGGTCCATCGATGAGAAGGTTTCTTCAGCCGTCATCTGTACAAATTTGAAGGTTTCGGACGTTTCGCCTCCTATCCAAGAGGCTTCGTCAGCGAACTAAAGTCTGACTGGTCGTATCGGCCCTATTTATATATCCCTAATGTCCAGCCATGGCGGCGCCGGACACAGCTATGATAGGTCCCTACTCTCAGGTTGGGGGGAGCACTCCCTGTGGCCCCACTGATTGTTCCTACATTCCTGACTAACGACTGGCCTATTACCCCCACTCCCCCCGGTATCACCTCATCAGCATTGCGAAAGTTGCCTAACCTGTTTTGCCTAATCAGGCTATTGTATGAACGATCCTGTCGCGGTTTGCGAGGTGGTGATGGCGGGTTCGGATCCCAAAAAGGAGGCAGGAGGGAGCAGGAGGTTGTTTGACAAATTGTATTAAAATAAAGGTCAGCAGTAACAAAATGTAAAACATCAAAATGATCTGAATGGAAAAAATACAAAGTAGCAACAGAAAACCAAGTGTAAAAGTCCGCCGAGGTTAAACAAACACGTACACGATGCATGCTGCAACCAAGCAGCAAACAAACAATGAATCGGCACCGGATGGTCGTGCCGGGTGTTCTTTTAAATGTCAATGATTAAACGACCAACACCTGCGAGGCTGCAGGCAGGGCTGACGTCGCTACCCACTGGTCGCCAATCTGATCGGGACGACCAGCACCTGTGCAGGCGGGGCCGACAGCGCCCCCCGTTGGTCGCCAACCAAATTATGACAGTACCCACCCCTTCAAGGGGCTGCTTCCAGAAGTCCCAACAGTCTCCCAAAAGGTCCACTCGCCAGGGAACGGTCGGTGGAGAGGGCAACCGCTGCCTCTCCAGCATACGATGGGCGGCGGCCTGATGGGAACGGGACTCGGCCTGGGGTGGACGAAGACGCGGCACGGATCGTCGTGGGCGTGAGTGCGATCCCTCTCGCACGTTCACGCGACGGCGCATGGCTCTGCGTGGACGTCGACTGCCAGGCGCAGAATGGCACCCCGTACAGCCGTATGGGACCAGGTCTCGGCCGGACGCCGACGTGGGCGTGAACTGCCCGGCTCCGGGGGAACGAGACCAGTCCAGAGCCGCTCCGGGATCCAGCGGTGAGTGGGGTCTCGGACTGACATTGACGCGGACGTTGCACGGCTCGTCGTGGATGAGACTCAATTCGTCATGCACGACGACAGCGTGGCTGGACGTGGGCGTGCAATGCCAGTCACCCAGGGTCACCCTGGACGGCCACCTGGAAGGAGGTCTCGGCCGGACGTTTACGTGGACGTTGCGGCTCGTCGAGTGACGCGATTCAAACGCGACGAGGCTTTCGCTAACGTGGACGTAGCATTGCCAGGCACAGGGTGGAAATGAGACGGGTCCGATGTACCTGCGGGATCCGATCGTTGGCCGATTCATTCTGTCGCGGTTTGCGAGGTGGTGATGGCGGGTTCGGATCCCAAAAAGCAGGCAGGAGGGAGCAGGAGGTTGTTTGACAAATTGTATTAAAATAAAGGTCAGCAGTAACAAAATGTAAAACATCAAAATGATCTGAATGGAAAAAATACAAAGTAGCAACAGAAAACCAAGTGTAAAAGT
Organism: Hippocampus bargibanti; assembly: GCF_051943395.1. Classification (NCBI taxonomy): domain Eukaryota; kingdom Metazoa; phylum Chordata; class Actinopteri; order Syngnathiformes; family Syngnathidae; genus Hippocampus; species Hippocampus bargibanti. The sequence goes on from NC_142741.1 coordinate 8,668,657, forward strand.
CCGCCGAGGTTAAACAAACACGTACACGATGCATGCTGCAACCAAGCAGCAAACAAACAATGAATCGGCACCGGATGGTCGTGCCGGGTGTTCTTTTAAATGTCAATGATTAAACGACCAACGCCTGCTTTTTGGGATCCGAACCCGCCATCACCACCTCGCAAACCGTGACGGATCCAAATTGAACCTCACCCCACCAGACCGGTTTAATGAAGGATGTTGTTGTTTTATAAGAATCGCTTCTTTTACGCCCCTTTCAAACCATCTATGTTCTTTCGCTAAGATTTTAACCTCATTGTCGTCAAATGAGTGGTTGCTATCTTTTACTTGTATCCATCTGATCATCTTTTGGGGACACCTGGAAAAAATGTTTTCAAGATTAACAGCTGCATTCTAGAATTGGCTAATTGATTCGTTCGCCGAATGGGTAAATGTTGTACCCTTTAAAGAAATAAATAAACAGAAAGAAAAGGAATAAGGCGGTTGCGTTAACATTCACAAACGTACATCTGTGTAAGCTCTCAGTCGTACAGGAGTGGTCCATCGATGAGAAGGTTTCTTCAGCCGTCATCTGTACAAATTTGAAGGTTTCGGACGTTTCGCCTCCTATCCAAGAGGCTTCGTCAGCGAACTAAAGTCTGACTGGTCGTATCGGCCCTATTTATATATCCCTAATGTCCAGCCATGGCGGCGCCGGACACAGCTATGATAGGTCCCTACTCTCAGGTTGGGGGGAGCACTCCCTGTGGCCCCACTGATTGTTCCTACATTCCTGACTAACGACTGGCCTATTACCCCCACTCCCCCCGGTATCACCTCATCAGCATTGCGAAAGTTGCCTAACCTGTTTTGCCTAATCAGGCTATTGTATGAACGATCCTGTCGCGGTTTGCGAGGTGGTGATGGCGGGTTCGGATCCCAAAAAGCAGGCAGGAGGGAGCAGGAGGTTGTTTGACAAATTGTATTAAAATAAAGGTCAGCAGTAACAAAATGTAAAACATCAAAATGATCTGAATGGAAAAAATACAAAGTAGCAACAGAAAACCAAGTGTAAAAGTCCGCCGAGGTTAAACAAACACGTACACGATGCATGCTGCAACCAAGCAGCAAACAAACAATGAATCGGCACCGGATGGTCGTGCCGGGTGTCCTTTTAAATGTCAATGATTAAACGACCAACACCTGCGAGGCTGCAGGCAGGGCTGATGTCGCTACCCACTGGTCGCCAATCTGATCAGGACGACCAGCACCTGTGCAGGCGGGGCCGACAGCGCCCCCCGTTGGTCAACGCCTGCTTTTTGGGATCCGAACCCGCCATCACCACCTCGCAAACCGTGACGGATCCAAATTGAACCTCACCCCACCAGACCGGTTTAATGAAGGATGTTGTTGTTTTATAAGAATCGCTTCTTTTACGCCCCTTTCAAACCATCTATGTTCTTTCGCTAAGATTTTAACCTCATTGTCGTCAAATGAGTGGTTGCTATCTTTTACGTGCAAATGTACTGCCGATTGAGGCCCACTTGTATTATCCCTGCGATGGTGATAGTCTTTTTTTGAGAATTTGTTGAGTCTCCCCAATGTACTGCTCTTTACAATTTTCATTCTTACAATGTATGGAATAAACTACATTACTTTGTTTTTCATTTGGTAGCCTATCTTTTGGATGCACTAATTTCTGCCTTAACGTGTTTATCGGTTTGAAATAAGTAGGAATTTTGTGTTGCCAAAGGACTCTTTGAAATTTTTCAGAAACTCCTGCAATGTAAGGTACTGCTACTCTTCTCCTTTTTGTATCTTGAGAATTATTGGTTTCATCCCTTATTCTTTCTTTCTGACATTTGTTGAATGACCACTGAGGGTACCCACAGTTACTGAGTGCTCGCCTGATATGTTTTGACTCCTTTTCTCTACCTTCAATGCTAGTTGGTATTAGTTTAGCCCTATGCTGGAGGGTTCTGATAACTCCTAATTTGTGTTGTAAAGGGTGGTTAGAGTCAAAAAGTAAGTATTGGTCGGTGTGCGTAGCCTTCCTAAAGACTTCTGTTTTTAGCGCTCTGTCCTCTTTTATAATTACTTTACAATCCAAGAAGGCTAGTTGGTTCTGTTTAATGTCCTCACGAGTAAATTTAATGTTGATGTCTACAGAGTTGAGGTGATCTGTGAAGGATTGAATTTCTTGTTTTTTAATTATGACAAAAGTATCGTCCACATATCTAAACCAGTGTCTAGGTTTTGTCCCCGGGAAGGATGTGAGGGCCTGTTTCCCCATCTCTTCCATGTACAGATTAGCCACTATGGGTGAAACTGGTGAGCCCATAGCACAACCATGAATTTGTTCATAAAATTTTTCCCGAAATTGAAAATACGTAGTATTAAGGCAGATTTCCAATAATTTGCAGATGTGATCCGCTTTAAGTTTGGTTCTTTCATGCAGAGAAACGTCCGCCAGCAGTCTCGTCCTCACCACTGAGACTGCTGCTGGGGTTGGGACATATGTAAAGAGAGAAGTCACATTGGCACATGATGCCAAAGTTTCCTCAGGTTCCAATATGAGGTCTTTGATCATTGGAAGGGTCCCTTTTTAGTTGCTCACAAGTGTTAGAATCACTGATTAACCGATTTATTTTGTCTTCATAATCCAATGTGTTGAGAAGCACTGTGCATCTGTCCTTGTCTGCTGGCAAAATAGTAATATTTTTGTCTTTTTGTAGAGTAGTTAACGCCTTTCTCTCTTCTAGTGCTATGTGGGACGGAGGTAGTTTGGCACGACTGAGAAGGGCTGATATTTTAATGCGTAGATCATCTGCCTCTGCATACGAAAGTTTATTTTTATTTTCGCTGACGAAGCCTCTTGGATAGGAGGCGAAACGTCCGAAACCTTCAAATTTGTACAGATGACGGCTGAAGAAACCTTGTCATCGATTCAGAAACGTATCGTGCAAACAACATTGTTCCTGCCTGCATGTAATCTGCCGCACAGTTCTCTTTTCTCCTTTCACAGGACGAGAGCATCTGCCCTGGGGAAGGAGCCATGTCATTGCAGGTGGACGCGTGGGAGCCGTCCAGATGACTATCCCGTCACATCGAAACACCTGCCCGACTAGGCCACATCCCGCGGCCAGAAGGCTTTCGTCTGTGCTTGACATAACACTATTTTCCCATATTTTTCCTTTGATTAATGCCGTCCAATTGAATCGAAAACTAAATTAAACAGGCAGGCAAATAGATAGATGATTAAATGAAAAAATAAATAAACAGAGGCCAAACTAGAGTCTCGATATAACGAGACTTTACTGTGTATATATATATATATATATATATATATATAGTAAAGTCTCGTTATATCGATATCGGTTATATCGATAGTACCGCTTATTACGATATTATTTTCATTTCCCTTGCACATTTCTAGTCTTTTTATGTATAATTAGTACCGTTTAGTACGATACCCGGTTGTTACGATAATCCGGTTATTACGGTGCTCCTTTTCATCCCCCGCCGGCCATTTTTGTTGTTTACATCGATATATCCGTCGCGCCATTGGTCAACTTGGTCACGTGTCTTGTTACGTGAGCCGCCATCGGTCGCGCCATTGGTCGACTTGGTCACATGAGCTGCCATCGGTCGCGCTATTGGTCAACTTGGCCGTGTGACTTTATCACGTGACACGCCATCGGTCGCGCCATTGGTCAACTTGGTCACGTGTCTTGGTTACGTGTCACGCCATCAGTCGCGCCATTGGTCGACTTGGTCAGTTGACTTGGTTACGTGCCCAGCACCCGTGGTGCAGAGCCATTTTCATTTTCAGACGCTAGCTCGTGTGTAGCAGACGAGATTGAAGTGTTTGTGTTAAAAGGTAAAAATGGGAAGCAGAAGAAGATTGATGACTTTTTTAAATTGTATACATAATACAGTAAGATGTAAGCGTTGCAGTTTCCCTGTTGTGTTATGTACATGCCCACTGTACTGTATATGAATGCAATCGTTTTTTGCAACAATGTTTCTTGTTTTGTCTGCTGAAGCGCGATGATTTTGAAAATTATTAACATTCCATACTGTGTATTAAAGGACAGCCGATGTCACTTTTTATTCAAATGCAAATAAAAATGACTTCACGCCAAGACGTCTTGCATTGCTTGTGAATCCAAACAATGGCTTCAGATTCGGATAATATGCTTTCTTGTTACACATCCAGTTATGAATATGTTTCAAATACACTGTAGTTCTGAAGATTAAAGCATACATGTTTACAATCATTAAAGAATTATATGTGCCATTTTGAGGCAGCATTGGGGGAACAAAAAAGGGAGCTAATGGCCAGCTCCGTTTCTTATATGGCGCTTGGCTGCCCTCTTTTGGCGGCTTTTGTTTAATGCAGTTCGGCGCAGGATCGGATATATCGATAGTCCCGGTTATATCGATATTTTTTCGGACTCCCTTGGGTATCGATATAACGAGACTTTACTGTATATATATATATATATATATATATATATATATATATATATATATATATATAATATATAATATATATATATATATATATATATATACAGTAAAGTCTCGTTATATCGATATAATTACGGGTATATAAATATAATATATATATATTATATATATATATATATATATATATATATATATCAGTAAGTGGCCGTAGTCGATAGCTTCTCGTGGGTTAAATAATAAATATTATATAATTATAATATAAATATATTATATATATATATATATATATATTTAATATATATATATAATTATGGTGGGCCGTCAGGGCCAGCAAGGCCTTCTCTGCTGGCCTAACATTAATCAGACATCATTATGATAATTATAATAAAAGTCAATTTCATTAAAGTATTTTTTCTAAATATATATATAATTATTCTACATACTGTTTTCTTGATGTTATATTATATCCATTTGGTTATGTCCTTCAGTGTTGTAGTTTTAGGTCAGAGTTTTAATCCAGAATTCAGCTAGTTTGTCGGTATGAAATCTGACCGACGCCTTCAGAATCAACAGTGAGGGCGTCTATGCGCTGTACATGAACGGGCACATGTAGTTGATATCTCTCTACAAACCCTGTGGTGTTCAGGTTCCAATATGAGGTCTTTGATCCTCTCTACAAACCCTGTGGTGTTCTCTACGCGATATTATGTGTTACCAACCAACGGAGCTAAGATAGCTTTTAAATATTTGGCTACATTGTATGTAGAGGAGTCAATGCTACAAACAATGGGTCTGAGGGGGAACCCTTCTTTATGTATTTTTGGCAGGCCATAGATACATGGCGTGGCCTCTCCCGGGTATAATCTAAAATACATCTGTTTGTCTATATGTTTTCCTTTCTCTAACTTTTGGCGACAGTCTATCATTTCTTTCTTGTATCTATTGGAAGGGTCCCTTTTTAGTTGCTCATAAGTGTTAGAATCACTGATTAACCGATTTATTTTGTCTTCATAATCCAATGTGTTGAGAAGCACTGTGCATCTGTCCTTGTCTGCTGGCAAAATAGTAATATTTTTGTCTTTTTGTAGAGTAGTTAACGCCTTTCTCTCTTCTAATGTTATGTTGGACGGAGGTAGTTTGGCACTACTGAGAAGGGCTGATATTTTAATGCGTAGATCATCTGCCTCTGCATACGAAAGTTTATTTTTATTTTCGCTGACGAAGCCTCTTGGATAGGAGGCGAAACGTCCGAAACCTTCAAATTTGTACAGATGACGGCTGAAGAAACCTTGTCATCGATTCACAAACGTATCGTGCAAACAACATTGTTCCTGCCTGCATGTAATCTGCCGCACAGTTCTCTTTTCTCCTTTCACAGGACGAGAGCATCTGCCCTGGGGAAGGAGCCATGTCATTGCAGGTGGACGCGTGGGAGCCGTCCAGATGACTATCCCGTCACATCGAAACACCTGCCCGACTAGGCCACATCCCGCGGCCAGAAGGCTTTCGTCTGTGCTTGACATAACACTATTTTCCCATATTTTTCCTTTGATTAATGCCGTCCAATTGAATCGAAAACTAAATTAAACAGGCAGGCAAATAGATAGATGATTAAATGAAAAAATAAATAAACAGAGGCCAAACTATATATATATATATATATATATATATATATACAGTAGTCTCGTTATATCGATATCGGTTATATCGATAGTACCGCTTATTACGATATTATTTTCATTTCCCTTGCACATTTCTAGTCTTTTTATGTATAATTAGTACCGTTTAGTACGATACCCGGTTGTTACGATAATCCGGTTATTACGGTGCTCCTTTTCATCCCCCGCCGGCCATTTTTGTTGTTTACATCGATATATCCGTCGCGCCATTGGTCAACTTGGTCACGTGTCTTGTTACGTGAGCCGCCATCGGTCGCGCCATTGGTCGACTTGGTCACATGAGCCGCCATCGGTCGCACTATTGGTCAACTTGGCCGTGTGACTTTATCACGTGACACGCCATCGGTCGCGCCATTGGTCAACTTGGTCACGTGTCTTGGTTACGTGTCACGCCATCAGTCGCGCCATTGGTCGACTTGGTCAGTTGACTTGGTTACGTGCCCAGCACCCGTGGTGCATAGCCATTTTCATTTTCAGACGCTAGCTCGTGTGTAGCAGACGAGATTGAAGTGTTTGTGTTAAAAGGTAAAAATGGGAAGCAGAAGAAGATTGATGACTTTTTTAAATTGTATACATAATACAGTAAGATGTAAGCGTTGCAGTTTCCCTGTTGTGTTATGTACATGCCCACTGTACTGTATATGAATGCAATCGTTTTTTGCAACAATGTTTCTTGTTTTGTCTGCTGAAGCGCGATGATTTTGAAAATTATTAACATTCCATACTGTGTATTAAAGGACAGCCGATGTCACTTTTTATTCAAATGCAAATAAAAATGACTTCACGCCAAGACGTCTTGCATTGCTTGTGAATCCAAACAATGGTTTCAGATTCGGATAATATGCTTTCTTGTTACACATCCAGTTATGAATATGTTTCAAATACACTGTAGTTCTGAAGATTAAAGCATACATGTTTACAATCATTAAAGAATTATATGTGCCATTTTGAGGCAGCATTGGGGGAACAAAAAAGGGAGCTAATGGCCAGCTCCGTTTCTTATATGGCGCTTGGCTGCCCTCTTTTGGCGGCTTTTGTTTAATGCAGTTCGGCGCAGGATCGGATATATCGATAGTCCCGGTTATATCGATATTTTTTCGGACTCCCTTGGGTATCGATATAACGAGACTTTACTGTATATATATATATATATATATATATATATATATATATATATATATATATATATATATATATATATATATATATATATATATATATACAGTAAAGTCTCGTTATATCGATATAACGAGACTTTACTGTATATATATACATATATATATATATATATATATATATATATATATATATATATATATATATATACAGTAAAGTCTCGTTATATCGATATTCTCGGGAGTTAGAAAAAAAAAATATATATATATATATATATATATATATATATATATATATATATATATATATATATATATATATATATATATATATATATATATCAGTGGTGGGCCGTCAGGGCCAGCAAGGCCTTCTCTGCTGGCCTAACATAATCAGACATCATTATGATAATTATAATAAAAGTCAATTTCATTAAAGTATTTTTTCTAAATATATATATAATTATTCTACATACTGTTTTCTTGATGTTATATTATATCCATTTGGTTATGCTCCTTTCAGTGTTGTAGTTTTAGGTCAGAGTTTTTAATCCAATCAGAATTCAGCTAGTTTGTGTCGCCAGGCTGTATGAGATCTGACCGACGCCTTCAGAATCAACAGTGAGGGCGTCTATGCGCTGTACATGAACGGGCACATGTAGTTGATATACAGTTGCGATAGCCAATCAGATGACGAGTTGGCACAGTAAGGCCAGCTAGAGGGCCTCGCGTTGAACATGACGTACGCGTCCTGTGATTGGATACTCACTTTACCTCAGCCCGGGAACCCGGAAACTTTAGCAGAAAAACCAAGTATATCTACTCGCTTTTTTAACCCACAATGGCTGAAGCAGAGGACAACTCGCTGTCGCATGTAGGTAAGCCTATTCTCAAGAACAAATGAAAAAGATTTGTTTACTTTTATTTTCAACAAATAGTTCGTTTTGTGAACGTCTTGTTGTTTTTCTTATATTAAACTGACATTTTGTAATTTAGCGTAACATCTTGTTAAAGATTGCATATTCTTGGTGGACTTCATAAAACTTTGTGGACAAATGATTTGAAATTTCCTTTTATTTTTAAGTGTTTGCAGTATCACGTATAGTGACAAGTTTTAATTGCTGATGCAGATTTATTGATGTGTAATTGCTCCGGAAAATAGCCTGTTGTAGACGATTAAGGTGATGCCACGCCCAGTACTGCGTGCGTGTGCTTTTGTAAATGATACCACCCACTTGCAGTTTTTTTTGACGACGATACTAGTGCAGCGTGTTCTACCGGAAACAAATTCCTTGTGTGCTCTACATACTTGGCAATAAAGATGATTCTGATTCTGATATCTCCAGCCGTTGTGTCATAAATTATGGTATTACGAGGGATATTTGTTCAAGTCGGACTAAGCAGGACTTCATTGAAGGCCTAGGTGTGAAATGCACGGACCGCCACTGACGCAAACACGTTCCCAGTTGGCGAATTAAGACTTTTCATGTCCTCTCTTTTTCTCAACAGGTGTGAGTGACGATAGATAGCTCAAATCCCCATTACCAAAACCTTTACTTTTGGTAATGAGTGATGGCTGCAACATCATTCCCCAAGAAGATTTGTGCCCACCAAGAAATGCAGATTCACTAACCACTATCATTTACTAACTAACAACTAACAATGATTTAGAGAGAATGCATTGCAGAGCCTTAAAGGACAACCGGCGTCACTTTTTTGTTATTAACTGACATCAGAAAAACATTTTATAGCATCTAAAATACCCAAAACACGCAGTATGATATTTTTATTCAAATGCAAAACACCAATAAAAATGACTTAAAGTGTCCAAAATCTGCAAAAAAAATGAGCTGCCAATTGGGCATTTTCAGAAAGTCCCGCCCCCAGTTCGTGACGTCACGCCAATACGTCTTGCATTGCTGGAGAATCAAAACAATGGCTTCAGATTCGGAGAATATGCTTTCTTGTTACACATCCAGTTATGAATATGATTCAAATCGTTCTGAAGAGGAAAGCATACATGTTTGCAATCGATTAAAGACTTTATTCCGTGTCATTTTGAGGCATCTGGACTGCAATGTAGGGTCCCTGAAAAGAGGCAGAAAAAATGGCGACCAGCTCCTGTGAGGTATAAATCAGCCCGTTTCCACAGGCTGATAAATTCCTTCCATGGAGCTTGAACGCCCTCTTCTGGCGGCTTTTGGGTGCAACACGAGGTTTTCAGACCAAACAAGTACAGCGAAATACATTGACGTGATGGATGCTACAATGTGTCTTTTTTTCTGTCAGGGGCGTTTTTAGTGACGTCACGTATGGACTCGTCGCCAACTCAAAAACAAGACTTCCTGAATATTAAGTGCGAGTCTTAAAACGTAAAATATAGCTATATGCGGTGTAATCTTATTAAAATACGCTCAGTAGAAGTCATTTGAAGCCATTTTACAAATTATGGACACAACTTGTCCGGAGACGTCGGTTGTCCTTTAACGATGAGACAGACTTGGATAGGGAAAGAAACACCCAGAAAATTTGTTGTGTAGAATGAAACCATCCTGTCGACATGGGACCTGGCACAAGTCTCCTTTTGGTTTCTTATATGGCGCTTGGCTGCCCTCTTTTGGCGGCTTTTGTTTAATGCAGTTCGGCGCAGGATCGGATATATCGATAGTCCCGGTTATATCGATATTTTTTCGGACTCCCTTGGGTATCGATATAACGAGACTTTACTGTATATATATATATATATATATATACTATATATATATATATATATATATATATATATATATATATATATATATATATATATATATATACAGTAAAGTCTCAGTAAACTGTATATATATACATATATATATATATATATATATATATATATATATATATATATATATATATATATATACAGTAAAGTCTCGTTATATCGATATTCTCGGGAGTTAGAAAAAAAAAAAATATATATATATATATATATAAATATAATATATATATATATATATATATATATATATATATATATATATATATATATCAGTGGTGGGCCGTCAGGGCCAGCAAGGCCTTCTCTGCTGGCCTAACATAATCAGACATCATTATGATAATTATAATAAAAGTCAATTTCATTAAAGTATTTTTTCTAAATATATATATAATTATTCTACATACTGTTTTCTTGATGTTATATTATATCCATTTGGTTATGCTCCTTTCAGTGTTGTAGTTTTAGGTCAGAGTTTTTAATCCAATCAGAATTCATCTAGTTTGTGTCGCCAGGCTGTATGAAATCTGACCGACGCCTTCAGAATCAACAGTGAGGGCGTCTATGCGCTGTACATGAACGGGCACATGTAGTTGATATACAGTTGCGATAGCCAATCAGATGACGAGTTGGCACAGTAAGGCCAGCTAGAGGGCCTCGCGTTGAACATGACGTACGTGTCCTGTGATTGGATACTCACTTTACCTCAGCCCGGAAACCCGGAAACTTTAGCAGAAAAACCAAGTATATCTACTCGCTTTTTTAACCCACAATGGCTGAAGCAGAGGACAACTCGCTGTCGCATGTAGGTAAGCCTATTCTCAAGAACAAATGAAAAAGATTTGTTTACTTTTATTTTCAACAAATAGTTCGTTTTGTGAACGTCTTGTTGTTTTTCTTATATTAAACTGACATTTTGTAATTTAGCGTAACATCTTGTTAAAGATTGCATATTCTTGGTGGACTTCATAAAACTTTGTGGACAAATGATTTGAAATTTCCTTTTATTTTTAAGTGTTTGCAGTATCACGTATAGTGACACGTTTTAATTGCTGATGCAGATTTATTGATGTGTAATTGCTCCGGAAAATAGCCTGTTGTAGACGATTAAGGTGATGCCACGCCCAGTACTGCGTGCGTGTGCTTTTGTAAATGATACCACCCACTTAGCCACTTAGCAGTTTTTTTTGACGACGATACTAGTGCAGCGTGTTCTACCGGAAACAAATTCCTTGTGTGCTCTACATACTTGGCAATAAAGATGATTCTGATTCTGATATCTCCAGCCGTTGTGTCATAAATTATGGTATTACGAGGGATATTTGTTCAAGTCGGACTAAGCAGGACTTCATTGAAGGCCTAGGTGTGAAATGCACGGACCGCCACTGACGCAAACACGTTCCCAGTTGGCGAATTAAGACTTTTCATGTCCTCTCTTTTTCTCAACAGGTGTGAGTGACGATAGATAGCTCAAATCCCCATTACCAAAACTTTTACTTTTGGTAATGAGTGATGGCTGCAACATCATTCCCCAAGAAGGTTTGTGCCCACCAAGAAATGCAGATTCACTAACCACTATCATTTACTAACTAACAACTAACAATGATTTAGAGAGAATGCATTGCAGAGCCTTAAAGGACAACCGGCGTCACTTTTTTGTTATTAACTGACATCAGAAAAACATTTTATAGCATCTAAAATACCCAAAACACGCAGTATGATATTTTTATTCAAATGCAAAACACCAATAAAAATGACTTAAAGTGTCCAAAATCTGCAAAAAAAATGAGCTGCCAATTGGGCATTTTCAGAAAGTCCCGCCCCCAGTTCGTGACGTCACGCCAATACGTCTTGCATTGCTGGAAAATCAAAACAATGGCTTCAGATTCGGAGAATATGCTTTCTTGTTACACATCCAGTTATGAATATGATTCAAATCGTTCTGAAGAGGAAAGCATACATGTTTGCAATCGATTAAAGACTTTATTCCGTGTCATTTTGAGGCATCTGGACTGCAATGTAGGGTCCCTGAAAAGAGGCAGAAAAAATGGCGACCAGCTCCTGTGAGGTATAAATCAGCCCGTTTCCACAGGCTGATAAATTCCTTCCATGGAGCTTGAACGCCCTCTTCTGGCGGCTTTTGGGTGCAACACGAGGTTTTCAGACCAAACAAGTACAGCGAAATACATTGACGTGATGGATGCTACAATGTGTCTTTTTTTCTGTCAGGGGCGTTTTTAGTGACGTCACGTATGGACTCGTCGCCAACTCAAAAACAAGACTTCCTGAATATTAAGTGCGAGTCTTAAAACGTAAAATATAGCTATATGCGGTGTAATCTTATTAAAATACGCTCAGTAGAAGTCATTTGAAGCCATTTTACAAATTATGGACACAACTTGTCCGGAGACGTCGGTTGTCCTTTAACGATGAGACAGACTTGGATAGGGAAAGAAACACCCAGAAAATTTGTTGTGTAGAATGAAACCATCCTGTCGACATGGGACCTGGCACAAGTCTCCTTTTGTTCTCCACAGGATGGAGCTGCGGTCTGAAGAGAATGACGTGGGCCACACCAACGTGGGATGGACCGGTTGCGGAGCTGCAGCCGTCTCAGCAGCAACAAGCTTCATGTGGAATCGCAAGGACATCGTTTGTCAAGGAGATTCCCGATGCACGTCACTGGAGCCGCGTCGACAGATCACACCCTTTTCCCAGTCATCTGCTCATCCATATCACACCTAGGGCCCTGCTCGCGATAAATGCTACAATTTAGTTCCCTCTCGTCGTCCTGGTGGTCACCATCCAGGATGCCATGAAGATTTGACTGTTGTAGCGAATGACATGACTTTAATTCGAGATTGTTTCCATTGTGATTGTTCTATTTTGTGATTTTCTTTTCTTTTTTCTTTCTTCTTTCTATTCACCTCCACCGATGTTAGATATGTTCATCAGGGGGGATATGTTGGGGTAATTCGCTATATGAACATTTTTACACATCTCTTTGCATCGTTTGTTTACGTTTTGGACTTCCTGATACTCATATCCTGTCTTCCTTTACATGATGTCACATCCTATTACGTCACATCCTATTATGTCCACCTTATAAATGCTCTTTTCTTTCTGTCCCTTCTCGGTCGGCCCCACGATGCCCCTGCTGTCTACAAGATTAAACTAACTTATTCTGTTCAACACCTGGCTTCCTGCTGATTTAACCATCCTCTGCTATCAACACCCTGAGAAGCCATGAACCAGGAACGATTGATCACTTTCAACCCATTAGTAATATTCTCACCTAACAGTGTGTACCCCTCAAGATCCAAAAAAAGTCAAAATGGCATCCCATTAAAATGACAAGCAAAACAAAACAAAAAAAGTGTACAATGGAGTTTGAAACTGCATTTTTTATAGCAGGGCTACACTAATCAATTCCATTGATGTTTTCTGTCATTTTAATGGAAGTTATTGAATGTCATGTGGTTATATTGCACCTCGATTGTCCAAGTTTTTGCATTTGCACCCCATTTCTCATCGAATTGGACAAAACAACAGTTTGTTGTATTTGTCAGTTTATTAAAACGATCCACAGTAGTTCTGTTCGGCACCAACCATTACAAAAAAAAAAAAACCCCAAAGTGTACGACCCTGAAATAACATTGAACAAAATGCCTGAATAAAAAAGGGATAAATAAAAAAAAAACAATGAAAAGCAAACAATTGAGAAATGAACATACATTTCAGCTCAAAATAACGGTGACATTGTCAAACGAAAAAAATTAACCTTTTCCTTTTTGGTTAGTCACCTTTGTGTTTTAAAGGACAACCGACGTCACGTTTTTTTTTTTTAACTGACACCAGAAAAACGTTTTATAGCATCTAAAATACCCAAAACATGCAGTATGATATTTTTAGTCAAATGCAAAACACCAATAAAAATGACTTAAAGTGTCCAAAATCTGCAAAAAAATTGAGCTGCGAATTGGGCATTTTCATAAAGTCCCGCCCCCTTTCGTGACGTCACGCCAAGACGTCTTGCATTGCTGGGGAAGCAATGGCTTCAGAATATGCTTTCTTGTTACACATCCAGTTATGAATATGATTCAAATAGTCCTGATGAGCAAAGCATACATGTTTGCAATCGATTAAAGAATTTATTTGGGCCATTTTGAGGCAAACGGGCGGGGGATGTCTCAAAAAGAGGCAGAAAAATGGCGACCTGCTCCGGTGAGGACTGAATCAGCTGTTTCCACAGCTCTGATACATTCTTTCCATGGAGTTTGCCTCCCTCTGCTGGCGGCTTTTGGATGTAGGACATGGTTTAAAAAAAACAGTACAGCAAAATACATTGACGTGATGGAAAGACGCTACAATGCGACTTTTTTACGGTGAGGAGGCTGTCCTTTTCTGACGTCACGTACGCGCTCGTCACCAACTCAAAAGCAAGACTTCCTGAATGTTCAGCGCGAGTCTTTAAATGTAAAATATAGATATATGCGGTGGAATCTTATTAAAATACTCCCAGTAGAAGTCATGTGAAGCCATTTTACAAATTATGGACACAACTTGTCCGGAGACGTCGGTTGTCCTTTAACTCGGCTTTGGAGGAAAATTGGAGGACATTCCGATCTCCTTCTTTACCAAGTTAACGGAGTGTTGTGGAAAACACAAAGGGAGACAAGCTAAACGTTGCGCCTTTAGGACTCAACGGAACGTTTTGGTGACGTGAAGCTATGAATACAAATATAGGAGAAAAAGACCTGGTTCAACAATACTGTGTCATCGTTCAATGCATTTTATCTACGTTTGTAAAATTGTGTGTCAAAAAGGATTCCAATGCAATAAAAAATGTCTTCTGTGACTGAAGAACCAGGATGAAAAAAAGTCATCTGGATCTTTTTAGAGAAAAAGAATAAAAATAAAATAGGCACCAAGGTTTGCTGGAAATCGTCTGAAGGCGCTAATGTGGTGAAGGCACGGTTGTGATAGAAACATCTTCTTTGAGCGATGAGAGGAAGATGTCCTTCTCAAAATGGTCACCGCGTTGAAGGGCGTCGAATTTCTTCATTTTGACATTCGCTACTTTGAGGGGCTTTGGGCATCTGCGAGCAGTTCGGGACTCAAACATTCGACTGGACACTGGATGTTCTGGAAAAGGAGAAGACATTTTTAAATGGAGAAATGTTATAAACACGTCACAAAAAAGTAACATGACCAAAACAATGTTATGTCCTCCATTTTGTCTAGCTAAAGTGCCATCGCCTCAAAAGTGAACTGCCATTGACAAATTCATTCGGGAATTGAAAACTCTGTGTCTTTGTGTTGTCATATTGTCTTTGTTTTGTCATATTATTTGTTATTTAGTTTCTATGTTCTTTTGACTTCAAGACGGCACCTTGTGCCTTTCCAGCAGCTCATATTTTGTTTTTCTACATTCATTCCTTTCATCACTTTGCTGCTGTGAAATGTAAATTTCACAGCAGCGAGACTAATACAGGCAAATCCAAATCCAAATCCAAAATATGACGTAAAGCACATTACAATTTTGTTCGGGTTTTGTTTTTGCATGCTTGGGTGCCGATAAAGGGCAGTCCATGCCCTCTGGCAATGGCTTTTTGGCAGCATTTCCCTTTTTTCCATGTTAGCGCTTTGTTCCAGCTTCAGCTGTTGTTAAAGCGCTATATAAACCAATGTTTTGTATTCAATATTGTATTGTATTTTGGACCCCTGCCCTCATTTCAAGCTCATATAACTTCAGATATATATAATTAGATCCATGTAATTTAGGAATTAACTTTTTTTCTGATGAAATAAAAGAGTCTAAGGTTTCTAACGAATGTTGAATGTTTATGTAGTCCTGAAACTCGATATTCTGTGGTTCCTGGAATTTAAGTGACAATGACAAAAACCCTGGCACTGGAGTGGACACCTTTTTGTACGTCTGGCAGTGAATTAGTAAAAAAAACTTCAGTGGTTTGAGTAGGCTTTTCCTGACATTTATTTGCTTAAAATAATAATAATAATAATAATAATAATAATACATTACATTATAAAATAATATAATAGTATAATAATAATACATTTGATTCGATAGCACCTTTCGAAACACTCAAAGTCTCTTTACAGTCACAGGGTGAAGTTTTTCTGTGGGTGAGCAGCGGCAGCCACACGCTATCTATTAGCTATTTATTAGCTATCTAGCTATCTAGCTGTTAGCTGTCTAGCTGGATGGCTGTTAGCTATCTGGCTATATATTACCTATTTATTAGCTATCTATGAGCTAGCTAGCTTTCGATCTATTTGAGTTACTTGAGGTTATAATGATGATCGTATTTTAATTCCGACCAGTTTGCGTCGAGCGTTTTCTCTGTAGCGATCGAAGACGTTGGAGTGGACGGGCTGGAGCAGGTCAGCGTCCACGTGGGTCTGCACCCCTGGCCTCCTGCAGTTTTCGCAACGCCAGCCCTGCGATCGAAAACGTGAAAAAGTCGACAATCATGCGGAGAATACGCATTTCATTTCAGTCTTATATGAAACTTGATCAAATGAGAAGCTTTTGTAGCCGCTCTCCCCCGACAGGGGTGAATTAGCCCCTCGGAAACCCACCTGTTGACCGCCGTAGCAGGTGCAGGTGCAAATGGCTCCCAGGTATTCTTTCTGCCACTGGTTTCCGACACGATACATTTTGCCGTCATCGTAACACGTGGAATCGTCTGCTTGTTAAAAAAAAGTTTTGGGTTTAATACAATTTCCAAAAACAAACATTGAGCTCGTATTCTGAGTTGACGCCTTCTGTGTACACACTCACGGGGTTCGCATTTAAATTCTCCTTTGCCGTTGCCAAGGCAGGTGCAGCTCATCATGTGACCGTTGTCGGAGTGGCGATCCCATTTTTCGCCGATGCGGTAATTGTTGCCGCTGTCGTGGCACCACTCTGAAGGAGAGAGAGAGCATGCGGCGAGGGGGAATAAAAATAAATAAGGACACAATTGGAGCTGTGTGATTTAAAAATATATATATAATAAATGCAGACATGAATTTTCAATGTGGGGAATACGGTGACAGGTTTTGCTGGTTTCAGTTGGTTTGAGGATATCATTCTAGCTGTTTGGATAATACAGACAACTGAAGCTAGGTTGTGGCTGCGTTAGCCTAGCATAGCCTCGCCTAAACTAGATTTGCTGTCTGCTCTCTTTTGTATAAAAATATCATTTTTACACACAGAGTCAGTGCAGATGTCAACATGGGCAGACAGACGTAATTGTGAAAATATTTCAATTCGGGGGGAGTCAAGTTTGAAGCCCCCCACTGCTTCAATTGTGTATGATTTGTCCACTGATATTGCCCATGCTAAGAGCTCAAACCCGCAGCACATAGAATTGCGGAATTTTATGGCTTTGTTGAAAGACAGCTTTTTATGAATTTATAAGACACGCTTGGAAAATTCTCTCCTCTGAAGATTTTGTCTGACGGAACAAAGAACGTGATCCTCAGGGAAAGATCAATGAGAATAAATAAATTGGATCACATTTTTTTCCTTATAAATTCCTCATCAATTAAATCACATAGAATTTTTTAATTCCATGGCGTGCTTCCTGTTAGCAAAGCACGCAAGGCTAAGTGTTAATAAGCCACTCACTGGATGAATCACACCTAAAATGGCCGCTGCCCAGGCCTAAACAGCGACACCACAGCTTGAAGCCCGTCTCGGACATGCGTTCCCATTCCGAGCCCACCTCGTGGTAGGTGTGCGTGAATGTGTCGTAGCACACGTCGCGGTGGTTGGAAACGGGGATGTCACCTGGAACTAAGAGGAAACCATGAACCACACATGACATGTACTTCATGGACTCCTGTGGAATCATCCGTCAAGGGGAAATTCAATGGCCGAAGAGATATCTGGACTGTACCTGCGTTGCCTACGGTCACAACTTCCTCCAGAACCTTCTCTTTAGCCCCGCCCCTCATGGCTTTCACAACCACATTATAGGAAGCTCTAGAGGTCAGTCCAATCAGAGTGGCACTGTTGGAGGTGCCGGGAAGACGCATCTAATGGGGAAGGTGCAATCAGTCAACCCTGCCTCATAGACCATCTCTTTCACTCACTGATTCCCTCTTTATCCCTGTCTCTCTCACATATTCTCTCTGACATTCTCTCCCTTTCCCTCCAACATTCTCGCTCTCTCTCACATTCTCTCGCTCCCTCCCTCCACCTCTCTCATTCTCTCTCTCCACTTCTCCCCCTCAGTCTCTCCCCTTCTCTCTCTCCCTCTCTGTCTCTGTCACATTTTCTCTCTGACATTCTCTCCCTTTCCCTCTCTATGTCCCTCGCAATCTCTTTCTTTGTCTCTCTCTCTCTCTCTCTCTCTCTCTCTCTCTCTCTCTCTCTCTCTCTCTCTCTCTCTCTCTCTCTCTCTCTCTCTCTCTCTCTCTCTCTCTCTCATTCTCTTTCTCTGTGTCTCTCACATTCTCTCTCTGTCTCTCTCATTCATTCTCTCTCTCACTTTCTCTTATTCTCTCTGTGTCTCACACATTCTCTGTCTCTCTCGCATTGGCTCTCTCTCTCCCTCTCCCTGGCTGTCTCTCGCACATCCTCTCTCACACTCACTCTCTCTCTCACAGTCTCTCATTTTCTCTGTCTCCCTCACAGTCTCTCTCTGTCTTGCTCACACATTCTCTCTCTCGCATTGGCTCTCTCTCTCCCCCTGTCTCTCTCTCTCACATCCTCTCTCACACGCAATCGCTCTCTCACATTCTCTCTCATTCTTTCTGTCTCTCTTACATTCTAGCTCGCTCTCACATTCTCTCTCTCTCCCACATTCTATCTCTCTCTCTGTCTCTCTCACATTTGTAGAAATGTTCAGAACTGATCAGAACTTTAGAGAAAGAAAATGGCAAAGGCTGACGAGCTAACTCAAAACTACAACAGAATTTGGTTGAGTTTTGTGTTTTGCTACCAGATTCGGCCCCAAAGTTAAGAGTTTTTTTCTCATTTCCTTGACCAGTTTTTTGACTCACACTTCTCACTTCAATCGTTCAACCCGGATGGGCCGACTTTGTTTACCAGTTTCCTGGATTGGATACCTGAAAGCCTCTTTCCTCCATGTGTGTAATTGGATTACACGACACCTCATACTCTGAGGTGTGCGGAATGGGCTGCCAGGAGATGGTGGTGACGGTCTGCGCTTCTTGGGGCAATTCAGTCTCATTGTCGGGGAAACCAAACCCAAAACCCGGCAGAGGTGTTTCATTCACCTGCCCGATGAAAGGAAAACGGCGATTGAGGTCACAGGTTGTGGACTCCAGAACGAAACATAGCTGTTTTGCCGTGTGAATAACACACCTTGACCAAGGGCACTCGGTTTCCATCGGGGCCCGCCACGGGAATGTAGACAAGAGGTTCTCTGAGAATCTGTCTCTGGCCTTCTTTGGGTCCTTCTCGGGGGCCGTGAAGTCCATTGTTGGGACCAAGGTTCTGATACTCTGTGTAGATGTGCTGGCCCTGCTGTCCTGGTCTGCTCTGGCCACTTGTTCCAGCCAAGTGAACATGGTTGGAGTCAAAGCTGAATGCATTAAAAAAGGGGGCGGTGCTTAAGAAAGCAGAGGAGCAGCTTGTTATTCGACGATGTTGTGTGTGATTCTCAGTGTTCGTACATCTTGTCACTGAAGGCCTCTGGAACATCCAATATATCAGTGGTGGGTCGGTGAGAAACAGGAAGCTGAGGCAGCTCAGGGACCAGGATTGAATGTCTCAAAGCTGGCTCTGGTTGAGCAAAAGAAAAGAAAAGAAATCAAGTCAACAGAACAAACAAAAATATAAATCGTGAATCCAACTCAGTTGTATTGCAGGCAGGGTTTGCGCAATTGTCCGAGCCAAACAGTGGGAAAAATAACACGGCGACCGGCAGACATCAACAACATATTTTGTCATCTTTTGAGGCAGGAACCTGTTAATGGAAATTCTTTGCTTCTAGTTGCATACTTTCATACGAAACTAAAAACAATGTGAAATGATGTGGTAGTAGTGCCGCGGGTTAGCCTTGTATGTTTAATGTTGCGGCGGTATTAAGAGTTTGCGTCCTTCGTGGCAGAGTACTTACGCGTTCTGGCTTTGCCAATGAGAGGTACGCTTCTCAAAGTATTTTGCAGGGCGACGATCTTAATGACATATTCCGTTTCTGGTTTCAGACCTGCGAGCAGACGTTTGCGATCATATTCATCCTCCATCCTAGAATCTTTTGTGTGGAGTCCCTCTCCAACCCTGACTCACCGTTGATGACGGCGTCGGTCTGGCTGGAGTGAGGCCTGGGGATGACTTCTTGCGGTAAACCACTGGCCTGCTCATAGGTGACGAAATAGCCGCTAAGGCCCGGGCTGCGGGATCGCTCCCACGAGAAGGAAATGCTGGTGGGTTTGAGCGAAGTGAACTGGATATTGGAGGGAGGGCTGACCACCGGTTTGGCTGCAGAAGATCATGAACAAGCCATCTCACTCGCACTTTATTTTCAAGTTACAGAAAATAGCAGTGAAGCTACAGAATGAGGAGTGCTGCTTACCCGTGGACGCGGTGAGCGTAAGAGGCGCACTGCGGCCATTTCCTTTCAGCGTGTAGATGTTAATCTTATAAGTGGTACCAGGCTCCAGCCCTGTAGGGTGGAGATCACCGTATGAAGAACCCATTTGTGTACTTATAAAAGCGACACGGTGGATCAGAGGTCAGGATTACTCTCCGATGCTCTACACACACATCTAACAACCGACATCAGCGCACCTGTGATGGTATATGAGCGTGACTCGCCGCCGATGGTCCTCTGAATGGGCGTGAAGGTCGTCGAGGTAGTTGGAGTGGCCTCGACCAGGAAGCCAGATATAGAATCCGTCTTGGAGCGCCAAGTCAGCGTAATGGTGGAGTCGTTGACATCTGTGATGCGCACGCGACGAGGGGGGCTGATGTCTTGAATGCCAGGGAAGAAATACGTTCAGAGGGATCAACACAAGAATGTGTTTGAGGTTTTGAAAAGTGTGTTTTGGATAAGGTTTGGATAAAACTCACTCTCCAGTGTGGTAACCACTCCTTGGATAGGCCGACTGGTCAGGGAGTTTTTCAAAGCGTACACATGAACATCATAAGTGGTTGCAACCTTGGAGGAACGAGAAGTCGTGACAATAAAGTCAGATTTGACACTGTCATGAATGGAATGTCACTACAGCTTTGAACGTTAGCGCATGTGCAAAGTTAACTTGACCTCTACTTTTGACATAGTTAAAACCGTTTTTCTATCAAGGGGATGATAACAATCCTTAGTCGGTATTAACAGCCTGAGACATTTATTCAATGAAAGTTCTCCATTCCCAATGTGTTCCTTTGAGTAGACATTTACCATGAGTCCAGTGACGTGGGCCTTTGCCGTGTCCGGGGCGAGATTCATCTCCTTGGTGGGTCCACTTTTGTTTTTAGGGTTCACAACAACGCGGTAGCCCGTGAGGCTTGTCTGGCCCGTTACTCTGTTTTCTTGACCTGGGGCGGCCCAGTGCATGGTGAAAGATGTGGGGCCAACCTGGGAGAACTTGAGGTTGGTGGGGGGTGTGAGCCCTGTGTCGAAAGAGTGGCAAAATTGTGTCAGCTAGAGAGACGCCGAAGACTGTTTCGGTGTGAATCATGGTAGGTGGTATTAAATTTCATTCTAATACGGCTCAACAAAACAACTGAACCACCACCCTCCCTCTCAAAAGGGACACGGCGGACCAGAAGTTTCACACGCATACTTGAAACCGAAACCCCTCTGTATATTTAACCTCTAAACACATTCCATTGCTTCCGAATGCAAACAATGAAAGTCTCCCAACCTGTAGCTTGCGTTCCAACTAATGCTGTGCTGGCTGTGTCGTCGTGCAGGGCGATAACCTTGACGGTGTATTCAGTGCCAGGTTGCAGGCCATAGATGACTGCGGACTCGGCGTCTCCTCGAGGGGAGGGGCGCAGCTCTCTTTCACCTTCCTCAGAACTGGAATACAAGACTTGGTATGCCGTAACAATTCCATCGGGACTGTCCCAGCTAATCCGTAAAGACGTGGAGTCGATGTCTGAGAAGGTCAAGTCCTTGGGACGGTCTACATCTAAAAATGAGGCGAGGGGAGGAAAGTGTTCAAATACTGACACATGCTGGAAAATAGCCAAAAAATAGCAATTCTTTGGTGGCCTTACTTGTGAGAGCATTCACCACGAGTGGAGAACTTTCTCCATCTTGTCCCAGAGCATAAACACTAAACGTGTACTCCACTGTTGGCATCAGGCCAGAGAAAGTCATTTCCGTTTGGTCTGGATGAGCAAAAGCCGAACGGAAACGGCAACATTATGCAAAGCGAGTCGACTTGACCACAAAACTCAAAAAAGGAAGGTGCCATTACCCGGAGCCACGACTTCCGTGAACGATGAACCCTGTCCGTTTCTAGGGACTCCGGTTACCCTGTAGCCTCTGATCGGGCCCTGAGCGGGGCTCCACCTCACGGTGACACTGTTGTCATTCACATCCATCACCTTCATGTCGGAAGGGGAGTCGACTCCTGAAACGACGACGAAGGTAAGTGTGATGACCCCTTAGTTAGTTGGTACCAGCAACCTAGAACTGTACAAATCTGCGTGCCTGTACCTGTCCTGTGTGTGACATATATGGGAGTGCTGGATGCAGGGCTGTCTCCTCGGCCGGTGACGGCATACACGGTGATCGTGTAGTCCGTACCAGGTTGCAAGTTAGAGATTGTTGTCGTGGACTGAGAACCCGAAACGGTGAACTCCTTTGGATTACCGTGGCCTCCTGAATACGTTGACAGAAATAGAGATGAAAAGATCCGACATGATTTTCATTGTTGATCATTTTCATATATCTCCGTTCGGTTTATAAAGCCAGTGTCAATTGACCTGTCTCGCCATGAGTGATCCTGTAGTAGCGCACGGTGACGGGAGGGGAATCCCATCGGATGGTGATGCTGGTGGGAGTGGAGTCGAGAACTTCCAGGTCTGTTGGAGCATCGGAAACTGGAGAGGAAAAAACAGCTCGAGTCAAATGATCAAATACAATCTCGGTGCTACATGATGAGAACGACAAAATTACATACGGGTCTTCTGAGTGCCACTAAGCGGCAGGCTCTCCTGCGTCCCGCTGACGGCGTAAACGTTAACCAGGTAATCGGTATCGGGCGCCAGTCCTGTCAGGGTAAAGTGGTTTCTGGAAGGAGGTAGCCTCTCGTCTTTGGTTCTTCCGCCGCTAGTCATATGGTAACGAATGCGGTAGCCTGTGATTTTGCTCTGCGGGCCAAGCCAGTGAATGGTGAAGGAGGTGGTGAAGATCTCAGAGAAGCGCAGAGCAACCGGTGAATCCAGAGCTGAGGAATGTTGGGGAGACAAAAGACGGTGTTACCGCTTCATTTCCAAGAACTTGTTTGTCAGTGTGAAGCGGTGTTATGACAGAATGAAACAAAAACTCACTGGTTTTATGGGTACCGACAAGGGGTGAGCTCTCTCTCTGCTCATAAACACACACCACGCTGACCAGATACTCTGTGTTTGGTAGCAAATCTGTCCATAGAGGAAAACAATGTTGAAGGAAAAAAATACTTTCCATTGTTTGGTTTCCAGATGCTTGATTCATAATTATTGCTTTGACTCCAACGTACTTCTCAAGACAACATTGTTCATTGTGCCCTCGACACTGGTTTCTGTCAGCTCTTCATCGTTGTCAATGGGATGGTACCTACAGGCAAGAGAGAAGACCATCAATGACATGTTGAGGACATACTGGGACAATGTGAAGTGTATTTAATGTTCAAACCTAATGAGAAAGTTGTTGATGTCAGCCCTATCTGGGACACGCGGTGATACCCATGTGACCTCCATAATGTCCGGTCCTACCTGACCAAAGCCCAGATCAGTGGGAGCTGGCACAGCTACGGAAAACGGAAACAAAGCAGATCTTGTATTGGTTCTCATTAAATTGACTGAAAGCCATAAAAGTGTTCTGGATGCTCTTGCTTACAAGTCTGCTGTGTGACCATGGTGGGTTCGCTCTCTCCGTTAGCTGTCACGGTAATCACGCTAATGTCATAGTCGATACCGGGTTCCAAGCCGTAAACCGTATAATGGCCGGCCATCGGCATAACTGTATCTTGGAAGATGGGCAGGCTTTCGCCCGCCGCCGTCACCGTAATTCTGTAACCAGTGATGGCTGTGGTGTTGAGTGGCGACCAGCGGAGACTGATCGTGGTGTCGCTAACGTCGTCAAAGCTGAGGTCCGTTAACTGTGGGACCTCTGTGATCGGATGGTTGAAGGTGCAGGGGACGAGGGATGGGACGATAACAATAAACCACAAAGAGAACACCAGACAAACAGAAGATAGAGTTCAGAAAAGAGGAAATGGTTAATCATGAGGGCCAGAAAGTGGGTGAGTCAAAGAATGAAAAGACAAAAAGAGGCGGTGGTCAAGGAGAGAGCCAAGAACGATCAACTTCCAGTATAGCTAGATATGTATTCACCATATTGCACCAATGCAAGGTATTTATTACTGCTCTTTGAATAATATGAAGTGCTTCAATTTATTAAACCACCTTAAATATCAAATAGACATAGGCCGGTATCCGATTCTGCTTGAAGAGGCGTTGAGCAAAAATACTGCCATTTCACGGTACTGCCCCAACCCCTCGAAATGTTTTATCTTGAAACCCCGCCAAAATAATAGCACTCTATAGTATATATATATATATATATATATATATATATATATATATATATATATATATAGTATAAATAAATACACCAAAAATACACAAATACATAAATAAACAGATACATAGGTAGACTTATTTATAAATAAACAAATACATAAATACACTAGTAAACACAAATAAATACATAAATGAATAAATAAATAAATCAATCAATCAAAGTTCTGCCCGCTTCTGCTTTGGGAAGTGGAAAGGAACTGATGTTAGCCATGCTCTTTAGCTTGTGAGCTAGTTATCCGTTTCTGTCATTGATTGTAAACATGAACTTCAAGATAGTTGTTTTAATGTTAGCTTGCATCTGTCACAGAGCAATGGGAGGTCTTCTTGTGGATCAGATATTCTGTTTCTAATATTTCTCCTTGAAACCACCACTTGTCATGTGCCTATTTTGCCATACTGTATGTTTCCTTGACCAAGCTAAGGAACACCCAAGTCACAAAACCTATAATTTTTAAAATTGTCGTACACCTTGAAACCTGTAGCCTATGCCTAATTAAGACTATCTGGCTTCATGTCGTTTTTAAGTCAAATTATTTAAATTTCTGCGCATAGAATCATTAAAACCCAGTGGTTGGTTGTTGAATAAATTTCTGAATCAGTCACTTGTCCACAGGAAATCCTTCATTCACCATGAGGATTTGTGTCACAGTTGGCGGCGCGTGAACACCCAGCGGCTCCCCTCTCCCGCCAAATTGGTGTTTTCATGTTTATTATGTTTGTTAAAGTCATTATAAGTGCCTTGCATGCTGGGTCCGAGAGGACAGTAATTTCATCTGTGCTGTATGTCATGCATATTAGCATATTTGACAATAAAGCTGACTTTGACTTGACTTTGAGTTGAGTTAGTTTAGAATAGCATTATAGCTATATATGTTAATTATTGAAATGTAATACCAAACGTATTACCTTTCAATTTCATTCTATAAAAGCTTTGCTCGACACAATGAGATTAATATGAGGACCCATGATTCGCAATGAAAACATGTACAAACCAAAGTTGTGCTTCACCAGACCTCCACGTTGAATGCTAGTCTCCATTGCGACTATGACTCACCGGGAGTGATGGTTGTTGATATTGGAACACTCTCCATGTTGTCCTTCACGGTAAAGACGCTGATGTTGTACTCCACTCCTGGACTGAGGTTCTCAAGGGTGCAGGAGTTCTCACCGGCCTTTACAAACTCCTCCACGCTGTTGCCTTGCTGCCCTTTGGTGGGGGTGCATGTGACTCGATAGCCAGTGATGTCTTGGAGTTGAGAAAGAGGGAGTGGTTGAATACAATTTTTTTTGAAGGTTAATTATTTTTTATTCACGCCCCAATTTTTGTACCTGGTGTATTTGCTCCATTCCACTGCACTGTAATATCTCCGGTGCCAGAGTTGGAGTCCAGGTGCAGCTCAGTGGGAGGCGACAGAGCTGTTTAGAAAAGTTCCATCCATCATAAAGTAAAGAAAGAACGGAAAATGCAATATTCAGTGACTTCCACTCACGTGTGGTAACACGCCGCATAATGGGACTTCCTTGTTCTTGGCCGTTAAACACTGGTTGCACACTGTAGGTGTATTCCACTCCGGGAGTCAAACCGGATACGTAAATACTCCCTGAATCGGAGGTCACGTCTCGAGGGGCTTCTCCGCCCTGACTGGGGTGAACTGTCAACTGAGATATATGAACGTACGGTCAGCGCGGCAGAGAAAAACCACAGACGTTGCGTTGGTGGACAGGAGGCAAAGGTCAGAGGCCAATGTTTTCCCAAGAATACGGGACGGACTGCAGAGCATTTCTCATCACTTGTGTGACATATTTGGACCAATCTGATCATTCCCAGAGGTCTGAATTTCCAGTGTCACTAAAGGGACATCTTGCTCCAACAGACTTCTACTTAGCCGCCATCGGCAATGTGATTTCTGCAGGTTTCTGCGCGAAATGAGGCTAATATGCATACCTTGTAGCTGACGCGTGGCATGGGAGTCCAAGAGATAATAATAGAGGTGTCGGTAACATCGGTGCTGAAGTGGGGAGCGTTACCCATCGGTGGGTCTACAAAGACAAAAAGCACACATGGGAGTCATTCTCCCATTCACTCACACATTTTGACCTAAGAAATGCACTTTGGGATCGTAATCAAAGTACTCACTAGTGGTAAAGACGGCCCTTTCCCCTTCACTCAGTGTGTTGTCTTGTTCAGAGTGTAGTGTAGCCGTGTAGACCGTATCTGGTTTCAGATTGAGGAGGGCGTACTGGGTGAGCCGGGCCGGCAGGCGTAGCTGCTTAGGGTTGGAGCCCTCGACATTGAGGAAGAGACGGTATCCACTAATTTTGGCTTGCGGGGCGAACCACAGAATCATAGCACTGTCCTCGGTCACGTTGGCGAAATGGATATCTGTCGGAGCATCTGGTTCTGCAAGGAGGGGTGTAAAGGCCCTTAAGGTTTTGAGGATTATTCTTTAGATTTGTCAACTGAGATCCGAAGCTACTTAGATGCCTTAGTTCCTTTCTCCCGTCGTCTGAACAAGACATTTTGGACAATTATATCATTCAAGGTTCTGTTTTCAACAGACCCTAGTGCCCAAAAGTGGGTCCAAAAAGATTTGATTGGATCTATGTGGAAGTAGTTAAATACCACATTTGCTTTTCCGGCTTTCTGCTGGAACGCCTCCTTGTCCCAATACCTACGTCCATCCAGTGTTTCAAAAGTGTTCTTTGAGCAAAAAGTGTCCTACTCACTTGTGGTGTGTTCCCCAATAAGTGGGATGCTCTCCTCTCCGTCGTGAATCGTGTACACGTTAAAGCGGTACAGGGTTCCGGGCTGGAGGTGGGTCACTTCCATGTAAGAGTTTTGGTTGACAGGTAGAGTCATTTCTCTCTGAGGAGATCCAGACTTGTCCATTGGGACAACGGTGACCCGGTAACCTGAGACGTTGCCGGGTGGCCCGGACCAGGTCAGAACAATTTTCTTATCTGATACCTCGTAAAACTGCAAGTCTGTTGGGGATGCGACTTCCTCTGGGGACAAGGAAAAGACACATGGTGTTAGGTTTGCAGTCTTTAGGAAGACAGAATCAAAAGGAACCTTATAAAATGAACCTAATATTCTTCACTGTTGAAATCAAATTAGATGAAGGCAAAGGATTGGCTCTAAACAATCAACAAATGTAACAAAAATGGCATCACCAATTTTCCACTATGCCTTCGAGCATCTGTAATAACAAATTGAGATCCTAAACATAGCGCAGCACACGCAACTAGGTCCAAATATTTTTTATTCCATCGCACAGGTTATGCAAACACACTCGCCCATATGCATTTCTAGCATCTGCTCGACCGGGCCAACCACATGTTGGATTTGGCGTTGTGGAAATTCGGTCATACTTCTTGTCAATCGGAAAAAAGTCCACTGGCTGCGATGTCACTTTTCCATAGCAAAAAAAAAAAAGCTTTCAAATGTACGCTAGGTCAAGGAAACATAAATAATAAAGGTGCCTGAAAGCTTTCCAAACTCAGACATAAATAGGTCACACGATCCACTGGTGTGCTGGATTATTTGAAGTCTGGCCAAAACAGACTTCAACTCTGACTTTATAAGGCTTTAAAATCACCAAGCCAAAAGCTGATTGTACACCACGGCACCCGTTCAGTTACCTGATAGTGGATCTCCAGCAGTGTTGACCTGTACAAAAATGGGCTCGCTCTCCAAGCTGTCCTCCACTGCGTAGATGCTAATATTGTACAACTTCCCTGGCCGCAGGTCACTCAGAGTCACGGAGGTTGCAGTATCTGGGAGGGTCAGCTCAGTGCTTTCGCCTTCTATGGATGGCGTGTAGACGACTCTATAGCCTGCGTCAAAGGAGAAATTGGGACATGTGTGGGTGTCGTCCAAAGACGGAGATCGTGCACAATGGATCGCTCGCGACTACCAATCGCGTCAGTTACCATACCGGTGATGGGAGCGAGTGGTTTATCCCAGCTAATCACAATTGCGGTTTCTTTAATATCCTCTACTTTATGCTCAGCGGGGGCATCAGGAACTGGAAGAAATGTTGCATAAGATGTTTTCTTTGGCTTTCAGGAACCTTCAATACCGCAATTACTCCAAAAAGACGCCTCAGAGGAGGTCACATTTCCGAGGACTGTCGGTTACAGTATGCGCTCACCAGTGGTTTGCGAAGTGGAAAGAATGAGGTTGTCTTCTCCAGCATCGGTCACCTCGTAGACGTTGACCGTGTACTTCCTTCCAGGTAGCAGCTCATTAATATTGACCGATGTAGCCGTGCGTGGGAGCTCTATGCGCAATGGTCCGAAACACGTTACTTCAAAGTCTACCAGTCGTCAATCGTTTTAAGACCTTTGGTGTCATCGACTTACCTAGAACCACTGGCTCGGTAGTGCTCTGTCCCTGCTCGTTAAGTTCATACTCGACTCTAAAACCAGAGATTGTGTCGGAGGCAGAGACCCAAGAGATGACAAAGCTACTGGAGGTGATTTCCGTGACCGACTCGGAGGTGTCCACCACGGGTGGGGGTTGTGTGGTCTCGCCTTGCGATGTAGCCACTGAGAGAGGGACATGTGAATAACGGTCTTATGGCGATTTTGGTTGATCTCACACGGTGACCTAGACTCTCTCAACTCACGTGATCCATAATGTGTGGTAAAGTCAAAGCGTGTGATCTCCTCCCGTCCAAAGCGCAACACGCTGATGAGCTGGCCTTCGTAGGTGATGCCCGGTTTCAGTCCGGAGATGGTGTAGGAGTTAAGATGACCGGGGATCATCACCTCCATCCATCCACTGTTACTATTTTTCTTTCCAAAGGAAAAAAACAAAGAAGTCCTCCTAATGTTTGCACCACGGCGGTCACGTTAGAGATCCTATCCGAATGTCAGACTAACCACTCTCCATTTCAGGATGTACTGTATGATGTGAGCGGAGGGTGGGGCGTTCCATTGAATGGGGTGGGAGTTAGGTTGGTTGCCAGATTCTGTTATGATCACCTGGACAGGACGCTGACCGCCTGGCGGGAACACAAACGTACAGGAAAACGAGCCTTGTCATCATTTGATAGATAACGTGACAGAAATTCAAAGGGTGAGAGATTGGATTAGATTGGATTTGCCTAAATTCGTCTCGCAGTGGAGAAATTTACACATTTATTTTTTAAGATCGGACAGTCAAATATCCAATTACTTGTTAACTGAACTCATGTGCAATAAGGTATGCAGTGAGAATTTCTTGCAGGGAAAAAATATAAAAATAAATCTCATCTCATTTTCCGTACCGCTTATTCCTCATTAGGGTTGTGGGGGTTACTGGAGCCTATCTCAGCTGTCTTCGGGCACAAGGCGGGGGACACCCTGAATTGGTTGCCAGCCAATCGCAGGGCACACAAAGACATACAACAGTCACTCTCACACTCACACCTAGGTACAATTTGGAGTGGTCAATCTGTCTGCCATGCATGCTTTTGGAGTGTGGGAGGAAACCGGAGGACCCGGAGAAAACCCACGCGGGTCCGGGGAGAACATGCAAACTCCACATAGGGAGGCCGGACCGGGACGCGAACCGGCGACCTCTGCACTGTGAAGCCGGTGTGCTAACCACTCGACTACCAGGCCGCCCTATAAAAATAAATAAATAAATAAAATGGCACAGAAGTGTCAGATTCCAACCTGGACCTCAGCGGCCATAGTGGAGATACCTCAACAGTCTTGCTCTGCTATTTACGCACTTCTAACGTCGACTCAATGACCAGGAATAGAAAAAAAAAATGCTGCAGTAAAATCTACTGATTTTTTTTACCTCTCAGTGGCAATTCAAATTAACTTATTCACTTCCAGATAAGTACAAAAAATGTGTCCACTATCGTGCCCGGGTTTTTGTCATTGTCACTCGAATTCTAGGACCCACAGAATATTGAGTTTTAGGACTACATAAACAGTCAATGCAGCGTAAGAAACCTTGGATAAAATAGTTAATTCCTATATTATATAGATCTGGAGTTGTCTGAGCTTGAAATGCGTTGCATTGGTCAAATTAGACTAAAAACGGTCCAAACAGCGGCTGAGAATGAATTCCACATTATAATGGCCACGAGCAAATAAGTATTTATCTCTTGGTTGTTGAAAAGGGCACGCCCATCACAAGTATGTCAAAGTGCACCGACACCAAACACTTTCAACCCCTCTGAGGTTAGCTGAAAAAAAAACATTCCGCATCTGCCCCCCATCTGTGCAAACATTTTTCCCGATTGCCTTGGAAAACCTTAAAGTATGATCGTTTTCTCGGTGGCTGACGGCAGTTCCGATTTTGAAAGGCTATTATGTCATCGGTGTCAAAGATGCATTCGTGATTTACTGTACTGTTCAAAAAGCAGAAGTCGTCATGGAAGAAGCCTAACAAGATTCCTGTTTTGGGGAAACTCAAAGAAGAAAAGTTAGCGACTCATCTTACAACATAAACCATGTGGCGCGCAGACCCGACATAAGCTCCGTTGATCTCAACGTGTCGCTTCTAGAAAGAACTTTTACAAAACGGACGACCTGTAATCAAGGTTTTCTCAATAAGTGGCTCGGTTAACCAGACATTGCTAGCAGATACCTCAAAAACAATCTGGGACCAATGAAATGCTATATCGCTCAGTCGCACGCCAAAATGACGAGGACAGGAGGGCGGATTCCCAAACATCACGTTAGTCAACGCGCTTTGCAATCGGATGTCATGTTGATACGATACAGACGCTCCCCAACTTACGAACATTCGAGTTGTGAATAATGGTACATACGAACGAACATTTGTGCCCCAACTTACGAACAAAATATGTTCCGAAGGGCCGTTCTTAAGGTGAATTAGTTCGTAAATTGTTCCAGTGCTATATTATGCATGGAATGGTATGTTGTTTCTATCCTTTCACCCCCCCCCCGCCACACATCATCCCCTTTCAAATTGCTGCTGTGGACTGCAAATTTCCACGTTGTGGGACAAATAAAGTTTTTCTGATTCTGAATGTATGTTTAAGGTTGATTTAAGTATGTTTAAAGGACAACCGACACATTTTTTTTGTTTCCTAACTGACATCATAAAAATGTTTTATAGCATCTAAAATACCCAAAAACGCAGGCTGATATTTTTAGTAAAATGAAAAACACCCATAAAAATGACTTAAAGTGTGCCAAAACTGCCACAAATGAGCTAGAAACTGGTGAGATTCAGAAAGTCCTGCCCCCGTGTTCGTGACGTCACGTCAGGATACTCCTTCACAAACTGCCTTGCTCCAGAATCAAAACAATGGCTTCAGAGATTTCAGATTCTGAGAAGATGCTTTCTTGTTACTCATCCAGTTATGAATATGATTCAAATAGTTCTGAAGAGGAAAGCATAAATGTTTGCAATCGATTAAAGAAGTCCTTCCGGATCAATTCGAGCCGTCTGCAAGCGATGAAACCGGTGAAGATCTGGACCCCGATGTAGTGCCCAGAAAACGCACAAGATGGTGCACAAGATGGTGCTCAAGCTGCGTTTCGTCCAGTATATAAAGGCACTTATCAGAGCCGTAAAGCCGCCCATGATTGGTTAAAATCCGCGGTAGAAGATACACACACAAAGGAGACCGCCATACGAACATCAGATGTTGAGATGAGAAAGAGCGCCTCTTTCGACAGCGCTCCAGAGTAAAACATGACACGGTGGAAAGTGGATGTTTGTCCAATTGCTTTGCACCACTAATATGGCGATTGCTCTCTTTCACCATGTGAGCTCACAGTTAGCATGCAGTGTGACTAAATGAGTAAACATGCATCAAACTTCCGCTATCCAAGCGCTGAATCGCTAATTCTGGTTAGCTTCCTCGTTCACCTCCGCTGGTGCCCGACTGCTCTGCTCCGTTGGAAATGGGCTGATTTGTCCGCTGGAAATTTATGTAAACGTACACCTTCTTTAAGCGTGTTACCGCAATTGGCTGCGACACAACAATTCACCATTGCATTATTTACATAGTTGTCCTTCTAATTTTGCCATCAACACTGTGTTTTCAGATGAATAAACACCCAAAAGGCATTGTGTGTCGCTTTCTCGGTCAGGGGGGTTCCGAATGTGACGTCACTTTGGGCATCGTCATCAACTCGAAAACAAGACTTCATGAATATTCAGCGCGAGTCTGAAAACGTAAAATATAGCTATATGCGGTGGAATCTTTGTAAAATGCGCTCAGTAGAAGTCATTTGAGGTGATTTTACACATTATGGACGCAATTTGTTCGGAGGTGTCGGTTGTCCTTTAAGGCTTGTATAAGTAACCTGTGTAGGTTTGTACTGATAAATAAACATTTAATAAAATATATGCTATATAAAGATATATACATCTACAACTGGAGAGAATACTACACATGACAACAAAAACGTTCATATGAACCGTTGTTCCTAACTTGAATGTTTATAAGTAGGGGAGCGTCTGTACAGTATGTCGAAAAAACTTCGGACAGAGATGTTTTAAGTTAGATTTTGTATTATGCATCTTTTTCTAGCCGAGCTCGCTTGCGATTAGCTTCGCGCACACAGACACATCTGAGGTTTCAAGGGCTGGATGTTTCCGCGACGGAAGGTTGACCAATCAGCGCCCCGGCTACGCTGAAGTGTTGCCAATGAGTTCAGGCCCCGAACTGCCGAGCTCGCTTACGATTGGCTGTGTAGAGTATGTGGGCGGGGAGGAAATCCCTCTTCCCAGTTGACGTGCCAGGAAGATGCGATGCATAACCAAAAGTAATGGCTGTTCGCACGTAATTACTGAATTAGAATAATAGCTTACTGAAGACCCAAGGATATACAGTAAAGTCTCGTTATATCGATATTCTCGGGAGTCGGAAAAAATATCGATATAACCGGACTATCGATATATCCGATCCTGCGGCATGTACATTTTCTCCTTGCGTTCATAGAAATAGTATCGTAATAAGCAGTACTATCGATATAACCGATACCGATATAACGAGACTTTACTGTACTATGTCGTCATACTAAAATAGGTGTGAATTTATTTTACGATTGTTAGAGCGTCTGTGTTTTATACTTTCCCGTTCAGTGTTTGACTAAAACATATATTCCATACAAAATATAGCACTGAAGCTGAACTTACGAACAAATTCACCTTACAAATATCTAGTTCATCAGGTGTACACGCAAATAGCACATATGTAATTGCACCTGTATGCTTCATCTTTTTTTTGTAGTCCAGCAAGGATATTTCATTTATGTATAATAAGATATTTAATGAGCTAGTAAAAAAAAACCCAAAGAGTGAGTTCCATTCCAGTTAAGGGCGCAACTGAAGCAAAACAACCCTTTTCAAGGATATTATCATCACATAGCTGAGTTAGCGTTCCCGATTGGGCTTTTTCCCCCCTTCTTTATTTATTTTTCCCTTTTATGGTTATACTCCGACTTGGACCTCAGACTTCACTCTCACTTTTGAAATCTAGCCATGTTGTACGACTCATACACATACACACTACAGCTGCTTGCCATTACGGCCAGTTACAGCTGAAATGTGCCTTACTGTATTTATTTATTTTATTTTTAAATCCCTCATCAACCTGCTTAAAAACTGAGTAAATACTCCTTAAAGTATACACATAAAATGTTATGATTTTTAATGCTAACGCTCATGATTAATAAATGAGTAGTAGTTCACATTTGCGGCAAACGGAGTGTGATAAAGTGCTGCTTAAAACCAAAGTCATATTTTTTTCATGTTCGTTTACATTGGAAATAATGAAGAAAGTCTGTGCATGTGAAATCGTCTTTGAGGGATGTAAATTTTGTGGCGTGTGTGCGTGTGTGTGTGAAAGACACACTTGCATGTTGTGCAGCTGTGGTAACGACAAGGGGAAGTGCCACATGCTCGCTGGAACAAAGGCTCCAAATGTGTGTGTATTGGCAGTGGTGGGGGGTTAGGGGGGGTTGCATTGGAGTAACTCAAACGCCAACAATCTCATTCCGTCACACATCAAAGTAAACCCCCCACCCTCCTTTTAAATATAATTTATGACACTTCTCACTTCCAATGTGAGTATGCCGTGAATAACGCCTTTATAAAAATATAAGACACAGTTTTGATTGACAGTCGGAGAGGAAAAGGTTTCTTCAGGTGTTATCTGTACTTCTTTGAAGTTTAATTTAGACCGTGCTTACAACAGGCTTCTTAAGCCGATACCACCTAGGCTTAGTCATGCTAATGCATGAAACCAGTGCCAGGGATAGACCAATAGGGGTTATCAGATTGGCTAATGAGGTGAATCCAGTGCCAGGGATAGAACTATAGAGGTCATCAGAGTGGAGAGTTAATCAAATTGGCTAATGAGGTGAAATTAGAGCCAGGGATAGAACTATAGAGGTTATCAGATTGGCTAATGATGTGAATCCAGAGCCAGGCATAGTGCTATAGAGGTGATCAGCGTGGAGGGGTAATCAAATTTGCTAATGAGGTGAAATCAGGGCCAGGGATAGTACAATAGGGGTAATCAGATTGGGCTTCAGGGAGTGCTCCACTGCTCCCCCAACCTTAGAGCAGGGACCTATCAGGGCAGTGGTCCGGCACAGCCAATTCTGTCCATGAGGGATATACAGTATAAAGCGCCTGACGGAGCTCTTCGGATGAGGAGCGAAACGGCCTACACTTTCAAAGAATTAGATGACGGCTGAAGAAACCTTTTCCTCGATGGACCACTCCTGTAAGACTGAGAACCGACACAGGCGTGACAGTTGGAGAGTTATTTCCTTATTGATGCGGAGACGGGGTCTAGCTAGCACCATTTAACTCCACGAGGAGCTAAATAAACACATCTCAGGATAATGTGCTGCGGTTTTAGCCAAGTGTTGGACAACACCCGCAACGTTGAAACATTTTCTTTAAAATTTTAAATTATCACCATTCTTGACAGCAAATGCTACTAATTAGCATCTTACCAGGATACGACTGTTGGGGCTCGCAGCTGAGCTCTCCGATGCCATTACCGTAGCAATAGCACTTGTACATGATTCCATGGATGACTTTGTCCCAAGACTCGCCAATCTGGTAGAAGGCTCTCGTCTCTGGTTCCTGGCACTGGTCTGCAGGGAGGCAAACCGGTGTTGTCATCATGATTACATGTTCCTCTTATACATTTTTTCATTCCTTAAAATTTCACGAAAGAACATGAGCCCACCAATAGCGTCACACTTCCAGCGGCCACGCCCTTGTCCAAAACAGGTGCAGTTCATCGTGTAGCCTTCTTCATGCTGCTTGGTGAAGGTCTGGTTCACCTCATAGGTCAGAGTATCCACGATACACTGGTCTGAGACGAAAAATACTAAATGATATCGTGCGGTATTGATATCGTGTGATATCAATATCGCTATCCGGTATCCCGACACACGGACAGGCCTTATTTCCAACCGCACCGCTGCATACCTTTAAGTTGTGAGTAGGCGCTGCAGCTCCATTCCCCTCGACCGTTGCCCACACAGGTACAGCGCATCATGTGACCCAAAACATCATGGCGTTTGTCCCATTGGTCCCCCATGCGGTACATGACGCCTTCGCTGGTCGTGCACACTTCTTCATGGGCTGAAAGGCACAAGTGGAAATCGGGACGTTAGTGAAGTTAGGTTGTAATGACCAGATAAATAAATAATAAATAAATAATACAGTAAAGTCTCGTTATATCGATATTCAAGGGAGTCCGAAAAAATATCGATATAACCGGGACTATCGATATATCCGATCCTGCGCCGAACTGCATTAAACAAAAGCCGCCAAAAGAGGGCAGCCAAGCGCCATATAAGAAATGGAGCTGGCCATTAGCTCCCTTTTTTTTGGAAGATTGGATTGGATTGGATATGCCTTTATTAGTCTCACAGTGGAGAAATTTACATTTCACAGCAGCAAAGTGATGAAAGGAATGAAAGATGTTCCCCCAATGTTGCCTCAAAATGGCACATATAATTCTTTAATGATTGTAAACATGTATGCTTTAATCTTCAGAACTACAGTGTATTTGAAACATATTCATAACTGGATGTGTGACAAGAAAGCATATTATCCAAATCTGAAGCCATTGTTTGGATTCACAAGCAATGCAAGACGTCTTGGCGTGAAGTCATTTTTATTTGCATTTGAATAAAAAGTGACATCGGCTGTCCTTTAATACACAGTATGGAATGTTAATAATTTTCAAAATCATCGCGCTTCAGCAGACAAAACAAGAAACATTGTTGCAAAAAACGATTGCATTCATATACAGTACAGTGGGCATGTACATAACACAACAGGGAAACTGCAACGCTTACATCTTACTGTATTATGTATACAATTTAAAAAAGTCATCAATCTTCTTCTGCTTCCCATTTTTACCTTTTAACACAAACACTTCAATCTCGTCTGCTACACACGAGCTAGCGTCTGAAAATGAAAATGGCTCTGCTACACGGGTGCTGGGCACGTAACCAAGTCACCTGACCAAGTCGACCAATGGCGCGACTGATGGCGTGACACGTAACCAAGACACGTGACCAAGTTGACCAATGGCGCGACCGATGGCGTGTCACGTGACAGTCACACGGCCAAGTCGACCAATAGCGCGACCGATGGCGGCTCATGTGACCAAGTCGACCAATGGCGCGACCGATGGCGGCTCACGTAACAAGACACGTGACCAAGTTGACCAATGGCGCGACGGATATATCGATATAAACAACAAAAATGGCCGGCGGGGGATGAAAAGGAGCACCGTAATAACCGGATTATCGTCATAACCGGGTATCGTACTAAACGGTACTAATTATACATAAAAAGACTAGAAATGTGCAAGGGAAATGAAAATAGTATCGTAATAAGCGGTACTATCGATATAACCGATATCGATATAACGAGACTTTACTGTATATTAGATTGTTAACTCATTTGCTGCCGTTCCCGAATTTATTCTGGAATTGAAAATTGTGACCTGGAGCGCCATTCTCGAATTTGTTCGGGTTTTTTTTTTCATGCTTGTGTGCCGATAAAGCACTGGTCACACCTCTGGTAATGTTTTTCCCTTCCACAAGGAGGCAGCATTAACCTTTTGTCAATGTTAGCGCTTTGCTCCAGCTTTAGCTGTTGTTAAAGCGTTATATAAATCAATATGTATTGTATTTTGTACAGCAGCCCCCATTTCAAGCTCAGATAACTCCAGACCCATATAACTTGGGAATTAACTCATTTTTTTTCTGATGAAAGAAGAGAGTCTAAGCTTTCTTACGCTGAATTGAATGTTTACGTCGTCCTAAGGCTCAATATTTTGTGAGTCCTGCAATTTGAGTGAAAATGACACAAACCCTGGCTCTGGAGTGGAGACATTTTTGTGCATCGTCTGCCCGTGAATGAGTTAATAATAATGAATAAATTATAAATGATTACTGATTATTATTACAAATAAATAAACAATCAAAAAATAATAACTAATAAATAAATCAATAGATAATAAAATATGAAGGAATAAATGAATAGGCAAATAAATAAATAGGCAAATAAATAAATGGGCAAAAAATAGACTAAATAGACTAATTAAAAAACCCAGAAACATCTGTCCTGTATGCCTATTTTGATGATCTATGATGGTGCCCTACGAGACAGTTGAGTCGTGTTCAAGCATACATCGGCTTAAGTGCAGCGTGCTATCTAAAAATCCGACCGTGGAAGGAGTTGCGCCGGAATTGTTTGCTTCAGTCTAAACAAGCAACACTACGCTATCATGTCAGCGGGGATGAGATTGTACATCTGCTGCCTTGGAATGCAGCCATGAGATAGACCTGAAATGAATCCAGACCACCTGAGCTATAAAAGGGGTTTTGTTTTTTTGTTGAAATTGCTTCTATTGGAAAAGTGTGCACCAACGCACCACTTTTGGTTTAAATTGAATGATACAAAGCACATCACTGTACAATTTCTATGTGCTAAAAATGGCTGTGACTGGACGGTTATGTTTAAATACGTGTAAGTATTCAGATAAACCCTTAAGTAAGGTTCAAAGTCCAGGTTTTTAACTCATTCACTGCCAGACGATGTGCAAAAATTTGTCCACTCCAGGCCAGAGTTTTTGTCTTTGTCACTCGAATTCCAAGACCCACATAATAAGGAATTAACTCTTCTTTTTCTGATGATAGAAGAGTGTCTAAGGTTTGTAATGCTGTATTAAAGGACAACCGACATCACTTTTTTGTTTCCTAACTGACATCAGAAAAAACATTTTACAGCATCTAAAATACCCAAAACACGCAGGCAGATATTTTTAGTCAAATGCAAAACATCAATAAAAATTGCAATAACTTGAGCTGCGTATTGGGCATTTTCAGAAAGTCCCGGCCCCAGTTCGTGACGTCACGCCAAGACGTCTTGCGTTGCTCGAGAATCAAAACAATGGCTTCAGATTCGGAGAATATGCTTTCTTGTTACACATCCAGTTATGAATATGATTCAAATAGTTCTGAAGAGGAAAGTATACATGTTTGCAATCGATTAAAGAAGGTCTTCCGGGTCATTTTGAGGGATCAAGACTGATCTGTAGCGACCAAGAAAATGCAGAAGATGGCGCCAGAGCTTCGCTGGAAATTTGTTTATTTTTCAGCTTGGAATTGTTGTCACCGAATATCAAAGAGTTGTCTCGGTGTGACATACAACGATTCACCATTGCGTTATTTATGTGTTTTCCTTCTAATTCCACCATCAACACGGATCAACACAAAGTTTTCAGACCAAACAAGGTACCGCAAAATGCATTGAGGTGATGCAAGGTTTCTTTTTTCTCGGTCAAGGGTGTTCCTTCAGTGACCAACTCAAAAACAAGACTTCCGGAATATTCAGCGCAAGTCTTAAAACGTAAAATATAGCTATATGCGGTGGAATCTGTAAAATACGCTCAGTAGAAGTCATTTGAAGCGATTTTACAAATTATGGACACAACTTGTCCAGAGACGTCAGTTGTCCTTTAATGACAGCTGAAGCTGGAACAAAGTGCTAACTTGGAAAAAATGGAAATGCTGCCCCCTTGTGGAAAAAAACATTGCCAGCGCCTAATGCCAGCGCTTTATTGGAACCCAAGCAGGAAAAAACTAATTCGGGAATGGCGCTATACGTCATATTTTCATTTCCCCCAAAAATTTGTGAATGGCAGTGAATGAGTTAAATACATGCAAGTATTCAGATAAACTCCTAAGTCAGATTTACAGTCCAGGTTTTTTAAATCAAAGATATGCACATTATTCATCACGGTCCTGATTTTTTCAGTACAGTCGAACCGAAAGAGCGTTTGAGGCAAATTGTTCCTGATGCCTACAAACGGTTTCCAAAAGACCACATGGTTGACACAGCGTTAACCTTTTCAACAAGTGCCGCAGACCCCCCCCCCCCAAAAAAAAAAAAAAGCGGGGGTGTCGAAAATCTTTTAAAACCATCCGCCATTAACATCTCAATTACAATGTTTATTTGTTGTTAAGTCAGTAAAGTCTGAATCAAAGGCCCCCATGGTGCGTAAAAGCAGACCCCTACCCACTCCATGCCCCTCTTAAAACCTCGACTGGCTGTTTTCTTAACAACTGGCTGCTGCCAAAAACTCAAGCCCCGAGATTTATTAGTAAGAAAAATAAAACCCCAAATTGAAAGATCATCTGATCCAATACGTCTGTGTAAGCTCTCAGTCGTACAGGAGTGGTCCATCGATGAGAAGGTTTCTTCAGCCGTCATCTGTACTTTTTTGAAGGTGTCGGACGTACAAATGACGGCTGAAAAAACCTTCTCATCCATCTGATCCAATGGAGATGAGGGTAATGTTGACTTTCTGCATCATTAACTCATTTACTGCCATTCACAAATTTATTCTGGAATTGAAAATATGACGTAATTGTTGACCCGAATTTGTTCGGGTTTTGTTTTTTCATGCTCGGATGCCGATAAAGCGCTGGAAATGGCTTCTGGCAATGTTTTTTCTCTTCCACAAGGGGGCAGCATTTCCCCTTTGTCCATGTTAGTGCTTTGTTCCAGTTTCAGCTATTTTTATTGCACTATATAAACCAATAATAATAATAATAAATAACAATAATAATAATACATTTAATTTCTAAGCGCCTTTAAAAACTCTCACGGTCACTTTATAGTCAGAGGATAAGTTTTTCTGTGGGTGAGCAGCCACATGCACCAGCGTTCGCTCAACCCCGAATTACTCAAAAATATAGAAAGCTAGCTCGCTAGCTAATAGATAGCTAGACAGCTAATAGATAGCAAGCTAGCTAGCTAGATAGCTTATATGTTTCGTGACTCAAATAGCTAGGTAGCTAGCTATATAGCTAATAGATAGCAAGCTAGAGAGATAGATAGCTAATAGATAGCTAGATAGCTAATATGTTTCCTGACTTGACTTGTATATAGTGTTGTATTTTGGACGGCTGCCCTCATGTCAAGCTCATATAACTCCAGACCCACATAATTTAGGAATTGACTCTTTTTTGACGAAAGAAGAGAGTGTAATGTTTCTAACGCTGTACTGAATGTTTATGTAACCCTAAAACTCAATATTCTGTTGGTCCTGGAATTTGAGTGACAATGACAAAAACCCAGGCATTGGAGTGGACACATTTTTGCATGTCTGGCAGTGAATTAGTTAAAAACCTGGACTAAAAACCTGTCAAATATGTTTTTATTTTTTATATCTGCCGCGTACTTCCGCTGGTTGAAATCCAAAATCTAAAGCACTAACTAACGCATGCAATGTTTTTACCTCTCATGAGGGGGCAGCATTTGCCTTTTGTACAGCTGCCCCCATTTCAAACTCATACAACTCCAGACGCATATAATTTAGAAATTAACTTTTTTCTGATCAAAGAAAATAGTGTAAGGTTTCTAACGCTGAATTGAATGTTTATGTAGTCCCAACACTAAGTACTCTGTGGGTCCTGGAATTTGAGTGAAAATGACAAAAACCCTGGCACACACGTTCGGCAGTGAATGAGTAAATTTTTTTTTGAAGGTTTTACATAACACAAAGTATTCCACAATATTACCTCACTGTTGCGGATGTTTCCAGCGTCCCCCTTTTCAGATTTTTATGGTCTGCTCCCTAGACTATCTCTCATCTGCCAACTTTTGAAGTCCAAGATGCTTTTTGATGCGGGCTAGTTCTCCAAAGATTTGTTTGGAGGATAGCACTCAAAAGATTTGTTTGGGATTCACTCTCCTTCGCTATCAGTGGATATCGTTTCACCCTTATAAAACGTATTTAGTCATTGGACTGGAGTGAATCATAATGTACCATTCAGTGACGTGCGGTGAGGTTCATGGCTGGTGAGGCACTGATGTCATTACACAGTCAGATTTACAGACATAGCTTATTCACCATTTGAGTTCGTTTAAAATATCATGTCAGCATTCTTTATATAAACTGTGAAAAAAAAACATTATTATCGTGTTACCTTTACTTATAAATGAAGTCCATGCGCCGCTCCTTCTGAAGAAGGGCATCTATATCTTCTTTGTAGAAGCCTTCCTTATCTTTCTTCAATTTTAAAAGTGTCTCTATTTCTTTCAATTTAGATATGTAATCTTCCATTCTGAAAATAAGGCCAAGCAACACGAAAATATGACTGTATGGTTGCACTTGCTAACTGTTTACTGTAGCTTGCTCTCACTAATTCTATTATTCTGCAGCCGAGGAGGCGCAAGAAGAATATCTGTAATGACCAACGCCCCCTGTCATGAGGCAAGAGAACTGTGTGCCTCACCTATGCACACAGTTTTGATAACAATAAAATAAAATAAGTGTAGTACAGTGTTTATAATGTAAAGTGACTCTACATTATATACACCAGCTAAACTGTAGAAATTTAGTTCATATACTCAAAGTGTTTGAACACTTCAATAGCGATATGCAGAGGGACAGCACTGCGGTCTCACTGCAGAGCAGGCCAGCACAGTTAGCATAGTCATTGCGCAATCCATGGTGAGGCTCAGCCGGCTGCTGCCTTGCCGTTCGTCTCTACTTAGTATTTGAACGGTAAATGTGAAAATTTAGCGATTTTGAAAAGAAATGGTGAAGTTAAATGGAAATGAAATTTCAAGTACAAATCACTAAATAAATATAATTGTTTAATTTATTTTTTCATTTGATATTTCCATGATGACAGGTGAGGCACGGCCTCACCTTCCTCCCCTGACTGCACGTCACTGGTACCATTTCATGAGGACTTCACAGACGTTAGTGTCAATAACCCCCCTGGTGTTTCACTACTTTCGGCACCTCTTGTTGCCT
Source organism: Hippocampus bargibanti (assembly GCF_051943395.1). Lineage (NCBI taxonomy): Eukaryota > Metazoa > Chordata > Actinopteri > Syngnathiformes > Syngnathidae > Hippocampus > Hippocampus bargibanti. Next base: position 8,711,736 of record NC_142741.1, read on the forward strand.
GCAGAGGTCTAACTGGCACCAATTCAACAAAACAACACTTCCCTTACAGGCCAAATGACTTCAATTTGCCTGGGTGGGGGGAGGCGAGGTGTCGGGAGCTGAAAGCAAGATTCAACCAATTCCTTTTAACTTCACTCCGTTACGAGCTTACAAGCTAATTGAGTTAGCCGTCTCCTTTTTTTCAGACGGGGAGGAGAAATATGGAGCGTCTGGGAGCGTGATTGGGAATTACAGTAAAAACCTGGGTTTTCGACCATAATCTGTTCCAGAAACCTGTTTGAAAACCAATTTGTTCGAAAACCGAAACATTTCCCATTATAATCAATGTCTGCTTTTTGATTGTGATTGAACAATACAAACGCGTCGACTCACGCTATCCAAGAATGACATTCAATTAGCGGATATCTTAATCAACTGCTTTTTATTAACCTTTATTGAACAGTATAATACACCTCTATTGAATGGAACGCTATACAAGGATAACGTCCGATTGGCAGAGATCTCAGCCAAACACGTTTGCTTTTTAACTCATTCACTGCCATTCCCAAATTTATTTCCGGAATTGAAAATATGACGTGGAGTGCCATTCCCGAATTTGTTCTTTTTTTTTTTTTGTTTTGTTTTGGGTGCCGATAAAGCCAGTGTCTTATTGTGCCGGTCCCAAGCCCGGATAAATACAGAGGGTTGTGTCAGGAAGGGCATTCGACGTTAAAAAATTTGCCAAAACAAATATGCGAATCAAACCTATGAATCCCATACCGGATCGGTCGAGGCCCGGGTTAACAACGGCCGCCATTGGTACTGTTGACCTTCAGGGTGCCAGTGAAAAATGGACTACTGTTGGTCGAAGAAGGAGAGGAGGGAGGTGTGCCCGGAGGAAAAGAGAGAAATGGAACGCCAAGAGTATACAACTAAGAGTAGGAACTTTGAATGTAGGAACAATGACAGGTAAAGGTCGAGAGCTGGTTGACATGATGCAGAGAAGGAAGGTAGACATACTGTGTGTCCAGGAGACCAGGTGGAAAGGGAGCAAGGCTAGAAGCTTAGGGTCAGGGTTTAAGTTGTTCTATCATGGTGAAGACAGAAAGAGAAATGTAGGTGGGGTTATTTTAAAAGAGGAGTTTGTTAGGAATGTCTTAGAAGTAAAAAGCGTATCAGATAGAATAATGAGTCTGAAGCTAGAAATTGAAGGTGTGATGTTCAATGCTGTTTGTGGGTATGCCCCACAAGTAGGATGCGAGTTGGCGGAGAAGGAGAAATTTTGGTTGGACTTTGATGAAGTCATACATAAGTCATACAGAAGTGAGAGGATTGTAATTGGTGGAGACTTCAATGGACATGTTGGCGCAGGAAACAAAGATGATGAGGAGGTGATGGGCAGGTTTGGACTCCAGATGAGGAACGCTGAAGGCCAGATGGTGGTTGACTTTGCTGAGAGAATGGAAATGGCTATTGTGAATACTTTCTTTCAGAAGAGACAGGAACATAGGATGACTTATAAGAGTGGAGGCAGAAGTACACAGGTAGACTACATTTTGTGTCAACGGCGCCACCTAAAGGAAATCAGTGACTGCAAAGTAGTGGTTGGTGAGAGTGTAGCCAGACAGCATAGGTTGGTGGTGTGTAGGATGACGCTGGCAGTGAGGAAGATGAAGAAACCAAAGGCTGAAGTGAGGCCAAAATGGTGGAAGTTGAAAAAGGAATAATGTTGCATGACATTTAGGAAGGAGGTAAGAGAAGCACTGGGTGGGCAAGAGGTCCTTCCAGATGACTGGCAAACTACAGCGAACATAATCAGAGACACAGGTCGGAAAGTACTTGGTGTATCAAGTGGTAGAAAGGTAGATAAGGAGACTTGGTGGTGGAATGGGGAGGTGCAGGAGTGTATACAGAGAAAGAGGTTAGCAAAGAACAAGTGGGACACTGAGAGGACGGACGAGAGTAGACAGCAGTACAAGGAGATGCAGCGCACGGTTAAAGTAAAGGTGGAAAAGGCCAAACAAGAGGCCTGTGATGACTTGTATGCTCGGCTAGACAGCAAGGAACGTGAGACTGATCTTTACAGGCTGGCGAGACAGAGAAACAAAGATGGTAAGGACCTCCAGCAGGTTCGGGTGATTAAGGATAGAGATGGCAATGTATTAACAGGGGCCAGTAGTGTGATGGCAAGATGGAAAGAGTACTTTGAAGAATTGATGAATGAGAAAATGAGAAGGAATAAAGAGTAGAAGACGTGACTGTTGTGGACCAAGACGTAGCAAACATTAGCAAGGATGAAGTGAGGAGGGCGCTGAAGAGGATCTTCTTTTCCTTTCCACAGCAAATCAGTGTCCTCCATCTTGAGAGGTTTGATCCGCATGTTTGTTTTGGCCAAGCTTTTACGTCGGATGCACTTCCTGACACAACCCGCTGTATTTATCCGAGCTTGGGACCGGCACAAGAAGACATATGTCCCTTTGTGGCTACAGAACAAGCAACTCGCTCAGTAAAAGGCTATGATGTATGCTCAAAATATTAATATATAAGTGTAATATTATGTTTATCCCTTTGAAAAATATTACTTTAATCGGTTACAACCTTATGTCTTTAAAAAAACTTTATTCTAGAAAAAAAATATGTGATCTCATCAAACAACTATTGGATGAAGGGGGGAAAGGCACTCGGGCCTGATGATTTACCAATCGAGGTATGGAAGTGTCTTGGGGAGGTGGCGGTGGTGTTCCTGACTGGGTTATTCAACAAGATCTTAGATGGTGAACAGATGCCTGAAGAGTGTAGACGAAGTGTACTTGTGCCCATTTTTAAGAATAAAGGAGATGTGCAGAGTTGTACTAATTACAGAGTAATAAAGTTGATGAGCCATACAATGAAACTCTGGGAAAGAGTAGTTGAAGCTAGACTAAGAGCAGAAGTGAACATTTCTGAGCCACAGTATGGCTTCATGCCAAAAAAAAGAGTACGATAGATGCAGTGTTTGCTTTAAGAATGCTGGTAGAGAAGTACATAGAAGGTCAGAAGGAATTGCATTGTGTCTTTGTAGATCTGGAGAAAGCGTATGACAGGTTGCCCAGAGAAGAGCTGTGGCATTGCATGAGGAAGTCTGGAGTGACGGAAAAGTATATCGGAGTGGTGAAAGACATGTATCATGACTGTAAGACAGTTGTGAGGTGTGCTGTCGGTATGACTGAGGAATTCAAGGTGGAGGTGGGACTCCACCAGGGGTCAGCTCTGAGCGGAGCGGCTGGAGAAAAATGTCAGGTGTGATGTGTGATAGAAGGGTTTCAGCTAGGATGAAAGGAAAAGTGTATAAAACCGTGGTCAGACCAGCCATGATGTTTGGACTGGAGACGGTGCCACTGAAGAAAAGACAGGAAGCAGAGCTTGAGGTAGCAGAGCTGAAGATGTTGAGGTTTTCTTTGGGAGTGACCAGTTGGATAGGATCAGGAATGTGTACATTAGAGGCACAACTCATATTAGAGGCTTTGGAGAGAAAGTCAGAGAGGTCAGACTGAGATGGTTTGGGCATGATCAGAGGAGAGAGAGTGACTATATAGGGAGAAGGATGCTGAGCCTTTAACTGCCAGGCAGGAGACCGAGAGGAAGACCGAAGAGGAGGAATATGGATGTGGTCAAAGAGGGCATGAAGATAGCTGGTGTGAGGGAAGAGGATGCACAAAACCGGGATAGATGAAGGACATTGATTCGCTGTGGCGACCCCTGAGGGGAAAAGCCGAAAGGAAAAGGAGGAGTTTTGGGTGCCGATAAAGCACTGGCCATGGCCTCTGGCAATGTTTTTCCCCTTCTACAAGGGGGCAGCATTTGTCTGTTGTCCATGTTAGTGCTTTGTTCCAGCTTCAGATGTTGTTCAAGGGTTATATAAAACAATATGTATGTATTGTATTTTGTACACATTGTACACATTGTGCTACACCCATTTCAAGCTCAGACAACTCTGGAACTATGTAATTTAAGAATTAACATACTTTACAACTTAAAAACTTTTTTTCTGATGAAAGAATAGAGTTTACGGCTTGTTACGCTGAATTGAATGTTTATGTCATCCTAAAACTCAATAATCTATGGGTCCTGCAATTTGCGTGAAAATGACAAAAACCCTGGCACTGGAGTGGACACATTTTTGTATACAAATACATCTTGGCGAATCCAACTGGACTAGTTTCTCTAGCAGGTTGCACTTCCCTACTTACCAGCCATGGGGCAGAATCCAAAGCGCTGTTCCCCGTCGTAATCCGTTGTCGTGCCGCACCATTTCATACCATCTCGGCGTCCGTCTGCCGTGCAGTCGGTGTAATTCCGACCGTTGTACAAGTAGGGGAATTGGCACAGAGCGCCATTTGAATTGCCGCCCCTAGTTGCCATGATGACTGATAAAGGAGATCGTAAAAATGAGTTGCCATTTTTCCAGTTGCTCAAAAATACTGATGACTCACCGTTCTTTTCTGTACAGAACGAATACTTTTGCTCAGTCTCAAAGTCAGACGAGATGGAACACCACAGCTGTCCATCAGCGCGTCCATCGGAGGTACAAGCGTGGTAAGTCTTCCCCTTGTAGACAAACGGGAATACGCAAGGCTGGCCTCCTGAATTGCCGCCGTACACCGGCGCTGGGCCGTCTGGATGAAAACACAAGCATGTCACGTCGTTTGGGTGAATTCCCACTTTTGTTGATGGCTCGCGAAAAACTTTTTGTTCATGATTATTAACTCATTCACTGCCATTCACGAATTGATTTTGGAATTTAAAATATGACATAGAGCGCCATTCACGAATTTGTTAGATTTTTGTTTTTTCATGCTTGGGTGCAGATAAAGTGCTGGCCATGGCCTTTGTACAGCTGCCCCCATTTCAAGCTCATATAACTCCAGACCCATATAACTTAAGAATTAACTCTTTTCCTGATGAAAGAAGGGAGTCTAACGTTTCTAAAGTTGCATTGAAGGTTCATGTAGTCCTAAAACTCAATATTCTGTGGGTCCTGGAATTCGAGTGACAATGACAAAAACCCTGGCACTGGAGTGGACAAATGTTTTTGCACATGTCTGGCAGTGAATGAGTTGACCCTCATTTTTGATACGAGGTGATTTTTGCGGTGTGTCAAATTTACAGTTTGACATGACAGGGACTTAAAAGTCTAATTTAGAAAATGACAGCTTGATTGATACCACAAAAACCTACCCCACTGTACACAGCTGACGCCATTAACCAAACAGGTACACATCATCTGTTTGGTTCCTTGACTCCGAAGCCAACGCTGGCCAACGAAATAGGACAATCCAGAATCGGTGCGACAGGGTCCTTCTTGCGGAAGCTCAGGCATGGGGGCAGGTTGGTAGACGGCAGGCTGGATATTAGTGATCACGCGAGAGCCCGTGCCTGAGATGGGACGTGGGAATTAGGTCAAGGGGGATGGAAATCGTGTTAGTGCTGTGCTTGATTAACTTAAAATGGATTTTGGAGGCAACACGACACTTTTGTTTCAATATCTTGACCCATTTTTATTTGGAATTAATTTTTGCCTGACTTTATTTATATTTTTTATCTTCTGTTCAATGTCTATCCTCCCTATGAAGTCATAATCATAAGCAGTGACGTGCGGTGAGGTTCATGGCTGGTGAGGCACTGACATCATCACAGTCAGATTTACAAACATATGAACTCCACAGAGTAGCTTATTCACCATTTGATTGGCAACAGTTAACGTGCTTTGTTTAAAATGTCAAGTTTAAAATGTTCAGCATTCTTTATATACTGTATACAATCTGTAGCATAGAAAAAAATAATTAAAAAACCATTATTATCGTGTTACCTTTACTTATAAATGAAGTCCAAGTCTCTCTGTCACAATGGAGATGACTGCCAGTGAAAAAAGTCGTCCTTGATCAGTACTGTTCCGACTATATGTTTTCAGTCTTTTGTGCTGAGAATGACCGCTCCACTGATGCTGGAGTAGTTGGAACAGTGAGCACGAGCTGGAGCAACTTTGTCACTTCAGGAATAGTTTCAATGAGATACTTCTTGGCCAAAAAGCTGAGAAGCTGTCCAGGACATTTACATTCATCCCTCACCGTTTGTGAGCTATACAGTCCGATGTTGGTCTTCGTTTAATTATTATCTCCAGTTTCGAAAATTATTTCAATTTAGATGTGTAATCCACCATTCTGAAAATAAGGCCAAGCAACACGAAAAAATGACTGGATGGTTGCACTTAACTTGCTAACTGTTTACTGTAGCTTGCTGTCACTAATTCTATTATTTTGCAGCTGAGGAGTCGCAAGAAGAATCTCTAATCACCAGCACCCCCTGTCATGAGGCAGGAGAACTGTGTGCCCCACCTATGCACACAGTTTTGATAAAAATAAAATAAAATAGACACTGTAGTACAGTGTTTATAATGTACAGTTACTCTACATTATATACACCAGCTAAACTGTAGAAATTTAGTTCATATACTAAAAGCTTTTGAACACTTTAATAGCGATATGCAGAGGGACAGCAATGCGGTCTCACTGCAGAGCAAGCCAGCACAGTTAGCATAGTGATTGCGCAATCCATGGTGAGGCTCAGCCGGCTGGTGCCTCATCGCTCGTCTCCACTTAGTATTTTAACGGTAAATGTGAAAATTCCGCGATTTTTTAAAAAAAATCCACAAATGGTGAAGTTAAATTGAAAAGAATGTTAAAGTAAAAATCACTAAATAAATATAACTGTTTAATGTATTTTGTCATTTGATATTTCCATGATGACAGGTGAGGCACAGCCTCACCTGCCTCCCCTGACTGCACGTCACTGATCATAAGTTAGAAAACTTGACTTTCTCACGTCAACGCTTGGCTATTCCCTCCACCCGCCTTCAACACGTCTGTGTCTGTTATACATTAGAGGGGTGAAAAAAGTAAACACACAAGGATATCATCAGTTCTCACCCAGGCCACTTGTGTGAAGTGACGCATGTCTTTCACACTTCCACTCCCCTCGACCGTTCCCGGTGCACAGACACTGGAGCAGGTTACCTCTAGCGTCCGTTTTAGTCCATGTGTCGCCGATGCGATAGGAGCTCAGGGTGTCCTGGTCGTTACAACGATCTTGAAAAAAGATGTGAAAAGGTCATCACAATCCTGAAGGACAAATGTCTATGTGCAGTAAAGTCTTGTTATATCGATATTCTTGGAAGTCGGAAAAAATATCGATATAACCGGACTATCCATATATCCGATCCTGCGGCATGTACATTTTCTCCTTGCGTTCATCGAAATAGTATCGTAATAAGCAGTACTATCGATATAACCGATATCGATATAACGAGACTTTACTGTATATTCTTAAATTGAATATTAATAATAATAATAATAATAATAATAATAATAATACATTTCATTTCTAAGCGCCTTTTAAAACTCTCAAGGTCACTTTAGTTTACAGTAACAGGATCAGTTTTTTCTGCGGGTGAGCAGCGGCAGCCACATGCGCCAGCGTTCACTCAACCCGGAATAACTCAGATAGAAAGTTATCTAGCTAGATAATAGATAGCAAATAGATAGCTAGCTAGGTAGCCAGCGAGCTAGTTAGATAGCGAATAGATAACAACTAGATAGCAAATAGCTAGCTAGCTAGGTAGCCCGCTAGCTAGTTATATAGCAAATAGATAGCTAGCTAGGTAGCCAGCTACATAGATGGAATTCAAATAATATTGTACAGACGCTCCCTAACTTACGAACGAGATACGTTCCGAACGGTCGTTCGTAAGGTGAATTTGTTCATAAATTGCTTCAGTCCTATATTCTGTATGGAATATATGTTTAAGGCTTATATAAGTATGTTTAAGCCTTGCATAAGTAACCTGTATTGGTTTGTACTGAAAAATAAACATTGAATAAAAATATATGCTATATACAGATATGTACATGAACAACTGGAGAGAATACTACGTATGTTACTACAAAAATGTTCGAATGTACCGTTGTTCTTATCTCGAATGTTCGTAAGTAGTACACAATTGCCTGTTTTGATTTAGAGCGCCTCAAATTGAGCAAAACTTTAAGCAGAATAGATACAGATGCTCCCAATTTACGAACGAGATATGCTCCGAACGGTCGTTCGTAAGGTGAATTTGTTCGTAAGTTGCTTCCGTGCTATATTTTGTATGGAATGTATGGTTAAGGCTTATAGTATGTTTAAAGGACAACCGACATCACTTTTTTGTTTCCTAACTGACATCAGAAAAACGTTTTATAGCATCTAAAATACCCAAAACAGGCAGTATGATATTTTTAGTCAAATGCAAAACACCAATAAAAATGACTTAAAGTGTCCAAAATCTGCAAAAAATTGAGCTGTGAATTGGGCATTTTCAGAAAGTCCCGCCCCCAGTTCATGACGTCACGCCAAGACGTCTTGCATTGCTCGAGAATCAAAACAATGGCTTCAGATTCGGAGAATATGCTTTCTTTTTACACATCCAATTTATGAATATGATTCAAATAGTTCTGAAGAGGAAAGCATACATGTCTGCAATCGATTAAATAATTTATTCCGTGCCATTTTGAGGCAACATTGAGGGGAAATGTATCACCAAAAAAGTGGCAGAAAATGGCGACCAAGATCCATGTGAGGAATTAATCAGCCCGTTTCCACAGACTAATAAATTCCTTATATGGAGCTTGGACCCCCTCTTCTGGCTGTTTCTGGTGCAACACGAGGTTTTCAGACCAAACAAGCATTGACGTGATGGAAGGACTGCTACAATGTATCCTTTTTTCGGTCAGGGGCATTCCTTCAGTGACGTAGGGTGAGGACTTGTCACCAACTCAAAAACAAGACTTCCAGAATATACAGCGCAAGTCTTAAAACGTAAAATATAGCTATATGCGGTGGAATCTTTGTAAAATACGCTCAGTAGAAGTCATTCGAAGCCATTTTACAAATTATGGACACAACTTGTCCGGAGATGTCGGTTGTCCTTTAAGGTTTATATAAGTGTGTTTAAGACTTGTATAAGTAACTCACATTGGTTTGTACTGAAAAATAACCATTGCATAAAATATATGTTCTATAAAGATATGTACAACTGGAGCGAATACTACATGTTACTACAAAAATGTTTGTATGTACCGTTGTTCGTAACTCGAATGTTTGTAAGTGGGGGAGGCTTCTGTATTCACTTTGGAATGATGGGGAAAAGTTTTGTGTGCATTCTGAAATGTGGCTTTAGGGCTAGCTTTAGCATCAGTTTTGGCGCTCGCTTTGGCGCTAGCTTTAACGCAGGGGTCGAGAACCTATGGCTCGCGAGCCATATATGGCTCTTTTGATGATTGCATATGGCTCGCCGATAAATATTACATATTATAATACATATTGTCGCTTTTTTCGTCGTTCATTTCCCGTTGGGGCTGCAGTTGGCGGAAAGCGCAATTTTGATTGGATGACACTGACCTAGAATGGCCGAAAGCGCCATGTTGATTGGATGATAGTGGCCGTCATGTTGAAATAGGTAAACGCCCCTTTAAATGAGCCCAACTTGTGCACTTCAGCGTGAATGCACCGGAGCATTAGATGAGAGAAAATGTTCTGATTCTAATTTGCAATGAAACAATACCATCGATGAAACAGTCGAATGTCAGTGACATTTTAACAAGCCCCATGTTAACGTTAGCATCGACATACTTCTGCGAGAAGTAGATTGCAGATAGCAAGTGTGGAAGCTTATGAGCCGTGTGCAGGCTAGCAGGCTAGCGAGCAGTAACTTCGCCTCTGGACCGGCAAATTGAATTTCATTCCGATCGTTTTCCTGGATTTTTACCAAAAACGAGGAACGGAAAACCATCCATGTTAACGGTGAGTACTATCACAAAGTTATTTTAAATAATACATTCTGATATTTTGTTGAAAAGTAGCCGCGCGTGCGCGTGTGTGTGTGCGCGCACACGCGAGCGTTTGTATGTGCGCGCGCGCGTGTGCGTGTGGCTCTCGCTGAAAAACATTTCTAAATATTTTACTTTTATGGCTCTCTTAGTCAAAAAGGTTTCCGACCCCTGCTTTAACGCTAGTCTTAGCGCTAGTTTTATCGCGAGTTTTAGCGCCAGTTGCCCCAGGACAAAATTTGGTCGCAGACATATTTGAAAAGCGTCAGTGTGACCGTTTTGGTTGATGTCAAGCCGACTTAATCGACCTTTTGTTGTTTCAAATGACATTCAAGTAAAATGTGTGTGATTTTTAAAATATTCAATCCACTGAGTGTCAGAGAGCGCTTCGATACATGTGGCGAGTGTAAAAATAACCAGCACTAATTTGATTTTTTTTTGCGCAGCTTGTTTGACGCACATTCAGGCAATTGTTAATAAGTTCCCGATGAAAGTGGGGAATGTCACATGACGCCACAAAAGAGTATGTGTACACGCCGTATCAAAATAAAGAAAAGACAAAAGACAGAGACCAGTTTCAGTCTAAATAGAAATTAAAAGTGGGCGAGTTCTCAGAGTGTCACAAGCGAATTAACTTGTGAACAAAAGTAAAACAAAAAATAAAAAATGAAGTGAGATCACTCTTTCAATAGGGGACAAGGGTCAAGGGTCTCATACTTCTCGAAGTGCATGTTATACGTCCACTTCCTTCTCCCAGACAAGTGCAGTCCACAACCATCCACCCCTGGTAGGGCTTCTCCCACGTTTCCCCGACGACATAGGATGTCCCCGCCGCGTTGTCATAGCAACGCTCAGCTATACAATACAAAAAAACACTAACTCAGTATACATCATACAATATCAATAAACAGGTAACATCCGACTTACGACCTTGTTCCGTTCCAACCAAACAGTCGTAAGTCAAAATGGTCGTAAGTCGAAATCCATTCAAAATGTTGAATAGAGACTCGGGAGGCTAAATGACTCGCAAACTCCCCCCTCTGGTGCCATCACAGGGTCGATTGCTGTCTGAGATGAGATGCTGGCCAAAATTGTCGAACACGTTGCCGGCGCGTTGCAGTGCCCGGCGTAGAAGTAATTTTTTTTAAATGGAGGTTGTGGTCGTAAGTACAGGTGGTCGTAAGTCGAGCTGGCCGTAAGTCGGATGTTAACTGTACTTTTTTTTTCATAACACTAAGGTAGGTAGGAACGCTCTAATGTATCATACAGTCAGTCACAGCCAGTGCGTGTCTGTGTGTGTTCATGTTGACTCACCGACAGGCTTGCAGGTCCATTCTCCTTTACCGTTACCCAGACAGACGCATTCCAGCATGTAACCTCCCATCTCGTGAGGTCTCTTCCAGGTGTCTCCAATCTTATACGAGGCTCCGTCTTCATGACAGCGATCTAGTTAGGACAGGGGGGGGGGGGGTAAAGGATGCATGTGTGTGTGTGTGTCATTTCCACCCAAAAAAAAGCGATATTTCTGCCATCTTTTTACCATACGGTTAAATGTAAGCATCTGGACGACAGCACACTAAATTTTTAAGTTATTTTAGTTTGCACTTCATTGCCTTTCACTCCTTTCAAATTGATAAATGCACGTTAAAAATAAAGTTGACTTAGTCGCTTGAGTATACCAGACAATATAGAAGAATGAGTTGATTATGTGACATTGACTTTATTTATTTATTCATTTGTGTGTTTATTTTTAATTAATGTATTCATTTTTATTTATTTAATGTGTTTTGTTTATTTATTTATCTATTTCTTTTTTTATTTGTTTACTCTAAATGTATTTCTTTCTAATTAATTTATTCATTTGTTTATGTTTAATTGTATTAATTTATTGTCTTTTTGTTTGTTTATTTATTTTAAATGTGTTTATTTTTAATTACATTATTAATTTGTATTTGTTTAATGTTATTCATTTTTTATTTTAAATGTTTTTAATTTTAATTCATCTATTTTTTTATTTGTTTAATTTTATTATTTATTTATTTTTATTAATTTATTTCTTTGACATGTGTTTATTTTTAATTAATTCATTTGTAGTTGTTTAATTTGATGTATGTTTTTATTATAAATGTGTTTATTTTTAATTGCTTAACTCTTTCTTATTTTTTTAATTTTATTGATGTATTTATTTTTATTTGTTGATTTATTTATTTGAAATGTGTTTATTTTTAATTAATGTATTACATTTATTTGTTTAATGTTATTTATTTATGTGTTTATTTGTGTATTTATTGAAAGTCATGCTATGTGGGGTACCTAGCAATTTCAAAACTGGTTAAGATGTTAAAAAGCGCCGTGTCCGTTCTGTGTGCTTCCGCAGTGTGAGCGATAATGGCGGCACATCCTGTCGGAAGGGTCCCAACTTACTGGCAATGGTACAGCTAATTTTCCCCCTGCCAGATCCGATGCAAGTACAATCCCAAATCATGCCATCCTTGGGTCTCTCATAAGTTTCTCCCACAGTGTAGTGCTGCTGGTTGATCTTATCATAGCATCTTTCTTCAGCTGAAAAGTGGGTGCGGGGGAGAATAAGGTGTGTTTGTTTTGTCTCAGGCAGCCAGATAAATAAAGACAGACTTGCTGATAAAATAACACAGCAGGCATCCACATGCTGACTGACCCACCTTCGGGTTTGCTGATACATTTAATCCCGGCGACTCCGTTGCAAGTGCACACCAGTGTGCTGCCCAAGTATTGTCGCTCCCACTGGTCGTTAATGTTGTAGAAATGACCGTTCTCTAAGCAGCCATCTGGCAGGGCACAAGGAGAAAAAAAAGCAGGTAAAAAAAAAAATATATACTGGGTGGCCGCTACAAGCTGGAAGCAATAAGGAGACACGTGAAAAAAGGGGAGAAAAAAAGTCCCATATGTTGAAAATGTGAGAGGGGAAAAAGCACTCGACTCAGATGGAATGGCAAACGGCCGACCTGATGCTGTGGGAAGAAACTCCTGCAAATTTGACAACAAAAACTTTTGGGATAACGAAAACCTGCAATCCGTTTATTTGAGACAAAAATCTTTAAGCCTCCTCGTCAGTGAATGTCACCCCAAATATGTTCATGAATCATTTGTACCAATAATATTTCTGCAGTCAAATGTAAAACATTTTTATGGTTATAAAGGAATCTCTGTTGTTTGTGAAGTTGACCCGAGATGTGCAAACGTGACATAAGGACCCTCAGACACTTTTAACGCATTCACTGCCGTTCCTGAATTCATTCGGGAATTGAAAATATGACGTGGAGCGCCATTCCCGAATTTGTTCGGGTTTTGGTTTTTGGGTGCTGATAAAGCACCGGTCAGACCTCTAACATTGTTTTTCCTTTGGGAGGAAGCTTTTGCCTTTTGTCCATGTTCGCGCTTTGTTACAGCATCAGCTGTTGTTAAAGCACTATATACACCAATATGTATGTATTGTATTGTATTTTGTACATCCACCCCCATTTTGAGCTCGGATAACTCCAGTCCATAACTTTATTAACTTGTTTTTCTGATGAAAAAAAGGAGTCTAAGGTTTCTAACGCTGCATTGAATGTTTATCAGAATCAGAATCATCTTTATTGCCAAGTATGTAGAACACACAAGGAATTTGTCTCCGGTAGAACACGCTGCAAAAAAAATTGAGGAAAATTGAGGCACTACAGTTCTATTTGGGTTACTGTTGAGAGAGTTAATGGATTGGGGGAAAAAGCTGTTTAAACTTCTGCTGGATTTGCTGCGCATGGATCAGTAGAGCCTGCCTGAGGGGAGTAGTTGGAAAAGGTGGTGGGCAGGGTGCAGAGGGTCCAGTTGGATTTTCCGCGCCCTTGTTTGGATTCTTGTCCTAAAACTTAAGATTCTGTGGGTCCTGCAATTTGAGTGAAAATGACAAAAACCCTGGCACTGGAGTAGACACATTTTTGCACATCGTCTGGCTGTGAAAGAGTTAATAAATCATTTGTAGATATTTTTCACTTTTACTCCCCTCTGTCCTCTGATGCTGACTTTTTGATCACAATAACTATCATTCATTCACACCTCAAGCTCTCTTGAATATTCCACATGACTATTTTTTTTTCCCGCTAGACCACATCAGAAAGCCTTTTATCGTCCCACAATGGGGACATTTTCCAAATCTAATTTGCAAATATCTACATTAGCATGATTCTGATATTCAAGTTAAGTTCTCTGGTCGGTTAAAATGTCACGTGGAGGTAAAATCACTCAATTTAGATAGAAGAATCTTAAACTTACCCTGGGACACCGAGGGGACGTGATGCTGGTGTGCCTGTCTTCGACCCTTGTGGTTCCCTTTGGGCATGCAGTGCACCGCCGTCCCGATGCACAGAGCAAGCAGTACCCCGGCGGCGATGTTTTTCCCACACATGCTTTGTCAGATGTTAGATTTCAATGTCACCACAGCACAAAAATGGGCTGCCGATGTCATAGAGTTGAGGGATTACGATCTGGACCTCTCCGGTGCTTGGCCCCAGTGTGCAGGTTTGCAACGAGTGGGAGTGATTTATTTAACTGGCCATGGCTGTGTCGCAGGCGGGGGAAGGAGGAAGTGCAGTGTGTGTGTGTGTGTGTGTGTGGGGGGGGGCACTAAGAGACAGACAACCCACGCATGTTCGGGGGGAAGGTTTCCATTGTGGGTGACAACAAATTATTTTTATTAACTCGATTTTAGTTTCGAAACCGTGTTACTCTTTTTCGTCGTGGAACTGAGAATTAATTCAAGTTTGGATAAAAAAAAGGTTCTTTACATACCTGAAAAGCGTTTTTAAAATAAATTTTTAGTTGTGGAATCAACACAAATCCACTTTATGATGTAAACTGACTTCCCCGGAAAGCAATTTTACTCACGGGCGAATTTATCGGCTAATAGGGGTTATTTCTGGTCACGTGACATATTTGTTGCTAGGTAGAAATTTGACAACGAATGAACCCCAAAGCCGATGTTTTTTTTTTTAATATATTTTTAAAAAAGAGAGAGTAAGCGACTTTAAATGGCAAATAAATGGGATTAGGTATAAACGATGAACAGAAATATTGAACAAAATATTTCTTAATTACATTAATACACATCCCTACATTTTTTTAGCCGCTTTTGACCATTTGACGAACATTGACGACATTGAAGGAATCTTGGCAAACACCGAACGTAATATTTACTGTCCTTGAAAAAGCTCACCGGACTCCCAGAGCAGTACTTTGTTGTTGCTGTTTTTTGTTTCAGGTTTCTCCATCCATCCATTTTCCGTACCGCTTATTCCTCATTAGGGTCGCGGGGGGTGCTGGAGCCTATCTCAGCTGTCTTCGGGCATGCGGTGGGGGACACCCTGAATTGGTTGCCAGCCAATCGCAGGGCACACAAAGACAAACAACAGTCACTCTCACACTCACACCTAGGGACAAATTGGAGTGGCCAATCTGCCTGCCATGCATGTTTTTGGAGTGTGGGAGGCAACCAAAGGACCCGGAGAAAACCCACGCGGGTACGGGGAGAGCATGCAAACTCCACACAGAGAGGCCGGACCGGGACTCGATCCGCTAACTTCTGCACTGTGAAGCCGGTGTGCTAACCACTCGACTACCGGGCCGCCGTCTTGGGTTTCTTCTATTTTAATAATCTGTTTCAATAATTTCTTTTAAACAATGGTATGTGTGTCCCCCCCATTTAACTCATTCGCTGCCATTCATGAATTTATTCTGTAATTGAAAAGTGTGACGTGGAGCGGCATTCCCGAATTTGTTCAGGTTTTGTTTTTTCTTGTCGGGGTGCCAATAAAGTGCTGGTCAGACCTCTGGCAACGTTTTTTTCCCTTCCACGAGAAAAAAACATTTTTTGGGGGGCCAAATGAATCACCATTTTTGATGCCTCAACAATTCAGTAAACATTCTTCTGTTTTTGTTCAGGCGTGTGTCATGGTGAAAATGTATTTTAAAGCTCAAAAATAGCAATAGTTGAAAAGGCTTTTCAACTGTCACTTTGGTTCTACTTTGAATTTGGAACTGCAGGAAGAGTGATTTGAAATAATTTTAGACTGTCACTGGTGCATCATTCTCGGTCAATCCCGAAACGTTTTTAGCTATGCCATCATTTGCTCATGCTTGGCCTAAACCATCCAGCCGTGTTTACATCTATTAAACCGTTACACATTTGCTTTTCTGAAAAGCCATTAAGGTTAAAACCCAGTTTGAAGTCATATTCTCCAGAAATTGCGTTGCTTAATATGAAGATGAAAATGCATTCTTGTGTTTAAAACGGGCCTTTTCTTTGAATCACATTGGATCATGTTGTCTGGAACAACAGTGGAAATAACAGCCAGGGAAATATCATCCCAGGATTTCGACATTGCCGCAATTGCGGCCTTATTTTGATATCCGTTGTCCTCCGAAAACCATTGGGCCTGGAGTTCAGTGTGTCAAAATGGAGTCTCCTGAAATGGCAACTGGTTTGTTTTCCAACAGAAAAAGAAATGAACTTTTATATGTTTCTCTGTCGAGTCAAACCTGGGTTTTTGACCATAATCTGTTACAGACGGCTGTTCGAAAACCGATTTGGTTGAAAACTGAAACATTTCCCATGATAATCAATGTCACTGTCTGCTTTTTTTTAAAATCAATATTTATATATAACTTGTATATTGTATATAACAATACAGACATATGGACTCACAATGGAACGTGACATGATGCTAATGCGTCGGTCACAATGAGACGTGACACAAGGAAGTGATGGATAAGGAAGTGGAGAGGAATCGAGTGGTGCATTCAGGTGCGCTCAGTTTGGTCGAGAACTGATTTTCAGTTGTAAACCAAGGCATTAAAAAA
Organism: Hippocampus bargibanti; assembly: GCF_051943395.1. Taxonomy (NCBI): domain Eukaryota; kingdom Metazoa; phylum Chordata; class Actinopteri; order Syngnathiformes; family Syngnathidae; genus Hippocampus; species Hippocampus bargibanti. Next base: position 8,728,487 of record NC_142741.1, read on the forward strand.
CCCGAAATTTTTGTTAAAAAACTGAATTGGTCGTGAACCGAGACCTTTGAAAACCTAGGTTTGACTATATACAATCCCTGAAATAATGTTGGCCCAGATGCCCGGGGCATGCAACTTTTACGTTGGGCGTACAACTTACAAAACGTCTCCGCCCGGGTGGCTGACAACTTTTTTTGAAAGGCACTTAGACTTGTTTTGAAAGGCACTTAGAAATTAAATGTATCATTATTTTTATTAAAAGCATCGTGGAAAGAAGAGGTCACGTGGCTTGGAGCCGACGACGCAAAATTGCATTGGACAACTGGAGCAAAATCATCAGCAAGGGAGCAAGGGATATTTACCATAAATTAAGCAAGGGAGCATTATTATTATTATTATTATTATTATTATTATTATTATTATTATTATTATTATTATTATTATCAATGTAATCAATACAGTGATTACAACTCAACTAACAAACTTAATTGGTTCCCAGACAGAGTGTGTAAGGCGAAAAGTGTGTATCTAAAAAAAAAATTCCCATAGGAAACCGTTAAAATGGGAATAATCTGTTCCCGGGTTTCCATAAAATATACTTTTCAACTAAATAAGCCTTAAAACTACACACAACATACCTTATTCTACGTATAATAAATGTGCTATTGTATTGTAATGAAAGAAATACACTGCATTGTATCATTAAGTCACTTTATTTACATTTGTGATGGTCATTGATGGCTTGATGGAATGGCGCTTGGAGGTCGAAGGTCAAAGGGAATTGCTGTTTGGAAAGAGAGGCACATTACATGAGGACTGTAATTAAAGAAATAAACTGTCCTGTAAAATAAAGTTTTATTTACCTTTTTGATGGTCGTTGATGGCTTATGGAAGGAGAGTCACCTTCCATAAGGACTGTTGGTAACTTAACCTCTGGTGTGGCTTCTCTTCTTTTTTCTTTGGAGACTCCTCATCATTTTTGCTGATTAAAAATGTCTTAATTGAAACCTGTTGCTTTCTGACTCGTAAGGTCTTACGAAGCTGAGGCATCACATTATCGTTCATCATGTTGATGATTGTGATAGCCAGTCTTTTCTGGATGGAACTGTTTTATAAAAGCCTGCACATCATTCCACTTTGCAAACATTGCCTTCATGAGCTCACTTGATGCTGCAGCCATCTATTCCTGCGCTCAGATGTTCTCGAACCATCCGTTACTGGCTTTAAAATCCTCAATAAGCGCCGAACTTCCAGGTTGGCGCATGGCGATATCGACGTGAATTAGCCGTGCTATCTCGCATAAAATAGCTTTGCTCACGCTATCGCCGGATATCTGCTTTTCGTTAATCCAAATTAACTGAAGTTTTTCAACTTCTTCGATTGCCCGAGACCGTCGCTTTGAGAGCACGGAAACACCTTTGGCAACAAACGCACCTTTGATGGCTTCCCTGTTCCGGAGAATGGTAGCAATGGTTGACTTAGCATAGCCGTACTCGGCCACTAAATCACACAAACGCACACCTCGTTCGTGTTTTTCAATTATATCCTTCTTCTCAGCGACGGTGATGTTATTTTGTGAACACGAGCCTGTGGTGTTTTTTTTTGGTCCATCATAGTAAAATTATCAGCAAAAAGCTCCAAGTAGGCGATCGACGTGTGCATTCAGTGAGAGGAGGTGTGGAAAGTAGCGCCGGCTGGAGCGCTGTTCGGTCGTGTGCTTCCGCCGAAGATCACTCCGCCAGATCCGAAGGTCGTGTGCTTTGGTGTTCTTCCGCCGAAGATCACTCCACCAGCCGTGGTGTGTCTGTATTATGAAAATAGTGCTTATTATAAGGTTTCGTTTTCATTAATTTGATGTTTGTAAGACAAAAAGTTCGTAAGATAAAGTGTTCGTAAGTTGAGGCCTCACTGTACTTGCTTTTTCATTGATATTGAAGAATACAAGCACGTCAATTCATCATGGAACATTACAGGAGGCTAATGCGTCGGTCATAATGAGACGCGGCACAAAAAAAATGTAACGATTTGCAAGGTGGTGGAGGGAGCAGGAGGTTGTATTTGATCAAATATATTAAAATAAAGTCAGCAGGAACAAAATCTAAAATATCAAAATCATCTGAACAAAAAAAATACAAAGTATCAAAAGAAAACCAAGATTAAAAGTCCGCCAAGATTAAACAAACACATGCACTGCACACAATGCATACAATTGCATACAACAGCATACAATGACATTTAACAATTATCCGACACAGAATGGTCGTGCCGGGGGTCATTTTGAGTGTCACTGATTGGAAACGACCAGCAACTGCGCAGGTGCAGGCGGGGCCTACAGCGCCCCCAGTTGGTCGCCAACCAGATCATGACAAAAAAAGTGACGTATGTATAAGGAAGCAGAGGGGAGTCATGTGGTGCATTCAGGTGCGCTCAGTTTGTTCGGGGACCCATTTTTGGTTGTAAATCACGGCATTAAAAAAACAGAAATTGTTGTCCAAAAACTGAATTGGTCGAGAACCAACACGTTCGAAAACCTAGGTTTGACTATATACAGTCAAACTTTGGTTTTCAACCATAATCCGTTCCAGAAAGCCGTTTAAAAACTGATTTGTTCGAAAACCCAAACAATTCATACAATAATCAGTGTAATCAATACCTGCTTTTTCGGCGATACTGAATGCTCAGTTTCTTTCTTTCGTTGTAAACCACGGCATTAAAAAAAAATGTTCAAAAACTGAATTGGTCGAGAACCGAGACGTTCAAAAATCGAGGTTTTACTGTATTATCAATGAAAAGGTTTCTTCAGCCGTCATCTGTACCTCTTTGAAGGTGTTGGACGTTTCACTTCTTATCCAAGAAACTTCGTCGGCAAACTAAAGTCTTACTGGTCCCTACTATATATATATATATATATATATATATATATATATATATATATATATATATATATATATATATATATATATATATATATATATATATATATAGGAGCCTAAACTACCAGTAAGACTTTAGTTTGCTGACGAAGTTTCTTGGATAAGAAGCGAAACGTCCGACATCTTCAAAGAAGTACGATGACGGCTGAAGAAACCTTTTCATCGATGGATCACTCCTCTAGGACTGAGAGCTTAGACGTGTTACTGTATTTTGCGACATTTTTACAATAACAATAACATTTTTACACAAAGTTAATTAACATAATCTAGCGTAAATGGTTGAGAAATTAGGGCGAAGCCGATAACGTTAGATGCTGACATGGAGAAAAATCATAAACTGTGCGGATTACACAACATGCACAAAAAAGTCATCCTGAGAAGGCGGAGACGCGGGCCACCGAGGGGTCACAGCTGCAAAAATCTGTCGACTTTTGGAACACTTCTTTGTTCGAAAAACGTCTCAGCAACGCCCCCCCACCCCTCACTTCAAATTCTCTCAATCTGCTGTAACATAGGGTCGTCATTTGCCAGAACTTGACTTGTTATTTTGTCTTCCCAAGAGGTTCCTTGCTAGCTTGCTTTTTTTAAACTTACATAATACAACTTTCCAATCTTGTGTTAAAGATAGAAAACAGAAGGAGGAGGGGGCGAGTTTTTTACGCATTATAACCATGTTCATGATTTCAAGATGACATGTTGATTTTTTTTCGATTGGTATTTTTTCACTGCCATTCAAAAATTGATTCGGGAATTGAAAATATGACGTTAAGAGCCATTCCCAAATTTGTTCTGCTTTTTTTTCGTGCTTGGGTGCCGATAAAGCGCTGGCCATGGCCTCTGGCAATGTTTTTTCTTTTCTTCAAGGGGGAAGCATTTCTCTTTTTTCCATGTTAGCGCTTTGTTCCAGCTTTCGTTGTTGTTAAAGCGCGATAGAAACCAATATGAATGTATTGCATTGTATTTTGGACAGATGCCCCCATTTCAAGCTCTATATGTGCTTGAAATTGAACTCCAGACCCATATAACTTCAGAACGAACACTTTTTTTTCTGATGAAAGAAGACAGTCTAAGGTTTCTCATGCTGAATTGAATGTTTATGTCATCCTATACCTCAGTATTGTCAATACATACATAAGACATGTGTACACATGTATTGTGTTGTATTGTATTATGGACAGCTGCCCTCATTTCAATCTCACATAACTCCAGACTCATATAATTTAGGAATTAACTATTTTTTTCTGATGAAAGAAGAGAGTCTCAGGTTTTTTACGCTGCATTGAATGTTTATGTAGTCCTAAAACTCAATATGCTTATGAATCTATTGTATTGTATTGTGGACAACTGCCCTCATTTCAATCTCGGATAGCCCCAGACCCATATGACTTCGGAATTAACTATTTTTTTTCGCATGAAAGAAGAGAATCTAAGATTTCTTACGCTGCATTGAATGTTTGTCATCCTAAAACTCAATATTCTGTGGGTCCTGGAATTCGAGTGACAATGACAAAAACCCTGGCACTGTAGTGGACACATTTTTGCATATCGCCTGGCACTGAATGAGTTAAGAATTCTGGGGATAAAAAAAACTGTGATGTTTCGTTTGATATTTCCGATGTTCCAACGTGACGCGTTTTCGCAGAACTTGAGTCAAGTATTCTGAGTCGTTTTCAGGCGAGAGTCGATGAGGAAAGAACTGAGCCACGTTCGTCATTGCTTAGTTGGAGGCCAGTCATACAGACCATTTGGAGGAACTGAAAGAGGGAGAAGGAGGCAGAGTCCTCGGCGGGTGTAGCTTCAATCGTTGTTTCGTCATTATTGGAGAAGCAGTCAGCGTTTACAATTTATACTGCCTGGCACGTTGTTGTCATGGTTGCCCCCTTTTTTCCACTTAGCCAAAATGTCCAAGTCATCAATTAAATCCGCTCCCTGAAACACTGAACGACTCGTCCGTATTACTATTATTTGAACGAAAACGTTTTGCTTCAAAGCGATTCATCAATGACAGAAAAAAATGGCCAAACCCAAACCATATGAGGCCCGTTTGCAGACCAAAACAAACGAAACCATATGCGCACATCTGAGGCTTCAAAGAATAATACACACACGTAAGACGCGTTTAATTGAGAAAGGCTGCGGAGACTAAGCATTGGCGTTCTCTAAGCAAACATTTTCAATTGTGGACAGCAAAAAAATAAACAAAAAAACAAAATGGCTTCAGTTTGGTGATTTAAAAAAATGAATCAGCACTTGTCTCCATTTTGTTCACTCCCACCCAAATTTTAATCCCTCGCGCTTCCGTAAATAAACACACTGATGATGTCATCACCACCGCATTTTGCTCTGACGAAAGGCCGTGAATGCCCTCGACTATTGGGGGGGGGGATATCAAAAGGGAACCCGTGTTTAGCACAATAAACGGAGTGTTTTTCGTTGGGAAACATCTGTCCCGCAGTTGGATTGCAAAATCGGTGAGTTTGTGACGCCGGTTTTCATGGCAACTGTGTTGTTGTTGTTATTGTTTGGGGAAACTCGGTGGTCATTAGATTGGTCACACTTTTCAAAGTTCTTTTGGTGGTATTAACTCATTCACTACCAGACGATGTGCAAAAATGTGTCCATCCCAGTGAAAGTGTTTTTGTTATCGACACTTGAATTCCAGGAACCAAAAAATATTGAGTTTTAGGACTACATCAATATTCTATGCAGCGTAAGAAACCCTCGACTCTCTTCTTTCATCAGAAAACATTGTGAATACCTAAATGATATGGGTCTGGAGTTATATGAACTTGAAATAAACGGCGCCGCGAGAGTGGCTGCCTTTCCAGCAGCTCATGTATTTTGTTTTTCTACTTCCATTCCGTTCATCACTTTGCTGCTGTGAAATGTAAATTTCTCCACTGTGAGACTAATAAAGGCATATCCAATCCAATCCAATCCAATCCAATCCAATCCAATAGGGGCAGATGTGCAAAAGGCAATAAAAACCAAAACCCGAACAAATTCGGGAATGGCGCTCCACATCATGCTTTTCAATTCCAAAATAAATTTGGGAATGGCAGTGAATGATTTAATCAACAAACTAACAGTTAATTCCTAAATTATATGGGTCCGGAGTTATCTAAACTTGAAATGGGGGCGGCTTTTCCAAAATACAATGCAATACATACATATTGATTTATATTGTGCTTTAATAATAACTGAAGTAGGAACAAATCACTAATATGAAAAAATAGGAAGTGCTGCCCCTTGTGGCAGGGGAAAAATATTGCCCGAGGTCTGACCAGCACTTTATCGGCACAGCAAGGAAAAAAACGCAACAAATTCGGAATTGGCGCTCTACGTCATATTTTCAATTCCCAAATAAATTTGGGAATGGCAGTGAATGAGATAATCAACTAACCAAGAGTTATTTCCTTGGATTTCCTTGGAACTCCTTGGTTTAGAGTTATATTAGCTTTAAATGAGGGTGGCTTTCCAAAATACAATGAAATACACACATATTGGTTTATATAGCGCTTTAACTACAGCTGAAGCTGGAACATAGCACTAACATGAAAGGCAAATTCTGCCTCCTTGTGGAAGGGCAAAAACTTTGCCAGAGGAGGTCTAACCAGCGCTTTATCGGCAGCCCCGCCAAGAATAATCAAAACCCGGAAAATTTTGGGAATGGCGCTTCACGTCATATTCTCAATTTTTGAGTAAATTCAGGAATGGCAGTGAATGAGTTAATCAATTGATAAATTTACAACTTAATTTATTAAAAAAAAAGATTGGAGACACGGAAGCTTTTCACCCAATTTCACAAATCAGAAAGAAAAGTCTTCAAGATTTTTTTTTGACGTTGCCTCATTCGCGCACACACGTGCAGATGAGTATGATGAATTACTCGCGAGTCACAGAGCACAGGCCCGCCGCGAGCGTCATTGTCTGGCTCACGCATCCCTTTGCGATTCACAATTGCACTTAGTTCATTGAGCTGTCAACGCACATTTTTTTCAACCTGCCAAAAAGGGTGCGCCCTCAGTCGCTTTTTTCCCTTTGTTTACAATCGCCGTTTCCTTGATTCACAACAATAAAGAAGCAAAAAAGACATCATCTCTGTGTATAGTTCAGACAGCGATTTACATTCCTATTCACCGGGCCTGCAAGGCCTTCTCTGCTGGCCTAAAAATATCGGATGAACGATGAGAGTAAGGTTTCTTATATTGCATTTAATGATTATGTAGTCCTCAGACTCAATTGTCTGTGGGTTCCTGCAATTTCAGTGAAAATGACAAAAACCCTGGCACTGAAGTGGTCACATTTTTGCATATTTTCTGGCAGTGAATGACTTAACTACTTTTTTACTATTTCTGTATTTCTGTATTTATTTATTTATTTATTCATCTGTATACCTATTTATTTATTTGTGTAATAATTTATTTGTAATAATAATTGGATTGGATTTGGAATGGATTTGCCTTCATTAGTCTCGCAGTGGAGAAATTTACATTTCACAGGAGCAAAGTTATGAAAGGAATGAAAGTAGAAAAAATAAATACAGGAGCTGCTGGAACGGCAGCAGCTCCAGTATTTATTTATTTATTTATTTGAATGTACAGACACTCCCCTACTGACGAACATTCGAGTTACGAACAACGGTACATATGAAGATTTTTGTCGTATATTATTCTCCCCAGTTGTACAAGTACATATCTTTATAGAGCCTATATTTTATTCAATGTTTATTTTTCAGTACAAACCAGCAAGGTTACTTACACAAGCCTTAAACATACTTATATAAACCTTAAACCTACTTCTATTAGCCTTAAAGGACAACCGACGTCCCTGGACAAGTTGTGTCCATAATTTGTAAAATGGCTTCAAATGACTTCTACTGAGCGTATTTTACAAAGATTCCAAATATAGCTATATTTTACGTTTTAAGACTCGTGCTGAATATTCCGGAAGTGTTGTTTTTCCAGTTGGTGACGAGGCCATCAACAGCAACAGCTTCAGTGACGTGACGTCACTGAAGGAACGCCCCTGACCGAAAAAAAAAAAGGACACATTGTAGCAGTCCTTCCATCACGTCAATGCTTGTTTGGTCTGAAAACCTCGTGTTGCACCAGAAATAGCGAGAAGAAGGCGTCCAAGGTCCATACAAGGAATTTATTAACCTGTGGAAACGGGCTGATTAATTCCTCACAGGAGGTCGGTTGGCCATAGTCTGCCTCTTTTTGGGTGAGTCAATTCCCCCCAATGTTGCCTCAAAATGACACGGAATAAATTCTTTAATCAATTGCAAACATGTATGCTTTCCTCTTCAGAACTATTTGAATCATATTCATAACTGGATGTGTAACAAGAAAGCCTATTCTCGGAATCTGAAGCCATTGTTTTGATTCTCGAGCAATGCAAGACGTATTGGCGTGACATCACGAATTGGGGGCGGACTTTCTGAAAATGCCCAATTCGCAGCTCAATTTTTAAAGGACAACCGACATCACTTTTTGGTTTCCTCACTGATATCAGAAAAATGTTTTATAGCATCTAAAATACCCAAAACACGCAGGCTGATATTTTTAGTCAAATGCAAAACAGCAATAAAAATGACTTAAAGTGTCCAAAATCTGCAAAAAATTGAGCTGCGAAGTGTGCATTTTCAGAAAGACCCGCCCCCAGTTCGTGACGTCACGCCAAGACGTCTTGCATTGCTCGAGAATCAAAACAATGGCTTCAGATTCTGAGAATATGCTTTCTTGTTACGCATCCAGTTATGAATATGATTCAAATAGTTCTGAAGAGGAAAGTATAAATGTTTGCAATCGATTAAAGAAGGTCTTTCCGTGTCATTTGAGGGATCAAGACTGATGTGTAGCGTCAAAGAAAATCCAGAGCTCCATTGGAAATGGGAAATTTTTCAACTTGCGATTTTTGTCAGCGAACGTCAAAGAGTTGTCTCAGTGTAACATACAACAATTCACCATTGCGTTATTTATGTGTTTTCCTTCTAATTTCGCCATCAACACGGATCAACACGAAGCTTTCAGACCAAACAAAGTACGGCAAAATGCATTGAGGTGATGCATGGTATGTCCTTTCTCGCTCAGGGGCCTTCCTTCAGTGACGTGACGTGAGGACTTGTCACCAACTCGAAAACAAGACATCCGGAATATTCAGCGCGAGTCTTAAAGTTTTAAAACTCACATATTCATGAAGTGACGTTGCTTCAGGAACACTGACGGAGAAAGTGACACACAGTGCATTTTGGGTAATTTGTTTCGACTGAAAATACTGTGTTGATTGCGAAATTAGAAGGAAAACTACATAAATAACGCAATGGTGAATCGTTGTGTGGCAGCCAATTGCGGTAACACGCATAAAGAAGGTGTAAGTTTATACAAATTCCCAGCGGACAAAGCAGCCATTTCAAATGGACCAGAGCAGTATAGCGCCAGCCACGAGCTCCTCGGAGTGCGCGAATCTCCTCTTGAATAACAGCTGTCATCTCCTCAGCCTGACAATGGGTAGAAAGTTGCTTCCACTGGTGAAAGAGAGTAATTGTCATAATAGTGAAGCAAACCTATCGGACAAACATTCAGCTGCTGGAACGAGGAGCTAACCGGAGTTAGCGATGGATAACCGCTGTCATTCATACGCAAGCTCGTAACTCTTTATCTTGAAAGTTTAAAGAACATTTTGCATGCCCAACCATTAAACAATCTGCATTGATGTTGACATCTTGTAGCTTATTATTTGTTATTCATGTCCTGATATGAATCAGAATCAGACTCATCTTTATTGCCAAGTATGTAGAACACACAAGGAAGTTGTTTCCGGTAGAACACGCTGCACTAGTGTCATCATGAGAAAATTGCAAAAAGGCACTATACAGTTCTATATGGGTTATTGTTAAAAGAGTTAATGGCTTGGGGGAAGAAGCTGTTTAAATGTCTGCTGGATTTGGTGCGCATGGATAGGTTGCGCCTGCCTGAGGGGAGTAGCTGGAAAAGGTGGTGGGCAGGGTTCGGAGGGTCCAGTAGGATTTTTTCCGCACCCTTGTTTGGATTCTTGCAGTGTGCAAGTCCTCGAGAGTGGTTAGGGCGGTGCCAATGATTTTTTCCGCCATACTAACTTTCCGTTGAAGTCAGATTTAGTCAATTGTGGTGGCCCCGAACCAAACGGTGATGGAAGAACACAGGATGGATTCGATGATAGCCATGTAGAAATGTTGTAGCACCTCCTGTGGCAGGCCAGGGTTCTTTAGTAGCCTTAGGAAGTACATCCTCTGTTGGGCCTTTCTCAGGATGGCGTTGGTGTTGACCTCCCACTTCATGTCCTCAATGCGTTGAGGTGCAGACGTTTGTGTAGAGAGAGAAGACCAATGGAGAGAGGCTGCATCCCTGCGGGGCTCCAGTGCTCGTGTTTCGTGTTGAGGATGATATTTTTCCCAGTCTGACCTGTTGTGTCCGTCCTGTCAGGAAGCTGAGGATCCACCGGCAGATCGTAGGGGACACAGCAAGCTGGAGAATTTGGGGATGAAGAGTTCTGGGATGATGGTATTGAACGCAGAGCTGTTGTCCACAAACAGGATCCTTGCGTATTTGCGTATTAATTTCCTGTGTCAGTCGGTTTCGGGCGTGTTTGTAAAGTGCTCGATCTCCGCTTCTCAATTAAGATGCCTTAATTTGGGAGTGAACCATTCCTTTTTGTTGTTGAAGGAGCGGAAAGACTTCGTTGGTACACACATGTCCTCACAGAAACTAATGTATGACGCTCCAATCAGTGCAGTATGAGCATTCTTGGAGAGCTAACTTTGCTTCATCTGTCCATTTCTTGACTACCGGTTTTACACATTTGAGTTTCTGTCTGTATGTCGGAATAAAGTGAAGTAAATAGTGGTCAGAAAGACCCAATGCTGCATGCACCATTCTTCGTTGATGTAGAAGCTTATTCCACCGCCTTTGGATTTCCCCGATTGCTCCGTGGCGCGGTCAGCTCTGAGGAGACGGAAGCCGGGTAGGTGTAGCGCGGAATCCGGGTGGCGGTTACTGAGCCAGGTCTCAGTGAAGCAGAGCGCAACAGAACGTGTAAATGTTTTATGGGTTTTTGTGAGGAGAAGAAGTTTGTCCATCTTGTTTGGTAGTGAGCGTAGATTAGCGAGATGGAATGATGGCCTTCGAAATCCACGCTGCCGTAACTTGACGGTTATCCAGTTATGAATATGATTCAAATAGTTCTGAAGAGGAAAGGATACGTGTTTGTGACTCACTTTCTCCTCCTCCGCCGGCGTCACAAAGCTCCGTAAAGAGCTGCTGCGCCGTCCGCGAGCAGCCCCGAAAAACCTTGTGGATTTTTTGTATTGTTGAAAAATAAAACTAAGCCGCGTAGGGTCGCAAAAAACAAATGAAAATGACAAAACCAGGAACAATACTAGGGAGCGTGTGACCGAGGCTCCCATTTGCGGCGCTACATATCACCCAAGTTGATACTATATTGTTAAGTCACTGAGCTTGATATATGCTTCATATGTCGAGTCCTTCACCAGTTTTGTCGTTTGCTTACACGGCTCGAATTGATACGGAAGGACTTCTTTAATATATCACAAACACGTATCCTTTCCTCTTCAGAACTATTTGAATCATATTCATAACTGGATGAGTAGCAAGAAAGGATCTTTTTCCGAATCTGAACTCTCTGAAGCCATTGTTTTGATCCTGGAGCAAGGCAGTTTGTGAAGGAGTATCCTGACGAGACGCCACGAACTGGGGGTAGGACTTTCTGAATCTCTCCTTTTTGAGCTCATTAGTGGCAGTTTTGGGCAATTTTAAGTCATTTTTATTGGAGTTTTGCGTTTGACTAAAAATATTAGCCTGCGTGTTGTGGGTATTTTAGATGCTGTAAAACGTTTTTCTAATGTCAGTTAGGAAATAAAAAATGGTGTAGGTTGTCCTTTAAACATACATTCCATACAAAATATAGCACTGAAGCAACTTGGATTGGATTGGATTTGCCTTTATTAGTCTCGCAGTGGAGAAATGTACATTTCACAGCAGCAAAGTTATGAAAGAAATGAAAGTAGAAAAGCAAAACACAGGAGCTGCTAGAAAGGCAGCCACTCTCGCGGTGCCGTCTTGAAGTCAAAAGAACAAAAAAAAACAACTTATGAACAAATTCAACTTTCGAATGAATTCAATTTATGAACAATCGTTCGGAACATCTTGTGTGTAAATTGGGGACCGTCTGTATTTCAGATATGGGGGAGAAAATCCCAAAAGGAAGAACGAAAATCTCCTGAAAAGTTTTGAGGAGATGGAAATTTGTCATTGAACGTGATGAACCGCTTAGATTCCAAAGCGCTTAAGTCTTTGTTTAGGGGGGTTACGTTTCCTGCCCTATGACACTAATGACGCCAAGAAAGAGGTCAAGAAAGGGTCTTTGTTTGGATTTTTGAGGAGGCGGCGGGACAAGGGGGTGGCTACAAGATTAGAAGCTACCTGGCTACTGACCCAACACTGATAAATCAGGCCAATTCTTTTGATGCGGTGCAGCCACCGTCCCCCTCCCCGCCAAATATCTTTTCGACTTCCAGCGCTTTCCACTCAAAGCCCCCAAACGCCTCCTGACCAAGCCGCCCCGCCTAATATACGAGCAGAAAGATGACGGGATGAATGTCTCATCAGAAAGGGGGCGTCGCCGGAGGTTCACGCTTAGATCACTGACGTCCAATCTTCATTTTTACCACGGGGACAAAAAAGTTTCTGTTGATTCTCCAAAGTTTTTATTCATCCAAGTGCAGGTTCCCTTCACAGCCCGAGACCAACACGAAGAGGTCCAAAATCCAGGGCTTGGGTTTTCATGTTAGCAATGACCCAATTGAGGAAAACAATGATTCACCACTTTGTAACATGTTCCTTGAGACCTCTCCGATTTTCCCACCATAGATGGAGATTGTCCCTGTGCACCGTCCAGTCTTGGAGTGTGACTCTTGCCCCCCCGTCTGCCTCCTCTTGGCTCCGCCAAAATCAAATTGTTTTGAGAAATAACATGAATCCACAAAATGTGCCTCTTTCCACACAATCACGATGCTAGCTCTCTCTCTCTCTCTGTCTCTCTGTCTCTCTCTCTCTCTCTCTCTCTCTCTCTCTCTCTCTCTCTCTCTCTCTCTCTCTCTCTCTCTCTCTCGCTCTCTCTCTCTCTCACTCTCACTCACTCTGTCATTCACCTCATTAACTCTAATTCCCTCTTAGTCTCACTCTCATACTCTCATACACACTGGTCCACTGTAAAATGAGCTTCATTCCACACAACCAGTATGCTAGCTCTTTCTCTGTCACTCACACTATCTCACTCACATTCTCTCTCTCTCTCTCTCTCTCTCTCTCTCTCTCTCTCTCTCTCTCTCTCTCTCTCTCTCTCTCTCTCTCTCTCTCTCTCTCTCTCTCTCTCTCTCTCTCTCTCTCTCTCACCCTCACTCTCTCACACAAAGAAACACTGGTCCACTGAAAAATGAGCTTCATTCCACACAACTGCTATGCTAGCTCTCTCGCTTTCTCTCTTTCTCACTCATTCTCCTGTTCACTCTCTCACTCTCATACACACAGACACACTGGTCCACAGTAAAATGAGCCTCATTCCACACAACCGATACGCTAGCTCTCTCTCTCTCTCTCTCTCTCTCTCTCTCTCTCTCTCTCTCTCTCTCTCTCTCTCTCTCTCTCTCTCTCTCTCTCTCTCTCTCTCTCTCTCTCTCTCTCTCTCTCACCCTCACTCTCTCACACAAAGAAACACTGGTCCACTGAAAAATGAGCTTCATTCCACACAACTGCTATGCTAGCTCTCTCGCTTTCTCTCTTTCTCACTCATTCTCCTGTTCACTCTCTCACTCTCATACACACAGACACACTGGTCCACAGTAAAATGAGCCTCATTCCACACAACCGATACGCTAGCTCTCTCTCTCTCTCTCTCTCTCTCTCTCTCTCTCTCTCTCTCTCTCTCTCTCTCTCTCTCTCTCTCTCTCTCTCTCTCTCTCTCTCTCTCTCTCTCTCTCTCTCTCTCTCTCTCTCTCTCTCTCTCTCTCTCTCTCTCTCTCTCTCTCTCTCTCTCTCTCTCTCTCCCTCCCTCTCTCTCTCTTACTCTCACTCTTTCTCACTAATTCTCTCATTCACTCTCTAACTCTCTCACTTTCTCACGCTCATACTTTCACTCTCATACACAGACACACTGATCCACTGTAAAATGAGCCACATTCCACACGACTGCTATGCTAGCTCTTTCTCTCTCTTTCTTACTCATTTTCTCATTCACTCTCTCACACTCTCACTGATCCTCTCTTTCCCTTTCTCTCTCACTTTTAAACTCCATAATAACTCCCAGTTTTGCCTTTTAATATGCGCATCTGACACTTCCTCAATTCTAATCTAACCTGGTACAGCCCGTTTTTTTCATGTATTTTTTTATCCACTTTTCAAAAATCAATACAGCCCCATTTTTTGAAAAGGAGGATTTCCTCGGTGTATGCCGTAAACTAGCTCAATTGAAAACGCATTGCCCACTTGTCTTTGTTTCTCTTCAGGTTCCCGCCAACTGTCTTTATTCCTTCTTTTATCTTCTTTGCAATCATTCTGCCCGTTTCCCGGATGACCGAGGTCGACGTGACAGGACTTGTTTTCAATAGTTCCGCCACCTTCTAATGAAGACGGACGCTTAATAGCTACGTGACCTTAATCCACACGCTTGGAAAAAAGGGGATTTTTGTCTCCTTCGGTAAAATCAACTTCAAGTCGCGGCAGGCTTAATTTGGCATGCCCTTATCTGGCTTTTTGAATCGGCACCGTTTTCCAGGCTCAGCTTTTTGCCCCCTTCTCTCGCTCACTATCTCTCATGTAAACAAGCAGAATGAAATATTTCCCATGAATACATGTTTTTACTTTTGATATATTGTCGCTTTTCATGAGGGAAGTAGAAGAAGGCACATGCTTTGGTATCGACAAACTCATAGCGGTTTGTTCCTGACATTATTTCAACATTGTCATACAAACTTATCACCAAAGAGGCTTTTATAAAATAAAATTAAATAAAATAAAATAAACACACATATAAATAAATAAATAAATAAAATAAAAAATATATAAGTGAACAAAAAAATAATCAAGTAAATAAATATATTAATAAATACAGGAATAAGGAGATGAATAAATGAATAAATAAATGCACTATATACAATAAATGAATGCAATATATACAATAAATAAATAAATAAATAAATAAATAAATAAATGCAATGTATACAACAAAAATATATAAGTAAACAAAAAACAATCAAACAAATAAATAGATAAATACATAAATATACAGTACAAGTGAACAAATAAACAAATAAGTAAACACAAATATAAATAAATACATATATATATATATCAATAAATAAATAAATACATTAATAAATAGATAAATAGATATATGAAGAAGTAGATGAATAAATAAATGAATAAATACACGAATAAATACATGAATAAATACATGAATGAATAAATGAATATATAAATGAATAAATACTGAATAACACATGAATACATTTCCCCGTTGTGGGACGAATAAAGGTTTTCTGATTCAGATTCTGAAATACATGAATAAATACATGAATAAATGCATGGATAAATACCTCTCTAAATACCTGAATAAATAAACAAATGAATAAATGAATATATGCAATATATACAATAAATAAATATTTAAGTGAACAAAAAAAACAAAAAATAAATAAATACATAAATACATACATAACAGTGACGTGCAGTCAGTGGAGGCAGGGGAGGCAGTGCCTCACCTGTCATCATGGAAAGCTCTCATGGAAATATCAAATGAAAAAATAAATTAAACAGTTATATGTATTTAGTGATTTGTAATTTAAAGTTCTTGTCCATTTAACTTCACCGTTTTAGGATTTTTTTCAAAATCGCTGAATTTTCACATTTACGTTCAAATACTAAGTAGAGACGAGCAGTGAGGCACCAGCCGGCTGATCCTCACCATGGATTGCGCAATCACTATGCTTACTGTGCTAGCTTGCTCTGCAATGAGACCGCATTGCTGTCCTTCTGCATATCGCTATTAAAGCGTTCAAACACTTTTAGTATATGAACTAAATTTCTACAGTTTAGCTGGTGTATATAATGTAGAGTCATTGTACATTATAAACACTGTACTACAGTGTTTATTTTGTTTTATTTTTATCAAAACGCTGTGCGTAGGTGAGGCACACAGTTCTCCCGCCTCATGACAGGCAGGGGGCGCTTGTGATTCCAGAGATACTTCTTACTCCACGTCTGCAGAATAATAGAATTAGAGACAGAAAGCTACAGTAAACAGTTAGCAAGTAAAGTGGAACCCTGCAGTCATTTTTTCGTGTTGCTTGGCCTCACTTTCAGAATGGAGGATTACATATCTAAATTGAAAGAATTTTCTAAACTGGACTTTCAATCGAAACAGGAGCTAATAATTAAAGGAAGACCAACACCGGAGCTAAAAGGTTTGCTTCAGACAACGGGACACAATAATCGCTCTTTTCAGGTGGACTGGTACACACGAAAAGGCTGGCTGTGTGGATGTCCAGCAAGAAACCGCCTTTTCTGCTTTTCCTGCCTTCTGTTCTCAACTTGTGACAATGTCTGGACTCAAATGGGATATTGCGACCTGAAAAATTTACAACGGAGCCTCATCAAAAATGAGCGAAGACTCAACATCAGCATCCACAATGCTAAGGTAAAGGAGAACCGGGAGATTTTAAAAGATCTCATCAACGCCACCTGCTTCCTTGCCAAACAACAGCTGGCATTTCGTGAAATGATGAAAGTAAATGCTCTACTCATCGTGGCAACTATGTTGAACTATTACATGCTTTCGCTCAGAAAGATGACCGGCTAGCGAGTCATTTTGGGACATCCACTATATTTTCTAGCCTGTGAAACAGAATACAGAACGATTTAATTGAAGCAGTTGGTGAGAAATGACGTTAAAAAGGAGATCGGTGCAGCCCCATTTGTTGCTGTAGAAGTAGACGAGATTGTCATTCTCAGCACTGAAAACAGATAGCCGGAACAGGACTGATCAAGGACGACTTTCTTCACTGGCAGTGATCTCCGTTGAGACGGAGAGACTTTTAAAACTGAAGAAAGATAAGGAAGGCTTCTACAAAGAAGTTATCGATGCCTTTCTTCAGAAGGAGCGGCACATGGACTAAAGGTAACACGATAAAAACGTTTTTTTTTAAATTGTTTTTTTCTATGCTACAGTTTGTATATATAAAGAATGCTGACATGAAATTTTAAACAAAATACGTTAACTGTTGTCAATCAAATGGTGAATAAACTACTCTGTAGAGTTCATATGTTTGTAAATCTGACTATGATGACGTCAGTGCCTCACCGGCCATGAACCTCACCGCACGTCACTGATTCATAAATATACAAGTGAACAAATGAACAAGTAAGTAAGCAAATAGATGAATAAATAGATAAATAAATATATACATATATCAATAAATACATGAATAAATAAATAAATAGATATATGAATAAGGAGATGAGTGAATAAATGAATGAATGAATAAATACAAGAATAAATACAGGAAAAAATACATGAATAAAGACATGAATATATACATGAATACATAAATGGATATATAGATGGATGAATAAATACACAGAAAAATAAATTCACAAATAAATTGGTACATAGGTACATAGGTAAATAATTAAATAAATAAATGAATGAATTAATGGATAAATAAATAAATAAATAAATAAAACCTCTCCATGAGTCATCACCTGACCGTGGTGGAGGGGTTTGTGTGTCCCAATGATGATTGACTTTGTAGTTGTATCATCGGATTTGCGGCCTCATGTTTTGGACACTTGAGTGAAGAGCGGTGCTGTCAACTGATCACCACCTGGTGGTGAGTAGGCTCCGTTGGTGGGGGAAGATGCCAGTCCGACCTGGCAGACCCAAACGTGTTGTGAGGGTTTGTTGGGAACATCTGGCGGAATCCCCTGTCAGAAGGACACCACCCCCGGCAGAACTTTTCACAAGTCCCGGGGGAGGTGGGGGACATTGAGTCCGAATGGACCATGTTCCGTACCTCCCTTGCTAAGGCGACCGTAAGGTGGTTGGTGCCTGTCGTGGCGGCAACCCCCATACTTGCTGGTGGACATCAGTAGTAAGGGATGCTGTCAACCTGAAGAAGAAGTCCTATCGGGCCTATATGGCCTGTGGGACCCCTGAGACAGCTGACAGGTATCGATTAGCCAAGCGATTGCAGCCTTGATTCATGCAAAACTCGGGCATTGGAAGAGTTTGGTGAGGCCATGTAAGCCGAATTCCGGACCGATTCGAGGAAATTCTGGTCCACCTTCTGGCGTCTCAGGAGGGGAAAGCAGTGCACCACGAACACTGTGTACAGTGAGGATGGGGTGCTGCTGACCTCGACTCGGGACGTTGTGAACCGGTGGGCAGAGTACTTCGAAGACCTCCACCAACATGCTTTCCTTGGAGGAAGCAGTGTCTGGGGACTCTGACATGGGCTCTCCCATCTCTGTGGTTGAAGTCACCGATTAAAAAAGCTCCTCTGCGGCAAGGCCCCAGGGGTGGATGGGATCCGCCCGGAGTTCCTAAAGGCTCTGGATGTTGTGGGGCTGTCTTGGATGACACGCCTCTGCAACATTGCGTGGTCATCGGGGAGAATGCCTCTGGATTGGCAGACCAGGGTGGTGGTCCTCCTTTAAAAAGGGGGACCGGAGGGTGTGTTCCAACTACAGAGGGATCACACTCTTCAGCCTCTCTGGAAAGGTCTATTCAGGGGTTCTAGAGGGGTGGGTCCGTCGGGAAGTCGAGCCTCAGATTGAGGAGGAGCAGTGTGGTTTTCGTCCCGGCCGTGGAACAGTGGACCAGCTCTACGCACTTAGCAGGGTCCTCGAAGGTGCCTGGGAATTCGCCCAACCAGTCTAAATGTGCTTTGTGGACTTGGAGAAAGCGTTTATCCGTGTCCCTCGTGCAGTTCTGTGGAGGGTGCTTCGGGAGAATGGGGGACAGGACCGCCTGTTACAGGCTGTTCGGTCCCTATACGACCGCTGCCAGAGTGTTGTTTGCATTGCCGGCAGTAACTCTGAATCGTTTCCAGTGAGGGTTGGGCTCCGCCAAGTCCAACCTTTGTCAGCAATTCTGTTCATAAGCTTTATGGACAGAATTTCTAGGCACAGCCGAAGCGTGCGAGGGTGCCGTTTTGGTGGCCTCAGTATAGCATTATCTGATGTGGTACTGTTGGGGCCTTCAAGAGGAGCTCTCCAACTCTCTCTGGAACTTTTCACAGCTGAATGTGAAGCGGTTGGGATGAGAATCAGCACCTCCAAATCTGAGACAATGGTTCTCAGTCGGAAAAGGATGGAATGTCCTCTCCAGGTCATGGAGGAGATCTTGCCTTAAGTGGAGGAGTTTCAGTATCTGGGAGTCGTGTTCACGAATGAGAGAGTGAAGGAGCGATACCGATCTGTACCGATCTGTCGTGGTGAAGCAGGAACTAAGGCAAAAAGCAAACCTCTCAATTTACCGGTCGATCTACATCTCAACCCTCATCTATTGTCACGAGCTGTGGGTTGTGACCGAAAGAACGATACAAGCGGCCGAAATGAGCTTTCTCCGTAGGGTGTCTGGGCTCTCCCTTAAAGATAAGGCAAGAAGCTCGGTCATCCGGGAGGGGCTGAGCCCCTGCTCCTCCACATAGAGAGGAGCCAGATGAGGTGGCTCGGGCATCTGATTAGGATGCCCACTGGACGCCTCCCTGGTGAGGTGTTCTGAGCATGCCCCACTGGCAGGAGACCCCAGGGAGGACCCAGGACACGCTGGAGAGACTATGTCTCCCAGCTGCCCTGGGAACGCCTCAGGATCCGCCAGGACGAGCTAGAAGAAGTGGCTGGGGAGAGGGAAGTCTGGGCTTCCCTACTGAAGCTGCTGCCCCTGCGACCCAACCCCGGATAAGTGGCAGAAGATGGATGGATAACTAAATAAATAAATAAATAAATAAATAATTTTTGGTCAAAATATTGTCCATCAAATGCATATGAACCACAAAAACACCCAGGATGAAATGTATTCATTCTCATTTTAAACTAGTGAAAATTATAGCTAATGTACAGTAACTACTGTAGGAGGATTCAGCCAATTACTGTATTTGATTTTATAAAAATGACCAAAGTACTGACAACAATTTTATTTTACGCGATACTCCAGCATCACCAATTACTTCATGAGATAATTGAATTTGGACATTCACCATTCCACTGTGACGTCCCTGATCCACTGCTGAAAAGGATGCTTTAATCCTCTCCTCTTTCATCTAGAACTGCTTCGTCACAAAGATTTATTTACATTTTTGTGTTTTTTTTTTTACTTTAAGATGGCACAGCGAGAGTGGCTGCCTTTCCAGCAGCTCCTGAATCTGCTTTTTCTACTTCTTTCTTTCCTTTCCTCTTCCGTTCATAACTTTGCTGCTGTGTTACTTCCGGGTAGAGTGAACGCTGGCGCGAATGGCTGCCGCTAAAGGCTGCGAGTTTTTCAGAAACTCCTGCAATGTAAGGTACTGCTACTCCTCTCCTTTTTGGATCTTGAGAATTTTTGGTTTCATTCCTTAGGGAATGAAAAACTATAGTTTCTGCAAAACTACAAAGAGTCCTTTAGCAACACAAAATTTCTACTTATTTCAAACTGATAAACGCGTTAAGGCAAAAATTAATGCATCCAAAAGACAGGCTGCCAAATGAAAAACAAAGTAATGTAGTTTATTCAATACATTGTAAGAATGAAAATTGAAGGAGCAGTACATTGGGGAGACTCAACAAATTCTCAAAAAAAGACTTTATCAACATTGCAGCGATAATACGAGTGGGCCTCAATCGGCAGTACATTTGCACCTAAAAGCTAGCAACCACTCATTTGACGACAATGAGGTTAAAATCTTAGCGAAAGAACATAGATGGTTTGAAAGGGGAGTAAAAGAAGCGATTCTCATAAAACAACAAAATCCTTCATTAAACCGGGGTGGGGTGAGGTTCAATTTGGATCGTTCATACAATAGCCTGCTTAGGCAAAACAGGTTAGACAACATTCGTAATGCTGATGAGGTGATACCGGAGGGAAGGGGGCAAACAGGCCAGTCGTTAGTCAGGAATGTAGGAACAATCAGTGGGGCCACAGGAAGTGGTCCTCTGCTCCTCCCAACCTGATAGTAGAGACCTATCATAGCTGTGTCCGGCGCCGCCATGTCTGGACATTAGGGATATATAAATAGGGCCGATACGACCAGTAAGACTTTAGTTCCCTGGCGAAGCCTCTTGGATAGGAGGCGAAACGTCCGCCACCTTCAAAAAAGTACAGTTGACGGCTGAAGAAACCTTCTCATCGATGGACCACTCCTGTACGACTGAGAGGTTGCACAGACGTATTGCCTGAGGATAGTACCTGTAAAAGATGGTGGCTGGGCAGGGTGCGGAGGGTCCAGTCGGATTTTGATAAGATATAATAAAAATATAATAAAGAATACGCTGAGAATGTTGGGCTTTCCAGTTTTTTCAGAACAGGAAGTTTGCCAGACAACCTCTCTTTCTATCTCCCCCTATCCATGTCATCCTGTGCCACATCCTCTGCTCTCCCCTTTTCTTGTCATGCCCTCAAATTAGACCCTTCAATTGTAATCCGCCTTTTACCAGTAAAGCAAAAAACGTACAGCCGGCGCTCGGTTGGGGGGGTCGTAGGGCTGGGGTCCTTGAGCCGGTCATGGTTCGTTTGTGACGTGAAAGGCTTTCTCAATCAACCCCAGGAAAAACAAAGCAAAGACTCTCTCACTGTGTAACCTTAAACACTGGGTGTAAAGGGGGGGAGGGGGCAGAGAAGATGACGGAAGCATTAAAAATAAATAGCTCAATAAATCCTGGATTGACTTGAGTTTGTCTTCATAAAGTAAGTACTTCCTGTGTTGGAAAGGAAATGTCCCAGTTTTTTGATGATACATTCTGCTGTGGGGAGCGCTAAAAATACAAAATTGCAAGGATGATCCTTACTTTCAGCTCGGGACACGGGGTAATTAAAATTCAAAGCAGGCCAATGAGTAGCACTGCTCTCGCGCTCTGTCATTAGCACATGCCGCACGAGCACGTATTTAATGTGTAAGAAAACGGTTGTCGTACTGTTTTTCCTCAATATATTTACTTGTAATATGACATTTTGTCTCTACAGAAAAAAAGGCCACATGGTAATGAGCTCAGTGACCGTCGCCACACGTATTATTTTTTCCGTTGGATTACTTGGAGGACAGCGTTTTGTCGAAGCATCTTGCTGTCAGGAAAGTCTTGGAGTGATTTGAGGAGTTCCGGGTTACACTTGACTCCTTTTAGTTCACTTTATAAGAGAAGTGTCTGATGCTGGGAAAGCGCTCCACAATGTGTTTTTGTTAGGAATTGAAACAAAGACAAGCAATATATTTTTTTTAAGTTTCCAAAACATGCTGTTGAGCCTGGGAGCTCCCCTAAGTTTTTGTTTGAATTTTAAGAGAGCTGTATCATGAATAAATAAACAAAAGAACAGATAAATAAATTAATACATAAAATGAAAAAAACTAAATAAATCCACAAACGAGTAAATACACAAATAAATAAATACACAGAAAATACAGAAATACACAAATAAATACTGTAGCTTCCGTATGTAGGTATATCAGCAGATATGTAAATAAATACATAAATACACAAATACATAAATATATAAATGGATATTTAGATGGACACATAAATACACAGATACATAAATTTATAAGTGAATCAGTACATAGGTAGCTAGGTAAATAAATAAATAGATAAATAAATACACGAACACATGCATGAATGAATAAATAAATAAATAAACACATAAATAAGTACATTAGTAAATAAGTAAATAAATACATACAGAAACAAAAATCAATCAAATAAATAAATAAATTTAATAAATAAATAAATAAATAAATAAACACATTAACAAATGAATAATGGGAACTATCCGTCCATTTTCCGTGCCGCTTATTCTTCATTCGGGTTGCGGGGGGTGCTGGAGCCGATCCCAGCTGTCTTGGGGCACAAGGCGAGGAACACTGAACTGAATTGGTTGCCAGCCAATCGCAGGGCACACAAAGGCATATGACCGTCACTCTCATACTCACACCTAGAGACAATTTTGAAGTGTTCAATCTGCCTGCCATGCATGTTTGTGGAATGTGGGAGGAAACCGGAGGACCTGTAGAAAACCCACACGGGCCCGGGAAGAACATGCAAACTCCACACAAGGAGGCCGGAGCGGGACGCGAAACGGCGACCTCTGAACTGTGAAGCCGCCGTGCTCACCACTCGACTACCGGGCCGCTAATGGGAACTATATTTTGCAAATCTGAAAAGTTCTTCGGTAAACAGATTTCAGCAAGTCACAAGTTGGCCAAATATTTGTGTTTACATCACCATAGGAACCCAACTTTCTCATTATTTGAGGTCTTGGTTTTTTTTTGGTGTTGTGACTTCAGCGGGCTACTCTCAAAATAGCCTCACGGAGGCAAAACAAACACAGATTGCAAAAACCACTGTGGCAAGTGGTTCACAGATCATCCTGAGCCAGTGAATACAAGTCAGATAAGGAGACATGCAGGAAGTGGGGGCAAACTTGTAACACCCCCCCCCCCCACCTTCTTCATCTCCCACCCCCATCATTTGACCTTGTGAGCGAATTGCAGCTGTTTTACGATGACTTCATAACGCTGCAAAGCCACCATTTGTCATGTCTGCATGTGTTCAATCCGCCAGAGTGGATTTTTGGATGGTGAGTCACACAAAAGAGAGACTGCACAGTCAGGGAGATAAATACGTACGTATTATCCCCTACCCTCGTGTGTCCCTCAGGCTAAAACCCAGATAAATTCTAGCACCTCAAGGGAGAGTCACACGGCACTGTTGAACGGAAATCCTGTAATGTATTTGTTTGTCAAGCTCTGAGTTGAATAGTTAGAACGTACCATTGAAGAAATACCCTGCCTCAAATAATACGTAGCGACCAGTGGTGGGCCGTCAAAGCCTTCTCTGCAGGCCTAAAAGTACCCGAATCACAGATTAATGTGAATTATATTTTGTCCATGAATTCTTATGAAATAATAATTCCAAATGTCTTTCAGCTTCCTTTATTTATTTTTCCAATGATCCAGATGTGTGTTTTCGTATTTAAGCATTTAACCAATCACATTTCAGCCATTATTTAATACCAGGGTCAGAAATCGACCTGGACGCCTTCACAATCAGTTCTGCTGGCCCTGGACGATAAAACAAGTGTTGATGGAACTGTTGCTTTAACCAATCAGACTTCGAGTTGGCCACCCAAGGCCTGCTTGGAAGGCGCTGGAAATGCCAAAGTTTTCGCAAACTATGATTGGCTAGTCACCAGTCAATCATAGTATCACTTGTCGCTAGTGATGAGCATACCAGCCAGACCGAGCACACTGTATCTGTCGCAAGCTGCATAAGCAAATATATTTTTGTGTTGTTTTAATAGCGACTTTGTCAACCCACGATGGCTGAAGGAGGAGAAGAAATGGATTTGGTTGCAGATTTACTGTTCAAGCCATTGTCAAGACGGACTTTTCAAGAATAGGTGGACATCATTAAGGTTGGTCAGTTCAGTTATTTTCTGGCTAATGGCATCCTCTAGTTGACTTGTAGTAAATCACACCACACTTTCTTCAGTCTGGATTGATTCAGCCATAGCACTGCTGAAGGCCTAGCGATAAAATGCACCGCTCGCCACTGGTTTGCAGGTGTTTGAATGACCTTGCTTGACTTTGAAGACCAACTCTTGTCATCCAAGTGTTGGACCAGCAGAAATCACCTGACTGTTTGTGCGTGCTGTTTCCACGATGCTGACAGGACACTAACGATGCTGCATTTTTTTTTGGATTAGGGCGCCACTGCTCCCTTCATCTCTTGCTATTACAGTCTACTATTCAAAGTCAGACACGATGATGCAGTGCCACTTATGATGACCCGACCGGATTTTGCCTGATGTGAGTCAATTACCCGCTGCCGCAACAACCGCTGGGCTGCCCCATAGAGAGAGCGCAAGTATTGTATTGTAGAAAGTCACCTGGACCATGTGCAGTCACTAAGCCACATTTCGGCACGTGACTGACACCTTTCACGGCCTCCTCTCTCTCTCTCTCTCTCTCTCTCTCTCTCTCTCTCTCTCTCTCTCTCTCTCTCTCTCTCTCTCTCTCTCTCTCTCTCTCTCTCTCTCTCTCTCTCTCTCTCTCTCTCTCTCTCTCTCTCTCTCTCTCTCTCTCTCTCTCTCTCTCTCTCTCTCTCTCTCTCTCTCTCTCTCTCTCTCTCTCTCTCTCTCTCTCTCTCTCTCTCTCTCTCTCTCTCTCTCTCTCTCTCTCTCTCCCACCATGCACTCATTTGACAAGTTTTCAGATTGTGAACAGATTTTATGGAAAAATACGTGATGAGTCATCAACAAAACCATAAAATGACATTGTTGTCACATTGTTGGTGACAACAATGGTGACAATCATTGGTGTAATTTTAACAAATGAAAACATCTTCTGTTGAATTTTAACACAAAAAAAAGTCAAGACTGAACAAGCAGTGACATTTTTATTCATTTTTTTCGTGCTGCACTTCCCTCATGTGTTTAAAAATGGGAAGTGTTTTGAGATTGTTCCGTATTTTTATTCTGGGTTTATTTTCTTGCGCAATATTCATTTAAATATGACAAAATTTTGTCTTGCTGGCAGGTTATGAATCTGTTAGGAGGGTGCAAGTTGT
This sequence comes from Hippocampus bargibanti, assembly GCF_051943395.1. Taxonomy (NCBI): domain Eukaryota; kingdom Metazoa; phylum Chordata; class Actinopteri; order Syngnathiformes; family Syngnathidae; genus Hippocampus; species Hippocampus bargibanti. The sequence goes on from NC_142741.1 coordinate 8,754,267, forward strand.
GCTGAGAAAATGAGCATTTGCAACCGGTGAGTGAACCCGAGATGACAACCTGTTGGCCTTCAAGCGGTACCGAAACCTCAACTATGGGCCTCAATCTAATAAAAAAGAAAAAAATAAAATTAGAATTTAGTCGCTGTGTGTAGGATTCGCCTGAGACCTCGCATCCTGCGCGACGTTTTGGTGAGCGACACCCGGACGACGGTGCAGGGTGCAGAGATCAGCTTCCCGGTGGGCATCGCGCCGGCTGCATTTCATTGTCTGGTGTGGCACGAGGGCGATATGGCCGCAGCGAGAGGTGGGTCCCGCTTCTTAAAATATATTTTTTCAACTATATCTATGGCCCTCAGCACTATGACACATTATTCGTGTTTATGCAGTTCACATGTCCGCCATTGGGTGGGAGTATTGGACCGGAATTGTTGAGTGGATCCGGTTTTAAATGCTTTGTGTGTTTTGCTAACTTAGCAAAACATTGAAAGCTTTTTTCGCAACCTTAAACAATGTTTCAACGCAAATCTTGCTTTGAAACCATAATGCCACGATAATTGTGTGTATGTGTGTGTATGTGTGTATGCGTGTGTATGTGTGTGTATGTGTGTATGTGTGTATGTGTGTATGTGTGTGTGTGTGTGTGTGTATGTGTATGTAAGTGTTACTTCCGGTTTGAGTGAACGTTGCTCACTCGCAGAAAAACTTATCCTGTAAAATGTCATTGAGAGTTTTGAAAGACTCAAGTATGATAAAATACTTTTTGAACACTAACTTAATTTTTATATAGAAAATAATGACCTGGACGATTTTCGATTATCGCTACGTTTCTGCATTTTCTTCTATCACTTAGATTATTTTTCTTTTTTTCTTATTGCTTTTTTAATTATTTTTTCTTCTTCCCGCTACCACTATTTTATTTTCTATTCTTCATGACAGTGGTTTGCTTTGCCCTCATGCGCCATCTAGCGTCGTGAATGGGTACAATGTCTGGGCCCCGAATATTATCATACACAAGTAACATCCGACTTACGACCAACTCGATTTATGACCACCCGTTCTTACGACCACGACCTCCAGTCCCTATTTTTAAATTTTAATTCACCGCCTGACACCGCAACGCGCTAGTAGGCCGGGAACGTGTATGACAATTTTGGCCAGCCAGCCAGCATCTCACTCTCGCACAGCAATCGACCACATGATGGCACCAGAGGGGTGGAGTTTGCCAGTCATTTAGCCTCAGAGTCTCTACTTAACATTTTGAATGGATTTTGACCTTCAACCATTTTGACGTAAGACCGTTTGGTCGGAACAGAACTTGGTCGTAAGTCAGATGTTACCTTCGATGAGAAGGTTTCTTCAGCCGTCATCTGTACTTTTTTGAAGGTGTCGGATGTTTCGCCTCCTATCCAAGAGGCTTTGTTAGCGAACTAAAGTCTTACTGGTCGTATCGGCCCTGTTTATATATCCCTAATGTCCAGGCATGGCGGCGCCGGCCACAGCTATGATAGGTCCCTACTCTCAGGGTGGGGGGAGCAGAGGACCACTTCCTGTGGCCTCACTGATTGTTCCTCACCTCATCAGCATTACGATTGTTGCCTAACCTGTGTTGCCTAAGCAGGCTATTGTATGAACGATCCAAATTGAACCTCACCCACCAGACCGGTCTAAAGAAGGATTTAGTTGTTTTATGAGAATCGCTTCTTTTACCTCCCTTTCAAACCATCTATGTTCTTTCGCTAAGATTTTAACCTCATTGTCATCAAATGAGTGGTTACTAGCTCAGACGTTAGCTCAGATGCTCAAATGTTACCTGTACTAATAATTCCCTCGCTCCTCCGCGGTTCACTTATTGCAGTTTCAGTACATCAATGTTTTTTTCAGGAAATAAAAACATTCAGAATAAAAAAACAAAAACAAAATGAATGACTCAAATATTTTGTCCATGGCTCTAGCATGATAGTTTCCAAGCGCCGATGACACCCGATGACAGCACGATATCCCATGATTTACAGCCATGTTGATTGGCTGTAGCCCCGCCCAGCACCTTATCACTTGCTCCCAACATTCGTAACATCGATTCTCTTCCCACCTTCAAATCCCATCTCAAAACCCACCTATTTAAAATTGCATTTTCTGTGTAGCCCCATCTCTTGTTTCTATTTATACCGTAATGATATGAGCAAATCGTATTTGCATGTTCTACTAGTGATGCCTGGATTTAGATCAAAGGAGCATGCTGTTGTATCATTTACCGAACCCGCTTACACAAAGCAACACATGGTGTCAGAATTGGTCTGGAAGACAAGAGGACGATATAAGGACATTGAGCACAACCCATGGCAGGAAACGGCAGAAATTGAAGCTTTACATCCACCCACAGCTCTGCAGCTAACAGGTAACGTGGCTGAAAACTGGAAGAGATTTAAGCAACGTTTTGAACTGTATTTGTCTGCAATTGGAGCTGATGAAAGCCATTCAAAGATGAAAGCATCCATGTTTTTGCACGTTGTGGGAGAGGAAGCTCTAGAGGTCTACAATAACTTCACATTTGATGCTGAGGATGACAAGATGAAGCTTTCAAAAATAATGGAAAAGTTTGAAGCTTACTGCATTCCGAAACGCAACGTGACGTTTGTAAGGCACAGATTATTCACATGTGTACAGACAGTTGGAGAAACTATTGACCAATATGCAAATGAGCTAAGAAACAGATCAAAGACATGTGCGTTCGGTGGATTAACAGAATCACTGATCAAAGACAGAATAATGTGTGGTATTACAGATAATAAACTGAGAGAAAGGCTACTCAGAGAATCAGATCTGGACCTGGAAAAAGCCTTCGCACTGTGTAGAGCCGCTGAGACTGTTAAGTCACAGGCTAAAGAGTTGCTAAATGATGCTAGCTGCAACGTGGATGCAGTGGAAAGAAATGGACACAGATTCAACAAAAACAAGACTGCTGAGATGAAAGCAAGAGTGAGACAACCCAACAAAAATAGGATATTCAAACAAAAATGTACTCGTTGTGGTACGCAACATCCCCCAAAGCAATGTCCAGCATATGGGAAAATATGTAAAAACTGCGACAAAGCAAATCACTATGCTCGTTGCTGCAGGAACCAAGAAATCAAAGGCAAGGTAGATGCAGTAGATGATCATTATGAAGTAGAGGAACTTTATGTGAATGCTGTAAAAGATGAAAGAGAAGAAAGAGATTGGATCACTACGCTGAAAGTGAACAACATTCATCTAAAATTCAAATTGGATACTGGAGCCAATGTGAATGTCATTTCAGAGACTGATTTCATGAAGATCAGACCGAGACCAAAAATACATAAAGCAAACATGAATGTAACAGCTTATGCGGATGCAGTCATACCAATGAAAGGAAAATGCATTGTGAATGTGACACATAAAGGCCAATTACATAAGCTATCTTTCATCATAGTTCCAAGGGAGGTGCAGGGTCTACTAGGATTGTCGGCATGTGAGAGACTACACCTAGTGAAGAGAGTTTTTATTCCACGGTTCTCTTATCCAGAGAGACTACATCATGATCAAGGTCGGGAGTTTGAAAACGGTCTATTCCAGCGGCTTCAACAGTTGTCTGGCATTGTGCATTCCCGGACCACCTCATACCATCCGCAGAGCAACCCTGTAGAACGTCTGAATAGAACATTGTTACAGATGCTACGCACTCTCCAAGAAGAAAGGAAAGCTGAGTGGAAAGACTATTTGCCTCATGTAGTTCATGCATACAACTGTACAAGACATTAGTCCACTGGCTATTCACCGTTCTTCCTCCTCTATGAAAGGTCTCCCCGGTTGCCCATCAACTTAGTTTTTGGTCTGACAGCTGACAAAGAAGTAAAAAGCCGACAGGAATATGCACGTAAGTGGGCCTGTCGAATGCAAGATGCTTACAGAATTGCCTCCGAGAACAGTCAAAAGAGCTCTGAAAAAAGGAAAAAATACTATGATAGTGGTGTTAAAGGCATTGCACTCCAGCCAGGGGATCGTGTACTTGTCAGGAACCTATCTGAGAGAGGTGAACCTGGCAAGCTCCGGGCTTACTGGGAGGAAAAAGTCCACAGGGGCACTGAAAGAGTGGGAGATGGACCAGTGTACAAGGTTCAGGCAGAAAACGGAGACAAAATTACCTGTGTGTTGCACCGGAATCTCCTCATGTCTGTCAATGATTTGCCAGTTGAACAGCCCCGTAGGGTGAAAAATAAACAGCAAAAACAGCTAGACAGACAGGCTTATAGCAGGGAAGCAGTTGGGCAGGAGTCTGGATATTCAGATGAAGAGGAGGGATGTTCATGCAATCTCCGACGGTTACCTGTGTATACAAGGAAGACAGTCAGTCATCAGGTGTCTCAACCTGAACCACTCAGAGCTGTGGCATCAGAATTCCACCCCCAGGCAAAAACTACGGAACCAGAGGATGGGCAGCAGCTAGAGGAAGCTTTTCCATTGGTCGTACCAGCATCATTACCAAAACCAATACCAGCTGACAGCCTGCCTGCTGAGGGAAGCCCGGAACAACCTGTAATGGATGATAATGAGGGTGATGCAGGAGCGCCGGCGGAGTTGGTGGAATCGGACACCGAGTCACAAAGTGTAATCGAATCGCTGGCAAGAAGGTCCACTCGTACTTTAAGACCCAGAGAGATATTCACATATGAACACTTGGGTCATCCATCATACCAGCCCTGGAGACCTGGGGCAAATGTCTTGTATACTTGCATGCCTTACCCCACGACTCATTATCTAGTGCGACCTGAACCCCATTACTACCCTACCCCGACGGTATAGACTTATTAGACAGCAGACTTGCATTTGAATGTGACTGACACCACCCTACGGAGACCAGACATATGACTGTGCTTCTACTGGTACTTGACTACTTGTTGTTGGTATAGTCAAGATGTCGGGGGGACATCTTTTAAAGCAGGGGAGAGTGTAGGGGGTTAGAAACGACCTCCGTTACTATATGTTATTGGATTCGACTACCAAGTCAGGAGAGGGCGCTATGCGCCTGTGAATGGAACAGAGAAAGGCGATGTAAGCTCAGCTCACGCATGCGCAGTTGTCATAAATGCCGCTGTGTGAAGCTGATTAACACAGTTGTCTCGTGTTGTCTTTTCCTCATCGTTCACAGGTATTCGAAATAATAAGTGTTAGACATCCTCAAGATGTTAAAGTAATTGGGGACTTGTTGGGCGATGCTATATATGAAACCTTGTTTTGTGGCTTTGATGAATGTTTTGTGGCTTTGATGAATTTGGATTTTTGGATGTCAATTGTAGTTCCCAGTACACACACGAGCGGGCAGACGTGCATAAGCATGTGCGAACGTGGAGGATATATACAATTTATAGATGCTGATTGCTGAATTGATGTTTTGATAAGTAAATGAGTTGGTCATAAATGCCGCTGTGTGAAGCTGATTAACACGGTTGTCTCGTGTCGTCTTTTCCTCGTCGTTCACAGTGCTACCTGTCTGTGACGCCTTTGGACCGACCCAGGTAACCCCTAGGCCTGAGGCCGGTTACCGTCTTTACCCATAGCAAAACGAAAGAATTGTGACCTCGGAACGAAATACAAGGCAATCATGGCTGTTGAGGAGAATCCGACACGAAATCAAAGCCAAGTATGCCCCAGAAGATTCCCATAATGATGAGGATGATGAGGATGAAGAACCAACAAAGACACAAGCGTCGCAAGGTGTTACGGACATACAATCTTACTTCGAATCTAGAGAAAATGCATCAGGTTTTTTAGAAATGTTAAACAAGATTGAATCGCTTGTGTTAAAAGGGGAAAATGGGAAGCAGAAGAACATTGAAGATTTTTTTTAAATGCATAATAAGATGTAAGCGTTGCAGTTTCCCTGTTGCAGTGTTATGTACATGTACACTGTACTGTACTGTATATGAATGCAATCATTTTTTTTGCAAGGCTTATTGTTTTGTCTGCTGAAGCGTGATAATTTAGAAAATTACTGTACATGCCATACTGTATTAAAGATACCCCAGTCACGTAACCGGCTTCTGTGTTTCATGTCACAATAAAAAAAATCGTAGCAGAGCTCACGTCTTTCATTACTGCTGCAATAGCATCTGAAACATACTGTAATGCCCCTCAGCATGGCAAATGTTGCGCACAGTCACTGCTATAGCGGGTCGGTGTTCGACATGGTTGCCCGACAGCCGGAGTTTGAGTGGTGCGGTGATAACAGTGGGCCGTCAGGGTCCAGGATCTCCTTGGGGATCTCGAGTTCCTCGATGCCGCAACCCAATGTCTCTGCCAGTTGGGGATCGATGAAGCACCCGTCCGCCCCCGAATCCACTAACGCCCGTATAGCTTGGACGGGCCCTATAGCTTGGACCGGCCAAATAATTTGGCGTCCAACTCCAACTGTGTGACGGGCGGCGTCCTCGACGCCTCCGACGGCCGCCGCGGTTGCCGTTTGGCCGGGGACTTACGGGTGCTGGAGGTCTGACGCGGGGGCCCTTGAGCGCGACGACCCCCGGGGTTGGCACGATCGTCCCCGCTCCCCACCTGCATCGGCTCAGGGAACTCCTCCTGGCGTCGCGCCTGCTCGTTGCCGTCAGGTGTGGTCATCCGCTGCTTGCTTCCGGGTTCGCCGGACCGCTGAGTACCTTACTCCCGCTGCCGCTCCCGGAGGCGAGGGTCCAGGTAGATGACTACATCGATCATCTCGCTGAGGGTGGTGCCAGCGTCGCAGGTGGTCGACTCGTCTTTGAGAGCGGCGCTCAGTCCGCGACGAAATACTCCTCTCAGTGCCGGATCGTTGTCGCCACTCCGGGAAGCCAGGATGCGGAAGGCGATGGAATACTCAGCGGCCGGACACATTCTTTGAACGCATTTATGGAGGAGTCCCTCAGCCTCTCATCTGTGAACGGGTGGTGGAACACTTGGCGAAGTTCGGCCACAAAGTCCGGGTGGGAACTGCATAGTTCGGGCTGGGACTCCCGGACGGCCTACACCCAGGACTCGGCCTGGCACGTGAGCAGGCTGGTGATGAAAGCCACCTCGCTAACGGAGGGTTGTTGTTCAAAAACCAGCAAGCACTGCATTAGGAATTGAGCGCAGCGCCCGGGTTCGCCTGCGTAGCGTGAGGGGTGTGGTAGGGAGAGCTCGCGACTACTCACGGGGGGGGCGTCAGGGTAGTGAGGCGTGTCTTGACCTCCTGTAGGCGTTGAGCCAGCGAGAACGCGGTTCTCCACGATAGCTTGCGCCAGCTGGCTCGAACGCTCCGCCTGATGGGCGAAGGCGTATATGAACTTGTCTCCACCGGCGAGATCCATGGGTGGCCGGTGTATTATGTCACGTCCTGCTCGAGGAGTGGTGACAGGACTCGAGGGACGAGGAAAAATAGTAAGGAGTTGGATCCAAAATACACGGTGGAGACGGCAAGTTCAAGAAAAGGTCTTTACTGAGACATGTAGTGCAAAACAGAGAGAAAGACAACCGAATGGACAAACGAGACCAACCTGCGTACTGACGGAAGACAGCGGAACAACAGAGAATACACCGGCGCAACCGAGCGGGAACAGGTGGCTTTTATAGCCAGAAGGCACAATCAAGGAAATGAGCAACAGGTGAGTGAGCCTGGAGAGCAGGGAGGAGAGGGGCGCGCTCCTGGCGCTGAGGAGGATGTGACATGTCCAACCACGGCGGAAGACTGGACGGCAGCCGGCCTCGGTAAGGTTTCATTCGTGATTGATTCATGATCCCAATTGTCCACCAAGTCACTACTTTCAGATGTTTTCAATATAAATACAAAGCTGTTGGGTTGCCGTGTCGACAGATCGACGCTCTGTCTGAGATCGTGGACACGGTGCAGGGCTGCATCGAGTTCTACTTAGACAGGGGCATCCACACGGGCAGCGATGTGCTCAAAGCATTGGCCTTGGGTGCCAAGTGTGTGTTCATTGGCCACCCGGCAGTGTGGGACCTTACATAAAAGGTACAGTGAGTTCATGGCTGGTGAGGCACTGATGTCGTCACAGTCAGATATACAAACATATGAACTCTAAAGAGTAGCTTATTCACCATTTGATTGGCAACAGTTAACATGTTTTGTTTAAAATGTCATGTCAGCATTCTTTATATATACAAACTGTAGCATAGAAAAAAAGAATTAAAAAATGTTATTATCTTGTTACCTTTACTTATAAATGAAGTCCATGCGCTGCTCCTTCTGAAGAAAGGCATCGATAACTTCTTTGTAGAAGCCTTCCTTATCTTTATTCAGTTTTAAAAGTCTCTCTGTCTCAATGGATATCACTGCCAGTGAAGAAAGTCGTCCTTGATCAGTCCTGTTCCGACTGTATACAGTGAGCACGAGCTGGAGCAAATTTGTCGCCTCAGGAGTAGCTTCAATGAGATTGTCATGATGCCAAAAGAAATGTTAAATAATTTCATGTTTTCTGGTTTTGGATAGGAGAAAGGTGCGCATTTCTCCCCATCCAAAACAGTAGAGTCGGGGGACCACTAATTGACTCTGAGAAGGTGAATGCAAACACCTGGGAATGGCCAATTGCCGCTGGGACCTGATTGGCCAGAAGCTCAGGTAAACCACCTTTAAAACCAGACTGAGCCAGTCACTTCAAGGAGGAAGAAGAGGGAGAAAGGTCAGCCTGGAGAGCAGTGTTACCTGTGTTCTGCCGAAAACCGACATCCCTTGAGACGTCGAATAAACAAAACTCAAAATTATCCTTCCTGGATCTGCCCGAGTGAACTTTTATCATCTTTCCACCTGCTTGCTGTCTCGCCGCACAACAGAGATCCTTCTGGGCCAAAAAGATGAGAAGCTGAGATTTACATCCATCCCTCACCGTTTGTGAGCTATACAGTCCAACGAGATCCGCCTTTTGCTTCACAAAGTCAAAGAACGTGGCATATTTTGACAGGCTCTGCAGTTTCGTGTCATCAAAATGTTTCGACATTTCACCGAATTTTTCGCAGTCCACCAAACCAAGAAAAGCCACCTCACCAAAATGATCAAACCTGACCTTCATTTGACAGCTTATGTTCTCCAGAATGTTACAGAACACTCGTTCACATCTAATCGAATGTCTGTCTCCACTCTCTGTCAGGCCCAGTGCGCTGTATTTCTGCTCAAATCGGTCACAGAAACTGTCGAACTTCAGTTTTATACGCTCGAGAGCTGCAACAGTGTCGCGGATGCGTGCAAGACAATATTCAATGTCCATTTGTTTTGCAGCACTCTAAAAAAGTGCATCATTTTCATTGAAAATGTCTTCATACGCCATAAGGAGAAAGCATGTTGATGCTTTTGACAGCTACCGATTGTATCCTGCTGCCATCATCGGCGTGTCATGATCCCAGCTGTAGGGATTTTCCGTAATTACCCGAAATAATGTGCGCAGATCATTTTGGTGCATTCTTATTATATATTTACTTATTATACTATATTATTATATTATTATTATTACTTATTATACTTAGTATATAGGAGCCTGAAGTTAGAGCTCCATCATGTAGGTGCTGCTCTGGGTAAAAAGCGCTTTACCATATCATCCAGCAAGTGAGTGCGCTTTGTGGACTTGCTGAAAAATGCTGCTCGTCCCTCAGCTGTTTTAAAAAACGTGCGACATTCGGGCATGCACTTCGCTGAATGCAAGAGCACCAAGTTCAGTTTGTGTGCGTAACAGTGCGTAAACATGGCCTCGGGCACTTTTTCTTTAAGTTTAACTTGCACAAATTGAAAGGACAACCGACGCCTCCGGACAAGTTATGTCCATAATTTGTAAAATTGCTTCAAATGACTTCTACTGAGCGTATTTTACAAAGATTCCACCGCATATATCTATATTTTGTTTTAAGACTCGTGCTGAATATTCCGGAAGTCTTGTTTTTGAGTTGGTGACGAGTCGTCACGTCACTAAAGGAACGCCCCTGACCAAGAAAGGACACATTGTATAATGTCAATGCATTTTGCAGTACTTTGTTTGGTCTGAGAACTTCGTGTTGATCCGTGTTGATGGCGAAATTAGAAGGAAAACATGAATAACGCGATGGTGAATCGTTGTGTGTTGCACCGAGCATCTATTTGATATTCGCTGACAAAAATTCCTAGGAAACAAATCAGCCGGTTTCCACGGAGCTTTGTCGCCATCGTCTGCCTCTTTTTGGTGCTACATTTCCCCCCTCACAGATACCTCAAAATGACACGGAATAAATTCTTTAATCAATTGCAAACATGTATGCTTTCCTCTTCAGAACTATTTGAATCATATTCATAACTGGATGAGTAACAAGAAAGCATGTTCTCCGAATCTGAAGCCATTGTTTTGATTCTCGAGCAAGGGAAGAGGTCTTGGCGTGACACCACGAACAAGGAGGCGGGACATTCTGAAACTGGCCACTTCCAGTTTAAATTTTTTTCAGTTTCAGCACACTTTAAGTCATTTTTATTGGTGTTTTGCATTTGACTAAAAATATCATACTGTGTGTTTTGGGTATTTTAGATACTATAAAACGTTGATCTGATGTCAGTTAGGAAACCAAAAAGTGATGTCGGTTGTCCTTTACGTTCTGAGGCCATTACAGCGGCTCCATCATATATCTGAGCTACAAGCTTATCAGCACAGTCATATTTCTCCAACACTACGAGGACGTACTCAGCAATGGCAGGAGTGCGTCTGTACTCACTCACATCGTCAAAGCCCAAGAATGCTCCTTCAACTCACAGCCTGCTTCAGATGTAGCTACATACCGTAATATGACCGAAATCTGAGCTTGGTTTGTAACATCTGTGGTCTCATCTACTTATACAGCAACAAATGGGGCTGGACCGATCTCCTGTTTAACGTCATTTCTATGTCATGATCTGGTTGTCGACCAACGGGGGCGCTGTCGGCCCCGCCTGCACCTGCACAGGTGCTGGTCGTCCCGATCAGATTGGCGACCAACGGGTAGCGACGTCAGCCCTGCCTGCAGCCTCGCAGGTGCTGGTCGTTTTAATCACTGACACTTAAAAGGACACCCGGCACGACCATCCGGTGTCAGTTCATTGTTTGCTGCTTGTTTGTTGCATGCTTTGTCTGCAATTGCATGCTGTGCATGTGTTTAACCTTGGCGGACTTTTACTCTTGATTTTCTTTTGATACTTTGTATTTTTTCTGTTCAGATGATTTTGATGTTTTACATTTTGTTCCTGCGAACTTTTAATACAATTTGTCAAACAACCTCCTGCTCCCTCCTGCCTGCTTTTTGGAATCCGCACCCGCCATCACCACCTCGCAAACCATGACAGAATGAACCGACCAACCATCGGATCCCGCAGGTACATCGGACCCCTCTCATTTCCACACTGTGCCTGGCAATGCTACGTCCACGTTAGCCCACGCCTCGTCGAGTTTGAATTGCGTCACTCGACGTGCCGCAACGTCCACATCAACGTCCGGCCATGACCGATCATGACAGTATTTTCACAACTGTAAGTCTTAAATGTCCTCCAAAATGTGCAGAGCGCCCTATGGTCATTCACTATGTACATAGTGAATGAATAGTGTCACGTTCCGAACGAGGCAGAAAGTAAGCGACGCGTCGAAACGAAGTGGGATGTTTGGATCCCCAAGCAGGCGACAGAGACAGAAGATCATTGCAGGGTGTTTTTTAATGTAACAAATGGCGCTGGTCCAAAAACAGGTGAACTAGCGGAATCGTAAGAAATAAACTAACCGGCGGTGGTGCAAAAATAGGCACAATCCCGAAAGAAAGCAGACATTTACGGGACGCGGTGGGGGAAAAAACTCCGACCGGATCAACACACGCACCGAAGCTGAGAAAGACAGGATACGGGTGAGATACGAGGTGAACATCAATAATCCAGCACGAGCGAGATGACCGTGATGCGTATAATAACAGTGTCTGTCAAAGAGGGGATTGATTGACCGCAAGTGTGGAAGTGGGGAGGCACGGCCCCGCCCCCTGCTGTCTATCCGCATGTGAAAAATGGAAGCGCCAGCGCCAAACATTTTTGACGCTTGTCATGTAAAAGCCCTTGAAGAGCCGCATGAAATCGGTCAAAGAGCCTGTGGTGGGGTCTTTTTCAGGCCCATAATAGCAAAAGTATCTGTAAAAAATCTGTGAAGAAGATCGACGTGTGCATTCAGATAAAGGGAATGTGGAAAGGTAGGCCGGCTGGGGCGCTGTTCGGTCGTGTGCTTTGGTGTTCTTCCGCCGAAGATTACTTCGCCAGCCGTGGTGGGGGGTGTGTATCGCAAAAAGTAGTGCTTAATCCAAGGTTTAATTTTCATAAATTTAACGTTCGTAAACTGAAAATGCCGTAAGGCAAGGTGTTCGTAAACCAAGGCCCCACTGTGTGTGTGTGTGTATATATATATATATATATATATATATATATATATATATATATATATATATATATATATATATATATATATATATATATATATAGTAAAGTCTCGTTATATCGATATCGGTTATATCGATATCGGTTATATCGATATCGGTTATATTGATAATACTGCTTATTACGATACTATTTTCATTTCCCGGCAAATTTCTAGTCTTTTTATGTATGATTAGTTCCGTTTAGTATGATTCATGGTTATTACGATAATCCGGTGACTACGGTGCTGTTTTTCCTCTCCCGCCGGCCAATTTAAGGAGAATCAAAATTACGCAATCCCGGAAGCTGACATTAATTTATGGGACGCAGGGAAAATACCTCAGACCGGATACATTCGCGCATCGAAGGAAGAGTCCAGGTATGGTGGCGAGTTGAGTCAGTCATCCGGCATTGGCGAGGTGATCGCGAACCGTATATATGCCCCGTGTCCGTGATTAGAGAATTGACAGCAGGTGGAGAACGGCCGGGAGAGGCAGCCCCCCCCGCTGTGAACTCGCAAATGACAGGAGTAAAGCGATGGTTTCGGTGTTCGAAAAAATCGCTTTTCGAACAGGGTCCTGGAACGAATAATGGTAGAGAACCGAGGTATCACTGTACGGTTATATCGACATTTTTTCCGACTCCCGAGAATATCGCTATAACGAGACTTTACTGTACGTCTATATGTCTATCCATCCACTAATCCATCTTCTGCCGCGGGTCGCGGGGACAGCAGCTTCAGTACCAGACTTACCTCTCCCCAGCCACTTCTTCTAGCTCATCCTGGCGGATACCCGAGGCATCCCCAGGTCACCTGGTAGACATAGTCTCTCCAGCGTGTCCTGGGTCGTCCCCGGGGTCTCCTGCCAGTGGGGCATGCTCGGAACACCTCACCAGGGAGGCGTCCATGGGGCATCCTAATCAGATGCCCGAGCCACCTCATTTGGCTCCTCTCTATGTGGAGGAGAAGCGGCTCGTCTCTTGAGCCCCTCCCGGATGACTGAGCTTCTCACCTTATCTCTAAGGGAGACACACGACGGAGAAAGCTCATTTCGGCCGCTTGTATCCGGGATTTCGTTCTTTCGGTCACAAACCATAGCTCGTGACAATAGATGAGGGTTGGGATGTAGATCGACCGGTAAATTGAGAGCTTTGCTTTTTGGCTCAGCTCCTTCTTCACCACGACAGATCGGTACAATGTTCGCATTACAGCAGACGCCCCACCTCTCGCTCCCTCACACCCTCATTCGTGAACAAGACTCCCAGATACTTAAACTCCTCTACTTGAGGCAAAATCTTCTCCCCGACTCGGAGAGGGCACTCCACCCTTTTCCGACTGAGAACCATTGTCTCAGGTTTGGAGGTGCTGATTCTCATTCCAGCCGCTTCACATTCGGCTGCGAAACGCTCGAGAGAGAGTTGGAGAGCCCCACTTGAAGGCTCCAAAAGTACCACATCATCTGCAAAAAGCAAAGATGCTATACTGAGGCCACCAAAACGGAAACCTTCTACGCTTCGGCTGCGCCTGGAAATTCTGTCCATAAAGGTTATGAACAGAATCGGTGACAAAGGGCAGCCTTGGCGGAGCCCAACCCTCACTGTAAACGATTCCGACTTATTACCGGCAATGCGAACAAGACTCTGACATTGGTCATATAGGGACCAAACGGCCCGTATCAGGTGCTCCTGTACCCCATACTCCCGAAGCACCCTCTACAGAACTCCACGAGGGTCACGGTCAAACTCTTTCTCCAAGTCCACAAAGCACATGTAGACTGGTTGGGCGAATTCCCATGCACCCTCGAGGACCCTGCTAAGGGTGTAGAGCTGGTCCACTGTTCCGCGGCCGGGACGAAAACCACACTGTTCCTCATCAATCTAAGGCTTGACTTTCCGACGGACCCGCCCCACTAGAACCCCCGAATAGACCTTTCCAGGTAGACTAAGGAGTGTGATCCCTCTGTGGTTGGAACACACCCATTGTTCATTGGGTTCCGCCCATTTGAAGGGGCGTTCACCTGTTTCGACTGACGGCCAGTATCATTCAATAAAAATGGCACTTTCGGCCAACCTAGGTCAGTGTCATCCAATCAAAATTGCGCTTTCCGCCAACTGCAGCCCCAACGGGAAATGAACAGCGAAAAAAATGAGAATATGTACAGTAAAGTCTCGTTATATCGATATTCAAGGGAGTCCGAAAAAATATCGATATAACCGGGACTATCGATATATCCAATCCTGCGCCGAACTGCATTAAACAAAAGCCGCCAAAAGAGGGCAGCCAAGCGCCATATAAGAAACGGAGCTGGCCATTAGCTCCCTTATTTTTTTTGGTGAGAGATGTTCCCCCAATGTTGCCTCAAAATGGCACATATAATTCTTTAATGATTGTAAACATGTATTCTTTAATCTTCAGAACTACAGTGTATTTGAAACATATTCATAACTGGATGTGTAACAAGAAAGCATATTATCCGAATCTGAAGCCATTGTTTGGATTCACAAGCAATGCAAGACGTCTTGGCGTGAAGTCATTTTTATTTGCATTTGAATAAAAAGTGACATCGGCTGTCCTTTAATACACAGTATGGAATGTTAATTTTCAAAATCATCGCGCTTCAGAAGACAAAACAAGAAACATTGTTGCAAAAAACGATTGCATTCATGTACAGTACAGTGGGCATGTACATAACACAACAGGGAAACTGCAACGCTTACATCTTACTGTATTATGTATACAATTTAAAAAAGTCATCAATCTTCTTCTGCTTCCCATTTTTACCTTTTAACACAAACACTTCAATCTCGTCTGCTACACACGAGCTAGCGTCTGAAAATGAAAATGGCTCTGCTACACGGGTGCTAGGCACGTAACCAAGTCACCTGACCAAGTCGACCAATGGCGCGACTGATGGCGTGACACGTAACCAAGACACGTGACCAAGACACGTGACCAAGTTGACCAATGGCGCGACCGATGGCGTGTCACGTGACAAAATCACACAGCCAAGTCGACCAATAGCGCGACCGATGGCGGCTCATGTGACCAAGTCGACCAATGGCGCGACCGATGGCGGCTCACGTAACAAGACACGTGACCAAGTTGACCAATGGCGCGACGGATATATCGATATAAACAACAAAAATGGCCGGCGGGGGATGAAAAGGAGCATCGTAATAACCGGATTATCGTAATAACCGGGTATCGTACTAAACGGTACTAATTATACATAAAAAGACTAGAAATGTGCAAGGGAAATGAAAATAGTATCGTAATAAGCGGTACTATCGATATAACCGATATCGATATAACGAGACTTTACTGTATTTAGTTTTATCGGCGAGCCATATGCAATCATCAAAAGAGCCAGATATGGCTCGCGAGCCATAGGTTCCCGACCCCTGCCCTAAGGTCTCCAAAAAGGATGGGTACACTGAAATGCTGTTTGGTGCATATGCACAGACAACAGTCAGAACCCGTCCCCCCACCCGAAGGCGGAGGGAAGTAACCCTGTCGTCGACCGGGGTGTATCCCAACGTACAGGCGGCGAGCCGGGGGGCAATACGTATACCGACACCTGCTCTACGCCTCTCACCGTGGGCAACTACAGAGTGGAAGAGAGTCCAACTCCTCTCGAGAGGGTTGGTACCGGAAACCAGGCTGTGTGTGGAGGCAAGCCCAACTGTTTTCGACCTCGTGCACCAGCTCGGGCTCATTCCCTGTAAGAGAGGTGACATTCCACATCCCAAGAGCTAGCTTCTGCAGTCGAGGGTTGGAGCGCCAGGGTGCCCGCCTTTGGCTGCCGCCCAGCTCACAATGCTCCTGACCATTCTGGCCCCTCCCATAGGTGGTGAGCACTTGAGAAGGGGGACCCACGTTTCCTCTTCGGGCTGAGCCCGAGCGGGCCCCATGGGTGTAGGCCCGGCCACCAAGCGCTCGCCAACGAGCCCCATCTCCAGGCCTGGCTCCAGAGAGGAGCCCCGGGGACCCGCGTCCGGGCAAGGGAAAACCAAATCCATTTATGTTTCTCTTCATATGGGGTCTTTTGAGTCGTAATTTGTCTTATCCCTCACCAAGGACCTGTTGGCCAACACCTTTTTTTTTGAAAGCCGCTGACGCGTTGGCCCCCAGAAAACTTAACAACCAGCCAATTTATATGTCTCTCTCTCTCTCTCTCTCTCTCTCTGTCTCTCTGTCTCTCTCTCTCTCTCTCTCTCTCTCTCTCTCTATATCTATATATATATATATATATATATATATATATATATATATATATATATATATATATATATATATATATATATATATATATATATACAGTAAAGTCTCGTTATATCGATATTCAAAGGAGTCCGAAAAAAATATCGATATAACCGGGACTATCGATATATCCGACCCTGTTTGCATGTAATTTTCTCCGTGCGTGCATAGAAATAGTATCGATATAACCGGGACTATCGATATATCCGATATCGATATAACGAGACTTTACTGTATATGCTTCGGACTACACCCTTACTCAAAAGTGTACTTCAGAGTTGTTTCGTGGTCAACCGTGACTGTGGGTTTCGAAGTAACCATTCAGCCCCCATTCTCCGCATGTAACCCCTCTGACTAGGGTTGCTTGAGTAGTAGCATTCCAACAGAGCCATGTTATCGCATCTCGTCCATCTCCGCTTTGTTCCAGTAGCCCATTTTTCATCAGGGTGCTCTGGTTCCCCAGCACCTGACGCAGACCTTGTTTGGCCGGGCGACATCTGAGTCATTCCATTTATTGTCTCTCATCATTTTATGAGGTAGGCATTAGCGTGAAGGGTCTTGCCCAAGGACCCACATTGGATGATGTTTTTGTGCTCATTTTCTCTGCCACAAGTGGGATTCGAACCCTCGTCTCCCCTATCCAGGCGCTATATATATATATATATATATATATATATATATATATATATATATATATATATATATATATATATATATATATATATATGCTTCGGACTACACCCTTACTCAAAAGTGTACTTCAGAGTTTTGAAAGCCGCTGAGAAAGTGGAGTCCTCGTGTTAAGCAGGCTAGACAACGCAAACGTTGCACGCCCGCACGCGACAACAGTTGGTCACGGAGACAGCGATACACCTGTGCGCCGCTCAGCTCCCTACCCTCGCGTACGCACTCACGCGGCGTATTGGCGTTCGAACACCGATTGATGTTCGAACGTCGAAGCAAGAATATCTTGAATATTTTGTCCGAACACCGATTTGTTTGAGGCGTTCGAGAACCGAGGTACCACTGTACATTGTCAAATGGTGACAGAAAATATTAATATACTCGGGGAATTTTTTTAAAAGTACATCGAAAGCACTACTGGGCTGGCCGTTATGAAGACGGTATTACAAGTTGCGTTCAACGCTGCAGTCGCGGGGAGAATGTTGGCTTGATAACTGCATGAAAAACAACAATACCAACAAAATATTTGCATACGACATGAGAATAAAACTCACAGTCATCAGATGTAACAAATTAAACAACGTAAAATTCACCAATCTACTTAAAGGGCGCATGCGTATTTTCTTCCAACTCTGTTTCCCTACTGAGCTACTTCGATTAATGGCTACACTTCAAAGGGAAAGTTGCGATAGGCTGAGCCAACTTTCCCCCTTTTCAACAAATATAGGCAATCTTACCTCCAGTAAATTGTCAAACGTTGATGGAAAACATTGATAAGCTTGGACAAAATTTTGAAAAGTACATCAAAAGCACTCGTGGGCTGAGACAGCAAGTGGCCTTCAGGACCGCAATCACCGGCGAATGTTAGCTTGATAATTGTGTAACCGGCCTCAGGCCTAGGGGATACCTGAGTCGGTTCAAACGCGTCACAGGCAGGTAGCACTGTGAA
The DNA here is from genome assembly GCF_051943395.1 of Hippocampus bargibanti. Lineage (NCBI taxonomy): Eukaryota > Metazoa > Chordata > Actinopteri > Syngnathiformes > Syngnathidae > Hippocampus > Hippocampus bargibanti. The sequence continues at coordinate 8,772,567 of NC_142741.1, forward strand.
CGACGAGGAAAGACGACACGAGACAACCGTGTTAATCAGCTTCACACAACGGCATTTTTGACAACTCATCAAAACACAAATTCAGCAATTTCAATATCAGAATGCATTCATGTGTAGATCTATACATTCAACATCTATACATTGTATATATCCTCCACATTCGCACATGCTTATGCACGTCTGCCCGCTCGTGTGTGTTGTACTGGGAACTACAATTGACATCCAAAAATCCAAATTCATCAAAGCCACAAAATATTCATCAAAGCCATAAACAAGGTTTCATATCTAGCATCGCCCAATAAGTCCCCAATTACTTTAACATCTTGAGAATGTCTAACACTTATTATTTTGAATACCTGTGAACGACGAGGAAAGACGACACGAGACAACCGTGTTAATCAGCTTCACGCAACGGCATTTATGACAACTGCGCATGCGTGAGCTGAGCCTACATCGCCTTCCTCTGTTCCATTCACAGGCGCGTAGCGCCCTCTCCTGACTTGGTAGTCTAATCGACTAACATACAATAACAGAGGTCGTTTCTAACCCCCTACACTCTCCCCTGTTTTAAAAGATGTCCCCCGACATCTTGACTATACCAACAAGTAGTCAAGTACCAGTAGAAGCACAGTCATCTGTCTGGTCTCCGTAGGGTGGTGTCAATCACCTTCTACTGCAACTACATTCAAGTCCATACCGTCGGGGTAGAGTAGCAATAGTGTTCAGGTCGCACGAGATAATGAGTCGTGGGGTAAGGCATGCAAGTATACAACACATTTACCCCAGGTCTCCAAGCCTGGTATGATGGATGACCCAAGTGTTCATATGTAAATATCTCTCTGGGTCTTAGAGTACGAGTAGACCTTCGTGGCAGAGATTCCATTCCACTTTGTGACGCGGTGTCCGATTCCACCAACTCCGCCGGCGCTCCTGCATCACCCTCATTATCATCCATTACAAGTTGTTCCGGGCTTCCCTCAGCAGGCAGGCTGTCAGCTGGTGTTGGTTTTGGTAATGATGCTGGTACGACCAGTGGAAACGCTTCCTCTAGCTGCTGCCCATCCTCTGGTTCCGTAGTTTGTGCCTGGGCGTGGAATTCTGATGCCACAGCTCTTAAATTGTGCGGTTCAGGTTGAGACACCTGATGACTGCCTGTCCTCCTTGTATACACAGGTAACCGTCGGAGATTGTATGAACATCCCTCCTCTTCATCTGAATATCCAGACTCCTGCCCAACTGCTTCCCTGCTATAAGCCTGTCTGTCTAGCTGTTTTTTCTGCTTCTTTGCCTGTCTGTCTAGCTGTTTTTCCCTGTTTATTTGGCTGTTCAAATGGCAAATCATTGACAGACATTAGGAGATTACGGTGCAACACACGGGTAGTTTTGTCTCCGTTTTCTGCCTGAACCTTGTACACTGGTCCATCTCCCACTCTTTCAGTGACCCTGTGGACTTTTTCCTCCCAGTAAGCCCGGAGCTTGCCAGGTCCACCCCTCTCAGATAGGTTCCTGACAAGTACACGATCCCCTGGCTGGAGTGCAATGCCTTTAACACCACGGTCATAGTATTTCTGCCTTTTTTCAGCGCTCTTTTGACTGTTCTCGGAGGCAATTCTGTAAGCATCTTGCATTCGACAGGCCCACTTACGTGCATATTCCTGTCGGCTTTTTACTTCTTCGTCCGCTGTCAGACCAAAAACTAAGTCAATGGGCAACCGGGGAGACCTTCCATAGAGGAGGAAGAACGGTGAATAGCCAGTGGACTCATGTCTTGTACAGTTGTACGCATGAACTACATGAGGCAAATAGTCTTTCCACTCAGCTTTCCTTTCTTCTTGGAGAGTGCGTAGCATCTGTAACAATGTTCTATTCAGACGTTCTACAGGGTTGCTCTGCAGATGGTATGGGGTGGTTCGGGAATGCGCAATGCCAGACAACTGTTGCTACTATAGATCCTTCGTACAGGACTTTGCCAGGATTGCACGGCCGCTGTTTAAACTGGTAGAGGGGGCCACTCAGCCTGACCAGAGGCCAGTTCACAACACCGCTGCACGCCAAAGGAAAGTCACCAAGTTAGGCCAGCTTCCCTCTGGTAACCCTGTTCAGTGGGGCCCCGAACACAGTGCTGTGGTCTTCCGCCTGGTAGATGTATTGACTGGTCCACCTATTTTAGCCTACCCAGACTTTAATCTACCCTTTGTGTTAAATACGGACGCATCCAATGAAGGTCTGGGGGCTGTGCTTTATCAGCAGCATCCTCCACATTCGCACATGCTTATGCACGTCTGCCCGCTCGTGTGTGTTGTACTGGGAACTACAATTGACATCCAAAAATCCAAATTCATCAAAGCCACAAAATATTCATCAAAGCCATAAACAAGGTTTCATATCTAGCATCGCCCAATAAGTCCCCAATTACTTTAACATCTTGAGAATGTCTAACACTTATTATTTTGAATACCTGTGAACGACGAGGAAAGACGACACGAGACAACCGTGTTAATCAGCTTCACACAACGGCATTTATGACAACTGCGCATGCGTGAGCTGAGCCTACATCGCCTTCCTCTGTTCCATTCACAGGCGCGTAGCGCCCTCTCCTGACTTGGTAGTCTAATCGACTAACATACAATAACAGAGGTCGTTTCTAACCCTCTACAATTGCATGAAAAACACGAATAGCAACAAAATATTTGAATATGCGATGAAAATAAAACTCACACTAAGGCGTCGGATTTAACAAATAAAACGACGTAGAATTCACCAATCTACTTGAAGAGAGCGATTGTATTCCCTTACTGCTTTTTCCAAACTATAGTTGCACCGCCAACTAGAGACAATACCCGTATAATGTTGTTTTTTTAACCACATTAATGTATTTATTGTTTGTGAATTATGGTGTTTTTAACTTGAAGATGTTTTGTATAAAATGAATGAAATAAAGGATTTCTAGTTTGTGAAAAGGGTGTTTTTGTTGTGTCTTTTTGATGCATTTTGAATTTGTCCATTTTAAAATGAGATGAAATTGGCCCTCGGCATGATTATGAGCGAGAATTGTTGCTCCTCTATATGTGTCCTGCGATTAGTTGGCAACCAGATAGGAGATCCCCCACCTCCTGCCCCAAAACACCATAGAATGGCGATTTGGGAAAAAAAAGTATGGGCTATACTCTACAGATCTCAGAGCTCGTCAGGCGAACGAGGTCGTCAGGCGAATGTAATAGTGTCTCTCTTAGTTTGGGTAAATCGTGTGCTCTTCTAATTGATCCCGAATCGAGGCCTGCGAAGCATCGCAAGTCGGCAACGTAGTGGTGTACCGACTCGCATGTGCGTAGCTGTCGTTGACAGAAGGCAATCCGCCGGACTATCACGCTTTGCGGGGTGGCGAAATGTCTGTCCAATGAAACGACGCATTCTTCATATGATTGTGTGGGTCCAAGGATCCAAAAAATGCGCTGCCCCTCACTAACCTAGCTGTTTTATTTTATGTCTGCATTGTTGTTTTATGTGGCCTTTTTTCGCACAATAAAAAGTTTTGTATTTCTGGAGTCATTTTGAAGAGATTGAACGTCTTATTTTGTTTTCTCAGATTTTTTTGAAGGTTTGGTCTCGCTCCCTCTTTTTTTCCTCGGTGTAGTAAATATTCACTTGAACACGCCGTGTTGATCCTCCAACATCTATTTCAACCAATCTTGTGTTTTCGTCAAACAATTCACCTTTGTGGTGACGCATTGTAGCCTTTTGTGTTATATTTAGTCGCCAGGGACGGGAAGACTTCCGCATAGCCATATTATGCTTAGCAACAACTGAAAGTAAATTGCAGTCTCGTTCAGGTATGTTTTTTGAAATAAAATGCTTAGGTGCTGGTGCTGAATACAAATTTCATTGCCACCATTGAACCGGACCGAATTATTAGAGTTCAATTTTCTCAACTTCCCCCTTCACTTTTTTTATTTCTCCAATGTATTTGGTCCAGTTTTTTTAACCGCATAGGGCGGACTCTATAAGTGGGTTCGTTCAGTAGGACAGCAATTCAAATTTACATTCGTTGTTTCTCCTTCTTCACCCCGATGGGTGAGGAGAACTTGCATATTGCATCCACAAAAAGTCTGCTGTTTGAATCCCAATGTATATTATATGAATTACGACACATTATCGCACATAGTTTAAGCATATAACGTTTAAGCATATAACAGCATGAAAGTTTTTAATATGATACAGTGGTACCTCGGTTCTCGACCATAATTCGTTCCAGGACCCTGTTCGAAAAGCGATTTTTTTCGAACACCGAAACCACCTCTTCGCTCCTGTCACTTGCGAGTTGACAGTGGGTGAGGGGGGTGGGGCTGCCTCTCCTGGCCGTTCTCCACCTGCTGTCAATTCTCTAATCACGGACACGGGGCATTTATACGGTTCGCGATCACCTCACCAACGCCGGATGATTGACTCACCTCGCCACCGCACCTGGACTCTTCCTTCGATGCGCGAGTGTATCTGGTCCGAGGTATTTTCCCTGCGTCCCGTAAATTTATGTCATCGTCCAGGATTGCGTCATTTTGCACCCTCGTGTGCCATTTGCTTTTTGCCGTAGTAAGCGGGTAACAAATCACTACAAGCCACGTTGACGCCACATTTTCAGCGGGTTTCAAAACTCTGAAGTACACTTTTGAGTCAGGGTGTAGTCCGAAGCATGCTTCTGATTGGTTGCCGGGGCCGAGTATGCAAATTGCCTAACGAACGTTCGTTTGGCAATTTGCGAGTGGATTTAACAAACATTATGTGTCATAATTTTTCGCGTCTTTGAACGTTCGTTTGGCAATTTGCATACTCGGCACCGGCGGCCAATCAGAAGCCTGCTTCGGACTACACCCTGACTCAAAAGTGTACTTCAGAGTGTTGAAAGCCGCTGAGAAAGTGGAGTCCTTGTAGTGTTAAGCAGGCAACACAACGCAAACGTTGCACGCCCGATACACCCGTGCGCCGCTCAGCTCCCCACCCTCGCGTACGCACTCACGTGTCGTATTGGCGTTCGAACGCCGATTGATGTTCGAACGCCGAAGCAAGAATATCTCAAATATTTTGTTCGAACACAGATTTGTTCGAAGTGTGAGGCGTTCGAGAACCGAGGTACCACTATAACTTCTTATTCCCCATCAGTGTGACATGCTACATATACGAAAAAACTTTCTTAAATAACGTATGACAATTTTGGCCAGCCAGCCAGTGCGTGATGCACCGGCGGGGGGAGTGTCCACCGACGCTGATGTGGTGGCAAGGCCCCAAGGGTGGATGAGATCTGCCAGGAGTTACTCAAGGTTCTGGATGTTTTGCTTTTTCTGTTTTTGGGTGGGCATTGGGGCCTTCAGGGGCGCTCGGGAGACAATGGTTCTCAGTCGGAAAAGGGTGGAGTGCCCCCTTCAAGTGAAGGAGTTTAAGTATCTGGGGTTCTTGTTCACGAATGAGGGTGCGAGGGAGCAAGATATCGACAGTGTGCACCGTCTGCTGTGATGCGGACTTTGTACCGAACTGTCATGGTGAAGAAAGAGCTGAGCCAAATGGCTAAGCTCTCAATTTATCGGTCGATCTACGTCACCACCAAAAGAACGAGATCCCAGATACAAGCGGCCGAAATGAGCTTTCTCCATAGGGTGTCCGGGTTCTCCCTTACAGATGAGGTGCTCAGATTCGAGCCGCTTCTCCTCCACATAGCCTCTCTATGTGGAGCCAGATGAGGTGGCTCGGGCGTCTGATTAGGATGTCCCATGGACGCCTCCCAGGTGAGGTGTTCTGGGCATGCCCCACTGGCGGAGACCCCAGGGACGACCGATGACACACTGGAGAGACGATGTCTCCCAGCTGGCCTGGGAACGCATCGGGATCCGCCAGGATGAGCTGGAAGAAGTGGCTGGAGAGAGGGAGGTCTGAGCTTCCCCACTGAAGCTGCTGCCCCTGCGATCCGACCCCAAATAAGCGGCAGAAGATGGGTGGATGGATGAATGTTTTCTTCATGTATTAAAGTTTTATGATGAAATTAGTGTCTATTTTGGCTGCAGAGTGCACTTTGACACGTATACAAGTGAAAACATGAAGATTCAGCCTTTTGTTTAGCTGTGAGCATCATATCAACTTTTTTTTTGCTTCAAACGCATTTTCAGCGCAAGTGAAACCAATTTTCTCAACAAAATATTTTCCTCATGGATTTAAGTTTCATGATGAAATTGGTGTCTATTTAGGCTGCAGAGTACAAACCTGACACATATGGGGTCTCGATTTACGAACACCTTGCCTTACGAATTTTTCGGTTTACGAACGTTAAATTCATGAAAATTAAACTTTGGCATACGCACTACTTTTCAGACTACTTTTACACAAGGAGCACCGTCCCACCACGGCTGGCGGAGTAATCTTCGGCGGAAGAACAACAAAGCACACGACCGAACCCGGCCTACCTTTCCACACCCCTTTCTCTGAATGCACACGTTGATCGTCTTCAACGATTTTTTTTACAGATACTTTTGCTGTTATGGGACCGAAAAAGACCCCACCACAGGCTCGTGTCCAGCCAAAGAAGACACAAAACAAATTACAGTCGAGGAGAAGAAGGAGATCATTGATAGACACGAACGTGGTGTGCGTTTGTCTGATTTAGCGGCAAAGTACTGTTATGCTAAATCCACCATTGCTACCATCCTTTGTGTAAAGCTTTAAGAAGCTTTACACAAAGGCTTTATTTACTCAATGCTTTCACGTGACTAATGACACCGAACTATCCATTCAGGATCATTGGAAGGACCATTTCAATGTGTATCATTGTATTCAGCTGATAGAAAAGGCTTGGCATGATGTTAACCTTCGATCCTTGAAAGTAGCATGGCAGAATTTGTGGCCCGCATGCATCCTTGAGAGGGACTTTGAAGGATTTGATCCTCATGACTCTGTTGTTTGGGACGACATTGTTTCCATTGGACAGAACATGGGACTCAAAGTGGATTCAGATGACATCAAGGAGCTTGTTGCTGACCATAATGAGGTCCTCTACACAAAGGATTTGATTTGCCTTCAAGAGGACAAGCAGAAGCAAGCCGTTCAGGAGTTGTCATCTGAGGACGAGGAGGAGGAGATGGATGCAGCATCAAGTGAGAGCATCAAGGCAATGTTGCCGAAGTCGAATGATGTGCAGGCTTTATTGAACAGTTCCATCCAGAAAAGACTGTGGCTATGAGAATCATCACATGATGAATGATAATCCGTTGCCTCAGTTTCGTAAAACCTTACAAGTGAGAAAGCAACAGGTGTCAATTAAGAGGTTTTTAGTCAGCAAAAATGATAGTTTCCAAAGAAGAAAAGAAGAGAAGCCACACTAGAGGTTGAGGTACCAACAGTCCTTATGCAAGGTGACTCTCCTTCCATAAGTCATTAACGACCGTCACAAAAGTAAATAAAACTTTATTATATGGTACAGTTTATTTCTTTAATTACAGTCTTTATGGAATGTGACGTCCAACGCCTTTCCATCAAGACGACCATCACAAATCTAAATAAAGTGACTTTATTATAAAGTGCAGTTCTTTCATTACAATACAATATCACATTTATTATACATAGAATAAGGTAAATTGTGTGTAGTTTTAAGGCTTATTTAGTTGAAAATTATATTTTATGGAGAACTGGGAATTGATTATTCTCATTTTAATGGCTTCCTATGGGAAATTACGGAGCCCCTAAGTACATAAACGCGCATTAAAAAAAAAAGATTGCGAGATCTCGCATTCTTTGCGAGAGAATGCAAAGTATTGCAAGAGAATGCAAAGTATTGCGAGGGAATGCAAAGTTTTGCGAGAGAATGCAAAGTATTGCGAGATCTTGCAAAAGTATTGCGAGATCTCGCAAAGTTTTTGTTTTTTTCTTCGATGTCCCCTTAGAGGCTCCGTAGGAAATTAATTTTTGGGAGACACACTTTTCGCCTTAAGCACTCTGTCTGGGAACGAATTAAGTTCGTAAGCCAAGGCCCCACTGCACATGTGAAAACATGATTATTAAACCTATTGTTTAGCTGTGAGGTTCAGATCAACTTTTTTTCCGCTTCAAGCGCATTTTCAGCGCAAGTGAAACATGTTTTCTGAACTTAATGTTTTTTTCATTGGTTTTAAGTTTTATGATGAAATTTGTGTCTATTTAGGCTTCAGAGTGCAAACCTGACACATACACAAGTGAAAAAAAATGAAGATTCAGCCAATTCTTTAGCTGTGAGGATCCTATCAACTTTGTATTGCTTCATCGATGAAAAGGTTTCTTCAGCCGTCATCTGTACTTGTTTGAAGGTGTCGGACGCGTTTCGCTTCTTGTCCAAGAAACTTTGTCAGCAAACTAAAGTCTTACTGGTAGTTTAGGCCCTATATATATATATATATATATATATATATATATATATATATATATATATATATATATATATATATATATATATATATATATATATATATATATATATATATATATATATATATATAACCCCTCTTGACGTCCTCGTCATGTAGCCTAGCCACCTTAGCTAGGTTCAAATCCAGTGTCCAGTCGTGTGGTTCCAACTGGCAATGAGTTCCACGCAGCAATCAACTTCTCCACAGAGCACAGCAATCGAGCTTGTCTTTCCCCAAGCTGCACAGTCAGAGGCTCTCTGCCTTAAGAGCCCTGCTTTCCAATCAAGTCCTGATCAGCCGCTGGTGTGTGGGTTTAATTGCTGCCTTCCACCAGGTGGGGCCAAGACTCTCTCTGGGTGGAGCCATCTTAGGGGGATGTATTTGCCCTCCAGGACACAGCCTCTCGTGACATCACACATCCCCCCCCTTGAGACCGACATCCTCGGCGGGGTGAAGGATGCGAAACAGGCCAGGAAGGCCTCCCTTCGGGAGAGGGCATCCGCATTGCCTTGGCGCTTGCCAGCCCTGTGGACAACAGAGAAGTTAAAGGCCTGCAGGCTCAAGAACCATCGGGTTACTCTGCTGTTGGTCTCCTTGTTCCTGGCCATCTATTGGAGAGGAGCATGATCAGAGACCACCGTGAAGCGTCTTCCCAGGAGATAGAAGCGCAATGACACCAGCACCCATGTAATGGCAAGGCACTCCTTCTCCACGGTGGAATAATTCTTTTCCCTGGGCAACAGCTTCCTGGTAAGGTACAGGATGGGATGTTCCTCTCCTCCATGTACTTGCGAGAGTACCGCCCCCAGACCAGCTTCCGATGCATCCGCTTGCACCATGAAGTCCTTGCTGAAGTCTGGTGCCACCCGGATCGGACTGGAACATAGCACCTGTTTTAGATTGGCGAAGGCCATTTCGGCCTCTGGGCTCCATTTCACCAATCGGGAGTGTTTTTTGGTCGTCAATTCTGTCATGGGGGCTGCTATAGTAGCAAAGTCAGCGATAAAGCGTCTATAGTAGCCAGCCATGCCTAAGAACAACCTCACCTGCCTCTTGGTAAGAGGTTGGGGCCAATCTTGTATAGCCCGTAGTTTTGCTTCGTGAGGCTTCACCAGCCCCCGTCCTATAGTGTAGCCCAGGTAGTTGGTCTCGCCAAATGCCAACCTGCACTTTTTCGGGTTTGCTGTGAGACCTGCTTTTCTGATGGAGTCAATCACAGCTTGCACTCGGGGTAAGTGACTCTACCAGTCGGGACTGTGTATGACGACATCATCTAAGTATGCTGCTGTGTACCTCTTGTGGGGGGTGAGAATCCGGTCCATTAGGCGCTGAAACGTGGCGGGTGCTCCATGGAGACCAAACGGGAGCCTGGTGTATTGGTAGAGCCCCTCAGGTGTGGCGAAGGCTGTCTTCTCCTTTGATGCTGGGGTCAGGGGCACCTGCCAATAACCCTTTGTGAGGTCGAGAGTGGTGATGAAGCGTGCCTGTCCCAGGGAGTCAATAAGGTCATCAACACGAGGCATCGGGTACGCATCAAATTCAGACACCTCATTCAACTTCCGATCGTCATTGCAGAATCGTATCGACCCGTCTTGCTTGGGAACCAACACGATCGGACTTGCCCAGGCACTTTGGGACTCCTCAATTATTCCAAGTTCCAGCATTTTCCGTATCTCCTCTTGAATAGCTGCCTTACGGGCCTCCGGCACCCGGTATGGACGTTGGTGGACCGTTTTTCCAGGTGTGGTGCGTATGTCGTGTTGCACCACGTCCGTGTGTCCAGGTATGGAGGAGAAGACGTCTTGGTTACGCTCAACCAATTCGAGGGTCATTTGGCGTTGGTGTGGGGACAAATTTGGACCCGTCTGGACGTCTTCTCTGGCCAGTTCCTTCGCCTCGCTGGGGGGTAAGCAACTAAACAGCGCCTCTCTGGCATGCCATTTCTTTAGGAGGTTAACGTGATAAATCTTCTCAGGTTTCCTCTTACCAGGTTGCCTCACCTTGTAGTTCACCTCCCCCACACGTTCGATGAGCCTCAAAGGGCCCCTGCCAGGATGCCAGGAACTTGCACTCCACGGTTGGTACCAAGACCTGCACTCGGTCCCCTGGCTTGAACTCTCGAGGCTGGGCAGGTCTATTGTAGGAGGCTTGCTGCTGTCGTTGGGCCGCTTCCATGTGTTCTCGCACTATGGAGTAAATGGCCTTCATCCTTTCCCGCATGTCCCCCACATGCTCGATGAGGGTACGTTGTCGGCACGGCTGCTCTTCCCAAGCCTCTTTGGCGATATCCAGCAGTCCCCGGGGCCTGTAAGAGTACAACAACTCAAAGGGTGAGAAACCGGTAGAAGACTGTGGTACCTCCCTCACGGGAAACAGCAAGTATGGGAGCAGTTGATCCCAGTTTCGGCCATCTTCTTTGATAACTTTCCTCATCATGGCCTTGAGTGTTTTGTTGAATCGCTCTACCAATCCATCTGTCTGTGGGTGGTAGATGGAGGTTCTCAGCTGCTTGACCTTGAGCAGGGCACACAGGTCCTTCATGACCTTGGACATAAAGGGGGTTCCCTGGTCGGTCAGTATTTCCTTTGGGATCCCTACCCGGCTGGCGGGAGCAAACAGTTCCTTTGCGATCTGCTTTGTGGTAGCCTTTCTGAGGGGGACAGCTTCTGGGAACCGGGTGGAATAATCCATCATGACTAAAATATACTGGTGTCCCCTCGCACTTTTTGGTAGGGGTCCGACTATGTCCAGCCCAAGCCTCTGAAAAAGGGTCTCAATGATGGGTAAGGGAATTAGCGGGTTTCTGTATGTTGGCTTGGGCGCCACCTGTTGGCACTCGGGACAAGAACGACAATAGTTCTCGACATCCTTGTGTACCCCTGGCCAGAAGAACCGTTGCAAGATTCTCTCTTTTGTCTTTTCCACCCCTAGGTGTCCCCCTAGCAGATGGGTGTGTGCCAAGTCCAGTACTGTAGCTCGGTGTGGTTGTGGTACAAGAAGTAGCTCACGTACTTCATCATTTTGCTACGTAACCTGGTATAATAGCCCCCGATCAACCGCAAAATGGGGGTATGTGGGGCTTGTCCTTTCCCCCAGTACTACCCCCTCTAAAACCTGCACATTCTTCATGGCATTGGCAAGGGTAGGATCCTGTAATTGGGCTGTACCATACTGGCCTGTTAGAGGAAGCATCTTCTGGGTCACTGGGTTCTCATCACCACTGGACGCCGGGACATTTTCTGGCGCTGGAGTTTCCTCGGCGGTCTCTGGGCCAGACTCCGTCTCCGGTGGTGCAGTTGCTGTGCCTAGAAGGGCACAGGCTGGGGAGAGTGAATTAGAGCGGTAGGCTTGAGTATTCACTGCACGCGTCTTACCTCTCCTCTTCCGAGGCAGTCGGGCCAGTCTTTCCTGTGTTTCTCTCCACAGGGGGTGAAAGGCCGGGCAGTCGCGTCCAATCAGGAGGGGGACAGGGAGAGAGTCAACCACACCAGCTACCGTGCGGATGATTCCCTTGGTTGTGGTCATAGTGAGTTCCGTAGTGTGGTACTCTCTGGTGTCTCCGTGGACGCAGGAGACTGGAAGGGTTTTCTCCGGAGATAACCTGGTTGGATCGATGACTAGGCTTCCGGAGTCCAGCAGGGCTTCAACATCCTGTTGATTCACCGTCACTGGACAGGTGGGGGGTCTTGTTCGTGCGCTTTCACTACCCCCCAGGAGGGAGGCATAGTGAGCAGGGTGGGCCCTAGAAGAGTCAGCGGTCGGCCTGGACTCTTCCGCTGGTTTTCCACACTGCCATGAGATGTGTCCTGTCTCTCCGCATCTGTGGCATCGTCTGGTTTCGGTGCCACTGGACGTCCGCCCCTGCCTGGGTGGACTTCTGACCCTACCTGGAGCAATCTTGGCGGGCTTGGGCAACTTTGGGCGGGCCATTTCAGTCCGGGATGGGGGTGTGTTGCCGGTTTCCCTCTTGGTCGTTCGCAGCATCTCCGCTGTGGCCTGGTACTGCTCCACCGCTGCCACTGTTTGACCCGCAGTAGTCAGCGACTGCTGACTGATTATCCTTTTTGCCTCATAGGGCAGGGCTCGTAAGTAGCGATCCACGACAATGGCCTCGACCACCTCAGCTGCCGTGCTCCAATTCGTGCATCTGTGCCCGTGGGGGTTGTTCTGGCTGGAAAGTCCAGGTGTGGAAGCGCTGTGCCATCCCGAACTTGGTGAGCCCATGTCTGCTGCGAATTTCAGCTTTTAAATGGTCGTAGTCTTCTGCTCTGTCTGCGGTCAAGTCCAGGACAGCATTTAGCGATTCCCCTGTCAGGAAGGGTGCAAGCAATCCCACCCACTGCTGCTTGGGCCACTTTTCTCGAGTGGCGGTTGCTTCAAACGTATGCAAATACGCCTCAACATCATCCGTCGCCCCCATCTTGGCTAAAAATTCCCCCGCCTTCACCCGGGGTATGTTCTTGCCGGACATTTGTTTTTGGAAGAGCAATTCCTCTGCCTTCCGTTCATTGGCTCTCCTTTGCTCCTCCAGGAGAGCCAAATTGGCCTGATATTGGGCTTCCTGACTTGCGAGCAGGGTTTTCAAAATGTCTTCCATTTTTGTAATTGAGGGTATTTTCAATTTGGAAAAAACATAACACAAACCATCAATGTCCATGCACTTGCTACCGCTTGTCCAGTGCCCGCGTCCTCCACCATATGTGGTATCATGAGAGGCTAGCTCTCAGCGGGATGGAACAAGAAGTGCAATGGACGACAGGTTTGGATACAAACAAAAGGTTTTAATCAAGGGTTCCAGGGGGAATTCACAAGCAACAAAGGTTCGAATAGTGTCTCTTCCAATACTTGTCAAAATAAAGTCTCTTCTGATACTTAAATCCAAATAAAGTCTCTTCTGCTACTTAAATCCAAATAAAGTCACTTCTGAGGTAACTGAAGACGGAGTTCTTTACAAGAGTCTCGAGGCCTCACCCCTCTTGACGTCCTCGTCATGTAGCCTAGCCACCTTAGCTAGGTTCAAATCCAGTGTCCAGTCGTGTGGTCCCAACTGGCAATGAGTTCCACGCGGCAATCAACTTCTCCACAGAGCACAGCAATCGAGCTTGTCTTTCCCCAAGCTGCACACTCAGAGGCTCTCTGCCTTAAGAGCCCTGCTTTCCAATCAAGTCCTGATCAGCCGCAGGTGTGTGGGTTTAATTGCTGCCTTCCACCAGGTGGGGCCAAGACTCTCTCTGGGTGGAGCCATCTTAGGGGGATGTATTTGCCCTCCAGGACACAGCCTCTCGTGACATCACAATATATATATATATATATAGGGCCAAAACTACCAGTAAGACTTTAGTTTCCTGACAAAGTTTCTTGGATAAGAAGCGAAACGTCCGACACCTTCAAAGAAGTACAGATGACGGCTGAAGAAACGTTTTCATCGATGAAGCAATACAAAGTATTATATATATATATATATATATATATATATATATATATATATATATATATATTATATATATATATATATATATATATATATATATATATATATATATATATATATCAGAATCATCTTTATTGCCAAGTATGTAGGACACACAAGGAATTTGTTTCCGGTAGAACACGCTGCACTAGTATCGTTGTCAAAAAAACTGCTAAGTGGCGCTATACAGTTCCATTTTGGCTACTGTTGAAAGAGTTCAAAGAGTTAATGGCTTGGGGGAAGAAGCTGTTTAAATGTCTGCTGGATTTGGTGCGCATGGATCGGTAGCGCCTGCCTGAGGGGAGTAGCTGGAAAAGGTGGTGGGCAGGGTGCGGAGGGTCCAGTAGGATTTTCCGCGCCCTAGTTTGGATTCTTGCAGTGTGCAAGTCCTCGAGAGTGGGTAGGGCGGTGCCAATGATTTTTTCCGCCGCCCTAACTGTCCGTTGAAGTCGGATTTTGTCCATTTTTATGGCGGCCCCGAACCAAACGGTGATGGAAGAACACAGGATGGATTCGATGACAGCCGTGTAGAAATGTTGCAGCACTTCCTGTGGCAGGCCATGCTTCTTTAGCAGCCTCAGGAAGTACATTCTCTGTTGGGCCTTTTTCAGGATAGAGTTGGTGTTGACCTCCCACTTCATGTCCTGGGAGACTGTGATTCCCAGGAACTTGAAGGTCTCAACGGTTGACACCAGGCAGTTGGATAGTGTGAGGGGTAGCTGTGGTGATGGATGTTTCCTGAAGTCCACCATCATCTCAACTGTCTTGAGCGTGTTCAGCTCCAGGTTGTGACGGCTGCACCAGAGCTCCAGCTGCTCCACTTGTTGTCGGTACGCAGACTCGTCGCCGTCTTTGATGAGACCGATGACCGTGGTGTCATCTGCGAACTTTATGAATTTGACAGCTGGGTGCGTTGAGGTGCAGTCGTTCGTGTAGAGAGAGAAGAGCAATGGAGAGAGGACGCATCCCTGCGGGGCTCCAGTGCTCGTGGTTCGTGTTGTGGATGATATATTTCCCAGTCTGACCTGTTGTGTCCGTCCTGTCAGGAAGCTGAGGGTCCACTGGCAGATCGTGGGGGACACACCAAGCTGGAGAAGTTTGGGGATGAGGAGTTCTGGGATGATGGTATTGAACGCAGAGCTGTAGTCCACAAACAGGATCCTTGCGTAGGTTCCTGTGTTGTCAAGGTGGTCGAGGATGTGGTGCAGTCCGATGTTGACTGCATCCTCCACAGACCTGTTTGCCCGGTAGGCAAACTGAAGAGGATCTAGCAGAGGTCCGGTGATGTTCTTTAGGTGGTTCAGCACGAGGCGTTCAAAGGACTTCATGACCACAGACGTCAGAGCGACAGGTCTATAGTCGTTCAATCCCGAGGGTGCTGGTTTCTTTGGAACTGGGACGATAGTAGACTGTTTGAAGCCTGATGGGACTTCACACTGCTCCAGGGATCTGTTGAAGATTTGTGTGAAGACCGGAGCCAGCTGGTCAGCGCAGACTCTCAGGCAGGAGGGGGACACTCTGTCAGGTCCTGCAGCTTTCTTGATCTTTTGCTGCTTGAAGAGCCGTCTAACGTCCAGTTCGTGGATCTGTAGGGCAGAGGGCGGAGATACGGTAGTTTCTGGTAATGGTGGGCAGATCGGGGAAATGGTGGTGTCCTTTTCAAATCGGCAAAAGTAGGTATTTAACTCATCAGCCATACCATTGTTGTACACTGCTTGGGGGGAAGGTAAACGATAATTTGTTATTGCTTTCAGGCCATTCCACACCGATGCAGAGTCGTTAGCGGAGAACTGTTTGTTAAGCCTCTCCGCATAACTTTTCTTTGCGATGTTAATTTCCTTCGTCAG
Organism: Hippocampus bargibanti; assembly: GCF_051943395.1. Classification (NCBI taxonomy): domain Eukaryota; kingdom Metazoa; phylum Chordata; class Actinopteri; order Syngnathiformes; family Syngnathidae; genus Hippocampus; species Hippocampus bargibanti. The sequence continues at coordinate 8,788,301 of NC_142741.1, forward strand.
CCTGTTTCGGGCGAGTTTGTAAAATGCTCGATCGCCGCTTTTAAATGCGGATTCTTTCTCTTTCCTAAGCTGCCTGACTTTGGGAGTGAACCATGGCTTGTTGTTGTTGAATGAGCGGAAGGACTTTGTTGGTACACACATGTCCTCACAGAAACTGATGTATGATGTTACAGTGTCTGTGTATTCATCCAATGTGCCCGTTGAAGTTTCAAAGACGCTCCAATCAGTGCAGTCTAAGCATTCTTGTAGCGATAACTTTGCTTCATCTGTCCATGTTTTAACTGTCTTGACTACCGGTTTTACACATTTGAGTTTCTGTTTGTATGTGGGAATTAAGTGGATTAAATAGTGGTCAGAAAGACCCAATGCTGCATGCGCAACAGACCGGTATGCGCCTTTGAGTGCTGTGTAACAATGATCTAGAATGTTTTCTCCTCTGGTGAAACAGTCAATATGCTGCTTATATTTGGGAAGTTGACGGTTCAAACGTGTTTGATTAAAATCGCCCAAAATGATCAGGGGTGATTCTGGATATTTTAGTTCGAGATGGTTTACATGGTCCGCTAGCGTTTGTATACACGCGTTAGCATTAGCTTGTGGCGCGATGTACACGGCAACGAGAATAAAGGAAGCAAACTCACGTGGCGAGTAGAATGGCTTGCAGTTGAGAGACAGCGATTCCAAACCAGGGCTGCAGTGTGCGTCGAGCATCGTGACATCGGTGCACCATTCTACGTTGATGTAGAAGCATAGTCCACCGCCTTTGGATTTCCCCGATTGCTCCGTATCACGGTCGGCCCGAAGGAGACGGAATCCGGGTAGGTGTAGTGCGGAATCCGGGTGGCGGTCACTGAGCCAAGTCTCAGTGAAGCACAGCGCAGCAGAGCGGGCAAACGTTTTATTGGTCTTTGTGAGAAGCAGAAGTTCGTCCATCTTGTTTGGTAGTGAGAGTAGATTAGCGAGGTGGATCGATGGGAGCGGCGTTCGAAATCCACGCTGCCGAAGCTTGACGAGAACGCCGGCTCGCTTCCCCCTCTTACGCCTGCGTCTCAAAGCTCCGTACAGAGCTGCTACGCCGCTCGCGAGCAGCCCCGAAAAACCTTGTAGATTTTGGTGTGTCGGTGAAAATAGTCCAAGAGTGGATTCCCCAATGCTCAGTAACTCTTCCCTCGTGTAACTGAGTCGCGTAGGATCGCAAAAAACAAATGAAAATGACAAAACCAGGAACAATACTAGGGAGCGTGTCACCGAGGCTGCCATCCGCGGCGCCATCTTGGATGCAAAATATATATATACATATATATATATATATATATATATATATATATATATATATATATATATATATATATATATATATATATATATATATATATAGGTATAGGTGTCGGACGTTTCGCTTCTTATCCAAGAAACTTTGTCAACAAACTAAATTTTTTACTGGTAGTTTAGGCCCTATATATATCCCTACAGTCCAGACATGGCGTGGCCGGACTCTGCGATGATAGGTCCGTGCTCTCAGGTTGGGGGGAGCAGAGGACTACTCCCTGGCACTCCACTGATTGTTCCTATTGTCTGACTAACGACTGGCCTGAATGCCCCACTTCCATCGGTATGTATCACCTCATCAGTATTCCTAATCCTATTTTGCCTAAGTAGGCTGTTGTACGAATGATATAATGAACCTCACCCCACCAAACCGGTTTAATGAAGGATTTAGTTGTTTTATGAAAATTGCTTCTTTTACTCTATTCTTTTTACATCTATGTTCTTTCGCTAAGATTTTAATCTCATTGTCGTCAAATGAGTGGTTACTAGCTTTTAGGTGCATATGTACTGCCGATTGAGGCCCACTAGTATTATTCCTGCGATGTATTGCTTCAAACGCATTTTCAGCGCAAGTGTAACACGTTTTCTGAACTATTTTTTTTCCTCATGGATTTAAGTTTTATGATGAAATTAGTGTCTATTTAGGCTGCACATGCAAACTTGAAACATACATGTGAAAACTTGAATATTCAGCCTTGTTTAGCAGTGAGGATCATATCAACTTTGTATTGGTTCAAACGCATTTTATGCACAAGTGTAACACGGTTTCTGAACTTTTTTTTCCTCATTGACTGAAGTTTTATGATGAAATTATATACATGTGAAAACTTGAAGATTCAGCCTATTGTGTAGCTGTGAGGATCATATCACCAAGTGAATCATGTTTTCTGAACGAAATGTTTTTTTTCATTGGTTTAAAGTTTTATGATGAAATTAGTGTCAAGGCTGCAGAGTGCAGGCCTGACACATATACAAGTGAAAACATGAAGATTCAGCCTATTGTTTAGCTGTGAGGATCATATCAACTTTTTATTGCTCGAAACGCATTTTCAGCGCAAGTGAAATACGTTTTCTATACATTTTTGTTCATTGGTTTTAAGTTTATTGATGAGATTAGTGTCTATTTACGCTGCAGAGTGCAAACCTGACACATATACAAGTGAAAACTTGAAGGATCAGACTTTTGTTTAGCTGTGACGATCATATCAACTTTTTTTTGCTTCAAACGCATTTTCAGCGCTAGTGAAACACGTTTTCTGAACTAAATATTTTTTTACATGGTTTTCCGTTTTATGATGAAATTAGTGTCTATTTAGGCTTCAGAGTACAAACCTGACACATATACATGTGAAAGCATGAATATTCAGCCTATTGTTTAGCTGTGAGGATCCGATCAACTTTTAATTGCTTCAAACGCATTTTCAGGGCAAGTGAAACACGTTTTCTGAATTAAATGTTTTCCTCACTGATTTAAGTTTTATGATGAAATTAGTGTCTATTTAGGCTGCAGAGTGCAAACCTGCCACATATACAAGTGAATATCTGAAGATTCAGCCTTTTGTTTATCTATGAGGATCATATCAACTTTTTTGCTTCAAAAGTATTTTCAGCGCAAGTGAAACACGTTTTCTGAACCAAATTTTTTTTCATGGTTTTAAGTTTTATGATGAAAATAGTGCCTATTTAGGCAGCAGAGAGCTAACCTTACACATATACGAGTGAAAACATGAATATTCTGCCTATTGTTTCGCTGTGAGGATCTTATCAACTTTTTTTTTCTTGAAACGCATTTTCAGTGCAAGTGAAAAACGTTTTCTGAACGAATGATTTTCCTCATGGATTTAAGTTTGATGATGAAATGATATACATGTGAAAACATGAAGAGTCAGCCGATTGTGTAACGGTGAGGATCATATCAACTTTTTCTAGCTTCAAACTCATTTACAGTGCGAGTGAATCACGTTTTCTGAACTAAATGTTTTCCTCATGTATATAAGTTTTATGATGAAATTAGTGTCTATTTAGGCTGCACAGTGCAAACCTGACACATATACAAGTGAATGCATGCATATTCAGCCGATTGTATTGCTTCAAACGCATTTTCAGCGCAAGTGTAACACGTTTTCCGAACTATTTTTTTTCCTCATCGATTTAAAGGACAACCGACGTCTCCGGACAAGTTGTGTCCATAATTTGTAAAATGGCTTCAAATGACTTTTACTGGCCGTATTACAGTTAATAAGATTCCACCGCATATAGCTATATTTTACGTTTTAAGACTCGCGCTGAACATTCAGGAAGTCTTGTTTTTTGAGTTGGTGACGAGTCCGTACGTGACGTCACTAAAGGAACGCCCCTGACCGTAAAAAAAGACGCATTATAGCGTCTTTCCATCACGTCAATGTATTTTGCTGTACTGCTTGGTCTGAAAACCTTGTGTTACATTCTAAAGCCGCCAGCAGAGGGAGTCCAAGCTCCGTGCAAGGAATGTATCAGCCTGTGGAAGCCATTGTTCTGCTTCTTTTGTGGGACGTTACATTGCAGTCCAGATGCCTCAAAATGACACGGAAGGACTTCTTTAATCGATGGCAAACATGTATGCTTTCCTCTTCAGAACTATTTGAATCATATTCATAACTGGATGTGTAACAAGTAAGAATATTATCCGAATCTGAAGCCATTGTTTTTATTCTCCAGCAATGCATGACGTCTTGGCGTGACGTCACGAACTGGGGGCGGGACTTTCTGAAAATGCCCAATTTGCAGCTCAATTTTTTTGCAGATTATGGACACTTTAAGTCATTTTTATTGGTGTTTTGCTTTTGACGAAAAATATCATACTGCGTGCTTGTGTCACGACACTCGAGACTTGAGGGCAGGGCTCGAGTGACGAAAGGAAAGCGGGGAGGTTGATCCAAAATACACGGCGAGACAGATACTCGTGAACAAAAAGTCTTTACTGAGGCACGCATGCAAAAATAACAGCAGGGAGAGGTAAGTGAGAGATCGGTGACGGCAGACCTGCCGGCATGGAAGTAGCAATGGTGGCTTTCAGAATACTCCGACGAAGACGGTATTGCGCGATCGGTAAATATAGTCAGAAGGCACAATCAAGGGAATAACAAACAGCTGTGGGAACCCAGGTGCGTGATGATGGGAGGGGCCGTCTCCAGGGAGCAGCGGAGGAGGTGACAGGAGGGGCGGGGCGCGCCCCCGGCGGCGACGAGATGTGACAGTGCCCCTCCTCAACGGACGCCTCTTGGCGGCCCACCAGGTTTGGAAGGGTGAGCCGCATGGAACGCCCGGATGAGAGACGGGTCGAGGATCCAGGCACGTGGGACCCACTGTCGTTCCTCCGTTCCATAGCCCTCCCAGTCGACCAGATACTGCACTCCTCTGCCCATGCGCCTGGAGTCCAGTATCTCCCGCACGGTGTAGACCGGTCTGTCGGCCAACATCCGTGGGGGATGTGGGGGGGTGGGCGTGGGGGCTAAGGAGCTGGTTTCCACTGGCTTGAGGAGGGAAACGTGGAATACGGGGTGGATCCTCATAGTGGGTGGCAGCCGGACCCTCACCGAGACCGGGCTGAGGATGGCCTCGATGGGGAAGGGACCTGTGAAGCGTGGGCCCAGCTTGGCTGAAAACCCTGCCAGCCGAAGGCCCCTCGTGGACAGCCACACCTCCTGCCCGACCTGGTAGCTGGGTGCCTGTCTCCGATGACGATCCGCCACCCGCTGGTTCCGGGATGCGGTGCGTGTCAGGGCGTCCCTGGTCTCCTTCCAGACTCGGCGGGCCCGTCTGAAGTGATGTTCAATAGACGGGACCTCCACCTGGCCCTCCTGGGTGGGGAACAAGGGAGGCTGATAGCCACAGGCGGAAATGAATGGGGACCGACCTGTGGCTGCGGAGACCAGGGAGTTGTGGGAGTACTCCACCCAGGGTAGATGCAGGGCCCACGACGCCGGGTTGTGGAGGCACACGCACCGGAGGGTCGCCTCCAGGTCTTGGTTCTTCCTCTCCGTCTGTCCGTTGGTCTGGGGATGGTATCCAGATGACAGGCTTGCCGACGCCCTTAGGGACCGACAGAAACGTTTCCATACCTTTGACACGAACTGCGGTCCCCGGCCCGACACGATGTCCGTCGGAATCCCGTGGAGACGAACGACGTGGTTAACCAGGAGTAGAGCCGTTTCGATGGCGGACGGCAACCTGGTTAACGGGACGAAGTGGGCCGACTTGGAGAATCGGTCCACTACGGTGAGGACGACCGTCTTGCCACGGGAGGGGGGGAGGCCTGTCACGAAGTCGACGGAGATGTGGGACCAGGGTCTGGACGGCACCGGTAGCGGCTGGAGGAGTCCTGCCGGGGGCTGGTGGGAGGCTTTCCCACGGGCGCAGGTCGGGCAGGCCTTTACGAAGAGGGTGATGTCCATCCTGAACCCCGGCCACCAGAACCGTTGGGCGATGAGTTGGATTGTCCTGTTGACCCCCGGGTGACAGGCTATCTTGGAGGTGTGCCCCCAGACGAGCACCTCTGTGCGAAGAGGGGGGGGCTTGCTGAACTTTTCTCTCAACCTCCCACCTCAGGGCACCCAGGATGCGCTGGGCCGGCAGGATGTTGGTGGTGGTCTCCTCCCTTTCTGCCGGCTCATGGATGCGGGATAGGGCATCGGGCTTGGTGTTCTGTGACCCTGGGCAGTAGGTGAGAGAAAAGTTAAAACGGGTGAGGAAGAGTGACCATCGGGCCTGACAAGAGTTTAGTCTCTTGGCCGACCGGATGGCCGCCAGGTTCTTATGGTCAGTGTAGACGGTGAAGGGGTGTTTCGCTCCCTCAAGCCAGTGTCTCCATTCCTGCAGGGCCAAGACGACCGCCAGCATTTCCCGGTTGCCGACGTCGTAGTTGGCCTCGGCGGGGCTGAGCCGGCGGGAGAAGAAGGCGCAAGGGCGTAGCTTCTGGTTCGTGGCAGAGCGCTGGGACAGGACGGCCCCTACTCCAGACTCGGATGCGTCAACCTCGACCGTGAACGGGAGATCCGGGTCGGGATGACGCAGAACAGGGGGATTGGTGAAGGCCAGACGGAGGCGGTTGAATGCCCCCTCAGCGTCGGGCGTCCACCTGAAGGGAATCTTGGAGGACGTGAGGTTAGTGAGGGGGAGTGCCTTCTGAGTATACCCGCGAATGAAGCGGCAGTAGAAGTTGGCAAACACCAAAAACCGCTGGAGCTGTTTGCGCGTCTTCGGGATCGGCCATTCCACCACCGCTTTAGTCTTAGTGGGGTCAGCCCTGAGCTGCCCCTGCTCCACGACGAACCGTAGGAAGGACAGAGAGCGGACAAGGAACTCGCACTTCTCTGCCTTCACATAGAGCCGGTTTTGCAGGAGCCGCGCCAGGACCCGTTGGACGTGTTGCCGGTGCTCCTCTGCGGAACGAAAAAAAATGAGAATATCGTCAAGATAAACAAAAACAAAAACATTGAGGAAGTCCCTGAGCACATCATTGATCAAATTCTGGAAGACGGTGGGCGCGTTCATGAGTCCGAACGGCATCACCAGATACTCAAAATGTCCTAATGGTGTTTTAAATGCGGTTTTCCATTCATCCCCCTCCCGGATGCGGACCAAATGGTACGCACTGCGGAGGTCTAATTTGGAAAAAAATGGTAGCTGATTGAAGGGGCGTGAAGGCTGAGGGGGGGGGTATTTGTTCCGGATGGTGATGTCGTTCAGACTCCGGTAGTCGACACACGGACGCAGGGTTCCGTCCTTCTTGTCAATAAAGAAGAACCCTGCGCCCAGCGGAGACCGTGACGGCCGGATGAGTCCCGCCGCGAGGGAGGAGTCTATGTAAGTGCTCAGGGCTTCCCGTTCTGGTTGTGAGATGTGGAAAAGTCTGGAGTCCGGTAATGGAGCCCCAGGCTGCAAGTCGATAGCACAGTCATACGGTCGGTGAGGCGGCAGGGATTGGGCGTTGTCTTTGCTAAACACTTCCCGCCGGTCGTGGTAGCAATGTGGCACGCCGTTGAGGCAGATGGCCTCGGGCGGGTCACCGCGGGAGGGGTCTCGCCCTGCCGTAGCCGACCGCAGGCAGTTGGCGTAGCTGTAGGGGCTCCAGCCCTGAATGGTGGGCCCCTCCCAGGAGATGGACGGGTCGTGGGTATTGAGCCAGGGGAGACCCAATACCAACGGCGCATTCCGGGAGGGCATTACTAAAAATTGGCGGTGTTCGACGTGGTTCCCCGCTACCCGGAGTTTTAGCGGGGCAGTGAGGTGGGTGACTCGGGCTAACAGTCTGCCGTACAGGTCGACGATCTCCTTTGGGGGTGGAGATCGATCAGCTGGCAGCCCAACGAGTCCGCCAGCTGGGGGTCAATGATGCACCCGTCGTCCCCCGAGTCCACTAGGGCCCGCACGGTTTGGGAGCTGGACGGGCCGATTAATTCGCTTTCCAGCTCCAACCGCGTAACGGGGGTCATGGATTTGACCTCCAGAGGTCGCTGTGGTCGCCGTTTCGACGGGGACTTGCGTCGACCTGAGGTCTTCGGCTGGGGGCCTTGGGTGCGACGAGCCCCGGGGATAGTGCGGTCGTCGTCGTCCCCCTATGATCATGGGTTCGGGGGATTCCTCCAGGCGCCGCACGCGCTCGCTGCCGGGTGTGGTGGACCTGGACCGGCTTCGGGGCTCGTCGAGCCGCCGGCCGCGCTGCTCCCTCTGTCGCTCCCGAAGACGGTGATCCAGGCCGATGACTATGGCGACCAGGTCGTCGAAGGTGGTGCCAGTGCCGCGGGTAGCCAACTCGTCCTTGAGATCGGCGTTCAATCCGCGACGAAACACCCCCCTCAGCGCTCGGTCGCCGTAGCCGCTGCCAGCGGCCTGGATGCGGAAGTCGACGGAGTATTCCGCGGCTGAACGGGCCCCTTGGACGCAGTCCAGTAGTCTCCCCTCAGCTTCGGACTCCGTCACCGGATGATGGAAAACCCGGCGTAACTCGGCGACGAAGTCTGGGTACGAGCTGCGCAGCTCCGGTCGGGACTCTCGGATGGCCAGCACCCATTTCTCGGCTTCTCCCGTGAGCAGGCTGGTGATGAAGGCTACCTTCGCCTCATCGCTAACGCAGGCGTATGGATGTTGCTCAAACACGAGCGTGCACTGCATTAAAAACTGAGCACAGCGCCCGGTTTCGCCTGCGTAGCGTGAGGGAAGCGGTAGTTGAAGAGCGTGCCTACTCACGGGCGGGGAAGACTTGGTTGTGAGGGCGGAAATGTGTGCCTCAGCCGCCTCGAAGCGTTGAGCCAGCATGGTGGTAATTTGGCTGACTTCCGCGATGGCTCGGGCCAGCTGGCTCGAACGCTCCGCTTGCACGGTCAGGGCGGCGAGGAATCTGTCTTCGCCGGCGGGATCCATGGGTGGTCGTAGTATTATGTCACGACATTCGAGGCTTGAGGGCAGGGCTCGAGTGACGAAAGGAAAGCGGGGAGATTGTATCCAAAATACACGGCGAGACAGATACTCGTGAACAAAAAGTCTTTACTGAGGCAGGCATGCAAAAATAACAGCAGGGAGAGGTAAGTGAGAGATCGGTGACGGCAGACCTGATGGCATGGAAGTAGCAATGGTGGCTTTCAGAATACTCCGACGAAGACGGTATTGCGCGATCGGTAAATATAGTCAGAAGGCACAATCAAGGGAATGACAAACAGCTGTGGGAACCCAGGTGCGTGATGATGGGAGGGGCCGTCTCCAGGGAGCAGCGGAAGAGGTGACAGGAGGGGCGGGGCGCGCCCCGGGCGGCGCAGAGATGTGACAGTTTGGGTATTTTAGATGCTATAAAACGTGTTTCTGATGTCAGTTAAAAAAACAAAAAAGTGACGTCGGTTGCCCTTTAAGTTTTTATGATGAAATTAGTGTCTATTTAGGCTGCACCGTGCAAACCTGATAGATGTGTGAAAACATGAATATTCAGCCTGTTGTTTAGCTGTGAGGATCATATCAACTTTGTATTGCTTCAAACACATTTTCAACGCAAGTGTAACACGTTTTCTGAACTATTTTTTCCTGAAGGATTTGTAAGTTTTATGATAAATTATATCCATGTGAAAAAGTGAAGATTCAGCCTATTGTGTAGTATTTTTTTCCTTTCAAACTCATTACAGCGCAAGTGAATCATGTTTTCTGAACTAAATGGTTTTTTTCATTGGTTTTAAGTTTTATGATGAAATTAGCGTCTATTTAGGCTGGAGAGTGCAAACCTGACACATATATAAGTCAAAACATGAAGATTCCGCCTATTGTTTAGCTGTGACGGTCATATCAACTTTTTATTGCTTCAAACACATTTTCAGCGCAAGTGAAAAACATTTTTTTAATTAAATGTTCTTTTTTCATTGGTTTTAAGTTTTATAATGACATTAGTGTCTATTTAGGATACATAGTGTTTGTTTGAATAGTCACATTCGCGTCCACGATGAGCCGTGCCACGTCCACGTCCATTTTCTTTTTATGAAACGGTTTTGCACATTTACATTTGCACAGTATACAGTTGATATTTTTATTTTGTTATGCTTAGAATATCTTGTCTTCTATCCTTGCACCCCCCACCCCATCCCCTTTCAATTGCTGCTGTGGACTGCAAATTTGAAAAGGAGGGGTCGCAGTACAAACTCTTGGGGGAACCCAACTTTTACAGGTAGAGTATTCGGGATACTTAAGCTCAATGTATTGAGTTTGATGAGAAAGATAGTTTGTGAACCAGGTGTGCGGTGTGTGAGGGATGCTAATGGATGACAGTGTGTCAAGCAGAATACCGTGACAGATATATAAAATGGTAATGACTTCGAGAAGTAGGCCACAGTCAGAAGCTTTGGGTAGGTTGTTGATTATTTCTTTTGTTCTGTGCTGGCGAGGGAGACTGATACTGTGCCGAGATTTTTGAGATGAGATTGTTATGAACTTGGATGGTAAATAGTTGTAGAATTTCCGTGTTAAAAGTATGTCTTGAAATGGGTTGAACATTCTTTAAGTTTTTTTGGGTGCTATACGTGCATTTTTTTTGTGAGTGGAGGAGGGGGAACAGCACTATTAACTGAGGAGGGGTGAAGAATGTTGGTGAGGAGGGAAACTGAATTTAACAAGTGCTCAATTTGGCATTTTGTGGGTTTCGATTGACTCAAGACCTCAGATATGGTGTGGGTGCAAGGAGAGTAAAGTTTGTGGTAGTGGGATAAGCTCAACTGAAGCTGTGCAATGGGATGAGTATTACTGATTTAGGAAGTGAAAATTGACAGAATAAAATTGCGGAGGTTAGCTGTAGGGGTAATTCGCTATACGAACTCTTTTGCATCGTTTGTTTTCGCTTGGACTTCCTGATACGTCATATCCTGCCTTCCTTTACATGATGTCACATCTTATTACATCACATCCTATTATAGCTGTCTTATAAATGCTCTCCCAGCGGTCTTTTTGCCCTCTTCCTCCTTCCTCTTCTTTCCTTTCTGCCCCTCCTCGGCCAACACCCCATGATGCCCTGCTTTCTACAAAATAAAACTAATTTATTCTGTTCAACACCTGGATTCGTGCTAATTTAACCATCCTCTGCCATCAACACCCTGAGAAGCCATGGACCAGGGACGAATGATCACTTTCAACCCATTATAATTGGTGCCGACAAAACTCCGGGTCCTAGCAGACGGCATCGAGGGAGGGGGGAGTGGCCCCCGCGTTTCTTCCAGAGGACGAAGCCCTTTTTCCTTCGAGTGTGTTCGAGTGGGCCGCCCCTCCCTTCTTGCTGCTAGTCGCTCAGGATCGCTTTCACGGGTGAGTGGCGGCACTAGCATGCAGCTATGTTGTATGAATGGCCAAAGTAATTCTAATTATGGTTGATCTGCCTATCGTAGGCTTGTAATACAGATTAAATTGCTCAGGCGGACCATTTTTATCCGAGCCTTGACGTGGAGTTTCTGTGTGTGACTAGCTCATGCCTTTACGGATTGCGAAGTCTGCTGTCCATGTCAGTTACAGTAACAGGTGCGCACAAACCGTAGACTTATATACTTTCCAACCGCATAACCACCAAAGATGTGAAGATACGGGTAAAACGGTGACATTAGTGCTTAACGGTAGCACATATTCTATCCTCATCTATAAAACCTAAATTTTGACCCGCACCGTACATTGCAACGCATACTGGTGATCGCAACCCGCTCTCGGTCATAACCTGATTTTCAGTTTCCAAAATGGTATCTAAACCTGGAACAATCTCTCCTCTCGAAGCATTGCGAAGAACCAGAAAATGTTGATCAGGTTTACGCAAAGATATTAATATATATATATATATATATATATATATATATATATATATATATATATATATATATATATATATATATATATATATATATATATATATATATATATAAGAGCATACAAAACAATTACTTTTCCTATTTTGTTTAGCAATTAGTGTAGCATAAGGTTTTTCTCCTGCAAACGGTTCCATATAATGCGTCAATGACACTTGAATTTTGGGCCTTTTTGTCAGGTGTTTCCATATAGGCTGTCGGTTTGATGTGTGGTTTACGCTGGAGAGGCGATGTTACGACTGGTGATGTCACATATGACGTCATGCATATAGTTACGGGAAAACCAATGTGATGTTCACGAAAATCATCACCGAGTCTCAAGTCCATGCATCCTGCAACCCGTTTTGCTTCTTGGGCACAGCTATTTTGAACCCATTTTGTTTTGGGCTCAGAATGGACCACAACGGAATCCCAACCAGTGGTCCAAGCCTTCCCTGACTTGATATGAGCGTACCAAGAACCATGAGGATAATCACTTCCATTTTGTCGTGCTTCATTCACGAGGATGCTAAGGGGAAATGAGACGATTCCTGCATCTTGCAGTGGCAAGCAAGCTACAGGATGTGCCATGTTTGGACACTTATCTGAATTTGTTTGGTGTAATAGTGGAATTTCGCAGGCTGATGGAATGGGAGGATCTACGTGTGTCATCTGGATTGCCCCCACGAATCTGTACAGCAAGATGATGTGGACCAAACCCATGGCTATTGAGTAGTTTGGCTCCGTCTCTCTTCCACCTTGATGGCAGTTGGCGTTGTGATCAGCACGGTGAATGGCCCCTCCCACTTTGGTGCAGACCTTGATCAGCACCTCGTCTCCGGGGCGCAGCAGCCTCTGTTCCTGTGGAGGGAACAAAGATGACTGCGGCAGTACACATGCTGTGGACCTCTTTTTGTTGTAAACATTTCACACAACGATTTTGCCAACAAAGCGCTTGGATCTGATTCATTCTTTTGCCAGGGCACACCTTCCCATAATGGGAGGATGAAAGGTCTGCCATGCAAATTCTCAAAAGGCGTTAAGCCATTATTAGTGGGTGTTATTCTCATATATAATTTAACCAAACACAGACATTCAGGCCATGGTTTGCCTGTTCATCGTTTGCCTTTCCATCGTTTTTCTGAGTCGATTTTTTATCGTACCATTCGTTCTTTCAACTAATCTTGCACTCTGTGGATGGTATGCACAGTGGTTCTTTAATATAATACTTAAATGTTATGAAATTTTGGTTCTTACGTCATTAACAAATTGTGGCCCATTATCACTCCAAATTATTCTTGGTATGCCATGTTCTGGAATAATATGTTTGCATAATGCTTTTAGCAACAGATAATGCATCAGATTTCTTTGAAGGCACAATTTCCATCCATTTGGTGAATGAATCAATTAGCCCCAAACATTATTTATAGGAACTACTTGTGCTTAGTTAAATGAAATCCATGTGGACCACTTAAAGGGGTGTGACCCCTGTGGAAATTTTCCTCTTTTTGGTCGCATATTACCCTGTGGATTGTTTACAGCAGGGGTGCTCACACTTTTTCAGCATACGAGCTAATTATAAAAACTACCAAGTCAAAATGATCTACCCACGACAAAAATGCAAAACATAATTATTTTCAAATGTTTTCAAGATTCTTTGTATGTACAATGTATGTTGATGTACCTTGCATACCTGAATAAGCCAATATTGCACAACACATAATAACTACATATACATAACATAATAAATAACTATTAACATTGTTGTGTAATTACCTGAGTTTACTTTGATGACTTGCACTGAATTGAATCAGCCAGGGATGCATAGTCCGGACAGTAGCTGCTGACAGCCAGCCTCAAGCACATTTCCAAACATTTCCTCATTTTGATCACCATATGTTTTAGCAAGGGCTTAAAATCTGAGGTAATTCGCTGACTATCTTGTCAATTTTGCTGCATTTAGCGCCGTTGTTTACGCATGCACGGCGACCTAAAGGTAAAAATTCAGTTCTGAATGGTTGCCCTGTATGTCAATCAAGTGACGGGTGGTTTGATAGGCTCACGTGTTTTTTTACTGTCACGCTGCGATCGACCAGGACTACCTCTGCGATCGACCAGTAGATCGCGATCGACGTAATGAGCACCCCTGGTTTACAGCATATCAAACAACTCCGACAAAAGTTTTTTTGCATATGAGTTAAAACCTCTGCTTAAAAATGGAATACCTTTCCTGCTATAAACACCATCACTCCTGTTGATGCATGTGAACTACCATGGCTCAACCGAGCCACCATATGAAACATGTTTCTCAGTAAACATGGTTTATTGTCTATTTTATACAGCCCATCAACTAGATTAGCACCATCGGCCAGCCAGAATCAGAATCAGAATACCTTTATTCGTCCCGCAATGGGGAAATTTGCAGTCCACAGCAGCAATTGAAGAGGGATGGGGTTGGGGTGGGAGTGAAAGGATAGAAAACAAGATATTCTAAGAATAACAAAATAAAAATGTCAACTGTATACTGTGCAAATGTAGATGTGCAAAAACCGTTCTATAAACAAGACTGTACATAGTGCAGAATCAAGAAATGCATTTAGACACAGATCTTTTTCGGATTTTGTAGCTAACGCTTGCATATCCTTCAAAACTTGTGTGGGCACTAATTCACGTGTCTCTTGATTTACTAGATTGAAAACAGTCTAAGCAGCCTTTTTGGCAGCTGCATCTGCTCTTGCGTTACCTGTGATAATCCTGTCTTTAGCCCTTGTGTGCGCTGGACATTTGCGTACAGCCACACTTTTTGGAAGGAGGATAGCTTTCAACAATCCTCTCAATAAATCTGCATGTTCAACAGTCTTTCCTTCTGCCCATTTACACGCTTCAGTCAATGCAACAATTTCTGCTGCTTGCGTTAAATACGTTTTTGGTAATGAACCATCAGCAATAATATCAACGTGGATGCTGTCAGGTAAAGGTGTTTCTTCCAAATCAGGTTGTCATCATTTTTTTCCCCTAGAAGTTCAACTTCTTTTTGGCAAAACTGTAACATAGTCAAATAAGTTATATTACCTGGACTTTCTAGATTTTGGAACAAAGTGATTGATACGGTCTCGTTTTCGTCTTCAGTTAGTGAATCAAGTAATATGTCGTCAATGTACAAAATAATTTGAGAAGTCACCAAATTTTTTAAAGTCAGCAATAGATGAAGACATTTCTTGTGATTTTTTTTTTGTATAACGACTGATTCCCCCTAGTAGGGGATGTGTGTTCCAGTCTGCTCCTATCCTGAAAACACATCTGGTCTTCTATAAGCAACAAGGGGGGGAAGAGTGAGTGGGGGGCAGAGAGGGCAGCCGTTAGAGGAAGTTGTGGGTGGACCTTGCGCGCAGATTCCCACCCTGACCTCTGACTCCCAAGCTCAAATTCCCCAGCCCACAGCTCACCCCTCCTGCAGCGGTTAATTCTGTCTGTCCATTAATGGCATTTTTAAGACCATGAGAACCTTTGTCCTTTTAAGGCAGGAGGTACTTTATCAGCGGCCATCTTTGAAGACATAGCTTTTTCATTCTTTCCAGTCTGCTTAGATTGGTCAGCTATATGGAATCCTCATCAGCAGATTCAGGAATACAGTTGGGGTGTCAGAAAATATATCCAAAGCGTCCTTTCAATATGTTTTCACATCTACCCCACTTTTTTATACATTGAATTTCTTACCCCGGTGAATTGGAGCTTTTCTTAAAAAATTGCACACGTTTTTCAATTCACCAGAGAACACTTAAGAATACCCTCCTGTTAACTCTCTCAGAAAGACACACATCCAGTGTTAATTCAAACACAAAGAACAAAGACAGCCGTTATATTACCACGAGACGCGTTCACATACACACACAATGAATGCACATGCACACGCACGCGCACACACGCACATGCACACGCACACACACTCACTAACGGCTCAAATGACTCCCTCGCCCCTACTCTTCTCTGTTCAAGATCTTCGTGAGACAAAGAAACTTTTGTATTTCACCATTCTAGCATCGATCAACCAAATTGAATGTATTAATTTCACAGAGAATCCACTTTCGATTTTGCAGCTGCTTTTGAAAATAACACTTTTTCAATTTGTCCACCAGCCCTCGCACCGAACTGAATTCCAGGAAATCACCACCTTGTGAAGAATGTTTCACTGGAAAACTCAGAATCTAAGTCGGCGTGCGGATTAACCACACATATCTCGATCCATATATTAGCATCGATCAGTCGCGTGCATTAGTCCGTCTATGCACATTTGGGTCCGGCTGTATGGAGACCCACAGCGGTCAGAATCACCAGAAACAGACCCAGAACCGGGTCAGAAACACATGATAACATCCAATAAAGTCGTGTTACAAACCCCCAGATACGTGGATTAACATGAATAGGATACCTTCTGGCCATAAAAGGATCCCACAATACATTCAAACAATGGCTGCTTGCTAGCGTGTCACTCACCTAGCAAACTTCGACGAACACAGCCGTATTTTCAGTCAGTCAGAATGATGTGGAGCTCCATCGCGCCGGTACGAGCATGTGCTACCAAGAAGATGAGGATCTTCTTGTCTCCCGTGAGAACACACGGAGAAGCTCCGCCGAAGATAAAGACACTTCGTCTCTCGTAGCCCAGTCAAAAAGCAGGCATCGCTGAGAGGGACCGACTTTCCCTCCGTCTCTTGCGGAGAATTAGCAAGCAGACGCCGCCGTGAGCTGAAAGCTCCCGTCTCTCGTCAACTGAAGCACGCAGGTGGCACTCCCCAATCGCTCCGGGACCGACTGTTTGGCACGGGGTTTCGGCACCAATTTATGTTGGGTTCTAATTCCTGTTTCTCATCTGGTTCGGTGTTCAACGAAGTTCTGTGATGAGATACCAGTGGGGACGATAGATGGTGAACAGAAAAAAACGACTTTATTCTCGTGAAACAAAAGGAGCACATCTCTCGTCGGAGCGGGGAGCCACGAGCGCACAAACACAACAAGAACAAAAAGAATGACAAAACCCGCCCGCTCAAACAGTTTAAAATACACAGCAGCGATCTGTTGTCCAATCAGCTACGGACAAGTATTGGAAGTCACACAGCAGCGATCTGTTGTGCAATCAGCTACGGACAAGTATGTTGGGAGAACATTTAGACTGAAAGTTGATACTTTCTACTACTACATTCTACTTTCACAACTATTCAACTAATAAGCTTCATAAATCCATGTAGACTAAACTAAACATGCAATAACATCATATGTACTAAGCTAAACATGGAATAACATAATATGTTTATTAATCTAAGCATCTGTGTAAGCTCTCAGTCGTACAGGAGTGGTCCATCGATGAGAAGGTTTCTTCAGCCGTCATCTGTACAAAAGTGAAGGTTTCGGACGTTTCGCCTCCTATCCAAGAGGCTTCGTCAGCGAACTAAAGTCTGACTGGTCGTATCGGCCCCATTTATATATCCCTAATGTCCAGACATGGTGGCGCCGGACACAGCTATGATAGGTCCCTACTCTCAGGTTGGGAGGGGCGGGGGACCCCCCCTGAATGTAGGAACAATCAGTGGGGCCACAGGGAGGGGTCCCCCGCCCCTCCCAACCTGAGAGTAGGGACCTATCATAGCTGTGTCCGGCGCCACCATGTCTGGACATTAGGGATATATAAATGGGGCCGATACGACCAGTCAGACTTTAGTTCGCTGACAAAGCCTCTTGGATAGGAGGCGAAACATCCGAAACCTTCACTTTTGTACAGATGACGGCTGAAGAAACCTTCTCATTAATCTAAGCATGAAATAACATAATATGTTTACTAATGTGCATAAGCACTCTATCAAATCTGTTCCCGGGTTTCCATAAAATATACTTTTCAACTAAATAAGCCTTAAAACTACACACAACATACCTTATTCTATGTATAATTAATGTGCTATTGTATTGTAATGAAAGAAATACACTGCACTGTATAATAAAATCACTTTATTTACATTTGTGATGGTCATTGATGGCTTGATGGAATGGCGTTGGAGGTCCTACGTCAAAGGGAATTGCTGTTTGTAAAGAGAGTCACATTCCATAAGGACTGTAATTAAAGAAATAAACTGTGCTATGAAATAACTTCATTTTATTTAAATGGTCATTTATGGCTTGATGGAATGGTGTTGGATGTCGAAGGTCAGAGGGAATTGCTGTTTGGAAAGAGAGGCACATTACATGAGGACTGTAATTAGATAAACTGTGCTGTAAAATAAAGTTGTATTTACCTTTTTGATGGTCGTTGATGGCTTATGGAAGGAGTGTCACCTTCTATAAGGACTGTTGGTAACTTAACCTCTGGTGTGGCTTCTCTTCTTTGCTTCTTTGGAGACTCCTCATCATTTTTGCTGATTAAAAACCTCTTAATTGACACTTGTTGCTTTCTGACTTGTAAGGTCTTACGAAGCTGAGCCATCACATTATCGAGTCTTTTCTGGATGGAACTGTTCGGTAACAGCCTGCACATCATACCATTTTGCCAACATTGCCATGATGAGCTCACTTGATGCTGCAGCCATCTCCTGCTCCTCGCCCTCAGATGTTCTGGAACCATACTTTGCTGGCTTTAAAATCCTCACTAAGCGCCGAGGTTTTTCAACTTCTTGGATTGCCCGATACCGTCGCTTTGAGAGCACGGAAACATCTTTTGCAACAGATGCACCTTTGATGGCTTCTCTGTTCCAGAGAATGGTAGCATTGGTTGACTTAGCAGAGCCGTGCTTGGCCACTAATTCACATAAACGCACACCTTGTTCGTGTTTTTCAATTATCTCATTCTTCTCAGTGAAGATGATATTATTTTGTGTCTTCTTGGGCTGAACACGAGCCTGTGGTGGGTTTTTTTTTTTCGGTCCCATAATAGTAAAATTATCAGCAAAAAGCTCATCTAACAGTGTCTGTGCGCTGTACATGAACGGGCACATGTAGTTGATATATAGTTGTGATAGCCAATCAGATCACCAATTGGCACAGTAAGGCCAGCTAGAGGGCCTCGCGTTGAACATCACATGTTGAACATGACATGTACGCGTCCTGCCTCCTCAGCCGAGGCAGCGCTATGCAAATGAATCAAGCTACAACAGATCAGACCCGGAAACTTTGGCAGAAAAACCAAATATATCTACTCGCTTTTTTAACCCACAATGGCTGAAGGAGAGGACAACTCGCTGTCGCATGTAGGCCTATTCTCAAGAACAAATGAAAAAAAATTGTTTACTTTTATTTTCAACAAATAGTTCGTTTTGTGAACGTCTTGTTCTTTTTCTCATATTAAACTGACATTTTGTAATATAGCGTAAAATCTTGTTAAAGATTGCATATTCTTGGTGGACTTTGGTGAAATTTCCTTTTATTTTTAAGTGTTTGCAGTATCACGTATAGAGACAAGTTCTAATTGCTGATGCAGATTTATTGATGTGTAATTGCTCTGGAAAATAGCCTGTGTTGTAGACAATTAAGGTGATGCCACGCCAAGTACTGCGTGCGTGTGCTTTTGTAAATGATATCTCCAGTCGTTGTGTCATAAATTATGGTATTACGAGGGATATTTGTTCAAGTCGGACTAAGCAGGACTTCACTGAAGGCCTAGGTGTGAAATGCATAGACCACCACTTACCTTCTAACCTTACGTATTTGTATTGTGTCCCGTTATGCAACCATTCTTAATTCAGTCTGATGTCATATTTCACCCTTCCATCTCGTAGCTGATAGGCCCCTTTTGAAATTATGTCATTCCCGCCCTCTGTATAAATATAACATTTCGGGTGGGAGGAGAACAGAGGCTTCTCCCTCAATGGTCTTCCTACTTCGACCTCACTATGTCTCTGCTGTCCAAGATTAAAATAATCTTTTTGTTCATCACTTTGATTCCTGCTGATTTCACTACCATCTCCTAAAACCGTGAAGAGCCATGAACCAGAGAAAAAGATACATCAGCAATAGCGAAAAGAGAGCAAGAGGGGAATATAAAAGTTTTTGGCACAGTTTCAGGGCACATTATCCTTTCCTCCTTCCTGATCTTCACAATTTGTACGTCGTTGAAGAGAAAATTTGATGATCAATTTGACAGTGATCACGTCTTTTCAAGTTAAATCTACGCAGTGAAACCTAATTAAAACTCCAAAATTTCACTCTCTCTAAAGGTAAACATTGGACATTTTTGGACAGACATTTTTTGTGATGTTTGGTTTGCGTTGCACAACACAAAGTTTTCAGATAAATAATTATATTCAAGCTTGATAAGTTTTACATTGCCTCTCAGTTTTAGTCAGCGGTTGTACTGTTGCTCCCAGTATGAACTAGCTGTTTTTATGTGATGTGATCGAGTGTGATGCCATCCGAGTGTTGGATATTGCAGAGGTTGGTCATGAAACTTTCATCAGCTGCCCACTGGTGTGGAGTTGCTGAATGTCTGCACTAAATTGCGCCAGGGCCATAAATATTTCATCAATAGAAGACACCTCAGTAAAACTACTCCCCGGGGCTCTTTCCTTTGCATTCTGCCTGTTGGAGTAATTCGCCATACAAACATATCTAAACATCGCTCCATAATCTTTGTTTACATTTTGAACTTCCTCATACGTCATATCCTGCCTTCCTTTACATGATGTCACATTTTCATTACGTCACATCCTGTCGCGTCATATACTATTCGCCGCATAAATACCCCTGCAGCCCGTTTTTCCTCTCTCTCTCTTGCCATGCTCCCTCCTCGGCCGACACCGCGATGCCCCCGCGCTCTCACAAATTAAATCAACTTTCTGTCCAAGACCTGCTAATATTGGTCGAGACATGTCTGGTTAGCGCGACGCTGGCAGACGTAGAGTAAGACCAGTAGAATGCTAATGATAATATTCACAAGGGGTGGATTTTTGGGCTGGAAGTGAAATTGGGAAATTGAGAGATTTTTTAATTTCACTCCGGACGTTTGTTTTAAATAGCTGCAGCTGGAATGGTTGTCGACAAGAGACAAAAGCTCCTAGCTTTTGGTGGCGTCTGCTTGAGAGTTGCCCACAAGAGACGAGGGGGTCGTTCCCTCGGCGATGCCTGCTTGTTGACTGGGGATATTGTGGATTACTGTAATTTCAATTCATTCACCAACACTAGCACGTGGTCAACAATGCTAGCCGTTGCTACGGGGTTTCCCAGGGAGTTTCATTGTCCGGGGGCAGAGGGTGGTCGGCTGGAGGAAGGGGGAGCAGTCTTTGTGTGTGTTCTTGTCTTCCCTTTTCGTGTTTTGTCTTTCGTCTTTTTGGGCATGCATTGTGTGTTTTTATGTATTGTTGTGTATGTACGCGCGTTGTGTAAACTTCGCTAAGAAAAGAAAAAAAAGGAAGGGGTGGGTGGTCTGCCAGCAAAGATTGCGGACAGACCACCTCCCCATCCTTCTTTCTCTACCCGTAGGAGGGGCGTGGGTGGTCTGCCTGCAAGGAATACGGACAGACCACCTCCATCCTCCTTCTTTCTCTACCCGTAAGAGAGGGGTAGGGGGTGAATTCACAGCCACATTCTGAGATCTGCAAATTGATTCATTCGCGAATAAGTTAATAAACGAAAAAAAAAAATAATAATAAAGGGTTGCGTTAACATTCACAAACGTGTTGTGTAAAAAAGACATTCTTCCTGCCGAATGTGATTCTGCCGCGAGGCCTCTCTTCTCCACAGAACAGAGGCTGCCTTGTCATTACAAGAGGACTCAACCAGGTGCCATGGAGTCAGCTATCCTATCTCATCCATGACCTATCCAACCATGCAGGGAGGAGACTTCCACCTGCGCTCGACGTCCTGACATAACACTGTTTCTTTTTTTCCATAGCTTTTTGACGAATGCCGTCTACTTGAAATCAAAACTGAATTAAATAGGCAAGCAAATTAGACTGAGTGAGCAAATAAATAAGACAGCAGACACTAGAGAAGCCGAACTAGAGTGAATTTGTCAAATTATCAGTGTTGAAATTGTGCCACGTTGTTCTCAAGAGCGATTTGAACATTGGCCATTTGCGTTTTAGAGTTATTTATGACTGCTGGGATCTGTTTGGGGCCCGCTGTGTGTCAGAAACTGGGGGATGGTGTTTAAGCAGTGAGACCATTGCATTCCTCAGGATAACAATCATGTATGTTTTTGCTCAAGTTTTTTTCCTCTATCACGGTTCAATTGAGGAAATAAGGATGTTTATCTCAAATTGAACTGAAATCAGCAAGATAGATGTTGCTAGATTCGATGATAAATGATTATGGTTAATTCACTCTTTTGAAGCTACATGCCCTTTTCCATGAAAGACAAATCATTTTGAAATCCTGATTTGGGCAAATGCGAAATGAAATGGAAATTGTATGAAATGACAGAATCAAAGAGTGAATTTATAAAATTATAGGTTTAGTTTTGTCAAACAGAGCTGAACCTTGTTCTGTCCACAGCTTGTTCAAGCCATTTGAAAGAAGCCAGAGTTATTTACGATGCCTCTTATCAAGGGTTTTTGTCAGCAGAGTGCTTCAAAGAGGGGTTTAAAACACCCAGAGACAATTCTGGGGCCCCACTGTGCTGGCCTCTTGTAAACGACGGTTCAATTGGAAAAGGTAAATAAAATAGTCAGTAAATTGGGCTGAATAACAGGAACATTCATCTTGAATTGGATGGAATTGGCAAGGGAAATGTAACTACATTTGCTGGTGATTAAGTCCTTACAGAGATTCACCAGTTGATATTGTTGGACATTTCATAGAAGGAAAGTTTATAGATTTATTAAGATAATGATTGTGACGTGATCATTACACTGGTTTTGACCTGACAATTGTCATCCCCTGAAGTCAAAGAACAGATGATTTGACTCATAAAAAAATCGGGTGCACCTTTATTAGTTTCTGAGCAGAGAAATTAATTTCAAGAGGAAAAGATTGAGTTGCAAAATTTGATGACTGTACTTTTTTCATTATGCTCTTTGTGCAGATGATGTCGAACACAGCAATTCGCAAACAACTGAGATGGTGGTTGAGAAATTGTTCCATTTGCAGGATGAATTGATGAACTGTGGGATGCACAAGCCATTTGTATCCACCCATCCTGTGATTTTCTAGGAAGATGCTGCTGTAAAACAGTATCATCCAAACTGAATTTTGATTCTTGGTGTCTTTGGAAACAAAGTTTAACCTCTGCTTCAATTGTCATAGGAGATCCAACAAAGGAGAGGCCGCAACGGCTGGTGGGATGCACCTGCAGAACTAGAGTTGGCACACCCACCTGATGATTTGGGATCGATGACAAAGCCCATATTGAGAATAGTTTTGATTTCCAAAAGCATAATGTGTGGCATTTATTGTAATGCATAACAATTTTTATTGCACATATTTTTCATCCAACCATCTGGCGAGCAACGAATTGTTACAATTAGGCTTGATTGAATGAAAAGTATTCAACGTTGGAGATGCGATAAAGGAAATCCAACGTTTATTAAGACAGCATGCATATGCTGATTTATCTTCTGGCTGCCTTTGCGTACAACGATGACATTTGTCAGTTCAAACGTAATTTATAGTTACGACTAAAAGTGCAGGATAACCTGTCAAGATTGCGAATTATCATTATTAAAGTAATTGACTGCAGTGCACATTAAAGGAATCTGTCGCCGGTAAGAATGAAATTGGCAAATGAGTTGAGTGGGCACCGATGTCAGCCAGAGATTCAGGCGAAATCAGATATATTGTGTAGGGCTTCCGCGCTAACCAGCTTCTTTCAGAATTGGGCGAAGGAGATCCTTCAGAAGGGGAGGACTCCTGCGGAATCCGTGCCAGGGTGGCCGCAGATGAAGCTGGGTTGTGCGAATGGATGTCCTATGCAGGAGCAAAACTGACTGTCAACTGGTGCCCTCCAACTGAATGCCAAAAGGCGAGTATGATGACCATTTACACCAGGGGTGTCAAAGTCATTTTTTGCCGCGGGCCACATTGTAGTTATGATTTCCTCTCGAGGGCCGTTATGAATTTGGGGAACCCATTAGAATTTTTAAATCCCTTCAAATATTACATATAGAGCACGCAGCAAATTAATGAATAACTCGTTTTCAAATCTGAAGTCAAGAATAATGACTTTTATTGTGGTTGACATCCAAAAATATGAAATTTTGGCTCAGATTTTAGCAATCATCATGGAATTTAACAAGTTTGATTTGCTTTCGCGGGCCGAAAAAAATGATGTGGCGGGCCGGATTTGGCCCGCGGGCCTTGACTTTGACACCTGTGATTTACAGAGATCGCCATGATGTTGACGACCATGTCAACTTGTGCAAATTGTAGAAGGCTGTCCTTCACCCATACAATTTGGCGACATGCAAATGTCCACCAAAAACACATTTTTGCAGAGATGATTTGCTTGGGTGCCAGAAGAGGAGTAACAGCAGGAGAAGCTGTGCTCAATGTACAACATTTTTGTGGTACACGCTACATTAATTGGTTCTCATGCAGGTGTTGAGAGACATGCCATAATTTGGCCTCTAAAACTTTGGACCAATGATTGGACCAATGATTGACAAACAGTACCCTCCACAGAACTCCACGAGGGACACGGTCAAACGCTTTCTCCAAGTTTACAAAACACATGTAGAGTGGTTGGGCGAATTCCCATGCGCCCTCGAGGACCCTGCTAAGGGTGTAGAGCTGGTCCACTGTTCCGCGGCTGGGACGAAAACCACACTGTTCCTCCTCAATCTGAGGCTCGACTTTCCGACGGACCCGCCCCTCTAGGACCCCTGAATAGACCTTTCCAGGGAGGCTGAGGAGTGTGATCCCTCTGTAGTTGGAACACACCCTCCGGTCCCCCTTTTTAAAAAGGGGGACCACCACCCCGGTCTGCCAATCCAGAGGCACTCTCCGCGATGACCACGCAATGTTGCAGAGGCGTGTCAGCCAGGACAGCCCCACAACATCCAGAGCCTTTAGGAACTCCGGTCAGATCTCATCCACCCCCGGGGCCTTGCCACCGAGGAGCTTTTTAACCACCTCGGTGACTTCAGTCACAAGGATCGGAGGGCCCACCTCGGAGTCCCCAGACACTGCTTCCTCCAAGGAAGGCGTGTTGGTGGAGTTGAGGAGGTCTTCGAAGTACTCTGCCCACCGGTTGACGACGTCCCGAGTCTTTCCGAGCTTTCCCCTCCTGAGACGCCGGATGGTGGACCAGAATTTCCTCGAAGCGGTCCGGAAGTCGGCTTCCATGGCCTCACCGAACTCTTCCCATGCCCGTGTTTTTGCCTCGGCGACCACCGAGGCTGCATTCCGCTTGGCTAGTCGATACGTGTCAGCTGTGTCAGGAGTCCCACAGGCTATATAAGCCCGGTAGGACTCCTTCTTCAGCTTTACGGC
Source organism: Hippocampus bargibanti (assembly GCF_051943395.1). Lineage (NCBI taxonomy): Eukaryota > Metazoa > Chordata > Actinopteri > Syngnathiformes > Syngnathidae > Hippocampus > Hippocampus bargibanti. The sequence continues at coordinate 8,813,371 of NC_142741.1, forward strand.
ATCCCTTACTACTGGTGTCCACCAGCGAGTACGGGGATTGCCTCCACGACAGGCACCAACCACCTTACGGCCGCAACTCTGATTTGCCGCCTCAGCAAGGGAGGTACGGAACATGGTCCATTCGGACTCAATGTCCCCCACCTCCCCCGGGTCATGTGTATAGTTATGCCGGAGGTGGGAGTTGAAACTCCTTCTGACAGGGGATTCTGCCAGACGTTCCCAACAAACCCTCACAACACATTTGGGTCTTCCAGGTCCTTGAATCAATTGCTAACATTTATGCTTTCCTCTTTATAACTATTTGAATCATATTCATAACTGGATGAGTAACAAGAAAACATCTTCTCCGAATCTGAAGCCATTGTTTTGATTCTCGATCAAAGGCAAGACGTCTTGGCGTGATGTCACGAACAGGGGGGTGGGACCTTCTGAAACTGACCAGTTCCGGATTCATTTGAAGTCATTTTTACTGGTGTTTTTCATTTAACTAAAAATATCAGCCTGCCTGATTTGGGTATTTTAGATGCTAGAAAACGTTTTTCTGATGTCAGTGGGAAACAAAAACAAAAAATGGTACTGGTTGTCCTTTAAATGTAGTATGTATAAACCTCATAGCACAGTAAGAACACTACAACCCAATTTATTAACTGTCTTTCAAATGTGAAAAATATCCCTGATCAGTTAATAAATTTTCTCAAGGAATATGGCATTTACATACTATTTCGCAGATACTTGGAGGAGGAAATGGAAATAGATTAAAATAACATGCACTGTGATTTATCAAGATTGCGTCTGTTTTTAATAAGTTTCCATCGAAGGGGCAAAGTTAAAGAAATCAACATTTATTGAAAAATGGAATCACTTTCAAAATTCAAAACATATTATTACACAACGAAATATTCAAGCTCAATAATACCTACTTGTGTTAAATTCCGCCAAATCATAGATGGTTTGTCCTGACCGCGCGCTCAACAAACTCCTCACTGACGCCCTCGCCTACACGCACAAACAAAACACGTGTACCGTCGCCGAGCACACAAACATAGACTACCTGCAGTTGAAATTTGCATACCCGGCACTGCAGCCAATCAGAAGCCTGCTTCTTTCTTCCGGACTTTCGCAAGCGTTATAAAGTCGTGCAATTGCATGTCATTTTCCAAAACAGATGCACAGAACCTCAGACCAGAAGAAAGATTCAAAAGAAGCTAACAACATATGTGACGCTAAAAAACGTAAATTTACATTAAACCGTGACTGTAAAGTGTACGTGAGACTTATGAAAGGGCCGTTGTGGCTCGTAGGAAGCAATGCAAACGTTGCATTGTGCACCGCAATGACAATCGACTACTGCAGCAAAATCTACAGCCATGCACATTTACCGTAAATTAAGCAAGGTAGCATTTGTAGTAGGTGCATTCTTGATTTAAAAAAAACTTTGTTACAATGGTTTTTAATGTGATTAGTTGTCTCATTGTGCTTCAAGTTGTGAAAAATGGGACAGGCAACTTTTCAGTTACCTGCCCTGCAGTTCGCTAACTTTTTGTCATGAGTTTTAGACACTGTTTGTACTATAATTTGTGCAAATTCGGCAGGCCGGATTAAAAAGCCTAACGGGCCGTATGTGGCCCACGGGCCATAGTTTGCCCATTACTGGGTTATGGGGTCGGTTTCCGTATGCCCGGCTGCTGTACTGTAAGACCGGGGCAATTCCGGGGGAAATTCTTCAGAAGGGTTGAACTCCTGGAATTTTGCATGCGAGGACTGGTGAAAAATTGATTTATTACTTTTGAACCGGACGATTATGTGTTCTTTTTTTGTTTAATTGCAGCTGCAATAGATTGTGGAATTTCCGTAACATTAATGCATTCATCAGCACTAGCGCGTTATCAGCATTGCTAGCCATTGCTGCGGGGTTTCCGTGGGAGTTTCATTGTCCGAGTACAGTTCGTGGGCAGGGGGGTCGGCTGACGGGGGGGGGGGGGGGGCATTTTGGAGGAGCTGTGTGTCTTTTGTGTGTGTCCTTTTGTCATCCCTTTTTTTGTGTGTCATTGTGTGTGTATGTGCGCGTTGTTTGAGCGTATACGTTGACAGCTGGGTGCCCTGGGTGTGAGATCTGCTGTGGGAAAGGGAAGGGGGGGGCAGCCCAGTCCTCCTCCTTCCTTCTCTGCCCTAAAGGGGTGGGGGAGAATTCGCAGACGCATTCTACCGATCGGAAAATTGATTCGTTCGCCGAATAGGTAAATAAACGGAAATAAAAGGGATAAAGCGGTTGCGTTAACATTCACAAACATATTGTGCAAACAACATTGTTCCTGCCGCAGGTAATTCTGCCACCCAGTCCTCTCTTCTTTCACAGGACGAGAGGGTGCCTTGTCATTACAAGAGGACTCGACGAGGGTGCCATGAAGATGACTATCCTCTCTCATCGGGAAACCTGTCCAACCATGTCAGCTTGAAGTCTTCGTAAATTACATAACACTGTTTTCCCATAGCTCTTTGATGAATACCGTCCACCGTCCGTTCAAAACAAAAACTAAATTAAATAGGCAGGCAAATTAGACTGAGTGAACAAATAAATAAGCAAACAAACAAATGAATAAACAGAGGCCGAACTTGAGTGAATTTGAAAGCAAAAGTAAAGTATTTTTGTTGGATTGGATAAAGTGTTTTCACTAAGAGAATTGACCACCTTGAAGTCAGGATTCCAATATTTTTGTCTGCGATCGGGACAAGTAATTTTGCGATCTGACTTCGGGCGACTACAAAATTGAATGAAAATGTGCGCTTGTATATGCCCATGTTTAGACTTTAGTGACCTCCTTTTGATTTAAAGCATTGCGGAATAAGGATTAAGGTTTAGAAACTTTATCAAATTATAGGATTAGTTTTGTTAGATTGAGCTAAACTTTGTATATGGCCTGATTGAGCCATTTGAAAGAAGCCAGAGTTATTTACGATGCCTCTTATCAAGGTTTTGGTCAGCACAATACTTCAAAGAGGGGTTTAACATCCAGAGGCAGTTCTGGGGCCCCCACCACATTCCACTGTGTTGACCTCTCGTAAATGACAGTTCAATTGGAAAAAGTAAATAAAATAGTCAGTAGATTAGGCTAAATGACAGGAACATTTATCTCGAATTTGATGGAATTGAGAAGGTAAATGTTGCTTGATTCACTGGTGATTAATTACTTAAAAGAGATTCACCAGTTCATATCGTGGACTTTTTCATAAAAGAAGAGTTTTATTGATTTAGTTTTATAGATTTATTGAAATAATGATTGAGACATGATCATTACACTTCTTTTGACCTGACAATTGTCATCCCCCTGAAGTCAATGAACGGACGATTTGATTCACATATACGATATACATATTGAATTTGATGACGATAACAAATTGGATAAGGTTGATTTGCATAATATGATGACTACCGTATTTTCACGACCATAAGGCGCATATAAATGTCTCAGATTTATTTGAAAATGTGCGGTGCGCCCTGTAGTGCGGACGTATTAGAGGCCACCATGAGGCGGACGTGGTAGAGAACATCAGGGGGGATATGTGGGCGTGGTTTGTGTATACAAGAACAGGTATGTGCTTCATGCAGAACATTGATGTTTTAACAACTCAGAAAATGGCAAAGAGACATGGTTATGAAGCTCAGTTTAAACTGAAGGCTTTCCAAGGAGGTCCGTCTTGGTGCTGGCGTTTTATGAAACTGTGCCATTATTCCATCCGGGCCAGGACTACGGCAGCGCAGCAACGTCTGGCAAATTATTCTGAAAAACTGGCGAAAAGGCTTCGTTTCCTGTTCTGCTTGGCTGCCATGCTAACGGAGAGAAAGTCCCGCCGATGGTGATTTTTAAAAGAAAGGCTTTGCCTAAAGAGACATTTCCAGGCAGGCGTCATTATTAAGGCAAACGAAAAGGGCTGGATGTTACGCCACAGTTTGCCAATGGATTGTGGATGCTTGGGGTAACGTGTCTGCTGGATCGGTGGTTCGAGCTTTTGGAAAATTCGGCATAATTTCCGAGGAGCCGCACAGCACAGAAAGTGACTGACCGTGAGGAAAGCGAACCCGCCACATTGGTTTAGCGCAGCTGTTCGATTCTGAGACAGAGGATGAGGACTTTGATGGGTTTGATTACTGACTGTTACCGGTAATGTGCTTGTTTTTACCATGCCGACGCCTATTGAGTGATGATTACAAAATGTTCATACTTTGTAATTACTAATAAATAAAGCAACAAACTGAGTTTTGCTCCTGATCTGTTTTTATAAATACGCACACTTGTATGCCTGTGTGTTGTTGTGAGGGGGACGTACGTATGGCAGTAGAGGATATGTACCGGTATATAAAACTTGCGTCCTTTCATCCGGTGCGCCCAATGTGTATATTAAATACAGAAATGGCACACATAAATGAGACTGCGCCTTTTCACACGGTGCGCCCTTTGGTCGTGAAAATATGGTAACTTTTTTTTCATTATGCTTTTCTTGCAGGTCATGTGGACCGCAACAATTTCCAAACAGAGCTGGGATGGTCGTTGAGAAATTATTCAATTTGCAGGGCGAATTGATGAACTGTGAGATGCACAAGCAATTTGCATCCACCCATCTGTGATTTTCTAGGCGCAGACGCTGCGGAATCATAGTTGTAGCATGCTAACTGCATTTTGATTCTTAATGTCTTTGGAAACAAAATTTAATCTCTGTTTCAATTGTCATAGGAGATCCGACAAAGGAAAGCCGCGATTGCTGGTGTAATTCACTTGCACATCGAGAGTTTGGCACACGCAACTGATGATTTGGGATCGATGACAAAGCCCCTGTTGATAATGATTTTGATTTCCAAAAGTATGGTTTTTGGCATTCATTCAAATGCATGACAATTTTTATTTTGCACATATTTGTTCAGGGTGACTTTTTCTGACACATTATTTTGATGCTCGACATTAAGAATGTTAAAATGTTTCTCATCCAACCATCTAGTCAGCGACGGATTGTGACAATTAGGCTTGATCGAACGAAAAATATTCAACGTTGGTGATGCGATGGCGGAAATCCAACGTTTATTAAAACAGCCGCAAATGCTAAATTATCTTCTGGCTGCCTTTGCGTACGGTGATGACATTTGTCAGTTCAAAAGTAGTTTATAGTTACGACTAAAAAGGCAGGGTAACCTGTTGAGATTAATTTGATTACGAATTCCCATTATTATTATGAAATGAATGCAGTGCACATTAAAGTAATTGACTGCAGTGCACATTACAGGAATTTGTCGCCGCTCAGGTCAGTAAGTGTGGAATTGACAGATACAGCTATAGGTCGGCACCGGTGTCAGTCAGAGATTCAGGCGGAATCAGATATTATATTGTATAGGGTTTCCACGCTAACCAGCTTCTTTCAGAATTGGGAGAATGAGATTCTTCAGAAGGGAAGAACTCCTGGGGAATCTGTGCCAGGGTTTGCGCGGATGGATGTCCTGTGCAGAAGCGAGACTGACGGTCAACGGTGCCCTCCAAATGAATGACAAAAGGCGAGTATGATGACCATTTATACAGATTGCCCCAATGTTTGCTGAATCATGTCAACTCGTGCTAAAAAATGTAGAAGGCTGTCCACCACCCAAACAATGTGGCGACATGCAAATGTCTACGCCACACAAAATTTTCAAATATGATTTGCTTGGGTGCCAGCAGAGGAGTAAAAGCAGGAGAAGCTGTGCTTAACCTACAAAACCTTTGTGGTAAATGCCACAAAAATTGGTGCCCATGCAGATGTTGAGAGACATGCCGAAATTTGGCCTCCAAATTTAAGAGCACTGATTGGCAATTGGTGCTTTTGTAGGGGGTTAGAAACGACCTCTGTTATGGTATGTTAGTCGATTAGACTACCAAGTCAGGAGAGGGCGCTACGCGCCTGTGAATGGAACAGAGGAAGGCGATGTAGGCTCAGCTCACGCATGCGCAGTTGTCATAAATGCCGTTGTGTGAAGCTGATTAACACGGTTGTCTCGTGTCGTCTTTCCTCGTCGTTCACAGGTATTCAAAATAATAAGTGTTAGACATTCTCAAGATGTTAAAGTAATTGGGGACTTATTGGGCGATGCTAGATATGAAACCTTGTTTGTGGCTTTGATGAATATTTTGTGGCTTTGATGAATTTGGATTTTTGGATGTCAATTGTAGTTCCCAGTACAACACACACGAGCGGGCAGACGTGCATAAGCATGTACGAATGTGGAGGATATATACAATGTATAGATGTTGAATGTATAGATCTACACATAAATGTATTCTGATATTGAAATTGCTGAATTGATGTTTTGATGAGTGTCATAAATGCCGTTGTGTGAAGCTGATTAACACGGTTGTCTCGTGTCGTCTTTCCTCGTCGTTCACAGTGCTACCTGCCTGTGATGCATTTGAACCGACTCAGGTACCCCCTCGGCCTGAGGCCGGTTACACTTTGCAAATTGATACATCCGCAGAACGGGTCGTGTTTTCCACGCAAACACGTTCCCTGTTGGCGAATTGAGACTTTTCATGTCTCAACAGGGGGGAGTGACGACTGCAGTGCACAATGAAGGAATTTCTCGCCGTTCAGGTTGGTAAGAATGAAATTGACGGATAAGTTGTGTGGGTGCCGATGGCAGTCAGAGATTCAGGCGGAATCAGTTATTATATTGTATAGGGCTTCCACGCTAACCAGCTTCTTTCAGAATTGGGAGAAGGAGGTTCTTCAGAAGGGGAGAACTCCTGGGGAATCCGTGCCAGGGTGACCGGAGATGAAGCTGGGTTGCGCGGATGGATGTCCGATGCATAAGCGCAACTGACTGTCAACTGGTGCCCTCCAACTGAATGACAAAAGGCGAGTACGATGACAGTTTACGCAGATTGCCATCATGTTGCTGACCATGTCAATTTGTGCTAAAGAATTGTAGAAGGCTGTCCTCCACCCAAACAATGTGGCGACATGCAAACGTCTACCCCACAAATATTTGCTGATATGATTTGCTTGGGTGCCAGCAGAGGAGTAACAGCAGGAGAAGCTGTGCTCAACGTACGAAATTTTCATGGTACACGCCACAGGAATTGGTTCCCATGCGGGTGTTGAGAGACATGCAAAAATCTGGCCTCCAAAATTTTTGAACAATGATTGACAAATGGTTTTATATAAATTGCTAATCTGTGCTATGTCAAAGATGGATTGTGTTTTCCACGCAAACACTTTCCCATTTGGCAAATTGAGACTTTTCATGTCTCAACAGGGGGGAGTGGCGAAAGCTCAGATCATCATTGCCAACATTTTCACTTTTGGTGATGAGTGATGTTGGCTGCAACGTCATTCCCCAAGAAAGTTGTGCCCTCCAGAAATGCAGACTCACTAACCACTAAAATGTACTAACCAACTAACATCTAACAATGACTTACTGCCATTTCTGTGAGAGAATGCATTGCAGAGCCTAAACGATGAGACAGACTTTGATAGGGAAAGAAACGCCAAGAAAGTGTGATGAATGAAGAATGAAACCATCCTTTCGACATGTGACCTGGCACAAGTCTTTTTTTGTTCTCCATAGGACGGAGCTGCGGTCTGAAGGGAATGACATGGACCACACCAACGTGGGATGGACCGGTTGCGGAGCTGCTAGCCGTCATAGCAGCCACAAGCTTCGTCTGGATTCGCGAGGACACCATTCGTCAAGAAGATTCCCGATGCACGTCACTGGAGCCGCGTCTACAGATCACACCCTTTTTCCTAGTCACCAGCTCATCCGTATCACGCCCTGGGGCCTGCTTGCGACAAATGCTACAAACAATTTCATTCCTCCTCGTCGTCCTGGTGATCACCATCCAGGATGCCATGAAGATTTGACTGTTGTAGCGAATGACATGACTTTAATTTGAGATTGTTTCCATTGTGCTTGTTCTGTTTTGTGATCTTCTCTTATTTTTCTTTCTTATTTCTGTTCACCTCCACCGATGTTAGATATGTTCGTCAGTGGGGACACGTTGGGGTAATTCGCTATACGAACATCTTTAAACATCGCTTTCTAATCTTTGTTTACGTTTTGGACTTCCTGATACGTCATATCCTGCCTTCCTTTACATGATGTCGCACACCATCCTATCATCCTATCGCGGCACACCCTGCGCTCCATATAAATGCTCTCCCATTCCATCTATCGCTCTCTCTTCATGCTTCCTCCTTAGCCGGCACCGCGACGTCTCCGCTATCATCAAGATTAAACTAACTAAAGATTAAACTTCTGTCCCACACCTGGCTTTCCGCTGATTTAACCATCATCTGCCATCAACGCCCGTAGAAGCAATGAACCAGGGCCGAACGATCAAAATAAACCCATTAGTCAACTCTTGTCACCATCATAGAACTTTGGTTGCCAATTATCATTTTGAACAATGTATTCAGTGCTGTATTTTTCTTGAATAGTTGAAAGGCTGTCTCGGGCCGCCTGTGTCGAGGTTGAATGTTTAGCAATCAGAGGTGTGTTTTCCTCAACAATGAAAGGTAGAACGTTGGTGGTGAAAAAAAATAGATATTTACAATTGTGTATATAATTTAATTTTAATAATTTTTAATTATTTTATTTCTGTTTTTTTTCTCATTACTTTCCAGTTATCCAGTGTACTGCAGAGCGTTCATGCTCTAAGAGACCAGAAACTGATGCTGGTACATGGCACAGCCGATGGTAAGTGAAAATAAATTGTCCCAAACTAAATATCTTCTTCTTTTCCTTCCGGCTTTTCCCTTCAAGGGGTCGCCACAACGAATCAGTGTCCTCCATCTTCAGAGGTTTGATTCGCATGTTTGTTTTGGCCAAGCTTTTACATCGGATGCCCTTCCTGACACAACCCTCTGTATTTATCCGGGCTTGGAACCGGCACAGGAAGACACTGGCTTGTGTCCCCTTGTGGCTACAGAACAAGCAACTCTATGAACTTAATAAAGATGAAGATGCTCAGTAAAAGGCTCCCAAACACAAAATGGTCATTGGCACAGCAACATTAAAAAAAGCAAAACTATACTCACCATTTGTCCCAAAATGAATATACTGGATATTTTTTTTTTTTGCATCACCGCTCAGCAAGAAGCAAATATTCCTGAAAGGTATTGAGGCAAATGTTTCTTTTAATGAAAACAAGGAAAAGGGGAAGTGCAGTGTTTGAAATAGCGTCTGCCCGGTGGCCCGCGGCGTACAACTTTTATGTCGGGCGTACAACTTTCAAAACGTCTTGGCCCGGATGGCCGACAACTTCAAGAAAAAAAAAAGTGTTTTTTTTTTTTTTTTCAAATCAAACGCACCTGCACGAAACAGGCTTGTGATTGGCTGCCGGTGCCGAGTATGCAAATAAGAAAAAGGTTTTTGATTGGCTTCCGGTGCCGAGTATGCAAATGACAATTTGCATACTCTGCACCGGTATCCAATCAGAAGCCTGTTTCGTGCTACGGACTACACCAGGGGTGTCAAAGTCATTTTTTGCCACGGGCCACATTGTAGTTATGGTTTACTCTCGAGGGCCGTTATGAATTTGGGGAACCCATTAGAATGTTTAAATCCCTTCAAATATTACATATAGAGCACACAGCAAATTAATGAATAACTCGTTTTCAAATCTGAAGTCAAGAATAATGACTTTTATTGTGGTTGACATCCAAAAATATGAAATTTTGGCTCAGATTTTAGGAATCATCATGGAATTTAACAAGTTTGATTTGCTTTCGCGGGCCAAAAAAAATGCTGTGGCGGGCCGGATTTGGCCCGCGGGCCTTGACTTTGACACCTGTGGACTACACCGTAACTGAAAGGTGTATTTGAGAGTTTTGAAAGGCGCTTAAAAAGAGGAGTCCGTGTGGCTTTGAGCAGACAACGCAACGCAAACGTTGCATTGTGCACCATGATGACAAACAACAACTGTAGCAAAATCAGCAAGGGATATTTACCATAAATTAAGCAAGGGAGCATTTGTGGTAGGTACTTTCTTAATTAAAAAAATACTTTATACTTTGCAACAAAGTTTTTTTTTTTTTGCCGATTAGTCGTCTCATTGCGTTTCAAGTTGTGAAAAGTGGGGCAGGCAACTTTATGGCTGGGCAGGCAACTTTTCAGAGTTGTCTGCCCAGGTGTCTGCTAACATTTGTCATGAGTTTCAGACACTGGGAAGTGTGTTGCCTAAATTGATGCAGAAATTTTCTGATGAATGTGTTCTCTGATGTGCAATGAATCAAATTTGTTGATGCATTTAAATTCTACCATAATTCAAATTTGAGTAGAAACTGAGCTGACTCAGTTTCACTTTTTTTTTTCATTTTATTGCAGCTAACATCCACTTCCAACATACTGCCGAGCTGGTCAAGAACCTCGTGAAAATTGGGGCAAACTACTCCTTGCAGGTGACTGTCAAAAGTGGAAAATGGTTCTTCGCCATTCAAAATTTGTTCACAAAATAAAAAGCGGTCCTTCAAAATAATAGATTCAGACACATTGCCATGTCACAGATGTTACAGCTCAACCGGATATGCGAGACCAACTAATGTTGCATTCAAATAAAGGATATATCACAAGATAATTCAATTTACATGACAATATTTGCAATGATTGTTGTTGTCAATCCAGCAAATAAAGGGGAGTACAACTGTACATGGTGCTAGTTTTACATTAAAAAAAAGACATTAATAAAAAAAAAACAATGCGATACCCGTTCTACAAATGAATTCATGTACTGGATATGACGTAATGCAACGGCAAACTCAGGTTAATATAGGCATAAATCCAAAGAAACCAAAACAAGTCGAAAACATTTTGTGTCTGTAGTAGTTTTGCTCATGTTGGAGTTGATGTCTCACCATGAAAGATCCTTTTGAATGGGTCTGCTAATTTTTGCTTGTCAGATACCTGCACATACTGAATGATTTATTGACAGTTAGCCTTGGGGCCCATTTTATTTTCACAGTGGTACAATTCTGAGTAGTTACTGCTAACAGAAAAAATGTTGTCATGCTCACTCAGAGAAGGATTGTTCATTTTTGCTGTGAGGTTGTTTATTATTTCTAATGACAATTGATTAAGCGCTAACATGTTAACAGTTGTTTCACTCGCCTATGGGAAACAGCCCATTTAATATGACATTAAAAATAAGTGTTCGTGGCAGTGTGAGTAATTGTTTCAAATGTTTGGAAATTTTGGGTGCAATTTGGTGTTGTATGTTATTTGAAGATCCATTTTACTGTTTCCCTTTGTGAGCATGGTTTGATATCTGCCATGTGGCTCTGGTTTATGCTCCAGAGGGCTAACTGTATGCTGTGCAGTGCTCAGCAGATAGCCAGGTGAAAAAATGTGTTTGTTCACTACATCTCACAGCAGCTTTCTGAACAGCAGAATGTAAATATTATTATTGTGTACTTTAGTCAGCACACCAACTTCATTTTGTATTCTTCCCACCAGCTGTACCCAGACAAAGGCCATTTCCTGTCCCATCAAAGCAACCAGCACCTGTACGCCACTCTTACAAGCTTTTACAGGGAATGCCTGAAGGAGGAGTTACTCCCACTGACGGATGACGAAGATAGGGAGGAGTAGACTGGTGGCCTTTGTGCAGTAGGACCACATTTTAGATGGGCACGGACAGTTTTAGAGCTGATGTTTTGATGAGTAAATGGTCATAAATGCCGTTGTGTGAAGCTGATTGACACGGTTGTCTCGTGTCGTCTTTCCTCGTCGTTCACAGTGCTACCTGCCTGTGACGCGTTTGGACCGACTCAGGTATCCCCTAGGCCTGAGGCCGGTTACAATTGGGGGCTCGTCCGGGATTGTGGGCAGAGTGGGAGCTGCTACGAAGAGAACCTGTGCCTAAAGCTTCAGGGAAGACTGTAGTGCTGTCCGTTCTCCAGAGATTAGAGGCTTCAGGGGCTAACGATGGCTCCCACAACTCCACGACGGGTATTGATTTTCAAGATCCAAAAGAGACTATTAGCTTTGAATGTCAATCAGCTACTAACTGTTGCCAGCGCAGTGGATGAGAGTGATACTGAGGACCTTGCGGGCCTTAGTGAACCAGAACTGTTTGATGTGATTATTGACTACGTCAGAGGTGACAAATTAAGACACATAGAAGATGAAGGCATGTCTCAACTCCTTCACCTCGATAACATGATCAGCGAGCTCCTAGATGTCCCGGAGGAACCGACTGGGGAAGGAGCTGACCTGAGAGGAGGAGTTGAGGTCACACCTCTTCCACCGAGAGACATCCCCACACCGGTCAGGAACGTCACCACTCCATCGCCATTCAGGATCATCGCCAACAGTTCGGGTGGTGCTCCTCCTGAAGATGCCGGCTTATCCTCCGGTATGGGGGAGCAGGTGGTGAAGTACACAGATGTAGCTGCTCTGTTTCCACGGAGGGAGTTCAAAATTTATGGTGGTCAGATTTCTGACACCGGGTCTGAACTGTCATACCGTAGCCTGTGTAGACAAATGGATGAGGGACTACAAGAAGGGTTTAGCGAGTCTGAGGTTATCCGCACTGTGTCGAAGATAACTAAACCTGGAACATTCCGAGACATGCTAAGTGAAACAGAGGGTCTTACAATGTCACAGTTAAAAACAATTTTATGATCACATATCAGAGATAAGAGCAGCTCTGAGCTCTTCAACGAACTCAGTACTGCTCAGCAGCGAGACAGTGAGTCCCCACAGCAATTTTTATATAGACTGATGGGTTTGAAGCAAAGAATTATGTTTGAGTCACAACAACCAGGTGCAGATTTTGGTTACGATCAAAAACTTTTCCAAGGTACATTTCTGCACACACTCTATCAAGGGCTAAATGAGAAGAATTATCATGTCAGATGTGATCTCAAACCATTCCTTACCGATTTACAGGTTCGTGATGATGTCCTGTTAGAACAACTTACCAAGTCCACAAGTGAAGAGGCTGAGAGGGTGAAACGCCTCAGTACTGTGATTAAAAATCGATCTGTGAATGTCCATGCTGCTCAAACTAATCAAACTGACCAGATTAACCAGACCAAAGTTGACTCTGAATTACAGGCTAACCGTGCTGCCATTCTCGAGCTGACTGCACAAGTGACCGCACTGACCAAACACTTTGCCCAAGTTGTTAAACCTACAGAATCGGCGCCTCAGGTAGATCCAGGTCCGTCCCTGACTCGATCCTCGACGCGACCCCAGACACCAACGAATGAGACTAGGGGCAGGTGTCAGGCCTGTGTGCGGAAGAACATTAAGAGCTGCCCTCACTGTTTCAGTTGAGGTCATGAAGGACATAGAGCTGTGGGCTGTCTGCGAAGAAAGGCACTGGGAAACGGGGAAAGATCACTGGAGTGAGGCTTCCAGTGATCAATGCCAATGATAAGCCTCCAGTACAAATCATAAGTAACATCCATAAGTCTGATGACGCAGTGTCAGTCAACATCAAAAAAACATGTAGCACAACTAATTGGCAAGCGATGTATGGTCTCATGTGCACTCAATGGGGTCCCACTCCAAATGCTGCTTGACTCAGGGTCTCAAGTGACCGTGGTGAGTAGGGCGTGGGTAGAGGAAGCACTGCCCAACGTAACCATTCAGCTACTTTCATCCCTATTTCCGGACCAACCGTTTGAGGTATCTGCAGCGAATGGCACAGCGGTTCCCTTTGATGGATGGGTAAATGTGGGGTTGCAGATACGGAGTGGAAGCCATGGACATGCTGACATACAAGTGCCCATACTAATCAGTACGAGTTGTGTGAACTGTCCTCTCTTAGGAAGCAATGTGATTGCAGAAATGATCAAAGAGAATAATGAACAGGTGGACATTGGAGCCATACTGAAAGAAGCCATGAGTGTCAGTGAACGTACAGTAGAGACCTTGATTTCTGTGCTTCAGAAATTGGGCCCTGATCAGACATTCCTCCAGTACCCTGTGTGTGTTGGGAAGAAGGGACTCATTATTCCTGCGGGCAAGGTATGGGAGGTGAAGTGCAGAGTCAGAGCATGGGCCAAGGGGGGAACAATGCTATTTGAGCCCAGTATAGGGAACAGCTGCCCTGAGGGGCTAGAGCCGTTCTCCTCGTTAGTACATGTACCCAGTGGGCCGACAAAAATGGTAAAAATTCCCATTCAGAATGTTAGTAAATATGACATTCATCTTCCACAGAGAACTGTTCTCGGCTCAATTGAGGAAGTTACTGGGGTCGTGCCCTTTAAGGAGTGCTCCGACAATCCAAAGCCGCTAAACAGTCCCACCGTTCAAATCTGCTCAGCTCTGACCACAGACAAGTGGCATCCTCCGGTTGACTTGTCACATCGTAAAGAGGAAGAACAGGGGATTGCCAGAGACATGTTGCATGAAGAGTCAGATGTCTTTGCAAGAGGTGATGCTGATATAGGTTGAATTCCAAACCTGCAACTCAAGATCCAACTCACTGACAACACGCCGGTGCAAAAGCGTTACAATGCCATTCCAAAACCCCTTTATCAAGAGGTCAAAGACTATGTGCAAAACCTACTTCACCATGGTTGAATAAGAAAATCCACTTCGGCATACTCATCTCCTATCGTCTGTGTTAGAAAAAAAGATAAAAGCTTGCGCCTGTGCGTTGACTTTAGGGAGCTAAATCGCAAAACTGTCCCTGATCGTCATCCACTCCCACGCATTCAAGATCTGCTCGATAACCTGGGGGGCTACTCTTGGTTCTCAATACTTGACCAAGGCAGCGCTTACCACCAGGGATTTGTTGATGACAGTTCCAGGCATCTAACGGCTTTCAGCACCCCTTGGGGGCTGTACGAGTGGCTCCGCCTCCCATTTGGCCTAACTATTGCGCCAGCAGCCTTTCAAAGATGTATGGAGGACGTTCTTGATGGCCTGAGGGACGAATGCTGCTCTCCTTATCTGGATGATGTGCTCTGCTTTTCAAAATCATTTCATGAACACGTAGAGGACCTGAGGAAAGTGCTTAACCGGCTGCGGGAGCATGGCATAAAGCTACGTCCGAATAAATGTGAACTGTTCAGACGACAAGTGAGGTACTTGGGTCGTCTCGTGTCAAGTGATGGTGTCCGCATAGACCCTAAAGACCTGGAAGCCGTTTTGCAGTTAAAAGAGAGAGAACGACGCAATGTAGGGGAAGTAAGTGCTCTATTGGGGTTCTTGGGCTACTATAGATCCTTCGTACAGGACTTTGCCAGGATTGCACGGCCGCTGTTTAAACTGGTAGAGGGGGCCACTCAGCCTGACCAGAGGCCAGTTCACAACACCGCTGCACGCCAAAGGAAAGTCACCAAGTTAGGCCAGCTTCCCTCTGGTAACCCTGTTCAGTGGGGCCCCGAACACAGTGCTGTGGTCTCCCGCCTGATATATGTATTGACTGGTCCACCTATTTTAGCCTACCCAGACTTTAATCTGCCCTTTGTGTTAAATACGGACGCATCCAATGAAGGTCTGGGGGCTGTGCTTTATCAGCAGCAGGGAGATAAACTTCGCGTTGTTGCTTATGGATCCAGAACACTCTCACCTTCAGAGAAAAATTATCATCTCCATTCTGGGAAGCTTGAGTTTCTGGCGTTGAAGTGGGCAATCTTCGACAAATTTCGAGATTATCTCTACCAATGCACCCACATTCACTGTGTACACGGACAATAATTGGAATTGGCGGAATTGGCGGATTTCCACTTCACAATAAAGTACAGGCCAGGCAAGGCGAATGCTGATGCCGACACACTGTCGCGTTATCCAGTTAAGCTGGAGGGACACACAGAGGAGTACACTGAAACTTTGCCCCCAGACGTGGTTTCCACCATATGGCAGGGGGACAAGGCTGTGGCTGAGGAGGATGTGCCATGGATGGCGGCGTTGCAACTCACCTCTGATGGTGAGGATTTTCTTCCGGTGACAGTCCCCGTTATCACTCCAGATGATATAAGAGCTGCTCAGGAAGAGGATGCGTCAATCTCTGAGGTAATGGCACTGAAGAGGAGGGGATGGAACCCCAATGACAAAGATAAAAGACAAATCGGACCAGAGGCAAGGAGACTAGTACACGAATGGAATAGACTGAAACTGGACAAGGGGATTTTATACAGACAGGCGGGGAAATGGAAACAGCTCGTTCTCCCTAGTAAGCTGAAGTCGACGGTGCTTAAACACCTGCATGATGACATGGGTCATGTTGGAGCTGACAAGGTGATCAACCTTGCAAGGCAGAGGTTCTATTGGCCATTCATGCAGCACGAAATAGAAAACTACGTCATTCGCCAGTGTTCCTGCATTAAACAGAAACGCCCCACCATTCCGGAAAAAGCACCCATGGGCAACATCACTACTAGTGCCCCATTTGAGCTCATTTCTATTGATTATCTCCATCTGGAGCCAAGTAAAGGAGGCTATGAGTATATTATAGTCCTAGTAGACCACTTTACTTATTTTGCACAAGCCTACCCGACTAAGAGTAAGTCAGGCAAGGTTGCTGCTGAGAAAATCTTTAGTGATTTTATTCCACGGTTCGCTTATCCAGAGAGACTACACCATGATCAAGGTCGGGAGTTTGAAACCAGTCTATTCCAGCGGCTTCAACAGTTGTCTGGCATTGCGCATTCCCGAACCACCCCATACCATCCGCAGGGCAACCCTGTAGAACGTCTGAATAGAACATTGTTACAGATGCTACGCACTCTCCAAGAAGAAAGGAAAGCTGAGTGGAAAGACTATTTGCCTCATGTAGTTCATGCGTACAACTGTACAAGACATGAGTCCACTGGCTATTCACCGTTCTTCCTCCTCTATGGAAGGTCTCCCCGGTTGCCCATCGACTTAGTTTTTGGTCTGACAGCGGACGAAGAAGTAAAAAGCCGACAGGAATATGCACGTAAGTGGGCCTGTCGAATGCAAGATGCTTACAGAATTGCCTCCGAGAACAGTCAAAAGAGCTCTGAAAAAAGGAAGAAATACTATGACCGTGGTGTTAAAGGCATGGTACTCCGGCCAGGGGATCGTGTACTTGTCAGGAACCTATCTGAGAGGGGTGGACCTGGCAAGCTCCGGGCTTACTGGGAGGAAAAAGTCCACAGGGTCACTGAAAGAATGGGAGATGGACCAGTGTACAAGGTTCAGGCAGAAAACGGAGACAAAACTACCCGTGTGTTGCACCGTAATCTCCTAATGTCTGTCAATGATTTGCCAGTTGAACAGCCAAATAAACAGAAAAAAACAGCTAGACAGACAGGCAAATAAACAGAAAAAAACAGCTAGACAGACAGGCTTATAGCAGGGAAGCAGTTGGGCAGGAGTCTGGATATTCAGATGAAGAGGAGGGATGTTCATACAATCTCAGACGGTTACCTGTGTATACAAGGAAGACAGGCAGTCATCAGGTGTCTCAACCTGAACCGCACAATTTGCTGTGGCATCAGAATTCCACCCCCAGGCACAAACTATGGAACCAGAGGATGGGCAGCAGCTAGAGGAAGCGTTTCCATTGGTCGTACCAGCATCATTACCAAAACCAACACCAGCTGACAGCCTGCCTGCTGAGGGAAGCCCGGAACAACTTGTAATGGATGCTAATGAGGGTGATGCAGGAGCGCCGGCGGAGTTGGTGGAATCAGACACCGCATCACAAAGTGGAATGGAATCGCTGCCACGAAGGTCTACTCGTACTCGAAGACCCACAGAGATATTCACATATGAACACTTGGGTCATCCATCATACCAGGATTGGAGACATGGGGCAAATGTGTTGTATACTTGCATGCCTTACCCCACGACTCATTATCTAGTGCGACCTGAACACTATTGTTACTCTACCCCGACGGTATGGAATTGAATGTAGTTGCAGTAGAATGTGATTGACACCACCCTCCGGAGACCAGACAGATGACTGTGCTTCTACTGGTACTTGACTACTTGTTGGTATAGTCAAGATGTCGGGGGACATCTTTTAAAACAGGGGAAAGTGTAGGGGGTTAGAAACGACCTCTGTTATTGTATGTTAGTCGATTAGACTACCAAGTCAGGAGAGGGCGCTACGCGCCTGTGAATGGAACATAGGAAGGCGATGTAGGCTCAGCTCACGCATGCGCAGTTGTCATAAATGCCATTGTGTGAAGCTGATTAACACGGTTGTCTTGTGTCGTCTTTCCTCGTCGTTCACAGGTATTCAAAATAATAAGTGTTAGACATTCTCAAGATGTTAAAGTAATTGGGGACTTATTGGGCGATGCTAGATATGAAACCTTGTTTTGTGGCTTTGATGAATTTGGATTTTTGGATGTCAATTGTAGTTCCCAGTACAACACACACGAGCGGGCAGACGTGCATAACCATGTGCGAATGTGGAGGATATATACAATGTATAAATGTTGAATGTATAGATCTACACATGAATGTATTCAGATATTGAAATTGCTGAATTGATGTTTTGATGAGTAAATGGTCATAAATGCCGTTGTGTGAAGCTGATTAACACGGTTGTCTCGTGTCGTCTTTCTTCGTCGTTCACAGTGCTACCTGCCTGTGACGCGTTTGGACCGACTCAGGTATCCCCTAGGCCTGAGGCCGGTTACAAGTGCATATGTGTAATAGCAAGAACACTTCTGGCCACCAATGATGACAGTGACACTTTTTACAGCGGGGACTTGAGGTAGGAAATAGAATCTAAAATTAAAATTCCACTGCAAACATTGCAATACAATACAGTACAATCCTCATCACATGTAGGATACTGTACTTTCTCAAGCTTGTGGTCATTCACCTTTGTTACAGTTTTATGTATCTCTTTCATTCCCTTGACCCTGCTCTTTTTTGTGGTATCAATTGAAAGGACACCACTTACCTCTATTTTCATTTTTTTTGGATTGCAACATTCATTATAGTCTCTGGTGAAAAGTTGAAACATGATTGTATTTTTTTTTTGGGTGGGGGGTGGGTCACGGCCTGAAACATAGCTCCATCGATGTGTAAGAAACTATTGAGTAAGTCAATCCTTAAAACATGTACAATGGAAAGACAATGCACAGAATCATTTGAATTTTAATGGTTCTGTGCATTGTCTTTCACAATTTCACATCAAACACAACACAATTTCACAACAAACTATTTTATGAAGGGCGTTGAAGTTAGACAAACTTCAACGCTCTTCATAAAATTGTTTAATTGGTTCAGAGTGGTTTTCATGAAATCAAAAAAATAGTCAATCGCTTTGACTGTGACTCAACTGAGCAATGAATTTCTCAGCGGATAACAAGGAGAAACAAAGTATTGATGGTGTGATGTCACGAGAGGCTGTGTCCTGGAGGGCAAATACATCCCCCTAAGATGGCTCCACCCAGAGAGAGTCTTGGCCCCATCTGGTGGAAGGCAGCAATTAAAACCACACACCTGCAGCTGATCAGGGCGGGATTGGCAGGCAAGGCTCTTAAGGCAGAGAGCCTCTGAGTGTGGAGTGTGGGGAAAGACAAGCTCGATTGCTGTGCTCTGTGAAGAAGTTGATTGCTGCGTGGAACTCATTGCCAGTTGGGACCACACGACAGGACACTGGATTTGGACCTTGCTAAGGTGGCGAGGCTACATGAGGAGGAAGTCAAGAGGGGTGAGGCCTAGAGACTCAGGGAAAAGAACTCCGTCTTCAGTTTTACCTCAGAAGAGACTTTATTTTGATTTAAGTATTGGAAGAGACACTATTCAAACCTTTGTTGCTTGTGAATTCCCCCTGAAACCCTTGATTAAAACCTTTGTTTGTATCCAAACCTGTCGTCCATTGCACTTCTTGTCCTGTCCCGCTGAGAGCTAGCCTCTCATGATATCACATATGGTGGAGAATGTGGGCACTGGACAAGCGTTAGTAAGTGCATGGACATTGATGGTTTGTGTTATGTTTTTTTCTAAATTGAAAATATCCTCAATTACAAAAAAAATGGAAGACATTTTGAAAACCCTCCTTGCAAGTCAGGAAGCCCAATATCAGGCCAATTTGGCTCTCCTGGAGGAGCAAAAGAGAGCCAATGAACTGAAGGCAGAGGAATTGCTCTTGCAAAAACAAATGGCCGCCAAGAACATGCCCCGGGTGAAGGCGGGTGATTTTTTCGCCAAGATGGGGGTGACGGATGATATTGAGGCGTACCTACATACGTTTGAAGCAACAACCACTCGAGAAAAGTGGCCCAAGCAGCAGTGGGTGGGATTGCTTACTTCCTGGACTTGACCGCAGACAGAGCAGAAGACTACGACTATTTAAAAGCTGAAATTCTCAGCAGACATGGGTTCACCAAGTTCGGGATGGCACAGCGCTTCCACAACTGGACTTTCCAGCCAGACCAACCTCCACGGGCACAGATGCACGAATTGGCCCGCATCGCTCGGAAGTGGCTGGAACCGGAAAGGAGCACGGCAGCTAAGGTGGTCGAGGCCATTGTCGTGGATCGCTACTTACGAGCCCTGCCCTATGAGGCAAAAAGGATAATCAGTCGGCAGTCGCTGACTACTGCGTGTCAAACAGTGGCAGCGGTGGAGCAGTACCAGGCCACAGCGGAGATGCTGCGAACGACCAAGAGGGAAACCGGCAACACATCCCCACCCCGGACTGAAATGGCCCGCCCAAAGTTGCCTAAGCCGCCAACACAGCCAAGATTGATCCAGTTGGTGTCAGAGGTCCACCCAGACAGTGGCGGACGCCCAGTGGCACCGAAACCAGACGATGCTACAGATGCGGACAGACGGGACACATCTCATGGCAGTGTGGAAAACCAACGGAAGAGTCCAAGCCGTCCGTTGACTCTTCCAGTGCCCACCCTGCTCATTATGCCTCCCTCATGGGGGGGAGTGACAGCTCACTAACAAGGCCCCCCACCTGTCCGGTGACAGTGAATCAACAGGATGTTGAAGCCCTGCTGGACTCCGGAAGCCTGGTCACCTTGGTGCGCCAAACGCTGGTCGATCCAACCAGGTTGTCTCCAGAGAAAACCCTTCCAGTCTCCTGCGTCCACGGAGACACCAGAGAGTACCACACTACTGAACTCACCATGACCACAACCAAGGGAATCATCTGCACGGTAGCCGGTGTGGTTGACTCTCTCCCTGTCGCCCTCCTGATTGGACGCGACTGCCCGGCCTTTCACCCACTGTGGAGAGAAACACAGGAAAGACTGGCCCGACTACCTCGGAAGGGGAGAGGTAAGACAAGTGTAGTGAATACCCAAGCCGACCCCTCTGATTCACTCTCCCCAGCCTGTGCTCTCCTAGGGACAGCAGATGCACCACCGGAGACCATAGAAATAGATAGGTTTAGAAGTGCCCAAAGGATGCAATAGCATTGCGCCCGCGGTCACCGGGCCGTGACGCCACTGATGACGTCACGCGTTGTAGCCTCTGACACAGTTCCGTACCATATGAATAATTTTTGCTCGTTTTTCGTCGATTTTCTTCCGGTATTCGACAAAATTCTAATACTTTGTGGCTAAATATGTTTTAGAAGACAACTACTTCACTCTCACGTCGTCTTTCGGCGCGATGTGAAGTCGGACAAGTCCAAAAACTTCAACTTTCAAGATCAGATATGCTTTGGATTATAATTTTTTTTATAATCCAAAACATACAATTGCAATTAAATACACCACTATTGATGTATATTTATTCAGAGTCTAAAAATGTTATGAATAATAGAAATGACAGCTCTTTAAGATTGAAAATTCAAATACATAGTATAATTATCTTTTGAGTGTGATTGTAACTTCTTCAAACGTGAAAAAAAATAACATTTATAAAGAATGATCATACTTAATTGGTGATCGGAATTGGACTAAATCAGAAATTGTAGAGGATTAGGTAACACTGTGTAGAGTGTATATATGTGTGAAATCTACAACGGATCAAAAAGATCAAGAAATAATTATTAGTATGTTGTATGAGCAGAGTCGTTAACAATATTGCTAAATGATGTTTAGTGAGACACGTTTTTAGCCTTAACAATGAATTTAGCAATATATTAGCAATATTGCTACGTTAGCAATGTTTAGTGAAACGCACACCCCTGCAGTTCAAATTTAGTGTCGAATTAGTTACATGCTTGAGGAGGCAGAGCCAATTCAATTTCATACTAATGAAGAACAGCTAGAACGTACTTATACACGGTCGAAGATCGAAAACAGGTCGAAAATTAGTTGCTAAACCATCGCAAAACGAATTATTTTTTTTTCTTTTTATAGAAATTTCATTTTCACTCACTTGAAGAACGAAATTCCTTTGTTTTTCAGCTTGTAGTTGAAGCATCCGTAAGCGAAACATTGCGGCCCCCAACTTCCTTTTTACAGCATCCATACGTTAAATAGACCTAAATACGCTCAAAACTATCCTATTTCTATGCCAAACCAAGCCACGTTACTATGGACGCTACAACTCGTGCCGTCACTTCCGGGTTTGCAATCAACCTCGTCTCTACGCCACTTCTAAACCTATCTATTTCTATGCCGGAGACGGACTCTGGCCCAGAGACCGCCGAGGAAACTCCAGCCCCAGAAAATCTCCCGGCTTCCAGTAGTGATGAGAACCCAGGGGCCCAGAAGCTGCCTACTATAACAGGACGGTATGGTACAGCCCAGTTACAGGATCCTACCCTGGCCAACGCCATGAAGAATGTGCAGGTTTTAGAGGGTGTAGTACTGGGGCAAAGGACAAGCCCCACATACCCCCATTTTGCGGTTGATCGGGGGCTATTATACCAGGTGACGAAGCAAAATGATGAAGTACGTGAACAACTTCTTGTACCACAACCACACCGAGCTACAGTACTGGACTTGGCACACACACACCTGCTAGGGGGACACCTAGGGGTTTAAAAGACAAAAGAGAGAATCTTGCAACGGTTCTTCTGGCCAGGGGTGCACAAGGATGTGGAAAACTATTGGCGTTCTTGTCCCGAGTGCCAACAGGTGGCGCCCAAGCCAACATACAGAAACCCGCTAATTCCCTTACCCATAATTGAGACCCTTTTTCAGAGGCTTGGGCTGGACATAGTCGGACCCCTACCAAAAAGTGCGAGGGGACACCAGTATATTTTAGTAATGATGGATTATGCCACCCGGTTCCCAGAAGCTGTCCCCCTCAGAAAGGCTACCACAAAGCAGATCGCAAAGGAACTGTTTGCTCTCGCCAGCCGGGTAGGGATCCTAAAGGAGATACTGACCGACCAGGGAAGCCCCTTTATGTCCAAGGTCATGAAGGACCTGTGTGCCCTGCTCAAGGTCAAGCAACTGAGAACCTCCATCTACCACCCACAGACAGATGGATTGGTAGAACGATTCAACAAGACACTCAAGGCCATGATGAGGAAAGTTATCAAAGTAGATGGCCGAAACTGGGATCAACTGCTCCCGTACTTGCTGTTTGCCGTGAGGGAGGTACCACAGTCTTCTACCGGTTTCTCACCCTTTGAGTTGTTGTACTCTTACAGACCCCGGGGACTGCTGGATATCGCCAAAGAGGCTTGGGAAGAGCAGCCGTGCCGACAACGTACCCTCATCGAGCATGTGGGGGACACATGGAAGCGGCCCAATGACAGCAGCAAGCCTCCTACAATAGACCTGCCCAGCCTCGAGAGTTCAAGCCAGGGGACAGAGTGCTGGTCTTGGTGCCAACCGTGGAGTGCAAGTTCCTGGCATCCTGGCAGGGGCCCTTTGAGGTCATCGAACGCGTGGGGGAGGTAAACAACAAGGTGAGGCAACCTGGTAAGAGGAAACCTGAGCAGATTTATCACGTTAACCTCCTAAAGAATTGGCATGCCAGAGAGGCGCTGTTTAGTTGCCTACCCCCCAGCGAGGCGAAGGAACCGGCCAGAGAAGACGGAAATTTGTCCCCACACCAACGCCAGATGACCCTCGAATTAGTTGAGTGTAACCAAGACGTCTTCTCCTCCATACCTGGACACACAGACGTGGTGCAACACGAGATACGCACCATGCCTGGAAAAACAGTACACCAGCGTCCATACCGTGTGCCAGAGGCCCGTAAGACAGCTATACAGGAGGAGATCAGGAAGATGCTGGAACTTGGAGTAATCGAGGAGTCCCAAAGTGCGTGGGCGAGTCCGATCGTGTTGGTCCCCAAGCCAGACGGGTCAATACGATTCTGTAATGACTATCGGAAGTTGAATGAGGTGTCCGAATTTGATGCTTATCCAATGCCTCGTGTTAACGATCTCATTGACTCCCTGGGACAGGCACGCTTCATCACCACTCTCGACCTCACAAAGGGATATTGGCAGGTGCCCCTGACCCTGACATCAAAAGAGAAGACAGCCTTCGCCACACCTGAGGGACTCTACCAATACACCAGGCTCCCGTTTGGTCTCCATGGAGCACCCGCCACGTTTCAGCGCCTAATGGATCGGATTCTCACACCACACAAGAGGTACGCAGCAGCATACTTGGATGATGTGGTCATACAGAGTCCTGACTGGCAGAGTCACTTACCCCGAGTGCAAGCTGTGATTGACTCCCTCAGAAAAGCAGGTCTCACCGCAAACCCGAAAAAGTGCAGGTTGGCATTTGGTGAGACCAACTACCTGGGCTACACTATAGGACGGGGGCTGGTGAAGCCTCAAGAAGCAAAACTACGGGCTATACAAGATTGGCCCCAACCCCTTACCAAGAAGCAGGTGAGGTCGTTCTTAGGCATGGCTGGCTATAGACGCTTTATCGCTGACTTCGCTACTATAGCAGCCCCCATGACAGAATTTACGACCAAAAAACACTCCCGATTGGTGAAATGGAGCCCAGAGGCCGAAATGGCCTTCGCCAATCTAAAACAGGCACTGTGGTCCAGTCCGATCCTGGTGGCACCAGACTTCAGCAAGGACTTCATGGTGCAAGCGGATGCATCAGAAGTTGGTCTGGGGGCTGTACGCTCGCAAGTACATGGAGGAGAGGAACATCCCATCCTGTACCTTAGCAGGAAGCTGTTGCCCAGGGAAAAGAACTATTCCACAGTAGAGAAGGAGTGCCTTGCCATCACATGGGCGCTGGAGTCATTGCGCTTCTATCTCCTGGGAAGACGTTTCACAGTGGTCTCTGATCATGCTCCTCTCCAATGAATGGCCCGGAACAAGGAGACCAACAGCATTGGATTGGATATGCCTTTATTAGTCTCACAGTGGAGAAATTTACATTTCACAGCAGCAAAGTGATGAAAGGAATGGAAGTAGAAAAACGAAATACATGAGCTGCTGGAAAGGCAGCCACTCTCGCGGCGCCGTCTTGAAGTCAAAAGAACAAAAAAAAAACTAAATAACAAATAATATGACAGCATAGAGACAATATGACAAAACAAAGACACAGAGAGACATTCATTCTTCAGGACTTGCTGTACCCTCTTTGTGATGACATGAAGCAGTTCTAGATGAAAGAGGAGAGGATCAAAGCGTCTTTCCAACAGTGGATCAGGGACATCATGGTGGAATGTGCATGTCAACTACAAGCTAAATGTGTGTGTAACCAGGTGGTTCTTGAGTCTATAGGCCTTTAACTTCTCTGTTGTCCACAGGGCTGGCAAGCGCCAAGGCAATGCGGATGCCCTCTCCCGAAGG
The DNA here is from genome assembly GCF_051943395.1 of Hippocampus bargibanti. Taxonomy (NCBI): domain Eukaryota; kingdom Metazoa; phylum Chordata; class Actinopteri; order Syngnathiformes; family Syngnathidae; genus Hippocampus; species Hippocampus bargibanti. Next base: position 8,838,972 of record NC_142741.1, read on the forward strand.
GAGGCCTTCCTGGCCTGTTTCGCATCCTTCACCCCGCCGAGGACGTCGGTCTCAAGGGGGGGGGGGGGATGATTTGGACCTTGCTAAGGTGGCCAGGCTACATGAGGAGGACGTCAAGAGGGGTAAGGCCTAGAGACTCAGGGAAAAGAACTCCGTCTTCAGTTTTACCTCAGAAGAGACTTTATTTTGATTTAAGTATTCGAAGAGACACTATTCAATATTCTTTGTTGCTTGTGAATTCCCCCTGAAACCCTTGATTAAAACCTTCGTTTGTATCCAAACCTGTCGTCCATTGCACTTCTTGTCCTGTCCCGCTGAGAGCTAGCCTCTCATGATATCACAATGCATAAAGAAATGCTCCTCAGCCACTCAGATCTTGAATAAGTGCTATTCCTACTGTAAGACTCCCCTTCGACTCATGACCGCCACCACCACAATCCTCGCCAAAAAAAAACACAAAAAAGGCAAAACATGCTGTCTCGATGTCACATATATTGTACAGGTTTTTGTGTAGACATGTACACTGCCTTGTGAGGTTCATCATACTGTCATATATTTTGCAAGCCGTGGTCGCTTTGCATTAGCAGTGTAATTATACATGGAGCTTAACTCGGGTTTTTGAGGAAATTGACGTAGTAGTTTAGGTTCTGAAAGCTAAAACTTTCAGTCTGCAGCACATCCTCCGTTAAGTTTCTACACAAAGATAAAAAATACCAGACCATGCAGTAATAACTCATTTCTGAATAGGATCTGCTATTGAATACAAATTCAAGCAATCACATCTCAAAAATTCTTTTTTCTGGATATTCTCCAAAGAGCTAATATTTGAAAGATTATCAAAATTGAAGTTATAAATTGACTTTTTTTCTTTTAGGAGTATGAGGTGTTTGCATGCCTCCTGAAAATGTGTCAGGTTTTGCCACATTTTGTACATTACAATTAGGCAAAGTGTGTACATAAATATACTTTTGAGATGTCTTGTAAAAAGTTGAGTCCAAAGGGAATTCATTGAGTTGACTTGAGTGTATCGTATGGTTCTGTTTCTAATTGATTTAGAATGGATTTTGTATTACCTGATCTTTATTTACCTTATTTTTAAAAGGGGTAAGGACCGGGATCATGTTCTTGGGGTTGATGTGACTGGCTTCTAGCAATGGGTATAAATAGATAACGAATAAAGAGAAACGAAATGAAGCCAAGGTCCTTGAGTCAACATTGTCCGTAATAAGAAGTTATCATGTTTAAAAGTGCCGTGCTTTGCTGGCCAACTAAGCAATAGACCCACAGTCAAAGCGCAGATGGCCACAGTAAATCTGAGTGAAACAGACACGGCAAGGTGAACCATCTACGAGGTCCGGCCTTGCACAGAATTTGGGGCTTGGGATACTCCTTTATCACCAAAGTTATTTACGGGTTGAACATCCTGCACATGCGCCAGGTTACTAACTTATCACTTCATGGAAAAGACAACCAATTAGAATATCTATGTTTTACTGCTTGCAGCTGTTGGTGCTCAGAACGCCCAAAGGCGTGGTATTATAATCAAGAAAATTATGTTTTACTAATGTATCATTTTAATTTGCATGTATTCTCAATAAATGGCTTGACAGAGGGGCGCAGAATTCAGACGTATCTCATTGAGGACTGCATCTCCTGCCACGGTCCACTGTCCACGGTGTCTAACTGTCATATCTCTGACACCATACCAGTGACGTGCGGTGAGGTTTAAGGCTGGTGACGTCTGGCTGGTGACGTCTGGCTGGTGACGCTGGCACTGACGTCATCACAGTCAGATTTACAAACATGAACTCTACAGAGTAGCTTATTCACCATTTGATTTGCAACAGTTAACGTGTGTTGTTTAAAATGTCATGTCAGCATTCTTTATATAAACTGTAGCATAGAATAAAATAATTTAAAAAAACATGATTATCGTGTTACCTTTACTTATGAATGAAGTCCATGCACCGACTCTTCTGAAGGCATCAATAACTTTAAGCTATTGATTCAACAGTTTTAAAGGACAACCGACGTCTCCGCATAAGTTGTGTCCATAATTTGTAAATGGCTTCAAATGACTTCTACTGAGCGTATTTTAATAATATTCCACCACATATAGCTATATTTTACGTTTTAAGACTCGCTCTGAATATTCAGGAAGTCTTGTTTTTGAGTTGGTGACGAGTCCGTACGTGACGTCACGAAAGGACCGCCGCCTGAACGAAAAAAGACACATTGTAGCAGTCCTTCCATCACATCAATGTATTTTGCTGTGCATGTTTGGTCTGAGAACCGTGTTGCACCCAAAAGCCGCCAGAAGAGGGCATCCAAGCTCCATACAAGGAATTTATCAGCCTGTGGAAGCGGAGGTGGCCACTGGAGGTCGCCATTTTGTGCCTCTTTTTTTTTGGGTGAGAGATTTTCCCCCAATGTTGCCTCAAAATGGCACATATAATTCTTTAATCGATTGCAAACATGTATGCTTTCCTCTTCAGAACTATTTGAATCATATTCATAACTAGATGTGTAACAAGAAAGCATATTCTCCGAATCTGAAGCCATTGTTTTGATTTGATGACGTCCTGGCGTGACGTCACGAACTGGGGCTGGGACTTTGGGAAAATGCCCAATTCGCGGCTCAATTTTTTTGCAGATTTTGGAGACTGTAAGTCATTTTTATTGGTGTTTTGCATTTGACTAAAAATATCATACTGCATGTTTTGGGGATTTTAGATGCTATAAAACGTTTTTCTGATGTTAGTTAAAAAAACAAAAAAAGTGACGTCGGTTGTCCTTTAAAAGTCTCTCAATTTCTTTCAATTTTTCAATTTAGATATGTAATCCTCCATTCTGAAAATAAGGCCAAGCAACACGAAAAAAGGACTGGACGGTTGCACTTAAACTTGCTGTTTACAGTAGCTTGCTCTCACTAATTCTATTATTCTGCAACCAAGGAGGCGCAAGAAGAATCTGTAATCACCAGCGCCCCCTGTCATGAGGCAGGAGAACTGTGTGCCTCAACTATGCACACAGTTTTGATAAAAATAAAATAAACACTGTAGTACAGTTTTTATGATGTAAAGTGACTCTACATTATATACACCAGTAAACTAGAAATTTAGTTCATAAACTAAAAGTGTTTGAACACTTTAATAGCGATATGCAGAGGGACAGCAATGCGGTCTTACTGCAGAGCAAGCCAGCACAGTTAACATAGTCATTGCGGGTGAGGTTAAATGGAAAATACAGTAAAGTCTCGTTATATCGATATCGGATATATCGATAGTCCCGGTTATATCGATACTATTTCTATGCACGCACTGACAAAATTACATGAAAACAGGGTCGGATATATCGATAGTCCCGGTTATATCGATATTTTTTCGGACTCCCTTGAATATCGATATAACGAGACTTTACTGTAACTTTAAAGTACAAATCACAAAATAAATATAACTGTTTAATTTATTTTTTCATTTGATATTTCCATGATGACAGGTAAGGCACGGCCTCACCTGCCACCCCTGACTGCAAGTCACTGGTCCATACAAAACAAATGGAATTTACTTTTTTCATTCATACATGTTACAAAATGCTTATTATTCAATGGGATTGTTGGGGGAGGGGAGTGGCTGGAGCCTATCCCGGTTGCAAGCGGGCGACACCCTGAAATGCTAACCAGCCAATTACAGGGCACACAGAAACAAACAACCATTTGCGCTCACCTTACACTAGACATGGGCAAAATACGGCCCGCGGGGCACATCAAAAGTTAGGCTTTTTAATCCGGCCCGCCGAACTTGTCCAAATTATAGTAAAAACCTCCTTTTTTTCCTCTCCTTTCCCTGCAATGCCCACATTTCCCCGATAGATTGCACACTCAAAACACATTGACCGTTGTTGGAGTGGCGCATATTTCTTTTTTTTCACTTCCTTTTTTCACTTCCTTTCACGTCACCATTAAGCCCTGAAAATGAGCGGAACAAAGAGAAGAAAAGTGGACAGCGAATGCCGAGTGTTTAATGGACAACAAAATACTCCCTCACTGAAGTCCGAACAACAGCCGTATGTCTGAATTGCCAAGAAGCTTTTGCGGTTTTAAAAGATTACAATATCAGCCGTCACTTTGCCACGAAGCATGCAAACTATGAATCAACAGAACTTTTTCACGACAAACTGCAATTCAAGAGTCAAGTACCAAGGCAAGTTATTTGCTGGCCTTCAAATTAGCAAAGGCTAGCCAGCTGTCCCTTGTCACAAGAACCCGAATCAGTACCGCAGGAGCTGCAATTGGAACTGCTCGATCTTCAGTCTGACTCCGTCTCAAAGGAGAATTTGAAGTCTGTTAAACTGAATGACTTTTACGCTTGACTTAACGAGACCACGTTTCCACACCTCCGGAGGAGGGCGCAGAAGATGCTGGTGTTGTTTGGCTTGACCTACGTTTGTGAGCAGACGTTTAGCGTCATGAAAATCAAGTCCATCACAGCTCAGAGTTAAGGGTCCAACACCTCAGATCTGTCCTGAGAATTGCCACAACAAAACTAACTCCAGACATTGATACACTGGTAAAAGGGAGACCAAGAACTCTGTTCAAACTGAAATGGTGAGTTTTTCTGCTGTGTTATGAAAAATGCGTATGGGAAGTTTGGTGTTGGGGTAAGTCGCTATACGAACATCTTTAAACATCTCTTTTGCATTGTTTGTTTACGCTTTGGACTTCCCGATACGTCATATCCTGCCTTCCTTTACATGATGTCACATCCTTTTACGTCACATCCTATTATGTCCGTCTGATAAATGCTCTCCCAGTGGTGTTTCGCGCTTCTTCCTCCTTCCTCTTTCTTATTTCCTTTCTGCCCCTCCTTGGCCGACACCCCACGATGCCCTGCTGTCTACAAGATTAAACTAATTTATTATGTTCGACACCTGGCTTCCTGCTGATTTAAGCATCCTCTGCAATCAACACCCTGAGAAGCCATGGACCAGGGACGGCCGCGTTTCTTCCAGAGGACAAAGCCCTTTTTCCTTTGAGTGTGTTCGAGTGTGCCGCCCCTCCCTTCTTGGTGCTAGTCGCTCAGGATTGCTTTCACGGGTGGGTGGCGCCGCTAGCATGCAGCTATGTTGAATGAATGGATTGATAAGTAATGCAGATTAAATTGGTCAAGCGGAGAGTTTTTATCCAAGCCTTACGTGGAGTTTCTGCGTGTGACTCGCTAATGCCTATACGGATTACGACGTCTGCTGCTGGGCGCAAAGCGAACTACTGGATAGTTAGTTATAAGACCTGGGATAACGCACAAGGGCCGTTGGAGACTTGTCTCCATCTGGACGATTTATGTGTTATTTTTTTGTTTAATTGCAGCTGCAATAGATGGTGGATTTTCCGTAACATTAATGCATTCATCAGCATTATCACCATTGCTAGCCGTGTTGTGCTACAGGGTTTCCAAGGGAGTTTCATCGTCCAGAGGACAGTTCGTAGGCAGGGGGGGTCGGCTGAGCGGGGACCATTTTGGAGGAGCCGTTTGTGTGTGTCCCTTTGTGTGCTTCTATGTGTGTGTATGTATATGTATGTCTATACGTCTGTGTAAGCACTCAGTCGTACAGGAGTTGTCCATCGATGACAAGGTTTCTTCAGCCGTCATCTGTACAAATTTGAAGGTTTCGGACGTTTCGCCTCCTGTCCAAGGGGCTTCATCAGCGAACTAAAGTCTGACTGGTCGTATCGGCCCTATTTATATATCCCTAATGTCCAGACATGGCTATGATAGGTCCCTACTCTCAGGTTGGGGGGGCAGAGGACCACTCCCTGTGGCCCCACTGATAGTTCCTACATTCCTGTCTAACGACTGGCCTATTTGCCCCACTCCCACCGGTATCACCTCATCAGCATTACGAATGTTGCCTAACCTGTTTTGCCTAAGCAGGCTATTGTATGAACGATCCAAATTGAACCTCACCCCACCAGACCAGTTTAATGAAGGATTTTGTTGTTTTATAAGAATCGCTTCTTTTACCCCCCTTTCAAACCATCTATGTTCTTTCGCTAAGATTTTAAACTCATTGTCGTCAAATGAGTGGTTGCTAGCTTTTAGGTGCAAATGTACTGCCGATTGAGGCCCACTTGTATTATCCCTGCGATGTTGATAGTCTTTTTTGGAGAATTTGTAGAGTCTCCCCAATGTACTGCTCTTTACAATTTTCATTCTTACAATGTATTGAATAAACTACATTACTTTGTTTTTTATTTGGTAGCCTATCTTTTGGATGCACTAATTTTTGCCTTAATGTGTTTATCAGTTTGAAATAAGTAGGAATTTTGTGTTGCCAAAGGACTCTTTGTAATTTTTCAGAAACTCATGAAATGTAAGGTACTGCTACTCCTCTCCTTTTTGTATCTTGAGAATTTTTGGTTTCATTCCCTATTCTTTCTTTCTGACATTTGTTGAATGACCACTGAGGGTGCCCACAGTTAGTGAGTGCTCTCCTGATATGTTTTGACTCCTTTTCTCTACCTTAAATGCTAGTTGGTATTAGTTTAACCCTATACTGGAGGGTACTGATAACTCCTAGTTTGTGTTGTAAAGGGTGGTTAGAGTCAAAAAGTAAGTATTGGTCAGTGTGCGTAGCCTTCCTAAAGACTTCTGTTTTTAGCGTTCTGTCCTCTTTTATAATTACTTTACAATTCAAGAAGGCTACTTGTTTCTCTTTAATGTCCTCACGAGTAAATTTAATGTTGATGTCTACAGAGTTGAGGTGATCTGTGAAGGATTGAATTTATTGTTTTTTAATTATTACAAAAGTATCATCCAGAGATCTAAACCAGGGCCTGTTTCTCCATCTCTTCCATGTACAGATTAGCCACTATGGGTGAAACTGGTGAGCCCATAGCACAACCATGAATTTCTTTATAAAATTTCTCCTGAAATTGAAAATACGCAGATTTCCAATAATTGGCAGATGTGATCCGCTTTAATCCGCTGTAATCCGTTTTCATACAAAAGCCTTCTTAGGGAAAACAGGTTAGGCAACATTCGTAATGCTGATGAGTTGATACCGATGGGAGTGGGGCAAATAGGCCAGTTGTTAGTCAGGAATGTAGGAACTATCAGTGGGGCCACAGGGAGCGGTCCTCTGCTCCCCCCAACATGAGTAGGGACCTATCATGGCTGTGTCCGGCGCCGCCATGTATGGACATTAGGGATATATTAATAGGGCCGATATGACCAGTCAGACTTTAGTTCCCTGACGAAGCCTCTTGGATAGGAGGCGAAACGTCTGAAACCTTCAAATTTGTACAGATGACGGCTGAAGAAACCTTCTCATCTATGTATGTCTATGTGTGGTGGCTGTGCTTTGTGTGTGTTGGGCTGAATGACTGGAACCAGCGGCTGTACCCTCACACGTCTGACAGTTCATGCAAACAACCAGATGGCTGGAAGGTAGGCGTTTTTTTTAAAAGACAAAAAGTCAGCCAGAGGTGTTGAACTCGGGAGGGTGGGGGAGATACTCGTGGGGTTAGCCCCTCTCCAGGGGCACCCCCACACCCCCCAGGCAGCACCCCTCTGGGGAGACACAGTCATTGGAACCTGACTTAGCAGATCAATTTGATTGTGGTAGTGCCGGTGTTAGCGCACATACCGGAAGCAAAACAAGACGGTTGCGTTAACATTCACAAGCATATTGTGCAAAAAAACATTGTTCTTGCCTGCATGTAATCTGCCGCGGAGTTCTCTTTTGTTCTTTCACCGGACAAGAGGATGTGCCCTGAGGAAAGAACCATTTGTATTGCAGGTGGACGTGTGGGAGCAGTCCAGATGACTATCCCGTCATATCGAAACACCTGCCTGACCAGGCCACATCCCGCGGTCAGGAGGCTTTCGTCTCCACTTGATGTAACATTATTTTTCCCATAGCTCTTTGCAAGTTAAAGTGATACATTAGTAAAACATAGTTTTCTTGATTGGCATACAGCACCTCTGGGCGTTCTGAGCAACAACAGATGTAAGCGATAAAACATTGTGTTTCCCATGAACTGAAAAGTTTCTATCCTGGCTAAAGACCTCTGTGTATGAAAAGGAGTTTGAAGTCCTAAATTACCCATCTGTTAAAATACTTCCCCAGGTCGTAAATGACTCCTGTGAGGCTGGCCGTTTACATTGCTGTGTCCATTGACCCGATTGACCCCAGGTTACCCGTGCCACGCTTGTCTATTGAGTCAGAAGTGTTGACGAAGGATACAACAGCATGAAACTTTTAAATATGATAATTTCTTATTCTCTGATTTCTATCTATAGACAGATGACTGAACGAACAAATAAATAAGACAACAAAGAAATGAATAAACAGAGGCCGAATTTGAGTGAATTTGAAGGCGCACAAGTAAAGTTTTTTTTTTGATTGGATAAAGTGTTTTTACTAAGAGAATTGAATACCTTGAAGTCAGGATTCCAATATTTTTGTCTGCGATCGGGACAAATAATTTTGTGATCCGACTTGAAGCGAAAACAAAATTGAATGAAAATGTGCGCTTGTGTGTGTCTGTGGGTGCTGATGTGGTGAGAGAGAATGTGTGAAATAACTTAGAGGAATGTATGTGTGTCCATGTTTAGACCTGAGCGACTTCTTTTTGATTTAAAGCATTGCTGAATAACGATTCAGATTCATAATTATAGTTGGAAGAGTTATGTCCGATAAAAGACATGAACAAATTTGCATGTGAAGTTCCCTAAGAACTAATATCCTCTTATTGATAAGACAATTAAGCAGATATATAGATAATAAAATGTTATAATTGATTTTGCTGGCGAGCTTAGAAAATAAGAATGAATATATATGCTATATATATGCTGTGAAATGTAAATTTCTCCACTGTGAGACTAATAAAGGCATATCAAATCCAATCCAATCCAATATATTTAAAACAGTTACCCGCAAGGTTACAATGGAATTATATGTAATAACAGCCGAGTGATTAGATAGAGATGTTTTTTGTGAATTTAGTCAAAGTCAAAGTCAGCTTTACTGTCAAATATGCTAATATGCATGACATACAGCAAATGATGATGAAATGAAATTAATATCCTTTTGGACCCAGCGTGCAAGGCATGCAGGCACTTATAACGTGGCTAAAAAGACACACAATTGACAACAGACAATACATGTAATTTCTGAATGTAAAGTGAGGTAATGTCGTCTGGAAAGTGAGGTAGTGATGTATATAAAGTGAAATAGTGACATATGTAAAGTGAGGAAGTGACGTATATAAAGTGACGTAATGCAGTAATGCAAAAACAAACAACAAGAAAGGGTTGAACTGAGGTATTGCAGAAAAAAATGAGAAAGAACAAAAAATAGAGTTCAGGATGATAGTACAGCATGTAGCGTGTACTCAGAGTTCGGTGAGTGTGGCAGTGGGACGGGGCAGGGCTGGGAGGGAGTTGAGTCTCCTGACTGCCTGGTGGCAGAAACTGTCCTTGAGCCTGCTGGTCTTGGCTCGGAGACTCCGCAGTCTCCTACCCAATGGCAGCAGGCTGAAGAGGCTGTGGGAGGGGTGTGTGGGATCGCCAGCGATCCTGATGGCTCTGCGGGTGAGGTGGGTGTTGTAAATGTCCTGAAGGGGGGGGGGAGAGACACCGATGATCTTCTCAGCTGTCCTCACGATGCGCTGCAGAGTCTTACGGCAGGACACGGTGCAGGCGCTGTACCACACGGTTATACAGCTGGTCAGCATGCTCTCGATGGTACCGCGGTAGAAGGAGGTCGTGATGGGGGTCGGGGTTCCAACTCTTTTGAGCTTGCGGAGGAAGTACAGTCGCTGATGTGATCTCTAGGCCAGTGATGCCGTGTTGTGGCTCCAGGACAGATCTTCGGAAATGTGCACTCCCAGGAGCTTGGTGGTGCTCACTCTCTCCACTGTAAAACCGTAGATGGTTAGTGGAACATGCTGGGGGTGCACAACAATCTCCTTTGTCTTTTTCACATTCAGACGGAGATTGTTGTCCTTGCACCACGTGGCCAGGCGGCTGACCTCGTCCCTGCTGGCTGTCTCCTCATTGTTGTTGATGAGGCCCACCACAGTTGTGTCATCCGCAAACTTTATGAAGAGGGTGGAGCTGTGTGATGATGGTGAGCAGTCATGTGTGAGCAGAGTGAAGAGGAGGGGGCTCAGCACACACCCCTGGGTGCCCCCTGTGTTCAGCGTAATCGTGCTGGAAGTGTTTCCAACTTTGACTGCCTGTGGTCTCCCCGTCAGAAAGTCCAGCAGCCAGTTGCACAGGGAGGTGCTGATCCCCAGTTTGTTCAGTTTGTCGGTGTGCTGTTGGGGGATGATTGTGTTGAATGCTGAGCTGAAGTCGATTAACAGCTTTCTGACGTAGGAATCTCTGGTCTCTAGGTGAGTGAGCGCTGTGTGGAGATCAGTGGAGATGGCATCATCGGTCGAGCGGTTGGGCTGATTTGCAAACTGGAAAGGGTCATGGTTGGGGGGAGGGCAGCCTTGATGTGGTTCATAACTAGCCGCTCGAAGCTCTTCATGAGGATGGGAGTGAGCGTGACCAGGCGGTAGTCATTGTGGCAGGTGGGGGACGACCTCTTAGGGACCGGGATGATGGTGGTGGCTTTGAGGCACGTGGGCACAACAGCCTGGCTAAGAGAGGTGTTGAAGATGTCTGTGAAGACATCTATGAGCTCCTCAGCGCAGTCTCTCAGAACACGGCCAGGAATGCCGTCGGGACCTGGAGCTTTGCGTGCGTTGGTCCCTCTGAGGGATCGCCTCCCGCTGTCCCGGGACAGTGTCAGCACCTGTTCGCTGGGAGGTGGTGGAGTCTTCTGTGCTGGAGTGCTGTTGTCTGCCTCAAAGCGGGCGAAGAAGTCATTTAGCTGGTTCAGCAGAGTAGTGGATTTCTCGCAGGTCTGTGGAGATGGCTTGCAGTCTGTGATGGTCTGTATCCCACACCACAGGTGTCCTGGTGTCTCTGCTGTCTCTGAAGTGGTTGGCGATCCTCCTGGAGTGCTGTCTCTTGGCCATTCTGATGCCGCGTGACAGGTTGGCCTTGGCTGTCCTCAGGCCCAGCTCATCGCCAGCTTTGTAGGCAGCGTTCCAAGCCCTAAGGAGCCTGTGGACTTCACCCGTCAGCCATGGCTTCTGGTTGGCCCGGATGGTGACAGTCACGTCATCCATGCACTTCCTCATGTAGGAGGTAACAGAGTCTGTGTATTCTTTGAGGTCTGTGGTGTTGTTGTAGGTGGCCACTTGTCTGAACATGTTCCAGTCGGTGTTGGAGAAGCAGTCTTTGAGTGCCTCTGACGACCCATCAGGCCACACCCTTATCTGCTTCTTAACTGGTTTGACGACTTTGACAAGTGGCCTGTAGCTCCTAGATGGGGGATGGGATAGGCTTTGTAGGCCAACAATGGGGATTGTCAAAGTAAATGTTGCTTGATTCCCTGGTGATTAATTACTTAAAAGAGATCCACCAGTTGATATCGTGGGACTTTCCATAAAAGAAAAGTTTACAGATTTATTAAAATAATGATCGTGACATGATCATTACACTTGTTTTGACCTGACAATTGTCATTCCCCTGAAGTCAAAGAACAGATGATTTGATTCATATATACAATATACATATTGAATTTGATGACATAACAAATTGGATTTGATCGGATTCACCTTTATTCGTTTCCAAGCGGAGAAATTGATGTGAACAGTACAAGGTTGATTTGCAAAATATGATGACTAACTTTTTTTTCATTATGCTTTTTATGCAGTTGATGTGAGCCACAACAATTCGAAAACAGGGCCAGGATGGTGGTTGAGAAATTATTCAATTTGCAGGACGACTTTAAAATCATCTAAGTAGGCTGCTGCGTACCTCTTGTAGGGGGTGAGGATCCGGTCCATTAGGCGCTGAAACGTGGCGGGTGCTCCATGGAGACCAAACGGGAGCCTGGTGTATTGGTAGAGCCCCTCCGGTGTGGCGAAGGCTGTCTTCTCCTTTGATGCCGGGGTCAGGGGCACCTGCCAATAACCCTTTGTGAGGTCGAGAGTGGTGATGAAGCGTGCCTTTCCCAGGGAGTCAATAAGATCATCAACACGAGGCATCGGGTACGCATCAAATTCAGACACCTCATTCAACTTCCGATAGTCGTTGCAGAATCGTATTGACCCGTCTGGCTTGGGAACCAACACGATCGGACTTGCCCAGGCACTTTGGGACTCCTCAATTACTCCAAGTTCCAGCATCTTCCGTATCTCCCTCTGAATAGCTGCCTTACGGGCCTCCGGCACCCGGTGTGGACGTTGGTGGACTGTTTTTCCAGGTGTGGTGCATATCTCGTGTTGCACCACGTTCGTGTGTCCAGGTATGGAGGAGAAGACGTCTTGGTTGCGCTCAACCAATTCGAGGGTCATCTGGCGTTGGTGTGGGGACAAATTTGGACCCGTCTGGACGTCTTCTCTGGCCGGTTCCTTTGCCTCGCTGGGGGGTAGGCAACTAAACAGCGCCTCTCTGGCATGCCATTTCTTTAGGAGGTTAACGTGATAAATCTGCTCAGGTTTCCTCTTACCAGGTTGCCTCACCTTGTTGTTTACCTCCCCCACGCGTTCGATGACCTCAAAGGGCCCCTGCCAGGATGCCTGGAACTTGCAATCCACGGTTGGCACCAAGACCAGCACTCTGTCCCCTGGCTTGAACTCTCGAGGCTGGGCAGGTCTATTGTAGGAGGCTGGCTGCTGTCATTGGGCCGCTTCCATGTGTTCTCGCACTATCGGATAAGTGGCCCTCATCCTTTCCCGCGTGTCCCCCACATGCTCGATGAGGGTATGTTGTCGGCACGGCTGCTCTTCCCAAGCCTCTTTGGCGATATCCAGCAGTCCCCGGGGTCTGTAAGAGTACAACAACTCAAAAGGTGAAAAACCGGTAGAAGACTGTGGTACCTCCCTCACGGCAAATAGCAAGTATGGGAGCAGTTGATCCCAGTTTCGGCCATCTTCTTTCATAACTTTCCTCATCATGGCCTTGAGTGTTTTGTTGAAACGCTCTACCAATCCATCAGTCTGTGGGTGGTAGATGGAGGTTCTCAGCTGCTTGACCTTGACCAGGGCACACAGGTCCTTCATGACCTTGGACATAAAGGGGGTTCCCTGGTCGGTCAGTATCTCCTTTGGGATCCCTACCCGGCTGGCGAGAGCAAACAGTTCCTTGGCAATCTGCTTTGTGGTAGCCTTTCTGACGGGGACAGCTTCTGGGAACCGGGTGGCATAATCCATCATTACTAAAATATACTGGTGTCCCCTAGCACTTTTTGGTAGAGGTCCGACTATGTCCAGCCCAAGCCTCTGAAAAGGGGTCTCAATGATGGGTAAGGGAATTAGCGGGTTTCTGTATGTGGGCTTGGGCGCCACCTGTTGGCACTCGGGGCAAGAACGACAGTAGTTCTCCACATCTTTGTGCACCCCTGGCCAGAAGAACCGTTGCAGGATTCTCTCTTTTGTCTTTTCCACCCCTAGGTGTCCCCCTAGCAGGTGTGTGTGTGCCAAGTCCAGTACTGTAGCTCGGTGTGGTTGTGGTACAAGAAGTAGCTCACGTACTTCATCATTTTGCTTCGTAACCTGGTATATTAGCCCCCGATCGACCGCAAAATGGGGGTATGTGGGGCTTGTCCTTTCCCCCAGTACTACACCCTCTAAAACCTGCACATTCTTCATGGCGTTGGCAAGGGTAGGATCCTGTAACTGGGCTGTACCATACCGGCCTGTTAGAGGAAGCAGCTTCTGGGTCCCTGGGTTCTCATCACCACTGGAAGCCGGGAGATTTTCTGGCGCTGGAGTTTCCTCGGCGGTCTCTGGGCCAGACTCCGTCTCCGGTGGTGCATTCGCTGTCCCTAGGAGGGCACAGGCTGGGGAGAGTGAATTAGAGGGGTAGGCTTGAGTATTCACGGCACGCGTCTTACCTCTCCTCTTCTGAGGTAGTCGGGCCAGTCTTTCCTGTGTTTCTCTCCACAGGGGGTGAAAGGCCAGGCAGTCGCGTCCAATCAGGAGGGGGACAGGGAGAGAGTCAACCACACCGACTACCGTGCGGATGATTCCCTTGGTTGTGGTCATGGTGAGTTCCGTAGTGTGGTACGGAGACAACCTGGTTGGATCGACCAGCGTTTGGCGCACCAAGGTGACGAGGCTTCTTGAGTCCAGCAGGGCTTCAACATCCTGTTGATTCACCGTCACTGGACAGGTGGGGGGGTCTGGTTAGTGAGCATTCACTACCCCCCAAGAGGGAGGCATAGTGAGCAGGGTGGGCACTAGAAGAGTCAGCGGTCGGCAGGGACTCTTCCGCTGGTTTTCCACACTGCCATGAGATGTGTCCCGTCTCTCCGCATCTGTGGCATCGTCTGGTTTCGGTGCCCCTGGGCGTCCGCCACTGCCTGGGTGGACTTCTGACACTACCTGGACCAATCTTGGCTGTGTTGGCGGGCTTGGGCAACTTTGGGCGGGCCATTTCAGTCCGGGATGGGGATGTGTTGCCGGTTTCCCTCTTGGTCGTTCGCAGCATCTCCGCTGTGGCCTGGTACTGCTCCACCGCTGCCACTGTCTGCCCCGCAGTAGTCAGCGACTGCTGACTGATTATCCTTTTTGCCTCATAGGGCAGGGCTCGTAAGTAGCGATCCACGACAATGGCCTCGACCACCTCAGCTGCCGTGCTCTTTTCCGGTTCCAGCCACTTCCGTGCGATGCGGGCCAATTCGTGCATCTGTGCCCGTGGAGGTTGGTCTGGCTGGAAAGTCCAGGTGTGGAAGCGCTGTACAATCCCGAACTTGGTGAGCCCATGTCTGCTGATAATTTCAGCTTTTAAATAGTCGTAGTCTTCTGCTCTGTCTGCGGTCAAGTCCAGGACAGCATTCAGCGATTCCCCTGTCAGGAAGGGTGCAAGCAATCCCACCCACTGCTGCTTGGGCCACTTTTCTCGAGTGGCGGTTGCTTCAAACGTATGCAAGTACGCCTCAACATCATCCGTCGCCCCCATCTTGGCTAAAAAATCCCCCGCCTTCACCCGGGGAATATTCTTGGCGGCCATTTGTTTCTGCTAGAGCAATTCCTCTGCCTTCAGTTCATTGGCTCTCTTTTGCTCCTCCAGGAAAGCCAAATTGGCCCGATATTGGGATCCCTGACTTGCAAGCAGGGTTTTCAAAATGTCTTCCATTTTTGTAATTGAGGATATTTTCAATTTATATAAAACATAACACAAACCATCAATGTCCATGCACTTACTAACGCTTGTCCAGTGCCCGCATCCTCCACCATATGTGATATCATGAGAGGCTGGCTCTCAGCGGGAAGGGACAGGAAGTGCAATGGACGACAGGTTTGGATACAAACAAAAGGTTTTAATCACGGGTTCCAGGGGGGATTCACAAGCAACAAATATTTGAATAGTGTCTCTTCCAATACTTATCAAAATAAAGTCTCTTCTGCTACTTAAATCCAAATAAAGTCTCTTCTGAGGTAAAACTGAAGACGGAGTTCTTTACAAGAGTCTCTAGGCCTCACCCCTCTTGACGTCCTCGTCATGTAGCCTAGCCACCTTAGCTAGGTTCAAATCCAGCGTCCAGTCGTGTGGTCCCAACTGGCAATGAGTTCCACGCAGCAATCAACTTCTCCACAGAGCACAGCAATCGAGCTTGTCTTTCCCCAAGCTCCACACTCAGAGGCTCTCTGCCTTAAAAGCCCTGCTTTCCAATCAAGCCCTGATCAGCTGCAGGTGTGTGGGTTTAATTGCTGCCTTCCACCAGGTGGGGCCAAGACTCTCTCTGGGTGCAGCCATCTTAGGGGGATGTATTTGCCCTCCAGGACACAGCCTCGCGTGACATCACAGCGTGAAGGAGAGGGCGTCAGTGAGGAGTTTGTTGAGCGCGCGGTCAGGACAAACCATCTATGATTTGGCGGAATTTAACACAAGTAGGTATTATTGAGCTTGGATATTTTGTTGTGGAATAATATGTTTTGAATGTTGAAAGTGATTCCATTTTTCAATAAATGTTGATTACATTGCCTCTTCAATGAAAACTTATTAAAAACAGACGCAATCTTGATGAATCACGGTGCATATGTTATTTTAATCTATTTCCATTTCCTCCTCCAAGTATCTGCAAAATAGTACGTAAACGCCATATTCCTTGAGACAAATTTATTAACTGATCAGGGATATTTTTCACATTTGAAAGACAGTTAATAAATTGGGTTCTTACTGTGCTATGAGGTTTGTACACACTACATTTAAAGGACAACCGGCACCATTTTTTTGTGTTTTCCACTGAAATCAGAAAAACGTTTTATAGCATCTAAAATACCCAAAGCAGGCAGGCTGATATTTTTAGTTAAATGAAAAACACCAATAAAAATGACTTCAAAATTAATCCGGAAATGGCCAGTTTCAGAAGGTCCCAGCCCCTTGTTCGTGACGTCACGCCAAGACGTCTTGCCTTGCTCGAGAATCAAAACAATGACTTCAGATTCGGAGAAGTTGTTTTCTTGTCACTCATCCAGTTATGAATATGATTCAAATAGTTCTGAAGAGGAAAGCATAAATGGTTGCAATTAATTCAAGGAGTCCTCCCATATCAATTCGAGCCGTCAATGACAGCAATGTAGCACCCAGAAAATGCAGAAGATGGCGCCCAAGCTCCCTTGGAAATGGGCTGATTTGTCAGCTGGGAATTTGTGTCAGCGAATATCAAATAGTTGTCTTGGTGCAACAGACAACGATTCACCATGGTGTTATTTATGTGTTTTCCTTCTAATTTCGCCATCAACACGAAGTACCCAAAATGCATTGTGTCGCTTTCTCGGTCAGGGGCGGTCCAAACGTTGTAATGATATGAGCAAATAGTGAAGAGAGTTTTTGTTATGGACAGACAAAAAGAGACTGTTCGGTTTAAATTCTTGTTTCTTTCCTGGTTCGGTGTTCAAAGAAGTTCAGTGATAAAAATATCAGTAACGACGATAGATGGTGAACAAAAAACTACTTTATTCTAATGAGACAGAAAAAGCACTTCTCGTCTCAGTGGGGATGAAGACATGAGCACACGGACAAAGATAGGAGACAAAGAGAGCGAGCTCCCGCTCTCACAAGTTTTTGAATGTCCACAGCAGCGATCTGTTGTCCAATCAGCTACGGACAACTCAGTGTTGGGAGGGTCTTAGATTGAAGTTGGAGCCGTTGCTTCTTTGCAACGACTATTGAACTAATAAGATTGATAATGCTATTAGACTGAAATTAAACGTGCACTAATCATAATGTGTACTAAGCTAAACATGAAATAACATAATATGTTTACTAATGTGCATAAAACACTCTATCAAGACAGCATATGATCAACTGATGGAGCAGTACAAAGACTTGTTTCAAGGGTTAGGCTGCCTACCAGGACAACACACAATCAGAGTGGACAGGAGTGTGCCACCAGTGATACATCCATGCAGGAAAGTCCCATTTGCTCTTCAAAAGCAGCTAAAATCCGAATTGGACAACATGGAGAACAAGCATGTAATAAAGAAAATTGATGAGCCGACTGACTGGGTCAGTTCCCTTGTTGTCATGGACAAAAAGAATGGAAAACTCAGAATATGCCTGGATCCCAGAGATCTAAACAGAGCCATCAAGAGAGAACACTTCAAGCTACCTACTCGTGAAGAGATTATGGCACAGTTTTCAAAGGCAAAGTATTTCAGCAAGCTAGATGCTTCTTCAGGATTTTGGCAAATGAAGCTGGATGAGCCAAGTTCCAAACTATGTACTTTCAACACTCTGTTTGGAAGATACAGATTCCTAAGACTACCTTTTGGAATTGCTTCAGCTCCTGAAGTTCATCACAAAACAATCAACATGATATATGAGCACTTGGAAGGAGTTGATACCACGATGGATGACATCATCATTTGGGGTGCCACCAGAGCTCAACATGACGAGAGACTGAAAGCTGTGCTAGAAGCAACAAGAAAAGCAAATCTGAAGCTGAATAAAGAGAAATGTCAGCTAGGCGCAACAGAATTGACATTTCTGGGAGATATCCTAAGCAGTGAAGGTATCAGACCAGACGTGGGTCTGGTCTGATACCTTATATACGAAAAGTGTCGGCTATAGAAAACATGCCAAGGCCACAATGCAAAAAAGATGTGCAACGGTTTAATGGGATGATCACTTTCATGGGAAAATTCATACCCAACCTGTCAGAAAAGATGGCCCCACTGAGACAACTAACTGAGAAGAAGATAGAATGGCAATGGAATCATGAGCATGAAAAGGCATGGAATGAACTGAGGAAGCTGCTCACAGAGGAACCAGTACTGAAATTGTATGATCCAGAAAAAACAATTAAAATATCATCGGATGCATCACAGAGTGGGCTTGGTGCAGTACTTGAAACATGAAGGCTGGCAACCCGTAGCATATGCATCGCGTTCGATGACGGATCCGGAAACACGTTATGCACAAATTGAAAAAGAACTGCTCAGCATTACGTATGCCTGTGAGAGATTTCATCAATTTGTGTCAGGACAAGAAATCAGCGTGGAGACTGATCACAAGCCCTTAATAGCATTGTTTCTAAAGCCACTAAATGACTGTCCACTCCGTATACAGCGAATGATGATCAGGCTGCAACGTTACTCACTGAAGGTTGCATACACCCCTGGAAAACTGATGTATACAGCTGACACGCTATCCAGAGCTGTTGACCCGAAAGAGCACTCGAAGGCTAAACTGGATGAATAAGTCGAAGCTTACGTACACATGTGCATTGCCAGTTGCAGATGCAAAGATGGAGATTATACGGATGGAGACAAACAAAGATGAGACACTGAAAGAATTGAAACAAATCATCAAAAATGGATGGCCCGAAGTCAAACAAAATTGTTCACCAGACGCAGCAGAATATTGGAACTACAGGATGGAGTTATCTGTAGTGGATGACATCATATACAAAGGCAGTAATATTGTCATTCCAAAGACTTTGAGAAGTGAAATGCTCAAAAAGATCCATGAAGGACATCTTGGAATTGAAAAGTGCAAGAAAAGAGCATGACAACTGATGTTCTGGCCTAGAATGAATCAAGACATCACAGATAAAGTGTCGAGATGTACAATTTGCCTCAAATATCAAGCAAATCAACCGGCAGAACCACAACACCCACACCAAGCACCAGAAAGACCATACCAGAAGGTGGGTGCTGACCTGTTTTCGTGTCAAGGTAAAGATTCAACCCTTTCTAGTTGTTTGTTTTTGCAATTACGACATTACGTCACTTTATGTACGTCACTTCCTCACTTTACATATGTCACTACCTCACTTTACATACGTCACTACCTCACTTTCCATACGACACTACCTCACTTTACATACAGAAATTACATGTATTGTCTGTTGTCAATTGTATGTCTTTTTTAGCCACCTTATAAGTGCCTTGCATGTCTTGCACGCTGGGTCCGAGAGGACATTAATTTCATCTGTGCTGTATGTCATGCATATTAGCATATTTGACAATAAAGCTGACTTTGACTTTGACTTTGGATTATCTTTTGGTCACAGACTACTACTCCTTGTATCCAGAGGTTTGCAGACTGCAAGCTACAACAGCAGAAGCAGTGATAACATGCATGAAGGCCATATTTGCTAGAAACGGGATTGCAAACCAAGTGTTTTCTGATAACGGTCCACAATTCGCCGGATCATGGTTCAGAAAATTTGCGAAGGAGTGGGACTTTAAACACATAACCTCAAGTCCACATTTTCCACAATCCAATGGCTTGGTGGAAAGTTCTGTCAAGACTGTGAAAAGACTGATGTACAAGGCAACAGACAGTGGAATGGATTTCTACCAGAGCTTGCTGGTGTATCGCACAACGCCGCTCGAGTGTGGTATGTCCCCTGCCCAGCTACTCATGGGACGCGTGCTGAGATCCAACTTACCCATCCCGGAAAACCTGCTAAAGACAAAGGAAGGGGAGAAAGTGAGGAAGATCAAAGAACAACAGAAACAAAAACAAAAGTTCTACCATGACAGAGGAACACGGAACCTACTTGAACTACACACCGGTGACCAAGTACGGTACAAAGACAAAACAGACACATGGTCACAGAAAGGAACTGTTCTGCGTCAGGTCCAACCAAGGTCATACAATATTCAGACAGAGGAAGGTGCTGTTTTAAGAAGAAACTGCCGAGATCTTCTCAAAGAACCAACCATAGCAAGTCAACGAACAGAGACTGTTGTAACACCTCTAAATCCAGGACATGCTATCCGAAAATCCTCAAGGAAAGTGTAACCACCTGAGAGACTGATTGAAACCATTTAACATGTTTTTCTAAGTGATCATGGTGAAAAAAAATGATGTGAATGTTTCATGTGAATGTTTCATTTATTGTTGCAAAGTTTAGAAAGACTTTATTCAAGTTTAAGTTTGCTAATTACTGACATAATTAAATTCATTACATTTGTTAAAAGTAAATAATTCAATTAAGAAAGGGAGATGTAATGATTTTGTCATTTTCATTTGTTTTTTGCGATCCTACGCGACTCAGTTACACGAGGGAAGAGTTACTGAGCATTGGGGAATCCACTCTTGGACTATTTTCACCGACACACCAAAATCTACAAGGTTTTTCGGGGCTGCTCGCGTGCGGCGTAGCAGCTCTGTACGGCGCTTTGAGACGCCGCCGTAGGAGGGGGAAGCGAGCCGGCGTTCTCGTCAAGCTTCGGCAGCGTGGATTTCGAACGCCGCTCCCATCGATCCACCTCGCTAATCTACGCTCACTACCAAACAAGATGGACGAACTTCTGCTTCTCACAAAGACCAATAAAATGTTCGCCCGCTCTGCTGTGCTGTGCTTCACTGAGACTTGGCTCAGTGACCGCCACCCGGATTCCGCACTACACCTACCCGGATTCCGTTTCCTTCGGGCCGACCGTGATACGGAGCAATCGGGGAAATCCAAAGGCGGTGGACTATGCTTCTACATCAACGAAGAATGGTGCACCGAAGTCACGATGCTCGACGCACACTGCAGCCCTGGTTTGGAATCGCTGTCTCTCAACTGCAAGCCATTCTACTCGCCACGTGAGTTCGCTTCCTTTATATTCGTTGTCGTGTACATCGCGCCACAAGCTAATGCTAACGCGTGTATACAAACGCTAGCGGACCATGTAAACCATCTCGAAATAAAATATCCAGAATCACCCCTGATCATTTTGGGCGATTTTAATCAAACACGTTTAAACCATGAACTTCCCAAATATAAGCAGCATATTGACTGTTTCACCAGAGGAGAAAACATTCTAGATCATTGTTACACAGCACTCAAAGGCGCATACCGGTCTGTTGCGCATGCAGCATTGGGTCTTTCTGACCACTATTTAATCCACTTAATTCCCACATACAAACAGAAACTCAAATGTGTAAAACCGGTAGTCAAGACAGTTAAAACATGGACAGATGAAGCAAAGTTATCGCTACAAGAATGCTTAGACTGCACTGATTGGAGCGTCTTTGAAACTTCAACGGGCACATTGGATGAATACACAGACACTGTAACATCATACATCAGTTTCTGTGAGGACATGTGTGTACCAACAAAGTCCTTCCGCTCATTCAACAACAACAAGCCATGGTTCACTCCCAAACTCAGGCAGCTTAGGAAAGAAAAAGAATCCGCATTCAAAAGCGGCGATCGAGCAGTTTACAAACTCGCCCGAAACAGGCTGACGAAGGAAATTAACATCGCAAAGAAAAGTTATGCGGAGAGGCTTAACAAACAGTTCTCCGCTAACGACTCTGCATCGGTGTGGAATGGCCTGAAAGCAATAACAAATTATCGTTTACCTTCCCCCCAAGCAGTGTACAACAATGGTATGGCTGATGAGTTAAATACATACTTTTGCCGATTTGAAAAGGACACCACCATTTCCCCGGTCTGCCCACCATTACCAGAAACTACCGTATCTCCGCCCTCTGCCCTACAGATCCACGAACTGGACGTTAGACGGCTCTTCAAGCAGCAAAAGATCAAGAAAGCTGCAGGACCTGACAGAGTGTCCCCCTCCTGCCTGAGAGTCTGCGCTGACCAGCTGGCTCCGGTCTTCACACAAATCTTCAACAGATCCCTGGAGCAGTGTGAAGTCCCATCCTGCTTCAAACAGTCTACTATCGTCCCAGTTCCAAAGAAACCAGCACCCTCGGGATTGAACGACTATAGACCTGTTGCTCTGACGTCTGTGGTCATGAAGTCATTTGAACGCCTCGTGCTGAACCACCTAAAGAACATCACCGGACCTCTGCTAGATCCTCTTCAGTTTGCCTACCGGGCAAACAGGTCTGTAGAGGATGCAGTCAACATTGGACTGCATCACATCCTCGACCACCTTGACAACACAGGAACCTACGCAAGGATCCTGTTTGTGGACTACAGCTCTGCGTTCAATACCATCATCCCAGAACTCCTCATCCCCAAACTTCTCCAGCTTGGTGTGTCCCCCACGATCTGCCAGTGGACCCTCAGCTTCCTGACAGGACGGACACAACAGGTCAGACTGGGAAATATATCATCCACAACACGAACCACGAGCACTGGAGCCCCGCAGGGATGCGTCCTCTCTCCATTGCTCTTCTCTCTCTACACGAACAACTGCACCTCAACGCACCCAGCTGTCAAATTCATAAAGTTCGCAGACGACACCACGGTCATCGGTCTCATCAAAGACGGCGACGAGTCTGCGTACCGACAACAAGTGGAGCAGCTGGAGCTCTGGTGCAGCCGTCACAACCTGGAGCTGAACACGCTCAAGACAGTTGAGATGATGGTGGACTTCAGGAAACATCCATCACCACAGCTACCCCTCACACTATCCAACTGCCTGGTGTCAACCGTTGAGACCTTCAAGTTCCTGGGAATCACAGTCTCCCAGGACATGAAGTGGGAGGTCAACACCAACACTATCCTGAAAAAGGCCCAACAGAGAATGTACTTCCTGAGGCTGCTAAAGAAGCATGGCCTGCCACAGGAGGTGCTGCAACATTTCTACACGGCTGTCATCGAATCCATCCTGTGTTCTTCCATCACCGTTTGGTTCGGGGCCGCCACAAAAATGGACAAACTCCGACTTCAACGGACAGTTAGGACGGCGGAAAAAATCATTGGCACCGCCCTACCCACTCTCGAGGACTTGCACACTGCAAGAATCCAAACTAGGGCGCGGAAAATCCTACTGGACCCTCCGCACCCTGCCCACCACCTTTTCCAGCTACTCCCCTCAGGCAGGCGCTACCGATCCATGCGCACCAAATCCAGCAGACATTTAAACAGCTTCTTCCCCCAAGCCATTAACTCTTTGAACTCTTTCAACAGTAGCCAAAATGGAACTGAATAGTGCCACTTAGCAGTTTTTTTGACAACGATACTAGTGCAGCGTGTTCTACCGGAAACAAATTCCTTGTGTGTTCTACATACTTGACAATAAAGATGATTCTGATTCTGATTCTGATGAGCAAATCATATTTGCATGTTCTACTAGTGATGCCTGGCTTTAGATTAAAGGAGCATGCGCGCTGCTGCAAGTCAGTCTGATGAGAGCCTACGAGAGCCACACATGTCAATTGCCTTCTCCCTCCAACTAACACAGCCGTTCTAATAAAGAACCTCAACTCTATCCAGAAGTTGTATCATTTACCGAACCCGCTTACACAAAGCAACACAAACGTGAAGTCACATGGGGATCGTCATCAACTCGAAAACAAGACTTCGTGAATATTCAGCGCAAGTCTTAGAACGTAAACTATAGCAATATGCTGTGGAATCTTTATAAAATACGCTCAGTCAAAGTCATTTGAAGTGATTTCATAAATTATGGACATAACTTGTCCGGAGGCGTCGGTTGTCCTTTCATGCTTTAGGTTTAGTATTCCCAGCCCAAACACTCCCTCAAAATGCTCCTGGCCCGGCCCCTCTGTCAAATTTTAGAACCCAATGCGGCCCGCGAGTCAAAAAGTTTGCCCACCCCTGTGCTAGACATTCAGAATGCTGTTAGAATATTTCCCATCAAACCATCTCGGTGTTAAATTGTACTTGATTGCACCAAGTATTTTATTTTGTCACAGGAGCCAGCGACGAATTGTGACAATTAGGCTTCATCGAACAAAAAATATTTAACATTGGAGATGCGATGGCGGAAATCCAATGTTTATTAAGACAGCCTTCTGGCTGGCTTTGCGTACGCTGATGACATTTGTCAGTTCAAAAGTAGTCAATAGTTACGGCTAACAAGGCAGGGTAACCGGTTGAGATTGATTTGAATATGAATTATTATTATTATTAATTGAATGCAGTGGACATTAAAGTAATTGACTGCAGTGCACATTACAGGAGTTTCTCGCCGCTCAGGTCAGTAAGTGTGGAATTGACAGATACAGATATAGGTCGGTACCAGTGTCAATCAGAGATTCAGGCGGAATCAGATATTATATTGTATAGGGTTTCCACGCTAACCAGCTTCTTTCAGAATTGGGAGAATGAGATTCTTCAGAAGGGAAGAACTCCTAGGGAATCTGTGCCAGGGTGACCGGAGATGAAACTGGTTTGTGTTTGCGCGGATGGATGTCCTGTGCAGAAGCGAGACTGACGGTCAATGGTGCCCTCCTAATGAAAGAGAAAAGGCGAGTATGATGACCATTTATACAGATTGCCCTAATGTTTGCTGAATCATGTCAACTCGTGCTAAAAATATATAGAAGGCTGTCCACCACCCAAACAATGTGGCGACATGCAAATGTCTACGCCACACAAAATTTTCAAATATGATTTGCTTGGGTGCCAGCAGAGGAGTAAAAGCAGGAGAAGCTGTACTCAACCTACAAAACTTTTGTGGTAAATGCCACAAGAATTGGTGCCCATGCAGATGTTGAGAGACATGCCGAAATTTGGCCTCCAAATTTAAGAGCAGTGATTGGCAATTGGTGCTTTGCAAATTGATACATCCGCAGAACGGGTCGTGTTTTCCACGCAAACACGTTCCCAGTTGGCGAATTGAGACTTTTCATGTCTCAACAGGGGGGAGTGACGATAAATATCTCAAATCCCCATTACCAAAATTTTCAATTGTGGTAATGAGTGATGTTGCCTGCAACGTCGTTCCCCAAGAAGGTTTGTGCCCTCCAGAAATGCAGACTCACTAACCACTAACATTTACTAACCAAATAACATCTAACAATGATTTACTGCCATTTCTGTGAGAGAATGCATTGCATAGCCTTAACGACGAGACAGATTTGGATAGGGAAAGAAACATCCAGAAAATGTGTTGTGTAGAATGAAACCATCCTGTGGACATGTGACCTGGCACAAGTCTCCTTTTGTTCTCCACAGGACGGAGCTGCGGTCTGAAGAGAATGACGTGGGCCACACCAACGTGTGATGGACCGGTTGCGGAGCTCCTAGCCGTCTTAGCAGCCACAAGCTTCATCTGGATTCGCGAGGACATCGTTCGTCAAGGAGAGTCCCGATGCACGTCACTGGAGCCGCGTCGACAGATCACACCCTTTTCCCAGTCACCAGCTCATCCGTATCACACCCTGGGGCGTGCTTGCGACAAATGCTACAAACAATTTCGTTCCTCCTCGTCGACAGAACAGCTCAAAGCCAGTTTGTTTAATTTTATTCTGCTTTGTTTGCAGTGTTGTTTGCAGCGTTGTTTCTTTTACTTAGTTTGTTTGCACATTCTGCGATTGGCTGGCAACCAATTCAGGGTGTCCCCTGCCTCGTGCCCGAAGACAGCTGGGATTGGCTCCAGCACCCCCCGCGACCCTAATGAGGAATAAGCGGTACGGAAAATGGATGTTTGCACATTTGCATGCCATTAATAAAATAAAATACAAAATACAAAAAAACTTTTTTTCCTGAAAAAAAACCAGCGATGCACTGAAGCCGCGATAAGTGCAAAGTAGCGAGGGATCACTGTATACCAAAATGTTAACAGTAGTTTTATAAATCTTATAACTTTTAGTAACATTTTAATGATTTTATATTTCGTATTATCAATCTTTATTACTGTGTCGGCGCACACGCTTTCTGCTGACCCAAATTCGCACGGCTTCCCACGCATGCGAGCTGTCCAAAAATGGCTCTCCTTGCTAACAGAGAAGCCAGAGGAGGTCACCCGTCTCAAAGAGGCGGCGGCGCCGACCGTGAGCCCGACGCGCCGTTTGCGATGCGCCGTTTGAGTCGCGGCTATGACAGCCGCTGTGCCTTGGCTTCGGTGTAAACACATCACGTTCGGATCGACAGCTCGGTGCGGGGCCACGCCAACCCGCTTGCAACAATTTCCTTCTTCAGGGCAGCGGGTAACAAAACGGGACGTGTAAAATTGTATTTGTACTTTGGATTACCCTGGACTTTCTATATCTTCGTCCGAGCCCCCCCCCCCCCCCCCTCCACACACACACATTGTTGTGTGTGTGTTGTTGGAGTGGCGCGTATTTCTCTTTTTTTCACTTCACTTTTTTCTCTTCCTTTCACGTCACCATTAAGCCCTGAAAACGAGCGGACCAAAGAGAAGGAAAGTGGACAGCGAATGCAGTGTTTAATGGACAACAAAATACTTCTTCACTGAAGTCTGATCTGATAGAGTGTTTTATGCACATTAGTAAACATATTGGGTTATTTCATGTTTAGCTTAGTACACATTATGATTATTGCACGTTTAATTTCAGTCTAATAGCATTATCAATCTTATTAGTTCAATAGTCATTGCAAAGAAGCAACGGCTCCAACTTCAATCTAAGACCCTCCCAACACTGAGTTGTCCGTAGCTGATTGGACAACAGATCGCTGCTGTGGATATTCAAAAACTTGTCAGAGCGGGAGCTCGCTCTCTTTGTTCCTATCTTTGTCCGTGTGCTCATGTCTTCGCTCCTACCTAGACGAGAAGTGCTTTTTCTGTCTCACTAGAATAAAGTAGTTTTCTGTTCACCATCTATCGTCGTTACTGATATTTTTATCACTGAACTTCTTTGAACACCGAACCAGGAAAGAAACAAGAATTTAAACTGAACATGATCAACGGCTGTGTTGGGGTAATTCGCTATACAAACATCTCTAAATATCGCTTCTAATCTTTATTTACGTGTCGGACTTCCTGATACGTCATATCCTGCCTTCCTTTACATGATGTCGCATTTACATTACGTCATATCCTATCGCGTCACACACTGTGCGCCGTATAAATGCTCTCCCGTTCTAGTTCGTCTCTCTCTCTCCTCTCTGCCTCCTGCCTTCACTGACCTCCCTCGCTCTCTTCAAGATTAAACCAACTTTCTGTTCAACACCTGGCTTCCTGATGATTTAACCATTCTCTGCCATCAACGCCCGTAGAAGCAATGAACCAGGGACGAACGATCAAAATAAACCCATCAGGCTATAAGTCTGAAATGCCAAGAAGCTGTTGCGGTTTTCAAAGAGTACCATAGCAGCTGTCACTTTGCCACGAAGCATGCAAACTATGCTAGCAAGCAGTCAACACAAGAACGGGTGGCTATTGTTCAGACGTTGGCAGGTAATTAACAGAGTCAACAGAATTTTTTTTCACGACATGGGGGGGGGGCGGGGGGGGGCTCGGACGAAGGTAATAGAAAGTTCAGGGTAATACAAAGTACAACTACAATTTTACAACGTCCCGTTTTGTTACCCGCTGCCCTGAAGAAGGAAATTGTTGCAAAAACACACACACATCCCGTATTCCTTTCGGGATTGTTCCGTTTCTGCACCACCGTGTGCGAGTTGCTTCTTGCCATTGCTCCCCCCCACTGTGACGAACGCTCGAGTGCTAGGAGGCAGACCTCGAGCGACGGAATCTTGGTGATAGGGAAGGACCCGAAATACACGGCGTGACAGGCTTGGATGGATCAAGAGTCTTTACTGGAAACAGCATCAAATAATAACAAACAGGGAAGAGTGGAGGAAGATAACTGAATGACAGCAGACCTGGCAACACGGAAGTGGAAACGGCAATGACCAAAAATACTCCGACGGAGACGGTAGTGAGCGGGAGACAGATATAGTCAGAAGGCACCATCAGTGAATGACAATCAGCTGTGGGAACCCAGGTGAATGACGATTGGAGGGGCCGTCTTCCAAGATTGGCGGAGGAGGTGACAGGAGGGGCGGGGCGCGCCCCGGATGGCAACGAGATGTGACAGTGCCCCCCCCTCAAGGGACGCCTCTCGGCGGCCCACCAGGCTTGGATGGGTGAGCCGCATGGAATAAGGGGCTGGTCTCCACTGGCTTGAGGAGGGAAACATGAAACACGGGGTGGATCCGCATGGTGGGTGGTAGCCGGAGCCTCACCGAGACCGGGCTGAGGATGGCCTCGATGGGGAAGGGACCCGTGAAGCGTGGGCCCAGCTTGGCCGAGGACCCTGCCAGCCGAAGGTCCTTCGTGGATAGCCAGACCTCCTGCCTGACCTGGTAGCTGGGTGCTTGCCGCC